>NC_045696.1:100253637-101453637 GCF_009834535.1 Camelus ferus
TCATATTGTTTTCATTCATAGTTGCTTTCAGTATTTATGTCCTTGTTCAGTATTATATCTATGAGCATTCGTATTTTTCATTTGTTTTCATAATGGTGTATACATAGTTTTGTGCTTTTTAATTAACATTTTATTTGAAATAAGTTTTTATATTTACTCTACATTATTATTTTCATACTTATCTAGATATAATCTATAAATCAATTTTTAGATAGAAACTACGACTTCTGGTTTGAAGTTTTACTATTCTTGAAACTTATTTATTGTTAGCAACACATCATCATACACTTATTTTAATACATAACCTTTTTCTTTTAAATATCAGATAATACACTTCTTAAGATAATCATTGTAAAATTGGTAGTATTTTTTATACAAACAGAAGTTAAACATAAGAAGAGCACATGACCTAATTTGCACATGAAAATGTCATTTCTGAAATGAATTTGATTTGCAGTAAAAATAGGGACCTTACTTTTGTGCTTATAAACAACAATGCTTGGGTCACTATGACCTTGAATAATTGGATGATTTGTAAAAAAAGGAAAGAAAAAAAGAAAAGATTCGGTTGGAAAAGTTTCTCTGCCAGTGACATGACATCACCCTTGGAACCGTTTTGATATTGTGAAAGAAGGATCCGGAGAGCACTGCCACCTAGAAGCCAGGGACTGCCCGGAACAGCCTAACTACAGAAACAGTTTTCTGCACTTTCCAAAGCCGCCAGCATAAATGTCTGCAATTTTTAATGAGGAAAACAGATGTAAATGGAGGATGGGGTTGGTGGATAACCTGCTTGTGTGATGAGAGATCCAGAAGAAGGAGGTTTCCAGTCTTAACTGTCTATGGAAATCAAATTGAGGCAAAAAGTGAAGTAGAAAATTTACAATATGAAGTTTTAGTTCTGAAAACGAAATGTAGCACCTTTTATGCTCTACCCTTAAAAAAAATTGATCATTTTCATATTCACATAGGGGTTCTAGTAGACTGATCAGTAATTCATTAAATAAATATTTAATTTGTTATGAAATTCCTGAGATGAGGAAAGTGCCAGACTTTATATGTAGATATTTTAGATATGTCTAACTGTTTGGGAGATTTTTTTTCTTCCTTTAAAAAAAAATTCTTTCCCAGAATTTTTAAAATGAAACTGTGTATTTCCCACTAGCCTTTTAAAAAAGTCCTTTTAGAAATAATGCTTACTAGAAGATCCATTTTCACACGAATCTATTTTCTTTCTTCAAAACCATAACATTATATAGAACATAAATGATTAATGTTTGCATGTATAGTTTGACAACAGTAAAATTTTTGTTTTTATTATAAAGGCATATTAAAATGACCACATTGACTTTTGAAATGTTGTTAACGAATGTCATAACTACATATTTCCTGTCTTTTAACTTGTTTCCCGATTTATCATGAGGTTCAAAAGGGTTGTGAATGAGTTACTTTTTCATGTCTTATTGTGCTGTACAGAATAATGTATCTGTCTACAATATCTGTGTAACACAAAGACTTGTAGTTAATACTGTACTTGTTTCAATAACATTTGTCTCAGTTGTAGTACAGTAGAAATATGAATGGAATCCCAGATAACTGAGAGGAATCAGGTAAAAGGGCACTACAATAATTTCTTCATCTGTTCTGTACCGTAAGATTTCTTTTAGAGTCTTAGGAAGCTAGAAAAATCCAGTGGGCACTTCTGTACATCTTTGACGAACCATATTTCATGTATAAACACTTTTTCTTTTGAGTTTATTTCACCTTTTTGATGAAAAATTAGCAGTTATGTAAGCATAATGTGGAGTTTAGTTACTTCCATTTAATAGTAATACAAAATTACAGCCAAAACTAGTCCAAAACTACAAATGTTCGTAATACTACAGGTATTAAAATCGCAGCAGAATGTGTAATAATTTCTTTAAAGTAAGGTTGGCAGAGTTCCCCTAAAATGTTCACACTCTAGGGATATTCAAAAAAGTGTTTCTTGAGGGCTCAGAGCTCATCTTAGTGTGCTTATCTCTCTCTCCCATCCATCTTCCCTCATGTTCTCCGAAACCCAAAACATACACAAGGACTCAGATTTTAGATACAATGAATGGTAACGGATGCTTAAGGAGAGGGGGAGATAAGTTCCAAAGGAGATGCTCTGAGAGGTTTGAAAGGGAAAGGTGGGGAAGCAGTATTATACTTTAGTTTTTTTTCTCTTCCAATTTTATTGAGGTATAATTGACATACAGTAGTGTGTAAGTTTAAGGTGTACAGCGTAATAATTTGACCTACATACATCATGAAAAGATTTCCACAGTAAGTTCAGTGAGTATCCATCATCTCACACAGATAGAAAATAAAAGGGAAAATTTTTTTTCCTTGTGATGAGAACTCAGGATTAATTTTCTTAGCAACGTTCATATATAACACACAGCAGTGTTAATTACATTTATCATGTTGTACATTACATCCCAAGTACTTATTTATCTTATAGCTGAAGTTTGTACCTTCTGATCAGTTTTATACAATTTCCGCTCCCCTGCCTCTGCCTCTGGTGACCACAAATCTGATCTCTTTTTCTATGAGATCGTTTGCTTGTTCGTTTTTGAGGTACAATTGCCTAAAACACTTATGTTAGTTCCTGGTGCACAGCATAGTAATTTGATATTTCTACACATTACAAAATGATCACCACAATAAATCTTAAGTATCATTTGTCATTTAAAAAGATATTACATTATGATTGACTGTATTTTCCACACTGTTCATTTTATACCCAAGGCTCATTTGTTTTGTAACTGGAAGTGTGTAAATCTTAATCTCCCTCTAATTCTCTCATCCCACCACTCCCACCCTCTCTGGCAACCACTGTTTGTTTTCTGTATCTGTGACTCTGTTTCTGATTTGTTATGTTTATTCATTTGTTTTGTTTTTTAGATTTTGTATATAAGTGATATCATATGGTATTTGTCTTTCTCTGTCTGACTTATTTCACTTTGACTAATACTCTCTAGGTTCATTCATGTTGTTGCCAATGGCAAGATTTCATTTTTTTAATGGCTGAGTAATAGTCCACAGTATATATGTATCACAATTTCTTTATCCATTCACCTATTGGTAGACACTTAGGCTGCTTACATATATCCTGGCTATTGTAAATAATGCTGCAGTGAACATAGGGGTACATATATATCTTTTAGAATTAGTGTTTTTGTTTTCTTGGAAAAAAATACCCAGAAGTGGAATTGATGGATCATACGGTAGTTCTCTGTTTAGTTTTTTGAGGGACCTCCATACTGTTTTCCATAGTGGCTGCACCAATTTACATTCCCGCCAACATTGCAGGAGGGTTCCCCTTTCTCCAAATCCTCACCAACATTTATTTTTTTTGTTTGTTTGTTTTTTTTGATAATAGCCATTTTAACAAGTGTGAGGTGATATCTCACTGTGTTTTTGATTTGCATTTCCCTGATTAATTACATTGAGCATCTTTTCATGTGTCTGTTGGCCATTTGTATGTCTTCGGCAAAATGTCTTTTCAGGTCCTCTGCTCATTTTTCATTGGGTTTTTTTTTTGATGTTGAATTGTATGAATTCTTTGTATATTTTGCATATCAACCCCTTATTGGACATATTGTTTGCAAATGTCTTCTTCCATTCAGTAGGCAACCTTTTAGTTTTGTTGATAGTAGTTTTCTTCACTGTGCAAAGGCTTTATGGTTTGATTTAGTCCCATTTATTTTGCTTTTGTTTCTCTTGCCTGAGGAGGCATATCCAAAAAATACTGCTAAGAGCAATGTCAAAGAGTGTACTGCCTATATTTTCTTCTAGAAGTTTTATGGTTTCAGTTCTTATATTTAAGTCTTTCTTGTGAGTTTATTGCTGTATATATTATGAGAAAGTAGTCCAATTTGATCCTTTTGGATATAGTTGTCCAGTTTTCTCAACATCATTTATTAAAGAGGCTATCTTTTCCCATTGTATATTCTTGCCTCCATTTTCAAAGATTAACCATGTAAGTGTAGGTTTATTTCTGGGCTCTCTATTCTGTTCTTTTTATCTGTGTGTCGTGTGTGTGTGTGTGTGTGTGTGTGTGTGTGTGTGTGTGTGTGTGTGTCTGCATGCACACATGTGCGTGCCAAGACCATACTGTTTTGATTACTGTACCTTTGTAGTACAGTTTGAAATCAGGGAGCATGATGCTTCCAGTTTTGTTCTTCCTTCTCAAGATTGCTTTGGCTATTTGGCATCTTTTGTGGTTTCATATAAATTTTAGCATTATTTGTTCTACTTTTGTGAAAAATGACATGGATATTTTGATAGGGATTGCACTGAATCTGCAGATTGCTTTGGGTAATATGGACATTTTCACAATATTAGTTCTTCCAATCCATGAGTACAATTTGTCTTTTCATTTGTTTGAATCTTCTTCAGTTTATCTCACCTATGTCTTACAGTTTTCAGAGTATAAATCTTTCACCTCCTTGGTTAAATATATTTCTAGGTGTTTTATTCTCCTTGATGCAATTGTAAGTAAAATTGTTTTTCTAAATTTCTTTCTGATAGATCATTATTAGCATATAAAAATGCAACAGAGTTCAGTATATTGTTTGTACCCTACAACTTTACCGAATTCATTTAGTACACTTAGTAGTTTTTGGTGGAGTCGTTAGGGTGTTCTGTATACAGTATCATGTTGTCTACAAACAGTGGCAGTTTTACTTCTTCCTTTCCAGTTTGGATGCCTTTTATTTCTTTTTCTTGCCTAATTGCTCTGGCAACAACTTCCAAACGATGTTGAATAGAAGTCGGGAGACTGAGCATCCTTGTCTTCTTTCTGATCCTGCAGGAAAAATAACTTCAGCTTTTCACCATTGAGTATTACATTAGCTGTGAGTTTGTCATATATGGCCCTTATTATGTTGAGGTATGTTTCCTATATAACCACTTTGTTAGAGTTGTTGTCATAAATGGATGTTAAACTTTATTACAAGTTTTTTCTACATCTGTTACATCTATTATTATATGATTTTTATTCTTCACTTTGTTAATATGGTGTATCACATTGAGTGATTTGTAGATGTTAATCCATTCTTGCATCACTAGAGTAAATCCCACTTGATAATGATGTATGATCCTTTTAATGAATTGCTGAATTCAGTTTGCTGATATTCTATTGAAGATTTTTGCATCTGTGTTCATGATTGAAAATCACCTATGATTGCGTTTTTTTTGAAGTGTCTTTTTCTGGTTTTGCTCTCAGGGTAATGGTGGCCCCATAGAATGAGTTTAGAAGCATTCCTTCCTCTTCAATTTTTTGAGATAGTTTGAGAAGAATAGATATTAAGTCTTCTTTAAATGTTTGGTGGAATTCATCTGTGAAACTGTCTGCTCCTGGACGTACATTTGTTGGAATGTTTTAGATGTTTGATTCAATTTCATTACTAGTAATCAGCCTGTTTAGATTTTTTATTTCTTCCTGATCAGTCTTGGAAGATTATACAGGCATACCTCATTGCACTTTGTTTTACTGTGCTTCACAGATACTGTGTTTTTTAAAAATTGAATGTTTGTAGCAACTGTGCATCGAGCAGTCAGTCCATCAGCACCATTTTTCCAACATGTTTAATCACTTTGTGTGTCTGTGTCACATTTTGATAATTCTCGTAATATTTAAAACGTTCTCATTATTATTATACTTTTTATGTTATTGTATATCAGTTATAGTGATATATGATCTTTGATGTTACTATTATAATTTTTTTGGAGTGCCATAAACCTCACCTGTATAAAATGGTGAACTTAATTGATTGTTGAAATGACAACAAAAGACTTAGAATATTATATAAATATAGTTGATAAAGCAGTGGCAGGGTTTGAGAGGTTCACTCCAATTTTGAAAGAAGTTCTGCTGTGGGTAAAATGCTATTAAACAGCATTGCATGCTACAGAGAAACCATTTGTGAAAGGAAGAGTCAATTGATGTGGCAAACTTCATTGTTGTCTTATTTTAAGAAATTGCCACAGCCACCCCAGTCTTCAGAAACCACCACCCTGGTCAGTCAGCAACCATCAACATCAAGTCGAGACCCTCAACCAGCAAAAAGATTATGACTCACTGAAGGCTCAGATGACGGTTAGCATTTTTTTAACAATAAAATATTTTTAAGTAAGGTATGTACATTGTTTTTTTAGACATAATGCTGTTGCACACATAATATACTATGGTATTATGTAAACAAAAGTGATATATTAACTAAGAAGCCAAAGATTTTGTGTGACTCACTTTCTTGTGATATTTTCTTTATTGTCGTGGTCTGGAACCAAACCTGCAATACTTCTGAGGTATGCCTGTATGTTTCTAGGAATTCATCCATTTCTTCTAGGTTGTCCAGTTTGTTGGTATACAATTGTTTGTAGTAATTTCTTGTGGTCTTTTCTATTACTGTGGTGTCCTTTGTAACTTTTCCTCTTTCATATCTGGTTTTATTGATTTGGGCTCCCTCATTTTTTTTTTCTGGATAAGTCCGGCTAAATATTTATTGATTTTGTCATTTCAAAGAAAAAGCTCTTAGATTCTTTGATTTTTTTTTTTCTGTTGTTTTCTTAGTATCTATTTCATTTATTTCCACCTTCATTTTTACTATTTCCTTCCTTCTAGTAACTTTGGGTTTTGTTTGTTCTTTTTGTGGTTCCTTTAGGTGGAAGGTTAGACAGCTTATTGTTTTCTGGTTTCCTGAGTTAGACCTTTGTCACTGTACACTTCCCTCTTTGAACTGCTTTTGCTGCATCCCATAGATCTCGGATTATTGTGTTTCCATTTTCATTTGTCTCCAGGCATTTTTTGATTTCCTCTTTGATTTCTTCAGTCACCCATTGGTTGTTCAGTAGCATATTGTTTAGCCTTCACATGCTTGTATTTTTTGCATTTTTTTCAGGTAGTTGATTTCTAGTCTCATGTCCTTGGGGTTAAAAATATGCTTGATAGGATTTCGATCTTAAATTCATTGAGACTTGTGTTTTTCTTTTTTGCCCTAGAAGTCATCTATCCTGGAAAATGTTCATGTGCGCTTGAAAAGAATGTGTGTTTGCTGCTTTTGGATAGAATTTTCTGTATAAATCTATTTAGTCCATTTGGTCTAATTTGGTGTCATTTAAGACCAATGTTTCTGTATTGTTTTTGTCTGAGTGATCTATCCCTTGATGTAAGTGGGGTGTTAAAGTCTCCTACTATTATTGTGTTACTGTTGATTTTTCCCTTTTTGATTGTTAATATGTGCTTTATGTATTTAGATACTCCCAGTGCAGCCAGCTGTAAGGCCTGGCTATAACTGGTGGGGTCCCCCTGGTGTGGTGTACTGGGCTGGCCCTTGAGGTAGGAACATCTTTGGGAAGTCCCTGCTGCTGAGCAAGGGTACCAGCTGGGACTCGCAGGGTGAAGGGCTGCTTTAGAGAGGCTCGGGTGCTGGATGAGGGTGCTTGTGGGTATAGGTGGGGTGGCGGCCATTTTGGAGGAACACTGGCTGGGTCGGATCTATAGGCGAACGCAGAGTGGGGCAAGTGGTACTGTTTGATGGGGAAAGTCAGAAATGGCACTTTCCAGCACCAGGCCAGCTAACTATAAGATGAGCCAAAAAACCAAACAAAACTGGAAGAAAAAACTGGTGCCCTCTCGCTCCTTTATACCTGGACACAATTCCAACAGATCCTTGCTCCTTGAGCACACGCCCTAAAATTATTAAAGGAATTTCCTTTTTGTATGACCCAGGTGCTTTTCTAACTGCTGCCTCTGCACTGGGACTTGGGATGAGTGAGTCTGTGCATGTGCCCTTTAAGCAGAGTCTGTTCCCTACAGCCCCCTGGCTCTCCCGCATGTGAGCCGTGCTGGTTTTAAAGCTGGATGTTATGGGGGCTGGTCTTCCCAGTGCAGGGGAGCCCAGTGCAGGGTTTGGACCCTTCACTCCTTGGGGAAGACCTCTGGGGCTCTGATACCCCTAACTTGTGGATCGCTCTACTCAGGGTGTGGGTTCTGACTGGACTGCATCTCTGCCTCTCCTAGCTGTCTCATTGTAGCTTTTGCTTTTTATCTTTGGTTGTGGAAAATATTTTCTGCTAATCTTCAGGTCGTTCTCAGAGCCAGTTCTCTGTATGTGGTTATAATTTTGGTGTGTCTGCAGGGAGAGGTGAGCGCAGGACCCTCCTACTCTGTCGTCTTGTTCTGCCCGCCTACTTTGGTTTACTGTTGGTAAGATTTGTGGGATGGCTATAATTAGGACTTGTTCTAGATCTGTTTTAATCTGCAGGCTTTCTCTTCGTGAAGTCTGAATCACTGCCCTTAAGCCTAGTTTACAGTAAGTAGCATAGTTTCCCAGAAGAATTTAGTGCCTTTTGGTGATAAAATTTATACAGTAACTTGTGTGGTGATGGTTGGTAAGAGGTCACACTGCCACTGCCCCATTCGCTGTACTTGTCTGCACTGGGCCTTTAAACATATTTATCTTATTACTAAATTACTATTCACATGACTGCTCATATTTGTGTTGTTTTTGCTAATAAGTCTCATTAACTCAATTAAAACTGTGTGTTTCATTGTTTGACATATTTCTTTAATTGTGTCTATTCTTATTTCTTATATAATGAAATAATATGACCTTTATGACTTACAATGAAGTTTTTAGCATTTGTAGACAAAGTTTGTCCAGATTTATGATTCCCAGTCTGAAGAGAACTTTGTTCATTGTGTACCTCTCAGTGATAAATGTTAATACAGTTATTAAGGGGCTATAGCTAATGCAGAAAACATGTTTTGAAGTTAGGTGTTTATAGAATGAAGGCACATTGATGGGAGAGGCTTATTTTTGTTAATACAGTTTTCCTTCATTTACTAGATTCTGCTGAATTATTTTGGAAACTATGTACCTAATGCATGGACACAAGATAGCGGCTGCACTCTTTGTGAAGTGGACACAGTTGACTTGTCTACATTGGATGTAAGTGGAATTGACTCTGTGAAATGTAGTAATGCAAAGTACATTGTCATGAAATGCAATGATTTGTAAAAAGAAAAAAAGCACATTATTTCAGGGTTTTGATAATACGGTGGATAATGGATTTATAAAGCTAAAACATGCTGACTCAGAAAATTGCTGGATTTGTGTATTTCTAAACTGTTTCTGAAAGCAAAACCAGCTAGTAGTTGACCCTTGTACAAGGGGTTTGGTTGTTAATGTTGAATACCTTGCTGTGATTGGGCACTCACTTTATTATAGTCTGTTAACTTGGTCAAATCATTGAGGAAAGAATGGTTACGATGCTTCAGTATTTGTATTGACTAATTTTATCTGTGCTTGATTTTCAAATTTGATAATTAAAAAAATACATATGTATATAATTACATAACTAAGATCTGTTTCAATATTTTACATATTGTGACTCATATTAATTTCACAGATCTCTTAAGTAGGTAGTACTATTGACCAAGTTTTACAATGAGAAAACTGAGGTGCATACACATTAAGTAACTCACTTAAGGCATGCAGTTTTGTTTTAAGTGTTGGAGATGGGATTTGAATATAGGCATTCTGGCCCTGGACTTATAATTTTGACCACTGTGCAATTTTGTCTGGATTTCATGTATGTATTACATGTCAGGCAGAGTGCTACTTATACATGTATTTCATGGAGAATTATAACTATGGTTTACTATTTGTACCTTGAGGGTAAATGAGCAATGGGAAATAATTATTATTGATCTATGAAATGTTCTATGCATCCTCTTCAACCAGGGAGTTGCAAGATATCCTATAGTTAGGATATCCTAACTATATCCTAGTTATAGTTAATAGGACTTTTTTTCTTCCAAAAAATTATTCTTGTAACTTGGAAGACTACTATGTGTATGAACAATTGGATTCTAGGGATGATTTTGCCATTAAGACTGATCCTTTCCTTCATTCACCAATTATTGAGTATCTACAGCATGCCAGACAAGTAGCCAATATAGACAAAAATAAAATTCCCCCTAATGTAATTCTGGTAACTCCTGGACCCGTGCATGTACAAAATACTCTCACTGTAAAGCACAAAGCTCCTGAATTATAATAGCTTCTTTTCTTATTGCTGTCGGAAGGGGAGGATAAAGAGTAAGTTGTGCACATTTAAGAGCTTCTGAATAGTCCTATTTTACTTGAAAATAAGACTTTTTGGCCAGTTTGGCCAGAAATAACAAACTGAATGTTTCTTATCTGGAAAGAAAGCCAGAAAATTTCTGAATGATGTTTAAAAATTCATTCTAATCTGTTTTGTAAAGTAAATGTTGTCTTCTGGAGGGAGAGTTAAACTATTTTATCTGTTTGGTTTCCTTTTACATAAACCTTCTGGTGTAAAGATAGAAAAATATTTACATTATAATTTTTATCTTTATTTTTTGCACGTAGGAATAAATCACTTGATCCTTAAGCTGAGGTTTTTTTTTTTTGTCTTATAGGCGTTAGAAAGGAAAACCATTTAATTATGCAAAATAAATTTCTTGTGTGCTTTATATATGTAGTAATTATGCAATAAGGGTATAAAGATTAAAATTATGTGGGGAGTTAGGATCTAGGGCTACCGTATTCTTAGATGTGGGCCATGGCAACTTTCTTAATATGTAAAAATGACGATGGCTGTCTTGGAGGATTGGTAGGAGGGTTAAATGAAACTTTATATTCATTCATATATATATATAAAATGATGTTTTATATATATATAAGTAATATATATGAAGTGCTAAGCCTTGAATAACAGTTAATTGTTACACTGTTGTTATTACTGGTATGTAAAAATGAGCTTAGGTCGATACTGCAGATGTAGCATGTTGAAGCCCAGCTCTTTACCTACTAATTTGTTTTCTGAGTTTCTTAACTTCTCGAAATCCCATTTTGCTCCTGTGTAAATTTGGTATAATAAATAACTTCTAAGGTTATTATGAAATTTAAATTAAATGCATCACTTTATTTGATAAGGGAGAGTTGTCATCCAGATTTGTTCATTTCCCCTATTAAATTGAGAACTCCTAGAAGGTAAATATTTTGTCTTTAGTTTTTTTTTTTTTTTTTAGTGATTTAGTAATAAATATTTGGATGACTGAATGAATTGTTGAGAAGTACAACAGTGTATGAGTTGTACTTCAATGCAAACAAGTCTTAAGTTATAATTCAGATAATGGAGGAGTATATGAGGAGTATATGTGTGAAAAGATGGGGAAGAGTTAGCTAATTCAGCACTTAATATATATGGTACTTTAAAAAAATCTGTGATCTTTATTTAAAATGTTTCTTATTATTTAAATAATTTTTCTTGCTCAGTAATGCACTGTATTTACTTTTTCTTTTTACCTTTTGATCTCCTTCACCCATCTGTATGTAATCTGTAATCTGTCATTTAAAAATCTAATCTTTAAAGTCATACTTTAAAACGTGGATTTAAAAAGGCATTTATAAAGAAATCTTTCATATGGTTCTAGTAATAACACTATTCCCTGGTCATTTACTTACGTTTCTGTTTTTTCTCAATCATTTGTAAGTTTTTTCAAACCAGGAACTTTCACTCCTTTTTCTATAGATTGCTTATCAGAAGGACTGACTAATAATGGATACGTCAGAATTGTTCATGCAATGAATGAAGGTTAAGTTATCCTCTAAAACTTACCCAAACAGAAATTAAGAAAATACATGAAAATAGATAAAGATAAAATGTATTAGTGAGAGAAAGTAGTTTTCCTCATATATCATATAATAATGAAGCATTAGTGCTATCAGTAAAATGAGATGAAAGGTGCAAGGACAGAAATAAACCCTCAAGTCCTCTATGATTGCTTTATTTGAGCTAAAAATTAACCCCTGAACTTCCAAGCCATGGAAACAAAGCGCAAAGCATGGTAAGCATTCTGGCTGTCAAAATAGAGTCAGATCTGAAGGAAGTTTCCTTAAGGACCACCTTGAAGGAAGCCTTAAAGGTTAGAGCAGGCAGTAACCTTAGTCACATCCCTACAGTAAATATGATAGTTTCTGCTTCACCCTAAGTCGTAATGTCAAGATGTGATTCAGTGAAATCGCTTTGATGGGGTTCCCAAAAATGTATTTCGAGTGTTGGAGAATTGCCATGGGGCAGTCACATTAAGAGGATTATGTTGTACTGACGTCCTAGTATAGTTTATGTTGTAATAATTGAGACTTGAATAGAATTTAAAGTAAAACCACACTAATGATAATTTGTTCTTATGTTTGCCATAAAACAAAGATCTACCCAAATGTGACAATAGGTGTCTTTATTGAGCAACCAACCCCTTTCCTACCTCGATTTCTGGACACACTGTTGACACTGGATTACCCCAAAGAAGCGCTTAAACTCTTTATTCATAACAAAGTAAGTATTTGAGAAATGAATGTTTATATGAAAACTATTTTGATCTTATTTGAAACTATTTATTATTATTTATTTATGCCTAAAATTTTTTTTAAATTTGAGTTAAGTTCAGTGGGGGATTTTTGAAGTAATTACAGCCCTGTCTGTTTAGGACCTAAGGATTTAGAGTCCAAAAACTAGTATCATAGTATTGGGATGAGCCACATGAAACTATCAGTTTTTTTGTAGATCAAAAATGGTTGAATATTAGCCATTTTTATATGTTCAACTTAATTTATAATGAAGAGATGTCAAAAAGGGCCTGTGGTCATTTGCATTTGGTCTGGTGCTTTTGTAGAACTGGCCATTAAGTTGCTTCCAGCTAGTGAGAATACCTAACATCAGAACTTGAAATAGCTTCCAGATACAGTGTTGTTTTGATTAATCACACAATGTATGCTCTTCGTGGAAGAATTCTGATACTGTCATTTCCTTCAGAAATATTCAGAACCTCCTAAATGCCTCCCACATATAATCTAAGTTTAAATACATTTTCCTCAGTATTTTTCCATTTACTTGTCTCTTTACTATTAAAACAGTTGGCATTTATTATCATCTAGAAAAGTCAATAGCTGTGAAGTATGCTCTTTTCTCTCTTTTGTTCTAATACTTTTTGTTTAACATTGGTCTTTCTTCCTGATCAGCTAATCATTTGCCTTTTCTGCAGACTATTTTACGTTTGCACAAAACCAGCTAAAATAAGTTTAAAAGGGTGAATGCAGTGAGCATTGTAATGTATGTACTTACATTAAGGTGTTTTATTTTTATGTATTGTCTCTTATTTATATTTTCCCCCTTTCATAGGACCTAAAACCCCTTGATAGCAGTTTTTATCTTCTCTTCTTTTATTTGAAATTAACTCTATGCAGCTTTTATATGATAAAGTAGTTTTAACAAGCTGTGAAAAGCTTTCAAATATGCTTAGTGAGATGATACATAAAAAGCTCTGAGATGCTCTAATGATGAAGATAGATAATCTTGTCTAAATTTTAGCCCAGTTGAATGACACTAATTTGATGACTTTTATTTGATGATTTTCTCATATTTCCTTATTAATAAAATTTTATTAACTTTCCCTGCTTTTTGTAAAAAACACAATTTTATATTTGAACATTAATTTTTCTCTCTGGCTTTAAATAATATTGTAATATTTATTTTATAAATATGATTATATTTACAATTCAGATTGATATCTGTTGGTTAAGTAGATTTTTTAGTGGATATTTTACAACATATGTATGAGATTCTCAGGCCACCAGATATTTTTCCCCTCATGTTAGAAACATTTTATAGCACCCAGGATTTAAATATTAATGCAAAGATCTGTCTAGTATTAGATATTAAAAGAATTTTGAAGTATCTTTTAAAAATATTGATATGTATCTATTTTAGATTTTTCACATGACATTTAGATGGTATTTAAATATGAGATGTTTAATAGGCTTATCATTTTGTCTGTAATTGAGTGAATAGTGGAATTCACAATTTTGAATGTGAAGCCATTCCTACATATGAATACTTCAGTCATTTTATTGTCTTTTTTCTCACTACTTTTTTCCTTCTTTCTTTCTTTCTTTTTTTTAACTAATTTTCAATTTTGTTAAATATGTTACAGGAAGTTTATCACGAAAAGGACATCAAGGTATTTTTTGATAAAGCTAAACATGAAATCACTACTATAAAAATAGTAGGACCAGAAGAAGATCTAAGTCAAGCAGAAGCCAGAAACATGGGAATGTATGTTTTAACAAATTTAAATTCAATCGTATCTACTAAAGAAACTTAAAAAAGAAAAACATCTTTTTTTCACAATTAGTAATCTGAAGTTGGATGTCTCAACTGTGTGTGTGTGTATGTGTGCGCATCTGTGTGTTTGTGCCCACACATGAGTATATCTCTGCTGTTAAACTTATCTGTACTTGTATGTATTTATATCTAAAAGGCCATGAAAGTTATTTACATTTTTCTTTTAATGGCTAAGAGTCAATATAGTTAATCAAACTATTCACTGAACTTTAGATCAAAATTTCAAAAAGTACTCAGACAAGTGAATAGTATGACTGATGGAGCATCGTTTTGAATGTTCATTACCTGAATGTTGTGTATGGCAAAACTGTGTTTCAAACATTCTAGTTGCCTGCTGATCTAATCGTACTGTAATCCTCAGGAGAAATATTTTAGGTCCTTTGTTTAGTCCTTTACTACTTCAGACAGATTACTAGTAAATTCTGGGTAATAGTAAAAAACTCGTTTATTCAGTAAATGTTAATTGAATATGCTAGTCAGTGGGTTAAGACGGCTGATAAAAAGGTGAGTAAGATATGGTGCTTTCTCAGCAGGGAATGTTCTTGTCTTGTATATGAAAGCTCTGGGCCCTTAAGTGATGGAGAGTGCCTGGTGTGGGGGTGAAGGGACAAGCAGGGACACAGGCCTCAGAGAAACCAAACAGCTGTTATTACTGCTGGTTCCATAACCTGGTCATCGGAGAGTACATTGGATCCACATTTAGAACTTATTTTCTCTATTTAAAAAATTTTTGTTTGTGCTCTGTTATGTCAGATTTTGGCTCAGTACAATGTTTTCTAATTCACTCATGTCATTGAAGTTATTAGCAGTCCATTCCTTTTCATTGCTGACTAGTATTTTATCATATGAATATATTGCAAGTGGTTTATACACTCTCCTGTTGATCAACATTGGGTTATGTCCAGTTTGGGGGCATTATGAGTAAGGCTGCTAGTGAAGATTCGTTATTAGAAGGGTGTGTGTGTGTGTGTGTCTGAGAGAGAGAGTGTATGTGTGTATATATGCTTTACTATATTTGGGTAAAGTACTAACGTGTGACTAATTAGGGCAAAGGGTTAGGCTGGAGGTATGTTTAACTTTATAAGAAACTGCTAAATATTTCAAAATGGTTGGACCATTTTATAGTTGAAACAGCAAGGTAATAGAGCTCCAACTGCTCCATGTATTTGAAACATTTGATATTGTCTGTCTTTTTATTTTAGCCACCCTACTGGGTATGGAAAGGTATCTTAGTAGGGTTGTAATTTCATTCCCTGATGACTAATTCCCTGTTCAACTAATTCCCTGTTCATGTGTTAATTGGCCATGTGTATTTCATAATGTAGAGTATCCAAATCTTTTGTGCATGTTTGTTTACATTGAGCTGTCTTTTTTTGTTATATAGTTTGTAGGAGTTCTTTATATATTCTGTATACAAAAATCTATCTATAAATCTCTATCTACATCTATATCTGTGTGTATAATGTTTTGTATCTGTTCCATTCGGTGGCTTGCTGTTTTACTTTTTTAGTGTTGTCTTTTGAGAAAAAATTTTAATTTTAGTAAAATTCTATTTTTTTCTTTATGCTTTATGCTTCTGGGTATATTTTCTATTTAAGAAATCTTTCTTATTCCAATGTCATGAAGACATTCTTTGGAATTTTTGTTTCGTAAGCTTTATTGTTCTAGCATTTATGTTTAAGATGGTTCAATCTGCAATTCATCTTGAATACATTTTTGTGTTTGGAGTGAAGTAGGGGTCAAATTTTATTCTTTGCAAATGGAATTCCAGTTGTTTCAACACTCCTTTTTAATTTAAAGCTTTTCTTTTCCTACTAATTGACTTGGCCTTGGTCAAAAATCCGTTGACTGAGTATGAATGATTGTGAACTCTCTATTCTGTTTCATTGTTGTAAGATCAGTTCCAGACCTTATTACTAGGGATTTATATTAATCTTGAAATAATACAGTATAAATTTTTCAATTTTTTCCAAGATAATTTTGGCTATTTTTCAAAAAATTTTTATTTAGATTATTATTTTTATGGAGGTTTAATCAACATATAACATATTAGTTTCAGGTGTACAACATAATGATTTTATATTTGTATACACTGAAATAATCACTGCAGTAAGTCTAGTTACCATCTGTCAACATACATAGTTACAAAATTAAAAAAAAATTAAATTTTTTGCACAATTTTTACAAGCTTTCCTGTCTGGTTTGACTTCCTGTTTGACGGTTGCTTAGAAGTAACTATGTTATGGAGATAAACACTGACAATAGCAGAAAGTGATACTAGGATCTGCAGTCAGGGAGGGGAGCTCAGAAAGAGAGAACCCCAAATGCAAAAACCATAATACTTGGAATCATATTATGTATCGCAGGTAATTCATTCCTTAATGTTCCTCATGATAACACCACAGACTCGGCCAGGAAAAGCATACATCATAATCAGTGTCCCCTGATAAGACGCAGGGAAGTAACTCTTTTAGGAAGAATCCTGTGCAAATCAAGTTTAAAAAGTATTAAATACCTAAAGAGTTATGCACTTATATCCAAGAATCACTTACAACTGAGTTGTTGGATAAACAGGATTTTACACTGTGGGTTGTATGTTTGTATGTGTGTGCAAAAAACATTTTGATTTGTAAAAAAAGTTGTTGATAAACACATTGGGGTACATTATGTTTCCTTTTCAGAGAGGATTAAATGCTGAATTATAAATTGTCATTCTGACCGGTTATTTTATGCTTTGAAGTATTTAGTGGCTTGAAAATATATTCCAGTTGCCCTAAAATTTTTAATGTTGATCTACCCATGAATTTCTGTGTTGATGAATTGACCCTTTTGAAATTTAAGGCAGTATTTACCCTTTTGGATATTGTCTTACTATTTTGATTAGAAAAGTGTTTTAGAGAAACTTAGATTACATATGAGTTCTATGTTAACATTTTTCAACTAGCAAATATTTATTTTTATTAATTCTTATTTTTTTTCAATGTCAGGGATTTTTGCCGTCAGGATGCAAACTGTGATTATTACTTCAATGTGGATGCAGATGTTGTTTTGACAAATCCAAGGACTTTAAAAATTTTGATTGAACAAAACAGGTACTATGTACAATGTCTGTTTATCTTTAAAATGACAGTTATTTTCTGCATCTACATGGACTTGCTATTAATTACTTATGTAATTTAGCAGACTGAGGGAACTTACACAAGGTTATTTTCTACACCATATAAACTTTCAGTTCTAAGTAATTCTTTTCTTTTAAAGGAGTCACATAGGAAACAACCTGGGTGAAAATTAGAAATAATCAATATTAGTTACAGTCACAAATGTGATGTTTAGTAATTGTTTTTGGCCTATTTTTCTATTCAAAGCTAGATGAAATTGTGATAGATCTATAAAATTTGGAAATGTTTATTTTCTGCAGGTATTTTTAAAGTAGAATTTCATAAGACTTCTAACCTAAAAAGTTTCTGCAAACAGAGTTAGAAGTTCTTAGAATTTGAAAGAAATTTCAGAGGTACGAATTATTCCGTAGCCAGATCTGTGATTTTATTTAGTGCTGAACTATTACTGGGCAGCAGCTGTTTTCACTTAACTGAATTGAAATGGGAAAAAGACACCATCTACACCAGCTAATAATGATATTAATCTTTATTTATTACTACTGCTGCTGCTCCTGCTGCTGCCACTACTACTAAAAGCATTATTGATACTTCCTCTAATAGCCCACCTTTAATGAGTGCTTACTAAGTGCCAGGTACTGTTTATGTGTGTTCACATATCTTAACACAGTTATTTTTCTTAACAGAATGGTTAAAAGTGAAATGTTAGAGTAAAATATATAAGAAGTCTGTTATGCTGTACAAACCCATCCTTTGTATAATTTGTGAGTTTAAGAATTCAGTTATTACTTCAAAATCTCAGACCACTCAGTATTGATCTTATAATTCTATACTCAAAAATACTAAGGCACATGGCACATGGATTTGATTTTCAACATTTCTTTGCCCGACTGTCTTTATCAGGCAGCTAGGATTATAAATTACAAGACTTTTTTCTATTAAATATTTGATCTTGTTAGTTATTGATACTGAATTATCATAATATGTCAAGTCTAACTAATATTATTTCTAATAGTGTAGGTATTCTAAACAAAACAGAATGTCAGTGTGTCTGGTTAACATTCTATTTTAGTAGGAGCCGGGAAAGACAAACCACAATCATTATTTTGCATGAAGTGTATTTACAGACTATGTGTCACTTTTCCATAGGAAAGAGAAAGGCCACATCTTGTCTTCACAAGCCTGGAGTGTTGTGAAATAGTTTTTTTGTTTGTGTTTTGATTTTTGATAGAGAATAGTCAGTCTATAAATTTCCTCTTAGAGGAATTGTGTGAGCGTTCCTCAGAAATTGTGCGACATCACTACAGTTGACTTCATCTTAGAAATAATTCTAGCAGAGCTTCAGATATTGTTACCTTATTTGGAAAATGTTGGCACATTATAAGTTAGATTTCCCCCTCAAAATAAATCGGACATGTTTTAAATTTGTAACACGTACTTGTCTCAGAGGGGCTGCACTCCTGTTAGGCAGTGAGACAGAGCGCTGTGGTGCTTACCTTCCATTCTGTTTTCTAAAATAGTTAAAAGACCAGAAGAGTGTGCAGTGTTGCCAGAGCTAGCACAACACATTTTAAAAGTTAAAAGAGAAAAAAAAGAATGGAAACATACTTTAAAGTAATTCAGGACTGAACTTTAGGAAAACTGGCCTATTTACAAATATCTCAGCCCATCTTCATACATTTTTTTTAATTCAGCAGATATTTTTCGCATAACTTAATGCACCAGGGACTATCAGGTCTGCCTAATATTGAAAATACTTGATTTCACTTAGTATAAGTTCTGAAATATTAAAATAATTAAGGTAGTTTCACTTTTTTGGATAATAAGTATGGTACTTTTTTGATGATTGAAAATTATTTTCTTAATTGAAGTATAGTCAGTTTACAATGTTGTGTCAATTTCTGGTGTACAGCATGTTTCATACATATACATACATATATTCCTTTTCATATTCTGTTTCATTATAGGTTTAAGTATGGTACTTTTAAAAGTTGTTTTTATACTTTTATTAGCATTTTCAATTACTTTTCCTTCTTTTTTTCAGTCTTTAAAGTGAACATCATTTTATCAACAGTGTACTTATTTAAGAAAACGTGAGGGGAGGAGATTCCTCTCTATTTTATTTTAGTTTTTGGACTAACTATATGTGTGCTAAATGAACTTTATTGTTTTATGTGCCATGCCAAGCCCAAAACACATAATTCTGTGTGGCAAATTTAAAAGTGAATAATTACCTGGATTTGTTTTTCTCTCTCTCTTTAGAAAGATCATTGCTCCTCTTGTAACTCGTCATGGAAAGCTGTGGTCCAACTTCTGGGGGGCACTGAGTCCTGATGGGTACTACGCTCGGTCTGAGGATTATGTGGATATCGTTCAAGGGAATAGAGTGTAAGTTACTTGATTTAATCTTTTAATGTAAAACACCTTTAGCTAATGATTTGGTCTTGCTGGTATTATATTGAATTTTTAAAAATGTTTACCTTTTTTATGTTGAATGGAAATGTGAAGACCTGGAGACTCCTTGGGACCTTGCAATACTAGTGTAAAATTGATCTTTAAGTAGTTGTTCTTAAAGTTGTAAATCTTCAAACACACAAGCTCACTGTTGTGGGATATACTAAGAGACAATAAATGATTATCACTCGTAGCCATCTGATGGTTCTTAGAAGAGGAAGACTCTTTAAAGTTTGCAGAGGGAATTTAGTTTAAGTAACTTATTTGGTGGCCAGGATGAAAGTTGTTTGATAGCTTATACAATTTATAAATGAACAAACAAAAGCAACACCAACAACCAGTCCTTCCAGCATCTCCTATTGCAAGAGATTTTTGTGTGAAATAGCTAATATTCTGCTTTAAAGAGAAGTCTCTTCACCGATATGATTTCCAGTTCTAGAGTTTGAAAAGAATATACTTGCTACAAAATGTGTGTGTGACTAATATTTATTCCAGAGACAACAGTT
Organism: Camelus ferus; assembly: GCF_009834535.1. Classification (NCBI taxonomy): domain Eukaryota; kingdom Metazoa; phylum Chordata; class Mammalia; order Artiodactyla; family Camelidae; genus Camelus; species Camelus ferus. Next base: position 100,273,955 of record NC_045696.1, read on the forward strand.
GATATTTTTTAAAACTTAAAAGTAATCACAATTGCAGCAGTTTTTTTTCCCCCCTAAGGTAATATTAGAGAAGAATGCCATTCTTTTTTTTAATACTGATGATGGACTAGGGTGGTTGAGACATTAAGTGCTTTGCCTAATTTCTCAGATGCATGAGCTCAATTTAACAGGGAGAGCATTCTTTCATGACTAAAGATACATGCCCTTAAATTTGGAAAAATAATCACATACTTGTTGAACAGCTGAGTGGTAAAAAGATATTTTGCTTGTGAAAATAGTAATAGTACCTTTTGAATGATGTAAATAAATATATGATAAAGGCACGTGTTAGCTGCAGTTAAGAAGCATGAAAGCTGACAGAACACTATTAAGCCCATATTCCGTTGTTTCAGAGTACTTTCATTGTCTCTGGGATGCTTTGTGTAGACCATATGCCTGATACTGTGTGGATAGTGGAAATAGAGAACACCTATTTCATTTAGGTTGCTTTAGGCACTGGTGTTTTCTGTCCAACCTCCTGACATTGTTGTCTAAAGTGTAAGGAAAAGAATAAGGTAGAGGTTTTTTTATTTAGTTAGTAGAATACACTTTGTGTACAAAAACTATACAAGGGAATGACTTCCTGTAGTGTGTGTGTGTGTGTGTGTCTGTTTTCTATCAAACTTGAAACACTGCACACTACCCCTGATTAATTTCTGAATGCAGCAGACACATTGCATATATTTTCATGACCGTTAACTTTGAGGCTCATCTAGTTAAGACAGAATGATATTAAGTATATTAGTTTTAATGTCTGACTACATTTCCTTGGTCAAGATCTTCCCTTTCTGTGCTCTAAAAGCAAAAGGCATATCCCTTCAGGTGAAACTTCTGTTACACTGTTTGTAGGAAATGAGTCATGTTCTGAGTAAGGCAACAAGCTTGGGAAAGAATGAAGGATAAACAGTGTCTCCCAGCACTCCTGTGCTTCTAGCTGTTTCTTTGTATCTTCCTTTTTCTACAAACAATTGAGGTATATTAATGAATTTCAAAAGACTGTATTTTAGGAGAATTTTAGGCTGTTTTAAGTGATGTGCTCATAAATGTCTAACAGCTGGTTCTTGGGGTTGGAGGATGCCCTGATTGGTGGTGTTTGCCCATTTTTGTATTCTAAATATTTCTACCATGGCTGATTTCAAGCTTCCAATGTGAAGTCACCGAGTGTAGACTTGGGAAAGTAAGCTGAATGCTCTGGGGAACGAATGTGAGCTGGCTGCAGTATGCTACTGGTTGTATGTGATATTTTTACTATTAAACTGCTTGATCTTAAATGTACAACACAATAGTATACTCTATCAACAAAGTGAGGGATGACAGCCAAAATGCCAAACATATCAACATGAAAATAAAGTTTATGTAGGGAGGTAGTGATTTATCTTATAAAATACAGCATTTACCAAGTAGTCTCATATATGTAAGTATATACATATATATGTATATCACATATATATATGTGTGTATATATGTCAGATAGCATTAAATGTGCTTGCATTTTCTGTGTAACTTGATTCAGTAATTTAGACATACAAAGTTTAAAAACATACAGGGCACTTATTTTAAAACCATAAAAATAAAACTTGAAGTATTTTGTATTTGTGGTATTTTGGAATGTCTTATCTTTACTTGCAGAGGGATATGGAATGTCCCATACATGGCTAACGTGTACTTAATTAAAGGAAAGACGCTCCGTTCAGAGATGAATGAAAGGAACTATTTTGTTCGTGATAAATTGGATCCTGATATGGCTCTTTGCCGAAATGCTAGAGAAATGGTAGGACATACAGTGATGGCTTGCTTGAATGTCTTTGTAAGATGGCTGGCTTTACCAGTTGATGTGCCATTGTCTTTTGGTGCCCTTTTTCTTTCTAATTTGTAGGTACTAGCCAATTTTTTTGATTCTATATTGAAAAATTGGGAACAATACGGAGACTGATTTACCTTTAGAACATTTACCTGTAGAAACAACTTGAAAAAAGTTAGGCTTGGTTCCTAGGCTAACTCATGAGCAACAGTAAGATTTTGATAATAAACATGGATTTGTTACAGATCAGCTTTGCATTTATTTTTACGAATTCTCCTTTACTACCATCTGAAATTATGTAGTGAACACCTGACCTAATTAAAGTTAATTAGAGAAAGCCCTGGTGAAATGACCATTTACACATTTGAGAAAAACATACTTTTGTCCTGAAATTAGTGTTCATATTTTCTTTATCATTTTTAATCCCATACTCGCAAAAAGTAGGTTCCTAACCACTGTATTGGGAAAAGGATTGAAATACGTAGTTTATTTAATCTGGGTGGAAAATTAATGATACATCACTATTCTACAGCTATACTTTCATTATAAAACTTAAATGATTGTAAAAAATAGCTTGTTTTTCAAAATGTGTAAATATGTCTTAAAACACATTTATATGGTTTTGTTTTAGAAATGATTGGGTTATTTTTTTCAAATTTATGTAAGCAAATGTGATTTGGGGAAAAATCAGAAAAGTTGGCAAGTACTCTTCTAGTTTAATAAGGCATGTGTTGTGGAATATGTTTTTCCTACAAACCTATGTCCACTGTTACACTGAATATCCTGTACCTGTGATTGTAATTTGTGCTCATGTTTGGCTTATTTGACTCAACAGCGCATCCTGGAATGGCCTCTGTCACACATTTTTTCCTTTGTCTTAATTTTGTATCTAATGAAAATTCTACTAAGGAATGAGCTTGGATTTATGTTTGACCAAAAGAAAAAAAAGGGCTGGAGTTGTTTGTGTGCGCTGTAAGCTTTGCTCGTTCTGCATGTTGTCTGTGAAGGACGTTTTGGAATGTCAGCTTTTGATCAAGGGCTGCTGTTTTTACTTACCTAAGAATACCTGAGGGAGTGGCTGTGCCCATCAACTTACCCAGTCCTTCTCTTCATTTTAGACTTTACAAAGGGAAAAAGACTCCCCTACTCCGGAAACATTCCAAATGCTCAGCCCCCCAAAGGTGTTATTTTTATTTATTTATTTATTTTTGTTTATTTAATTTTGTTTATCAATTAAAATATGATATGTTATATTGCCTAGCAGTAAAGTGCCTTTAAGAGCCTTCTTTCCATTTAGCGAGGTGTAAAATCTCAGTATTCCTTGGTCCTGAATCTGTATGTGTGTGTGTGTGTTTTGCGTGTTAGGGGTGGGCATTGTGTGATATTCCACTCTTAGTTTTTTGGGCTGATTTACACTGTATGGTTGACAGATGAGAAAGTTAAATCCAAATTACTTTCACAAGTTTTTCCAGTTTTTGCTTTTTTAAGGGGAAGAAGAGGTAGAAGTAAGTATAAAGTACATCCTGATTAAAATGAGATTTGGGTACTCTCACTAATTTTTTTTTTTGTATTAATAACTAACTCTTTTACCATTAAAACAGGTACAGAAAGAAACAACCTTACCTAAAGGTGTTTGACACATTTATTTAGACTTGGGGCAAGGACATGAGACTGATTTTCTTTAGCTGCCTCATAACGCAGGAGTAATTTCTGTGTTCAGTCTTTAAGCATCAGGACAATAAAAGTATGAAACAGACTGACAAAATAATACTGACATTTAAACTCTTGTTTAAAAAGTTGTATCTTCTTTGAAAGGGAAAGAAGCCAAAAGAGGAACAATTAATTGCACTTCAGTGTCTCAAAAACATTTCTGCTTTCAAACAGGATTTTTTTTTTCTGATGTCTGCATCTAGGACCAGTGAGAAAGGGACAAAAACAGTCATTCTTTCTCTTCTTTTTCTCAGTTGAGTGTCAGTGCTATCAATTAGTTTTGTGTGGTGTCTGAATTCATAATCAGAATTGTATTTCTTTCATTTTAAATCATGCATGTTTTATATGAAAAATAAAAATGCATGTTCCTGAATGAGATATAAACATTGAAATTAGTATCTCTTGTATATTCTTCCTGTGGTTAAGTTTATTTTCTTGTATTTTCCTCCAAGATTATTAACACTGTTATTTTTTGGCATATAGGGTGTGTTTATGTACATTTCTAATAGACATGAGTTTGGAAGACTATTATCAACTGCTAATTACAATATTTCCCATTATCACAATGACCTCTGGCAGATTTTTGAGAATCCTGTGGTACGTATTTCATGCTCAGCTTCATTTATTACTTATTTTTCTATAACTCTAAATGGATGTAAATCAGTTGGGTTAATAATATGAAACTGTGATAAGAGGCTTTAAAACAGTATTTTTAATTATATTTTTTAAAGATAGAATTAATTAATCTCTTGACTAAGAACTTTCTTTTTAAAGACTAATTAGGTTTGAGGAAGGGAATTATCAGTTTCTTTGATTTCTCCCAGTATTTATTTCTGTTTCATATATTCAAGAGCACCAACAAATTTTTAATAACAATTTCAGAAAAAAAAATGTTTACAGGTAGCTCACAGATGACAATATTACATTTGACTTTCAGGAAGAAAATTCAAGAAGTTTGGGAAAATGCATTTTATTTTATCATTTTGTTTATTTTTTATAATAATTTTGTTAAATTATACCAAAGATAGAAAAAATTAGAGTAAGTGTACTAAGCATATATATAGATAGTCTAAGTTGAGGAAACTGTTTCCTTGTAAAGTCCAAAATTATTTCTTTTCTTAAAGATTTGAATTATGCAGGAATTAATTCTATTTTTGTCTTAATGGGTCGATTTGCTTTAGTCAAGTTGGCACCTGTATTCAAGGGAAAATAACTCTCCTGAGTCTCTGTAGTTCTACGGTTTTCTCCTTGCCAACAGTAAGAGTTTTAAATTACAAAGACTCAATTCTGATCCACTGATCAGAACTGTCTTTTATTTTATAGTGGTACTTGACAGCTGGGAATAGTAAATTTAATGGTCTCTGGACCACTGTTGAATGGAAAAAGAGTATCTTTTGACTTTCTATGTATTTTAAAAAGTACTTTTGTTCCATTTTAGCTGCGTATCTCCATCTGTCACAGAAGTAGAGTTGAAAAGAGGCTTTTTTAAATGGTGAGGGTGGAATTACATATTTTATTTACTTTGGTACAGAATCTCTTAGTATTTTGAGAGATAGAATTATTTGATTTCTTGGGTAATAGCTTCCTGAAAAAAAGTCCCAAATTATATCCCGAAATGTAGATATTTGTGTAAGAATTCAAATTTTGGAGAGTATTCAAGGAAAATATCAGAAATAGTAATTAGGAGCTACTTTTCTTTCCATGACTTTGCTTTGTTTTTGGTAATTAGCCTGATTGATACGCTTCTTGGGAGATACCCAATAGCAAATAAAGACTGTCCCATTATCTGAACTCCTAAGGTGTTAGTAAAGCACAGTGTCTTCAGGGATACTTGAAAGGCAGTCTAAAATGCAAAGTTAATATTAATGCCTTAATGTAAAATCTTAGGGGCGTTTTTCTTTAACTTCAAAAAAATCTATGATGATGCCAGGAAAAAAATACTTTAAAATGCTTGAAGATTCTGAAGTGTTATATATGATTGTTTATTTCTAATTTTCCCCCATATTTTGGAATCAGAGAACCAACCAACATTAAAGGGAATAATGAGATAATACAGTGGTTTGATCCTTATAGTGATATACAATGTATAAATGAAATTTATTAAAGAATTTGAAGATAACATTCTTCCAAATCAAAAATATCTGAGCTACGTATAAGCAGAGATCTGAAAAACTAAGAATGGCATATAAGTTACCAGGGCCCTTCTGAAATCTGGTCTTAAAATATATTTCACATATTTTTTTAAACATATTTTGATTGCAGTTATTTTGAGTCCATATCTCAGTTCTTCCCTGCTACCTCCCTATATTTGTACTTGGCAAAGAGAAAATTAAAAATTTTGAAAAAAAAAATTTTGTTAAATGCATTTAAGAAAAAATTGTTTTAGATACTGAATCACATTTTAATTTATACCTTTTAAATATTGGGTTTTTACATAAAATACTTAACCCAGGAAAAGGATTCCTATACTGACAAAAGTTGATATACCTTTGTGTGTGGTTTATGTGTCAGAGATGGGGCTAAGAGAAGAATCAAGTTTATGAATTGGTATGAAGAGGAGCTTTTTCTTAACATATAGTCTTATACTTTAATTTCAGTAACTAAAAGATATGAAAGTGTTAGTAACCCCATGATCATCCTTCAAAACAAATCTAAAGCTGAAGTGAAGGCAGAAATTGTAAATATGTTTTATTTATTTATTTTTGCTTTTTTATTTGTTTTGCTTTTTTATTGAAGTGTAGTTGATTTACAGTGTTAATTTTAAGAACACAGTGAAGTGATTCAGTTATACATATACATACATATATATAGTTTCTTTTCAGATTATTTTCCATTATATATCATTACAAGAGATTGAATGTAGTTCCCTGTGCTATGAAAAAAATCAAAATTATTTAAGAGTAATTCACTATAAAAGTATAAGTAAGACTACGGTTGATTAATTTGCTAATTTTTACTAATACTTGTTGGTAGGATTATGTTTCTTATCTTTTTCACTTTTAAATACACATTTATTTACCTACAGGTCTGGTATTTACATAGAGTATAGCTTACACATATAGTGACAATAAGATTACTCAAATTTTAAAATTCTGATTTATAAAACTTCATAAATAAAAATTTTGCTTTTCATAGAATGATGTGAACATACACAGAATCAGGCAAAGTTTAAAAAACAAACTGGTTTCTGAAAATTCCTATTTTGTCTACTACACATGGTCGTTTATAAATAGAACAGTTTATAAAATGCATATATTTTATATTTGCTATTGAAGTATTTATAAAAAGGCTTTTGCTTTATTCTGTGCAATTGATTGATTGATTTGTTTTGGTAGGACTGGAAGGAAAAGTATATAAACCGTGATTATTCAAAGATTTTCACTGAAAATTTAGTTGAACAGGTATGTATTAATAATTACTATGCTATCTGGAGCATTTTTGCTATTTTCTTCAGCAGGGAATATTGTTAATGCAACACTGCTTTGGTAGAGGATGTTGTGAAAGTTGGAGAAACTATCCTTTAGGTAAAATTCATATGGATTAATTACCAGTTTTACAACCTTAAGGATCATACGATTGTAAAAATGTAGAAAAATGGAGATTAACGATAATTTTAAGATTGTGCCTTTTTTAAACCATAGTCCCAAATGTCATAGCTATCTCAGAAATAAGGAATTTTTGGCAGCTCTCTGGTGTAGGCCTCATTCAATGAAAGTTTGTTTTTGAAAGAAATTGGGCTCCCAGTGTCTCTATCAGAGAGGTCTATTTGAAAATGAACTCTATTTTAGATAAGCGTCCCAAACTGTTGCCAATATCTTACCTCAGAGAATGTAAAGTATCTTCAGTTCTGAGATGCTCTGTTATTTTGGGTACTGTGAGAAAGGACAAAAAAATACTGCCAATTAAACTGTGACACAGTCTTTTCTAGTCATTTAGAATTTTCTATTTTATGCATATTGAAAGAGCCATTTTAGACTTATTAAGGCATAGGTGTCATGTCATAGGGCACTGTATACATAATAACTTTTCATTTCAGTGGCCAATGGCAGTATAAATTATTTTAAAAAGGCAAGTCAGCTCAGTAAGTGCAACACCAACTAAATGTGCGCATGCAGATGCACACACACAGACACATGCACACACACGAGGTGAGGACAGAATGAATGTTTGACCAGGTGTATGTGCACTGCAATATTAACAGCTATTTCACGATAGCTGCCTGGCCAGCCACGGCTCTAAGATTTATCTTGATTTCACAGATGTTAAAATGCAAAAAAAGGCTTAGAAATTGTTGGGGAAAAAAAGCCCCAAACTAGTATTGTTTGTAACAGTAGTGTTAGTAATGTTGGGCAACCTTTTGAAAAAGACATCTAAGTGAGATAAATACTTGAATATTCTGTCCTAATTCTTTTGAAATGCCAGTTTTTTTCTGAAGACATGAAGTGTTACTCTTTTAATGGTGATGTCATGTTTTATATATAGCCTTGTCCAGATGTGTTTTGGTTTCCTATATTTTCTGAAAAAGCCTGCGATGAATTAGTGGAAGAAATGGAGCATTATGGCCAGTGGTCTGGGGGGAAACATCATGTAAGTTGTCTTCTCATACAAAGAAGGAAAATGTGTATGTGCGGTTAAGGATGTGGGGTTGATATTTAGAGAACGTAGAGGAGGTTTGTCCTTCTTGTCCATGTGTCTCTGAGTGCTAGACCTAAATGAAGGGGCTAGCCAAGGCTTCCAAGAGAACTCCGTTTTTAGCCTAATTCTGCCACTCATTGTTTAGCACTTAATTTGTCTAGGCCTCAGTTTCATCTCCATTTACACTGGATGCTCCTTAAAGGTCAGTGTCCCCAGGCTGGGGATGGGAAGGTAATATATGTCTATTGTGTGATATCGCTCTTCTCCAAGGCCACTTATTCTCTGTATTTTCACAATGTGCTGTAGTGAAAATAACAAGACAGAGTTTATCTGGTTGACTGCCAAAGCTATTTTTTTTGTGTGTAAACATAGAAAGAGGGAATCTGTTGAATGCCTTTGGTGTAATGCAGTTTGCATTTACATTCAGAGTCAGAGACTTGGCAGGAAGTGTTACTGTTGGTGGTTCAGTGTGTTTCTTTTCCTCTGAGAATTCACTGATGCCAGCTCCTTCACAGTACCAAAGAATTTTAGTGGAATACTCTGGAGTATTACTGCTTCTGCTCAATGGTACACCCTAGCTAGTTAGCTGATCAGGAAGAGGAAGTTCAAAGTACGAGGGAGAACTTGAAGTCAGCAGGTTGTAGCATAATGAAAAGCAATTGTGGAAGGTCTTTGGGCACCACAATGTAGAAGTGAGGAACGTGGCAGGGAAAGTTTATTTTTAGTGATAGGTAATCCAGAGGGCAGACCAAGCGGAATCTGTGCTCATCGAGCAGCTAAGACTGCCTCTGAAGGGTCAGGGTAAAAAAACTCAGTTTTAGGGGACACGGGAAAGCTTTGGCAGTCAGTTTTATTTACTGTCTAATCAGACCTCATGTATCTATTAAGTAAGTAGGAAAGCAGTCTCCTTACTCTGCAATACTTTGCTTTGACGTTGATACAGTTGAAAAGCCATATTATCAAAGTTGTTTGGATTGTTTTGCAATTAAAGCAGATGGTACACCATAATTGGACTGTTATTTTGATCATCTATTACGACCTCATGATTGAAAAAAATTCTAAGATGATATAAATGTGAATTGCACATGGAGACCACACTTTATGATGTCATTAATGCTCCTTCTAGGACAGCCGTATATCTGGTGGTTATGAAAATGTTCCCACTGATGATATCCATATGAAGCAAATTGATCTGGAGAATGTATGGCTTCATTTTATCCGGGAATTTATTGCACCTGTTACATTGAAGGTCTTTGCAGGCTATTACACGAAGGTAGTTTATCCTCCCATTCCTCCTGCCTGCCTCCTACCAGTTTTTACACAAATGTGCTATTTTATGTTTTGATAGATAAGCAAATCCATTGCTTTGCTTCTTTAGGGGTTTGCCCTGTTGAATTTTGTAGTAAAATACTCCCCTGAGAGACAGCGCTCTCTTCGCCCTCATCATGATGCTTCTACGTTTACCATCAACATTGCACTCAATAATGTGGGAGAAGATTTTCAGGTAATTATGGCTTTTATTTTTAAATAATTTTCAAAAGTATGTCATTTTGAAAAGGCCTTTCTTTGCCTTATTTTTTTTGGATTCTGCTTAAGTTGCATTGTCTGAACTTTACCACTCGTTAAAAATTAAACCTAATAACTTGATACATTTATTTGTTTTATCTTTCTAGGGAGGTGGATGCAAATTTCTAAGGTACAATTGCTCTATTGAGTCCCCAAGAAAAGGCTGGAGCTTCATGCATCCAGGGAGACTCACGCATTTGCATGAAGGACTTCCTGTTAAAAATGGAACGAGATACATCGCAGTATCATTTATAGATCCCTAAGTTATTTACTTTTCATTGAATTGAATTTTCTTTTGGAATGGATGACTGGCACGAATATGTCTTTGAAGTTGTGCTTGAGAAGATGAGAGGAATATTTAAATAACTTCCACAGAACAACTTCACTTTGGGCCAAACATTTGAAAAACTTTATAAAAAAATTGCTTGATATGTCTTAATGTCTGCTCTGAGCCTTAAAACACAGATTGAAGAAGAAGAGAAAGGAAAAGAAAATGTAAAAGCGAATATTTATTTCTATGCCTTATTGTCTCTGAGAATAATGACAATTTTCTGAATTTGTGTTTCAGTTGATAAGAGTATTCAGGTACAGATGTACAAGTGACAAGTGAGACTAATAATATTTTCTTGTTATAAAGCTGGGAAGAATTTTATTTATCAACTTTTAGACAAAATGGATATAAATGAAAATTTCAAAAATTACAATTTTTGAAATGCTAGAAAACTGGAGTTCTAACTGAATTTATATGCAGTGAATTCTGTAAGTGCTTTTTTGACCACCTGTGTAGGTCCATTTACAGTAGTTCCGGAAGTAATACAAAGAACAATATTACACAATGTTTTTCCTAAAAAAAAAAAAACAGTACAGAATACAACTGAGGTGCCTATCCATTTGAAACCATGTAGATTGTTGTTTTTTTTTTTAACATTTGCATTAGAAATCAAGCTTTCTATTCCTTCAGATCAGTTTCACAAGGTGGATTATATTAAGTAGATGTTAGATTTAGAACAGCTTTAAGGCTTTTCTATTTTTAAAGTACATCAAGTATCGACTTAAGATCAGCAAGTGTACTTAAGTCAAAAGAGATTTTTTTTAAATTCAAGAAAATAATGAGGAAAAAATTTCATTGAGATTAGTAGCAACATTTTATGATTTTTTTTTTTAAAAAAACTTAAGTACTTGAATTTTATATCAGGAAAATAAAGTTGTGAGCCTCTCTTCCCTTTTGCCCTTTGTCTTTTTCCTTATTCTCTTTTAGGGAGGGTTATTCACTTTTTTGTCTTCCCAGCATAGTCTCCATTTTATCCTTCTTACTCTTTTTATTACCTTCCTTTTATCCCACTTAAAAAAAATTCCCCAACACAAAAAAATGTATGACTTGATTCTTTTTTACCATTACTCTGAGTGAGGTTTAAATATCCTTATTGTAGCTACTGTTTCTAATTTAAAGGTTAAACTTGAAAAAGTTTTAAGTCATGGTGCCAAATTTCATTTTTCTAACACCATGTGTTAGAAAATTATGAAAAATAAAATAATTTAAAATAAGTCTCTGTTGTTCTCTTTATTATTGGTGATTTATCTTTAGAAGAGAATGGTGAAGTAGCCTGAAAGAATATCTGGATCTAATAGGCTATTTTTTTTTTTTTTTTTTTTTTTGGTTCGTACATTTCCTGATATCCTAACTTAATGAATACCCTATTTATTGAATTCCACATTGAATTGTAATATCTCCAATTTCAAACTGACTAGGGATTTGATCTAACTTATTTTATAAGTGAGGAAATAGAGACAAAACACTTATTCAATATATATTTATTTATTCAGTCATGTTTTTCATGTCCCTACTTTGGGCCAGGCACTGTTCCAGGCACTATTCCAGGCACTGAGGATATGGTGATGAACAAGATGTTATAAATCCTGGGAGATGGATTTAGGAAATAAGGAGTTGGCTTCTACCTATTTTCTGTTCTTGAGTGGCTCTTAATATCCAAAGTAAATTCCTACTATCCATTAACTTAGTTGAAGAGATATTCTAGTAATTATTCATGAATTATATTACTATACTTCACAGCTGCTATTCCAAGTTGTATCGTTATGTCATGGATACCAACCCTTCAGAACAAATTGGTTATAAAAAACAGAGTTCGACCGATGCAAGCCAGCATAATGGCCCTTACAATAGGTTTCAGAGGAAAGACATAATCAGATCCTAGTTCTTTACGATTGTGGATACATGAGAGGTGACTTAAAGCAACTATTTTAATTTCATGCCATGTTTGTAGAAATTGGAAATCAAACACTTGTTTGTTTTAAGCACTTCTTAATTTCTCTGCTTGCTAAGCACTAAAGCCCATCTTGTATGACTTTTTTTTGGAGCTTGTCATTCATCTGACATATGGAGTGGTCTGTAATGAAATTTTTAGTCTCAGTTGAGAGTTAGTCTGAATAAATACTTCACTTTGACTAGATGTTGACTGTTTTGGAAAATTAGTCTTTAAGACTTCATGAAAGCAGCCTTCGTGAAACAGCACTGTTTATCTGTGGCTTTTAGAATAGCAAGCTACAGACCTCTTTTAGTATAACTCTTTGTTAAGAAAAAGCCATTGGGGAGGAATGGGGGGAAATGTATAAAGCTCTTTAATGAAAGCAATGAATTTTGGATTTAATTGAAGAGAATAACACTAAAAAACAAGTAATGAGAAGAGCAGAAAACTGTACACACAGACATGCTTTAAAAATGCAAAGTACTATATAGCTAAATTATTCTAATAAAAAGAATTAGGAAAATTGGAAAGATGGTTATGTATGTTAGGGATGTGTGGACTTTATAAATTTTAAATCTTCCTGACAGCTTTTTTTTTTTTTAAAGATTAAATTACATTTTTGTTTCATTCTTAATATATTGAAGTCAATTAGAAAATACGTATTTGGAAAAGTAGGTTCTTTGCTGATTTTTAAGGTGGTTGGTGGTGGTCTTTTTTTTTTTTTTTTGATAAATCAAGTAACAGTGATTATTTTGGCATGCTATTCTATCTTTACTGAAAAAATGGTTGACTAAAAAAAATCTGATTACTTACACTTTTGAAAATTAGAAAATAATTTCTGCCTATTTAACAATATAAAATAAATAATCAACTTAAAAAATAGTTTTAAGAGAAGAAATGAAAAACATCCTGTTTGCTATCAGTAATTTAAGGAAAATATTGTTTCTTTCAAATCATCTTCACCTGAAAGTAAGTATTAGATTGCAAAAAGAGAATTAAAGGCTGGAGCAGGAGAAAAAAATTTCATGTAGATTTGTAACGAGTAATGAACTTCTGTGCTTTAATTATAAAATAATTTTAAAGGATATTTTTCTTAACACTGATTTGAGTTCAGTAACTTTTCCTTTAGGAATACAAAGTGCAATGGCAGAAAAGATCCTTAAGGAAATTACATCATGATACAAAATTCTGCACCTACTCAGGAGGATTTTATATTTGACGGAACTTAACTTCTAAATGAGAAATGGACAAATTAAAGCATAACTTTGTTCTGCTGAGCATAAATGGTTAGATAATTAATTTTAAAATGTGCGTATTCTAAAAATGAGATTATTCAATTAAATTTTGTTTTATTATTTTCATTTGCATTTATATACTTCATAAATTTTATAAATCTTGCCAAATTATGACATCAGAGCCCCACCTTGTGGTCAATGTAGATAACTAGTATCTACATTTTAAGCAAAAAGCAAGAGCCTTATATATGTATTTTAATTTCATACTTTTAAAAAATTTTTCTTAAAGGCTAAGATAAATAAAAATGACATAGATTGATTTTTTTTCAGGAATTCCTTTTTTATTTTTGTAGATACAATATAATGTTCTAAAAGAGAAATTGGGGCACTTTATTCTGAAATAAGGAATAGCTAGCATATTTCCAGTTAGTACTGATGAGGTCATTTGTTTTCTATACTTTATCTACTTTGGAAACTGCTAATCTATGATCACTAAGTAAAAGAGCCAATAATAAAATCAGTGTAGAAATGGTCAGACACAATTACAACTGATAACAGTAATTGGTTTTGAGTAGATAAAATAACTCACATGATACTAGAAAACATCCAGACAGTTTGATTGTAAAACTAAATGTGTTTTTAAAAATTCTTTTGGGTGGGGGGTGGGTGGGTGTAGCTCAGTGGTAGAGCACATGCTTAGCATGCATGAGGTCCTGGGTTCAATCTCCAGTACAGCCATTAAAAAAAAAAAGAAAGGGCCCCCCAAATTCCTCTGTGACAGAGAACGGCCAATCACACTAATTTTTTTCCCCTTATAATCAGCCCAGGGCTTGTAAAGGGCAGCAATGAGAACAAGATTCCTGTGATACAAAAATTGGGTGATTCAGACAAACTGTAAAAATAATTATCTCAGTGTTGTCTTTTGAGGATTAAGGAAATTTGTTCCTGCTGAAGTTATGAAGGGAGGTATACTAAAGTAGGTCTAATTTACTCTAGCTCCCACATATTCCGATGTTGACCACACATCCTTCTTGATCATCTTTCCCTCCTTTGGGTCACCTTGCACCCTGGCTGCTTCACTGAACTTGGGTGCTGCCCATCTAACTCTAGAGTGAAGTCATTAATCTTCACGTTGTCCCAGGATGGCTTCCTTTTGATCTGTGAGCCAAGAGGAGAGCACACTTAAAAACGTGTGTTATCGAAACTTGAATGACTTGCTGTCTGTGCTACCAAGTCTCCAAAAATGGTCCCCAGTGAACCGTGCCTCCCGGGATTCTACTCCTGCATAGTTCCCTCCCATATCGAATCTTGGGGAGGCTTCTGTAACCAATGGAGTGCAGCAGAAATGGCCCTGCCTTACTTTCAGGTTGAGTGATGAGAGACTCTGTGGCTTTGATCTCTTGGAACAGTCACTCCTAGGCACCCCCTGTAGAATCCAGGTGCCAGTCTGTGGAAAGCCCAGGCCACATACAAGCACTCCAGCCAAGTGGAAACTCAGCTCCTACATCATTTGGGTGAATTACTTGGACATCGAGCCCAGTCGTACCTTCAGATGACTATGTCACCATGGTTGACTTCTGCCTGCGACCACATGTGAGTCCCCAAGTGAAAACCATCCAGCTGAGCCTAGTCAACCCACAGAGACATGAGAGACAAAGATAACATTGTTTTAAGTCACTAAGGTCTTGTTACACAGCAAGAGATACTGAAACAGAGATAACTGCCTGCACTGCCTCTCTGTGTGTGCCTGCTTTTCTGAGCACTTAGCACTGGATGGTTTATTTACCTTTCATTTTCCTCAGTGAGGCCAGAAGCTCCTTGGGTGGAGGGACCGGGCCTTATTCAGTCTTTTCAGTTCCAAAGCTTAGTATAGAGCCTGGCATTTAGTAGGCACTCAGCTGTGAATGAGTAATTGCGAGTGGGCTTTATGTCTGAGATTTTGCTGTATTGGAATGAAAATGACCCCTGAGGGAAATAAGAATTTTGAATTTAACAAACCAAAAATAAAATTAAATCTATCTGTACTTTGGTTATGATGTGTGAGGTAAAGACTTGAGAAAGATTGTACAGCCTGTTCCTGAGGAAAGGGTTATGGTGACAGCCCCAAGTTGGCTAGAATGATGTACTAAGATGTTATAAAAAGAAACCCATCCCACTGTTATCCTCAGCATCCTGGGCTGAAGTGCTCAGTTTATGAGTAACTGCTTGGTGGCCATATGTGTATTAGCCTTTCAATGAGTATTTTGAATTGAATGAATTTGGTTTTACACATCTTAAACATTTTTAGTAAAATGCAAAAGCAATACATCAATATTCTGACTAAAATCTCTGCATTTTATCATCCCACTTTAAACTAAGAAATAGTTCTAAAATAGAAACATGTGAAAACAGTCAATTTCCAAATGCCAAGGAGAGTGTGTCCTTGAGGTGTATTTTCACTGGAGCTACTGTTGTCACCGTAGTTACAGACTGCACTGCTCACTGGGTGTGGCTTGTTGATTTTAACCAAATACCTTTTTAACATCTATTCAGTATGGGCTAGAGATGTGATCAATAATGGACCTTAAACTATAATTTCAAAAGTATGGACCTGGTTGAATCTGTTTAAAAAATGAGTTGTTTTAGGAGAGCGATAATGTGGATGATGTCAGAAAAAAAACCAGAATTTAAAAACTTCTTGATTGCATGTCAGTGAGAATTTGAATAGAACAGACTTGGGATAAAGTATTTTTATACAAATATAGAGGAGATAATTTTAACTGTTTAAAATTGGTAAAGGATTTGGCGGATCTGAGACATTTAAAAGGAAACAGTGAATTTAAGTGTGTAAAGTGGAAAAGACGTGGGAGATAGCAATGAGATCGAGCAGTTTTAATCTATCTAATTATATTTCAAAGTGAGGATGTGAAAAATGGACTTAAACCCACATCTAACTTGCCACTGATTAGAGGGGTTACATCTCCTATGGGATGTTTGTTTTGTCGTTAAGATTTCAGGTTCTAGTATTTTTGGAAGGCATGTTGTGTGTGCTAGTTTTCAAACAGTTCCATCCTTCAACAGACTTTCTTGCAAATATTTAGTCCAATGTTTCATAGTTTTTTTAAGGTCTAAAATGAGGACAGAATGAGAAGTCCAGAACGCGTACTTGTCTGTGTGACAAGATTAATTGATACCTGCTCTCAGATGTGTGTAGCCCAGAATCTAAATCTTCAGTGATGGTTTACGTTTGTGATAGTTACATGTACTTTTCCCTGAAAATCCACGCGCTTCCCAGATTTTCCACCCACTCATAGTTAGGAGGGGCCCTGTGACAGTTTTTGGCCAGTGGCCTGTGAGCAGAAGTGATGTGATTCACTCCCAAGGCCAAGCATTTAAGAGCCCATTGTAGCAACCCTTGAAGCATATATATTGAGACGTCTGGATCCTGAGTCACAATTTGGAAGGGAGTTGCCCTTAAGGGATGCCAGGCCCACAGCAGAGACATGTGAGAAAGAAATAAGTTTACATGTTAAGCCACTGAGGTCTCCAGGCTTGCAAGATGGCTTATTTCTACCTAACACACCTATCACACATTTGAGAAAAAGATATATATTTTAATTGAAGAAGATAGATTTTAGGTATATATTGCTTTTAAAATAATAAAAACCTAGAGTTATTTTAGGTTTCAGTGATTTAATTTGTATCCTCTAACAATAGAATCTCAAGATTGGACTGGTCTTAAAAGCTAGGTTGGCCAGTCTCGGTCCTGCACTCACCCTAAACAAACCCCTTTCAAGTTTCCCTGGTTGATCATCCAGACGATATTTGAAAATGTCATTTAGTGAATGTTTATTAGGTGTCTCTTACATGTCTATCATTGTACCTGACAGTACAGATTTGATTTAGATTTATAGATATGATTTATCATCCTTGCATCACAATCCAGTGATGACTGAGTCACTGAATCCTGACTCAGAAACGGTAGAGCATTTTCTTAACTGTGCTGAAATCTGTTTTGTAACTTCTACTTAAAGTTTATTTGTACATTTGAAAATGATATGAAAAAATTAATGCCTTTTAATATGGGCTTATCTTTCAAATACTGAACAGCAGTAATCACACCTGTTCCCTCTCTCCCCTCCATGCCCCTGTGCCTCACCCTCTTATCTTTCCCACACTTAAAATATCAGATTCTTCCCTAGTCCTTTATATTGAAAGACAAAAATAACCAGTTTCTCCTGAGTGTACGCTGTATCCAGAGACTGGACCAGTGCTCAGGTGGTCATCTCAGACTTGGTCCAGTCTCACAAAGAAGAGACAGGTTGTGATGATAGACAGCCAATAGTCTGAGTCCCCTCGGTCTCTTGTTTCTTCTGCTTTAGCTCCAAAAGCACAGGTACAGTTTGAGAAATTTCAAGGAGCTTCAAGATGTTCTCTCAGGTTATTCGTACAGTGGGACAGAAAAGGTGGCATAGTCCAGCCCCCTTCCCATGTCCAAAACAGATCACCTGACCTCTGCTTGAGGGTTGCAGGTGCTCATCTATGCTTGAAAAGCTCTTGCTATCGGAATGCTTTTCCTTATGTGGAGCTGATGTTAGCTGCCCTCCTAACTTCTTCCTGTTGTTCTGCTTTCTGGCGGAACACTGACTAAGTTGGATGCCTTTTCCATGTGTTAGTGATGCGAAGGGATTGTAGTTTTCCTAAGTCTGCTCTCCAGGATAAACATTTCAGGTTTTCACAACCATCTCATCATCCTGTCCTCTGTGGCTCCCTGCTTCTCTCTCCTTTGTCAGCATGACAGTTCACAATGTGTCACCTGGAAACCTGATGACTGCAGTGATTCTGATTGCCTCCTTTGGTCTGCTCACTGTGTTTCTAGATAGAAAGCCTAAGATTTTATTGTCTTTTATAGGGGCTATACTACAAGGATTTAAAAGAAAACACCGGATTAGTGGTTTTCAAACCAGGCTGCACATTAAAAGCACCTGGGGGAGTGTTTTAAAAATGCTGATGCCCATGTCCTAGTCCTGACCAAATAAACCCAAATCTCTGAGGGTAAAGCCCGGGTATAGTGCTTTGTAAGTGCTTCAGTGATTTTAATGTGTAGTCAAAAGTTTTGCTCTTAAATGAAGTTTCTCTCAATTTGTGTGTAAATGCAATTTTTTATTTGGCTATAACATATCAGACTTTTGCTCTGTTCCAGTTCAATTATCTCTGATAATAGGAGTCCCAGAATTTCCAAATGCAGTTTTGTGAGGTCAGTCCTCAACAATCTTCAACAAAGCTAGAACATTAAAATTACTAAAATGTCCATAAAATGTTTAGAAAAGTTTGGAAACGAATTTTAAAAAGTATAAAGATTCATTTCAATTTAATATTTCTTATATTATTGGGCTTATGCATAATATAATTTGTACTGTATGTACTGTATGTATGTAAAAGCATTCTATGATCATACTGTGAATAAACTTGGATGATCATTGTTAGCAGGTGACATAGCCCAGTAAGTATGGGACACAAGAAAGGTTTTCCAAATTCAAGGTCCTTCGAAATAAAACAAGCATTAATCCTAGGCTAGTTAGCTGTTTTTCCTTATTATTATGAAAACCCTGGTTTTTAAGGTATATCCAAATTAAACTACTTTTTATTCCTTTAACTTTTGATATCTTTCAGCTGTTAAAATGAGTGTTGTCATAGAAAGTTTGGCAGCAGAAATCTTTGAGTCTGGCACATCTGAAATTAATCAGTGTTGAGGAAGCGTTAAGAGGAAAAACTGCAGTTGTTTAAATTTGCATCTTTGGGTCATTTGGATTTCTTCCCCCAAAGTCGTTAAAATTGCCTGAGTATTGCAGTATAGTGGATTAGAATTCCATAAAAATCAATGTTTATTGGCCCTCGATTCAAAAGGCCACGAGCAGCCCTCATGCTGCACCCCCTTTATTCTTGGTGTATTGAGTACATTGTTGGTAAGGATTATGCTGCGGTTTTGAAGGCACCTGTTCATAAGCCAAGGCATTGTGCATTGATGCTCATAATCTTTCATATCCACTTGAAGTGAATTAGGGATTATCCAGGGAATAATGTTAATATAATTAAAATGAAGATACGTGAGGTCAGAAAATATTTAGAGGAAGTGGTGAGTTTATTGTAACTGCACACAAAACGTATTCTGCTCTTTCGTTAGCCAAGTCAAAGGAAGAAACACAATGGGTTATCTATACCAAGGTCTCTTTATATTGCCACAAAGGCATTTCTCACTTCCTGGCTACTCATCTTTTTTTTTTTTTTTCCTATTCCTCTGTTAGACCTCCACTTAGTGATTCAGTCTTACTTGCTTTCAACTCAGCTCTAATCCTGTCTGTGCTCAAGGGCCCCAAGTAGGTCAAGTAACAAGTTAACAACAATGCTTGTTTTGCTTTGACTTTTTCCTTTCAGATTTGTTAACCAAGTTTTATTCTGAGCCTATGGGGAAACCATACACTTCATTATTTAGAACTGATTTGTCTTGTTCTTTTTGTCTGAACGTCTTCCTAGGTATCTTGATTCTCATTGCTGTTACTCTGAGACTGGGGACTAGAGGTCAGTATGTGCTTCACAAATATACCAATTAGCTTTTGCCACACAAAAAACTACATAACAAACCACACCCAAAGCATAGTGCCTCAAAATTACAATAATTGAATTTCATGGATCTATGAGTTGCCCGGGCTCAGCTTAATGGGGTTTTCTCTGCTACAAATCTCTCGTTTCCCTCCCAGTGGGCTAACCCCAGCAGGCTTCCCTCATGGCAATGATGGAGATAAGGACCAGTGGAGACACAGAAGACCTCTTGGGACTGGCACATCACCACTTCCACATTATTCTTTTGCTAAAGCAAGTCATGTTGCTGAAAGTAACCTGAAGAATAAATACACCTGGAACCTTTAGGAAGAGAACATGGCAGAGAATGTTGAAGCAGGAAGGGTTGTTGAAAGGAATAAACTGTTATTTAAATATATTAAAATGTATTATCACAATTTCAAAAATTAATTAATGTACAATTGACCCTTGAACAATGCAGGAGTTAGGGGCCTTGACCCCTATGCAGTTGAAAATCTTAGTAAGACTTTATAGTCAGCCCTCTGTATCCCCTGCTCCACATCCAAGGATTATAATATGCATACTTAAGTTTTCACACTCTACTTAGAATTAATATTTCACCATATCTAGTCAAATGTAAAAACCTTACCACCATATCTTTCTTTTCCTTTAGTTGTAATATTTATTAACTCTCTGTTCACTGAACAACCCATCAATGTTATAATTTTTACTTTCAACCATTTAAAAAACTTGAAGAACCATTTAAAGTAACTTAAATGAAAAGTAGTCTGTTTATTTATGTAATATTTACCATTCGTGTTGCTCTTCCTTTATTCCCAAGTTCCATGTTTCCGTCTGGTATCATTTCCCTTTCACCTGAAAATCTTCCTTTTGAAATTCTTTTATAGCAAATTTTCTGGAAACAAATTCTCTTAGTTTTCATTAATTTGAGAATGTCTTTATTTCACCTTAATTTGTGAATGAAAGTTATTTTTACTGGATAGAGAATTATAGGTTGACAGTTTTTTCCTTATAGTACAATATTTTTTTGCTCCACTACCTTCTTTATGATGACAAATCTAATCATTTGAATATTTATTCTCCTAGATATAATGAATTATTTTGTCTCTAATTGCTTTCAAGATTTTTTATCTCTAATTTTCATCAGTTTGATTATGATATGTATAGGCATGGAATTCTTTGAGTTTATCCTATTAGGGGTTTGCTGAACTTCTTGAATCTGCAAATTTATGTTTATACCCAAATTTGAAAAGTTTTCAGGTATTATTTCTTCAATGATATTTTTCTGTACAATAGTCTTTTTTCTTTCTGTAACTTCAATAACACAAATGTTAGACCTGACATTTTCCTCAGGTTCTTGACACCCTGTTCATTTTTTCTTTCATTTTTTTCTTTTTATTGTTCAAACTGGATAATTTCTACTGATCTACCTCCAAATTCATTAACTCTTTCTTCTATTGTCTTCATTCTGCTATTGAGCTCATCTAGTAATTTCTTTTTAATTTTGGTGATTGTATTTTTCAGTTCTAAAATTTCCATGTTTCTCCTTTATAACTTCTATTTCTTTAATGACATTTTCTATCCCTCCATTTGTTCCAAGATGTTTGTTGTTACTTCTTTAAGCATAATAGCTTCTTTAAAATCTTTGATAATTAAGCTTCTGGTTCATATTAGGTTGATGTTTGTGGATTTCCTTTCCCTCGGTAATTTGTCAGATCTTTCTGATTCTTTTACATGTTGAATAATTTGGAGTAGGATGCTGGACATTGTGAATATGGTTATGAGGTTTGCGGTCTTGATTAGACCCTATGGAGAATGCTTTGTTGTTGTTTTGTTTTGTTTTAGTAAGCAATTGACTCAGTTAGGTGCTGGCTGCAATTTCTGACATGACTTATGTGGACTGTGGTTCAATTGTCAGTATACTTTTCAAAGTCTTTGCAATGTTATTCAGCTCTCTCATGCATGTGTGCCACTTGGGGGCCAGTCTGTGGCCTGACTGTAGTCTACCTCATATTTCAGTTTTCAGAGTTACTGGTATACTGTTCAGGGGCACATCTACTGCTCAGCTCACGGCTGAGTCAAAGGGTTCATATAAAATATTTTGAGGTCCTTTTCTTGAGCTCTTCTCTATACTGTCTCCCCTAGACTGTCTGGCTGCCACGGTCCCTCCTTCCTGTTCCTCTGCTAGTCTTTTTACCCTGTCTGCATGTCCTGAGTTTGCCTCTGCTTAGATACAAGTGGCAGAAGGATAGAAAGAAAAAAATGGAGATTTTCTTTCATGGCCTTTGGATCATATGGTCTCTCTGGTTGGAGAGCAGGGTTCTCCTGCCTTCAGGTACCCACCTAGATGCCACTGCCGCCACTACCACAGGGTTGTAGCTTCTTGAGTGGGGCTTGCTGGAAGCAAAGCTGAGAGAGAAAGAAGAGGTTAGAGAACTTCCCTCCACTCTCTCTCTGTCTTCTAGAGGCCACACTTCCAATCCTAAGAACAAAAAAAGAGCAATTTCTCTTGGAGCTCTTTTTGTCCATGCCTAGTACACTATTCTGGGATTTGTGCTAACTCAAAGCTAAGGAGCTTTGTATGGAAAAAGAATAAAACAAGGAAACTTCCCACTGATTGCTCGTACTTTGAGCACTGGTTTTCTTCTCAAGCCACCTGCTACCATTTTACTTAGAGTTCTTTATGGCCACTCCATGCCTTCTGCCAATGGCTTTTGGTTCCAGAGTGGAGTTGCTTTACTTCATCTTCACTGGAACATGAGCCCTCACTTAAGTTTTGTAAACTTCAGTTACTTCATCTTCAAAGTGAGTGTGACTAATACCTACCCTTTCTAATTCCTAAGATATTTATAGGAATAAAATGAAATGGCATCTAAAGAAGTGTTTTGTAAATGTAAACTATGTTACGACTGTGAACATGGTGATATATTGCTCTTTGAATACTTATATATAACTGGAAGACAACTGTTTCCACTTCAACTTTATTATTTTTGGCAATTCCCCAAATATACACTGTCACATTAATAAAAAGTTGGGCCCCCATGTTAAACAAAGCCAAACAGATTTCCACACTGTAGGACTTCTTGAAAGCTCTGATAGGTTAATGTACATTTTGAACTTCCAAGAGATAAATGAATAGATTTAGGTACTTGTCCATGAGCTATTTTCTTTGCTATGGGTCTTCTAAACATAAATAAATGCAGAACTATATATTATAAGCACATTCTAGAAAACTCTTCCCTATGGCATCTTTAACATGAATAAGAGTGTTATAAGCTTTGGCAAAACCTTTGTTCCCCCTTTTAATCATCTGTCAAGCTGAGAGCCTTGCTCGCAGACATATGGCTGTAGAAGGAAAAATATCTTGGGGGAATATGAGGCTTTAAAGAAACACACAGATGCAAAACAAAATAATGTACATTTGGATATCTTTTCGAAGTTTCACTCCAGTAAAAGTGTTTTGTGGCCTCATTTTCAAACCACAGTCTATCAGTGTGAGAGTAGTTGGAAGATACTCTTTGAATCTGGTATTACCATGAAAATCTGGGCTGTGTATTTGTACTATTTCTTATACTAGTCTTCAGAAAAGTGTTATTGAATCCTGACGTATTTATACCTCCTGGTTCTTTCAGTTAAAATTTTTAGAATTTAGGAACATAACATAATAATAAGTCTTATGTATGTAACCTCATTGTCCTTGTGGACTCCTATTTTCTTCCTATCTGTAATGGTCGAAGTCGGACATAATTCAAAATTATTTTTACATCTTTGTGTAAATAAGTTTATATAAACAAAAAGTGCCAGCAGAATCTATATTCATTAAAAGAGAAAATGAAGACAATATAACTTTCAACAATGAGGAGTTTGACATCTTGAAGGTAATGTATGGATGTTAACTTATAAATCAGTTCAGAACTCAAATTCACTACTAAGAAAAATAATTCTAGGAAAGGGTCACTGAATTCTCAATCTATTTTTCTGTATGTATACTTTAAAAGGTCAAAAGTAGAGTGATTTACATTCACAAATGTCCTGAACTTTGATCAAGAATCAACTTCTTAAAAGATAATCATAATCTGCCTTTTATCACCTTATAATCCAATTCTAATTATGGCCCTAGTTCACCACTACTTCTCCCTGGGGAAATTTATGAGCCCCATATGCTTGTCTTCTGTGCCACGCGGACAGTCTTGGGGTCTTGCATCCATGCAGTTTGAGAGCACAGACTACTATTACTTACAAGCTTACAAGCCTAGGTTAAATAAAGTATAGAGAGCAGTAATTCGAGCTTACCCACAGAAACAGCAAAGTCACATTTGGGGTCAAGTCTGGATATATCTAACATCCGACCAACATCTGGCTTATGTTATTGAGAGATCAACTGTACTCACTAAAAAATAACATTTTATGGACACTATCTTACAGCAGTCTCCAAACACTCCTCTGGTTTATTTTTATTTAAACAATTTACATAGTTCATCTGGTTTTTTTTAGCAGGGGCTAAAACTTGTGTGAAAAGCTGCAGTACAAAAGGCCAATATACTCCATGTCCATGCAGAAGAATTTCATTTCTAGATAGTAAGTTTGGATGTCTTATTTGTTTCACCATCAGGTCATCTGGAATGTCAGTTCATGGGCAGATGTGAACTTTGGCTGCCTACAAGCCATTCAAACTTCTCATCTCCTTCCACTGTCTTGGTTGGAAAGTGGAAATATTCAATTTTTCAACCTTCCCTGGGTGGAACACCATATCATCCCTAGACTATGGGCCCCTGGATTAAAAAATAAAATCTATGTTTTGGAAAAATGGAATTTTAAAAGTTTGTGGAGGTGCCTTGGATTCCTGGTAAATTGTACCTCCATGCATTGTGGAACAAAATACATGGAGTTTTAGACTCTCAGGATTAAAGTCAGCAAGAAAAGTTTGTATCTTCTTTGGATAGTCAATATAGCATTTTTTTTTTTTTTACAGAATCTCTGTATATCTGTTCTTAACAATATCATTTAGTTTTAATTTGGAACTGTTTTTCAAAAGCTAACCATGTATGATAAAAGACACAAGCGGTTTTAGAAAGCACCTGCATCGGAGAGCGAGCTGAATCTGCTGGCATCCTGATCTTGGACTTCCAGTCTCCAGAACTGTGAGAAATACATTTTCATTGTTTATAAGCCACCTGGTGAACAGTATTTTGTTATAGCAGCCCTTTGTGAGTTTTTTTTTTGTTTTTTTGTTTTTTTGTTTTTTTTTTTGCATAGAGTATCTCTGAGTGATTCTATCTTCTGTCAACTTCTGAAGGAAGGAAGGGAAGGGTAGGGGATGAGGAACAGACATACAAAGGGAAGTGGAACTTTGGATGTTTAGCACTAGCATGTGTATCACTTGCTCCTAGAGGCCTCTGTTGCTGAAGAAGGAACTGTGCTGGGTTCTTCTGAAGCCATGTGTAGCTGCAGTCAGAGTACAGCAAAGATGTATATATACAGCATAAGCTCATTAAAACAACAAAATAGTTTAATCAAAATTCACTAAGGTTTATTAGTTGAAATAAATTGGTAACTGAGGCAGTGATAATAAATGAAAAAAGCAACTAAATTGTTTTCTTTAAAATTTGCTAACTAGGTGTTCATGTTTAATTCGGTGCTTGGTAGTGATGACTTCAGTTAGTTAATTTAATAGCATTTTTGGCAACAAAGAAGAAAAACATTTAGTGAGGTATAATTAATATACAGTGAAATGCGTAGCTTTTAAATGTAAAATTTGTAGAGTCTGGATATTTGCATACACCTATATAATCTGCACCCGATCAAGATATAAAGTGTTTTCATCACCCTAAAAACTCTTCCTAGTTGACTGCTGAATACTGCAAGTAACTGAATCCTATTGCAGTGTATATACACCACAACTTGTTTATCTAGTCACGGCTGATGGACATTTAATTCTGTTCAGTTTCTGGCTACTATGAATAAAGCTGCTATAAATATTCTTGAAAATACACTGTTTTGTGGACATATATATTTCATGTTTCTTGGGTAAATATCTGGGGATGTAATTTCTGGATCATAAAACAGGTATATGTTCAATTTATGAGAAACTGACCAATTTTCAAGTTAATTTTACCAATTTATACTCCAGCAGTGTATGAGAGTGCCAGGTGTTCCACATCCTTGTCAGCGTTTGGTGATGTCAGTCTTTTTGATTTTAGCCATTTTAGTGGGTGTGTAATATAACTCGTTGTGACTTTAATCTGCATTTCCCCAGTGACTAAAGTTGTTGAACCATTTCATGTGTTCACTGGCCATCTGTATTTCTTCCTTTTGTAGTGCCTGCACAATTCTTTTGCCTATTTTATAATTACGTTATTTTTCTTTATTGAACCGCTAGAGTTGATTGTATATATAATAAATATGTTCTCAGTCCATGACTTTCCTATTCAATTTCTCAGTAGTTTCTTTTAATGAGCAGAAATTTAAAATGTTAATGAAGTCCACTATATCAATTTTACTACTTTAATAGTTGACAGATAAAAGTGGTTCATTTCTAATAGCTTAGAATAGTTTATTCTAGATCCTGCTAGGGAATCTTTACCTAGCCCAAGTTTCTGAAGATATTCTCTTATGCTTTCTTCTAGAAACTCTATAACCATAGTTTTTATGTTTAGGTCTATTATTCATCTCAAGCTGATTTTCTGTATGATATGAGGTATGAATTGAGGCTCTTTTTTCTTCCCCCTGGACAATACTGATTCTCTTTTTAACAACCAATTTTTTTAAAAAGAGAATTTCTGGGTTGTCTATGACCTTTGCCTACTGTAATGCTAATGGGATTACTCACTGAAGGTGGGTCACGGGGGAGTGCACAGCCATCCTGGAGGCTCCGCGGCCACTCAGCACCAGCCAGTTAATGCACTGCCCAAAGGCTGGCCCAGTATTGTTCAATATTATCATCTCTTTTGTTATTTTTAAAGAAGCAGAAATCCAAATATAAGTACAATTTTTTTATTATTAATTTGTTGGCAATTAATTTTCTCACTCTATAGGCCAACATTGAATGAACTTAGATGTAGATTGTGAAGGCAGTTGCCATACTCCTGCCTAGACCTTGCAATGACTGTTGACTGGAGGAGATTGTCTCGACTTCACGATGGTTGCAAAGAAGAAATGACTCAGCAATCATAAGGTGGACTTTGCAAACAAAACTCATTTAGTATCTCTTGGATACAAGGCCACAGACACACAGGCCCTGACTAGAGGTAATCTGTCAAGTAAACAGTCCTCCAACTGATTTGTCTAGTGCAAGAGAATTGTTTGTCTTGTTGGTTTTGTTTCAGAGGGCACTTTGCCAGAGTGAATAGTTTCTCATTCCCTATTTACATTGTTTCTTCTTAAATAAATGAAATCATAGAATCATTGGTGGTGGCTCAGAAATCACCAAAAATACCTGAAGCCCTCTTTAAATCATGAAACTAGAAATTAATTTATATATTTAGTAATCAAATATCAATTACTAATTGAATACCTCATCTGTACCAGGTACGTGCTAAGCCTAGGAATTTAGCAGCTAAAAACCAAAACCAAACAATAAAACAGGACCCTATGTTCACAGAGTTTAAATTCAGGTGTCATTAAGCCAGGAGAACTATAGCTACTTTGATTAAGATAACCAAGTGGTACTCCACATCTCCACTTAGATCTCCTGTGGGCATCTCAAACCTATCACATCCAAAACTGAGTTCTTGATTTCCTGCTAAATCGGGCCCTGCTCTAGTCTTCCGCATCTCAATATAATGATAATTTTACTCTGCTGTTTCCTCAGACAAAATCTATTGTGTGATCCTTGACTTCTCTCTCTCTCACATCCTGTTGTCCAACACATCTGCAAATACTTTTGACTTTACCTTCAAAATATGTTCCCAAAACATTCACTTACTACAATACAACATAGGTAGTCTAAGCTGCTGTCATCTCTTGCCGAGATTACTGACTGTAGTAGTCTTCCAAATGGTCTCTCATGTGACCATCGTTGTCTCTTACAGTCTTTTCACCAAATAGCAGTTAGAGTGCTCCTTCTAAGTCAGGTCATATCACTCCTCTGTTCAAAAGTCTTCATGGCTTCCATTGCAGATACAATAAAACCGGAAGTCTGCAAGAGGCCATCAATGCCCTACATGACTATGACATTGCTCCTCACTCCCACTACTCTGCTCACATCCTACTGCTCTCCACCTTGCTTTGTGAGATCTGTCTGCTGGTCCTTTCCTTGTCCTGGGTTATGCCCAGCTCACTCTATTCTGACTGTCTTCCAGTGTACTGTTCTGCTGCCTGGAATTCGCTTCCTCAGAAATTTACATGGCTTGTTCCTTCATTTTCAAGTCCTTGCTACCCTGTTGGTTTGTCAGATAAGCCTTCCCTGATTACCATGAACTAGTAATCACTCTCTGACATGGATTTACTTGTTAATTTCCTAGCCTTCATTGAAATACAACCCATGAAAGTATGAACTTGTTTGTTTTGTTTACTGATAGACTTAGAGCATTTAGAATAGCCCTTGGCATATAATGGACACTCCATAAATTTCTATTGAATAAAAAAAATAGATGATCATATTACAGTACTTCAGATAGGGGAAGCTCGGTACACTGGTGAACACATAGGAAATGTCAAGAGAAGCTTTCAAGAGAAGTGGTGTCTAAGCTGAGCTCTGAAGAATGATGAATTAAACAATTAAGGTCAGCAGGAAGGGGGTAAATGAAGCGGAATGAAGAAAAATAGTTCAAGGGAAGCTTAAGGCTTGATAAGGGCAGTCACTTTGACCATATAAGCCATGTAGGTTTTGGCCTTTACCTTAAGAGAATGGGAAACGACTGAAGTATTTTAGTAAATGACAATGGTCAGCATTACAATTTTTAAAGATCAACAGGCCTACAGAAATGAATTAGTTGAAGGGGGTTTTAAAAAATGGAGAAGCACAGCCCAGTAAGAAGACATGACAGTGATCTAGGAAACATATCATGGTATCCTTCATTGTGAGTATGAAAAGAAATTCAGCAGATTACAGACACATGAGCAAGCTGAATAAAACATAAATGCATAATTGATTGGACACAGGGAGAAGAATGAGAGAGGAGCCAACACCTGCAACCAGATTTCTGTCCTGGGCAATTCAGTGAATAGTAGTTCTAGCTACTACTGTCAAGAGATAAAAGCAAGTTTGTGTTCAGAGGAAGATGATGAGCTCATTTGGATATGTTGAACTTGTAGTTTTAGGGCAGTTAGATGTATAAACCTAAGTTCAGGAGAGGGGCTTTGCCTAGAAAGTGGTGAGTGTGGGAATCTTCAGTATAAAGATGGTATTTACCACCACTGGGGTTAGGTGAGACCTCCCCTGCCACCCTGCTTCCCACCCCCAGGAAGACTGTTAGAGCATAAGATAAAGCAGTCATCATGGGTTCAGAGCTAATAACAGACGCCAAGGAATTGTGGGATGGGGGTCAAGTTTGTCAATGACGGACCAGCTCAGGGGAGGGCCCCATGTTTGTAGTTATTTTAGGAGGTTCTGCCCTTCCCATGCAGGTTGGCCTTGGAACCTCAGCTGGAAAGTAAGAGAGAAGGAAGAGTTTGCTAGAGGTGTGATAAAAGGTATCCTGAATTTTGAAATATATTTGTGTATTAGTTCTTTTATAGTAATGACATTTTTGGAAATTAATTTGATTATTGGAAAGTTGTGTTTTTACTTAAACTGAAAGAGGAAAATGATTCAAACTCAAAATGCTTTTATTTTCCTCTTCCTCAATTTTAATAGTAAATGCTACACATATGTCTTCCTCCATCCATGATGTTTATCTTGTTGACTAAAGCTGTCAATAACAGCAGACAGCTCTGAAGATTGGTTAAAAAAAACACAGAACACATGAACCATGTTTAATTAAATTCTGTTGGTTGAAAGGACATGAATTTTTCATTTATGCATAGCTCTGAATTGCTTTTATCAAAATCACCAGTTTTTTAAAATCAAAATCACTGCCGATGACAATAACCACATCCACTCCCAAGAGGAAAACAGTGCTCTGGGCTTCCAGGGATCACCGTGTCTTTTCTACTGTTATAAAACAGAGCCCTTCCAAGCTCTCTCATGCTTTTAAATAGTAAACATCTTTGGTATAAAAGCAGACATAATATAAATATTTATAATTCACAATAGTCATGATTCTTAAAAATAATCATGATTGTGTGAGAATCTAGAAACTTACTAAACTGCATGCTGTGTAGGAGCCAACTTTAGAGTAAAAAACAGACACACGGTGCTGGGTGATTATGACACTGAAGGGGCCACAAATTGTGGACATTTTCCCACTTGTTTTACAAGATTACTTTTCAAATACTGCCTTAAAACTTCTTTCTCCTGTCTATGACTGAAGTATATTAAGTGATCTCTTCCCTAAAAATACCTTTTGAGCCATGTTTATAGCTTAATACAATAATATCACGCCTTAATTGTGTTAAATTCCTATTTATTCTGGGCATATGACTTTTCCGTCTCATCTTGTATCACCTTTCTGTCCCCTTGACCTTCTATAATCTTCATTTTATGCAGCATCTTTATGCTTCTGACTGCTTAGAACTTTGCTTCTTTCAAGGGAAGCTTTGACTCCAAGTTTCCAGCACAAGTTAAGTCAGAGTACTTTTAAAAAAACCTAAGATCTTTGTTAAATGTTATTCCTGGAGCAGCTTTTACATTCAGTTCAGCACCAGCACTTTGGAAATAGTGCTGAAAGAAAAGACAGAGATTCCAAAATATTAGGCCCGGCACGGAGGGAGGATATCAGTTGTATTGACTCCGACTCTTAGAACCTCCATAAAACATCAGAGTTTAACCTTCTCTTCCAACTCCCCTCCCAGATTGAGAGAAGATCTACTTGATGGACCAGAGTAACATTTGCTGTGGAGCTGGAGTTTGTTTGGAGACTTTTCAACCAAGCTGCTAAGGAGAGGAAAGCATACAAGCAAGGCCACTGCCACGGTAAGAATTTCAGGGTGACTTTGTGAAAATATCTGACTGCACAAACCAGAGCACTGAGGTGGGATAAAGGAAACCTGTATCCTAACATGATCTCTGCTCAACCAATAACTAACTGCATGATCTCTGCCAAGCCCTTCCCTTCTCCTGGCCAAGCTTCTTATCTCTGACATGCTGAATGGAATTAGAACTCTGGTAGCCTACAGATGTTGTTTATTTGATTCGCATGGCCCCACCCTCCTTCTTTCCTTCTTTCTTTTTCCTCTTCCTCCTTCCCTCCCTCTCTCCCCACTCTCTTCCTTCCTTTTTTCTTTTCTTTCTTGTCTTAATTAAATTAAGGCAGAGGTTTAAGCAATCTAAACATTTTTGGTCTTTTAACCAAAGAGTATTGAGCATTTAAAAACTCCGTAAAACAACAACGAGATACTGCTACACACCTAGGCCAAAATCTGGAATACTGACAACACCAAATACTGGCAAAGAAATAGAGCAACAGGAACTCTCATTCACTTCTGATAGGAATGCAAAATGGTACAGCCACTTCAGAAGACAGTTTGGCTGTTTCTTACAAAGCTAAACACACAATTAATATATGATCCAGCAATTGTGCTGTTTGATTGTTACACAAATGAACTGAAAACTTACATCTATACAAAAAACTGCACGTGGATGTTTATAGTAGCTTTATTCATAACTGCCAAAGCCTGGAAGCAACCAAGATGTCCTTCAGTGGGTGAATTGATAAATAAACTGTGGTACATCCAGACAAAGGAATGTTATTCAGTGTTAAATAAGAAATGAGCTATCAAGCCATGAAAAGACACAGAGGAAGCTTAAATGCTTGTTACTAGTGAAAGAAGTCAATCTGAAGACGGGCTGTGTGATTCTAACCATATGACATTCTGGAAAAGGTAAAACTATGAGAGGTGAGACAGTAAAAAGACTGATGGCTGTCAGGGGTTGTGGGGAGGGAGGGCTGAACAGGTGAAGCACAGAGGACTTTTAGGGCAGTTATAATACTGTGTCTATAATGATATGTCATACACTAGTCCAAACCCATAGACTGCACACCACCAAGGGTGGACCTTAATATAAACCATGGACCCTAGGGGATAATGACGGATTAATGTAGGTTTATCAGTTATAACCGTACCACCCTGGTGGGCACCATGTTGATGGGAGGAGGCTATGCAGGTGTGGGGACAGGAAGTTTACAGAGAATCTCTGTACTTTCTACTCAGTTTCTGCTCAGTTTTGCTGTGAATCTAAAATTACTCTAAAAAAATTGAGTTGATTAATTTTTTAAAAAATTGTTGATGAATATTTGGAATGGAGAAGCCATCTGACACATTGTACATAACAGGGCCTTTGGAATCAGACATTTGCCTCTTTACATGTGTAGGGGCAGGAGGTTTATGGGAACTCTCAGGACCTTTTGTTCAGTTTTTCTGTGAACCTAAAACTGCTCTAAAAATTGTCTATTAAAAATAAATAAAAATAAATAAAACCAAAATAAACTAGATTATTTTATATATAAATCTCTGTCTCTAGCTTCTCATGAGAAGTTAGAAAAGCTGGTAATATAGAGCCTGGGTCCTCACATGGCAAACCAGCTGGAACTTGGTGGTGCTGCCCTTTTCCATGGGGTGCACACGCCCCTGGTGGCCACAGTCCCCACTGGGTCCCTTTATGCACTCATGCCCCTGACCTCAGCAAGTACTTTGGTTTGTGACCTAAGGAATTTTAGGTTTGTGATCTCTGTGACGCTTTCCTTTCATCTCTAGAAGTCTGTAATTCTCACTGGGAACACCAGTAATTACACCTCACTTATATTGCCATTTCAGCAGCCTGGCAAATAAGCTGGAAAACCTTAGTACAAGACCAGACTTAATTAACATAACCAGACATTTTTTCTTCTCCAGGTTTTCCTTGTGGGTGGCAGATCTTCTGTACCATGTATGTTTCACATCTTCCTTTGAAGACACTGACTTTCCCTTTAACTATCAGATCCTCATAACCAGAGGAAAAAAAAAATTGGCCTCCTAGCCTCTTTTAGAATGGATTCTTATTCTGAACTTTTATAGTCTGCAACTTTAAAACTCACAATACCATAGCTTGAAAATTTAACCAACTCCAGCTCTGATAACTTTTAAAATGATCTCCGAATCATTTAGGGAAATAGTAAAGATCAATAGGCTTTTTCTCTATTCTTATTCCTATTTCCTATCTATTTTTGAAGGTGGGGAGTTTTTCTGTGAACATTTTTCAAATACATCTTAAGGACGAAGTCTGCATGGCCATGATGTCAAGTTGGTCTCTTGTGGTAGGATTAGCACTTAGGGCCATGAATCTTGTGTGAATTTCTAGTTCAGTAAATATGTCTGAGGTGCACACCCTCTAAATAGCCTATTTTGGCTTGTTTCTGAGAGGTAATACTTTGAAGCTCTGTAAAAATTGTCCATTTGCCCTTCTTTCAGTGTTTCTCTTTATAAATTGCGTACTTACTTTGTGCTATCTGCCTACAATCAATTCTCTCTCACCTTTACCATTCAGTCCTTTGATGATCTTTGAAATAGATGTGTCTTCTTCAAAGCTAACAGGACCTGAATTTTGCTATTATTTCTAATTTGTTGCCTTGTTTCCATCCCTGCCAATGTATACTCTTCCTGAATAAGATTCTTGATTACTGTTGCTAAATCCTCATTATTGTTCTGACATCAGTAATTGTCTTAGGTAACAAATTTACATTAAAGTTGATTAATTTTATGATAGAGTTTGGAGTTTATTCATAACAGCCATATCTTCCAAGACTTTGTCATTTTCTACTGCTTACTCATTTTGTGGGGAAAAGACTTGATTCTCATTTTATTCTCATTTATGTATGCTATAACTGACTTTAATTTTTTAGTTATGGGAAGTCAGTTCTAAAATGAACTACTCTGACCCCTGACATGCCCCACTCTGCTCAAGTTCTCTAGTATTTCATTAGAAAGACTGTTTAAGGGGCTGTTCCAGAACACCTTCCAGATCAGCTTGACAAGTTTTCCAGCAGCTCATCTAAATGGTTCCATATCCAAAGAAATGAATCAACTAAATTAATGACTTTTACATCAAGCACTTACTAATGGAAAAGAGGCCCACTTACTTGGATGTTATAAACAAAGAGGGAAGTGCCATTAACTATGATCTTCTCATTGTCATAAATTTATTACAGCATAGCTTAATTTTAGGGTGCAGGCATTCTTTCCCTTGGGACAAGTGTTGATTTCTTTAGCTGCTGGTAGTGGCTCCCCCTCAGTGTGGCTCAGGAACACAGGGTTACCTTTTCATGTCTCAAAGAGATAGCAGAGTAGGTTTGGGTCTCTGAGCAACATCTAATCAGGGACAATGTAATACCATCTATAGCAAAGCAGCCCTGGTCCATATTGCTCTCACAAGAAGTCTACCCATCAAAAGAAAATCAACTTTTCACCAGTCTCTCACCCCTAACAGAAAAATACATGTTTTTTCATTGCCTTATTTCTTGATAAGGTACAAATCTAATTATATTGGCTCATAGCTTTACCTTGTAGAGGGAGCCATGTTTAATAAATCTTAACCAAATCTCCTAACCAGTACAAAGATATCTTTGATTTGTGGTGTATTTTAAGAGAAAAATATGCTCAAATAATTTTAATAACTTTGAAAGGCAGTATCATGGAGTGGTAAGAGCTCAGACTCTGGAACTAGACACTTCTGATTTGAATATTGGCTTCATCTTTGGTTTTAAGATGAGTGCAATCACCACATGCGTAATCTTGAGTAAGGAACCTATCCTTTGTGTTCCTCAGCTTCCAAGCTTGTAAAACATGGATAAATAATACATTCATATTTCATAGTTTTGCTGCAATGATTAAATGTGTCAATTCATGTGAAACGATTTAGAAGAGTGCCTTAGAATTAATTTTAAAAAATGAATTCTCTATTTCAAATCACTTCATGGTTTGGCTTACATTCCTTTCTGTTTTCTTGGATTGTGCCCTTTTATATAGTTAATAACACCCAATAATATTTTGAATTTATCTATAGGTGATATTCTCTGTTGCCTCAGAAGACTTGCTTGGCTCCTTTCTTGGACTGGAACATAATTAAATAATTAGAATCTTTACTTTCCCATCTTTGCTTGCAGCTAGTTTTTGACTTACTAAAACCTGCTGGATGTTGAAGAGGACACATATAGCATACATGGTATCTTTAGGGCCAAGAGTGAGTGGAGCTTGTTAAGCCCAAGGAAGGCTATATAGAGTGACTGGCTGGAGCTACATTTCCTGCCACTTCAAGAACCCACAGGAAAAAGATACAATTTCCAGAATAGGCTCTCAAGGACAAACACTTAGACCTAGAAATGAAGGTCTTAGATTCATTTCTCTGCCTTTTCTTGCAAATGGCTCCCACCATGTTTTATTTTGGAAGGCAGATTTTTTTATGGTGAATAGAAGGGACTGAAGTGGGAGGCAGTTGAAATTATGTTCAGTTATGGATGTGGATTTTTATAATAAACCCTCAGTGAAATTTATGCTCCTGTAAGTTGGTCTTCAGAAGATGAATTTGTTGCTTTTTTAAAAATTGAAGTATACTCAGTTACAATGTGTCAATCTCTGGTGTACAGCATAATGTCCCAGTCATACATATACTTATATATATTTGTTTTCATTTTATTTTTCATTAAAGGTTATTACAAGATACTGAATATAGTTCCCTGGGCTATACAGAATAATTTTTAATCTATTTTTATATACAGTAGTTAATATTTGCAAATCTCAACCCCCTAAACTTATCCCTTCCCACCCCTTTTCCCCCTGGTAACCATAAGATTGTTTACTATGTCTGCCAGTCTGTTTCCATTTTGTAGATGAGTTTATTAGTGTCATCTTTTCTTTTTTTAGATTCCACATGAGTGATATCGTATGGTATTTTTCTTTCTCTTTCTGGCTTACTTCACTCAGAATGGTGATCTCTAGGTCCATCCACGTTGGTCATGGCAAATGGCATTATTTTATTCTTTTTTTATGGCTGAATAGTATAAATTCATTGTATAAATATACCACAGCTTCTTTATCTAGTTATCTGTCAATGGGCATTTAGGTTGTTTCCATGAACTGGCTATTGTATACAGTGGTGCTATGAACATTGGGGTGCATGTGTCTTTTTGAATTACATTCTTCTCCAGATATATGCCCAGGAGTGGGATTGTTAGATCATATGGTAAGTCTATTTTTAGTTTTTTGAGGAATCTCCATACTGTTTTCCAAAATGGTTGCACCAAACTATATTTCCAACAGTATAGGAGAGTCCCCTTTTCTCCACATCCTCTCCAGCATTTATCATTTGTGGACTTTTCACTGATGGCCATTTTCACTGATGTAAAGTGATACCTCATTGTAATTTTGATTTTTATTTCTCTAATAATTAGTGATAATGAATTTCTTGAGTTTCTTAAAATTTCCCAAGCTAGTCTGGACTCCTTGTTTTCTACTCTGAAGACTCTAGGAAAGTCATACCACTGAGCAGTGATCCTAATAATGGGCTGTATTTTATAAAACTTAAAAATCCATGTGAAAGGGCGTGACAAATTCTAATATCTATGGTGATAATTATGGTTACTGTTTATGAATCAACCACCATTTCTAAAGCTTCCACTCTACCAAAATAGGTGCTAGGTAAGGAAATTTGCCTAGATTATTTCTCATCTATACTCTCAAACTTGCAAAACAGGAATGATAATACTATTTTACAGGTGAGGAAATTGAGGCTGATAGAGACGAAAACAACTTAACCCCAATTTACTTGTAATTATTTTAAAATGATTAAAGAATATTATTTGTATGCACATTGCATGAAGGTGATCACTGTTGGGCCACTTACTCATTCTGATCATCATCTGAACACACACAAAACATTGTCTTAATATTGTCATTTTAAAAAAGATAGTGAAATTCTTCAATGGCTTTTGTTTTTTAAAAAATCATCTTCCCAAGATCCTCCCATTTTCTTTTTACCTAATCCAGCTTGATCCCATCCTATGACTCAGCAGTTATTTCTATCCTGCCCAACTGTTTGACTTACACAAGCTCAGCCCAGAGGTCCACTTGAATTCCTAGCAGAGCCAGGGTTATTTCTCTCTGGAAGCTTTGACTATAAAACTCACAAGCGCTTTTTATTCTTCTCTTAATTCATGGAAAGTTTCCGGTATTCTTTAGCTCATCATAATCTCCCAGAGACCTAATGGGTTTTGTAAATTTTTAAAAAAATTTTTACAAAATCATCTTGAAATGTCCCTGTAAGTATTGACCAGGCTCAGTGAAATAACTAACTGACTTGTCATGATGTTGCTCATGTTTCTATAATGGTTGCCTCCCCCACAAGACTGCAGTGTAGTCTAAAGTTGGGAACTCTTTTCAAGGCAGCACTGATTCATGGGAGGAGGCGTTCAAGTATGATGTGGTCATGTTAGGGAGGCTGGGGCAGTTGTGCGTGCTGCTTTTCAGAATTCTAAGAGCTCAGTGTGTATTTTAAAACCTGTGCCATAGGAGTATAATTTTCTGATTTCTTTTATAAACATCCAAGACACTATATTATGGCTTTTAGTCCATAGGAGGGCAATGTTGAGCTGCAGGAAAATCCTTGCAGTTTTTTGCAAAAGAATATATAGAACTGATTAATTTAAAAATTAATGAATTGAAACAAATTAACTAATTTAAACATACTACAAGATGACAGTTATTTAATAATATCCCCACGTTGAATACTGCCTGGTTTCATGTTTGTCATACTGGTATTTAATTTATAAACTGATGTAAATTATTCTTGTCACTCAAAGCCAAACTACTGCTGTCCCTTTGGAAAAGGCTGTCTTCTGCTTTGTGCAGGTTTTCTTTATTTTAGATGATGGAAATGATTACATTCTTTACAAATAGAATGATTTTTTTATTTTTATTTTTATGCATGGTCTGCTGCTGATGGCTCTGCTTAAAAAGATGTAAATTCTTATGGTTCAAATTGCTTTGATACATTTCCCTGGGTCAGAATTTGAGGTTACCTTTAAATGCCACCATACAGCTCTCACAGCAAAGAGTTAACCAAATGTAATGTATAAAGTGAGTTATAAGAAAAGGACAAGATAAAATTAAATTTCAGCCAAATTTTAAGCTATGAAATTTGGTCATATATCAGAGTTATTTTCATGAAAAGAGTCATGGACCAATACAGTACTCTGTCATTTCAACCTATATTGAAAGCAAGTCTATTTTGAATTTTTGAAGCAAGCACTGTAAACAGAATTTAAATATAATTATGTGTTTGTGGAAGAAAGTGACAAATTTTGTGTTGCTGTGAAGCCTTATCAGACTCTCCTAGATTGGAAAAGCAATTTCTGTCTCCTCTGAATGCCTCCGTGTCCCATATGTCAGAGCAGAGTGATACGGGTCTGGTTGTTGCTGACCTAAAGTACCATTTTGGTGCGGAAGGATGGTGCATCTTGTCTGTGGTTTAGCTCCTGAGTCCAAGGAAGCAATTAATAGAAGCAACAAACTACTGGGCAGTAACAATAAAAGCCAACATTTATTAATTGCTTACTATATGCCAAACACTTACCCAAATACTGTTACGAATTTATTTAACCCTCACTACAATGCTATAAGCTCTATTATTGACATCATTTACAGGATAAGGAAACTGAGCTGTAGAGTGACTACACAAAGTACTCAAGGTCACAAGCTTCCCAAGAGACAAGAGTCAAGCACCCTCCAGGGCCCTTGCCCCTTGTTACCACTTTGGGGTTAAAAGTAGAGTGGATCAGAGATTAGAAGAGATGTTTCAGAGTAAAGCGAGAGAGTATATAAGAACACTAGGAAATATTCTAGATATTTCCTCAATATCTTTCACTTAGTACCGTGCCTCTGGTAGATGTGAGTGGATGGGGATAGGCAAGGGTGCCAATGAGGAACATCATTGTGAGAATTACTCCTTCAATCTACCTGCATGTCTTAACATTCATGAAGGCAGACTTTTGTTCTTTTTATATTATAATAATATGATAAATGGATTATAATCTCCTAGAGGGTGGAAATTGCATCTTATTTTCTGTGTCTTTCATTACACCTAATTCAATAGCATGGATATGTGGAAATGATACGTTTGGAAAAATAAATAATTGATAACCAAAAAATAGTTATTTAGGGTTAAAAGGCAGATATCTGTAAAGTCAAATGCAAAAATCACTGCACACAACTTTGGTCCATATTTTAGGTATGAGTAGTATCTTTGGGGGTTGTATTTTGTTTATTTACAACCAGGAAGAATAGTTTGGGTCTGAACTACTGTTTGGACGATTCACTTCAACCTTCTCAGAGAAGGTGGATTTTAGATAATGGTCAGTAGGTGTGATTTTCTTTCTAGTTATTTACTTTATAAAAGATCTCTGATTTTCCATTCTGAACTTTACAATGATATAATTTGAACCCCATGCATTTTACTAAATAGACTTTGTTGGCATATATGTAGAGAGCCCTATTTGACTAAGTGTTTTTAATTTAACAGTTCTTAACTAGAAGTAAGAAGCAATGTATAATTCCTGTGAAATTCTAGTCAAACACTGAATGCTCAGCTTAGATAGGGCATATATCTACTCATCTTATGAGATTTAGACCTCTATATAAACCAGCATTTTTCAAGAAATTACACACAGAGAATAGTTTAGCATAGCAAAGAAACCGTTCAGGGAGGGGAACATTGGTGCACTCCTGGTGTGTGTGTGTGTGTGTGTGTGTGTGTGTGTGTGTGTGTGTGTTTGTGTGTGTGTGCACATGCACACGATAGTTGAAAGGAAAATAAATGTAGAATAAAATGCAAAGTAAGGAATATAGATTTTATAGAAAGAGGATAAGTGAAGAGAAAAATTCTGAGACTTATCAGTGAAGGCAAAGGGAAGGAGAACAGGATGGATTGAAGCAATTTGCACAGTAATCTCCCCATTTCCTTGCTCATCCTCGGCCCATTAATGCAGAGTTCTAATTGAAAAAGTGCAGCAATAGAGCCTATAGGTCATTTCAATGACTCTGCAGCTGTGTGAACATACAGTGGGGGTAATGCTGTCACAGGGCTGTAGGGTTGTGTTTCTACATCCCATCCCATCCCACCCATCACTGGGCACCCACACTTCCCTAGAAACCTCCCATCTCCAGTTTCCTGCTGGGACATGGAGAAATTTGGGGGAAAAGGACCAACATTCAAGAGAGGGAGAGAGAGAAAGAAAAAGAAGGCAGAGGGAAAAATAAAGGAAAGGTGGTGAGAACATCATTTTAAGGTTACTAGGTTGAAATTTGAATTTGGTTACATGAGAACAACTAGGGATTAAAAAGTATGAATAAAATCTTAACTTCACAATATTAAATAATTTCCACTTCTGGCCTCCACACTGCTTATATGTTTATGCAAATCAGTTAATAATAACTGGAGTCATAATAATAAATGGAGTCATTTCCATCATCTAACTTGTTCCGAGAGGCATGGACTGAAGCTCATTCCTGTAGGTGGAAATCAGTAAATTTCTTGTTCAAATTTTTGTCCTTTTTTTCTTTTTTCTTTTAGGAATCATTTTCAAAATTGAAGTATAGTTAGTTTCAGGTGTACAGCAAAGTGATTCAGTTATATATATATATATGTGTATATACATTTACATACACACATATATTTATTTTCAGATTATTTTCCATTATAGGTTACTACAAGATATTGAATATAGTTTCCTATGCTATATAGCATATTCTTTTGTTTATCTATTTTATATACAGTAGTGTATCTGTAAATCCCAAACTCCTAACTTATCCCTCTGTCCCCACCTCTCCTTTGGTAACCATAAGTTCGTTTTCTAT
Source organism: Camelus ferus (assembly GCF_009834535.1). Taxonomy (NCBI): domain Eukaryota; kingdom Metazoa; phylum Chordata; class Mammalia; order Artiodactyla; family Camelidae; genus Camelus; species Camelus ferus. The sequence goes on from NC_045696.1 coordinate 100,314,706, forward strand.
GTCTGTCTATTTCTGTTTTGTAAATACATTCATTTTCAATCCAAGACCACTCAAAGCTGAAAGGATGGGCTCAACTGAAGGCGTGAGAGTAACAGACATAATTTTATCTATTGTAGTTTTACTAATTTTAGTCTAACTTCTGATAGCTCAGGATTTCAGAGTTTTCAAGGCTATCTGAAACAACTACCAGTGTCATTGTGAACACCAAAAAATATCACCAGAGTGAAGGCTCATACCCTGTCTTCCCGAGGGAAGCCTTCCTTGGTTGACACAGTGGCCCTCTAAGGTAGCAGGTCAGGAAAAATTCCTAGAAGCTAATTCAGGGAGTGAAAGACCAAATCTAGGCTCAGCTATCTCACAATTAAAAGATAGGAATATTTTAAAAGTGGCTATAATCTTTCTTTCCATCTAAATAAAATATTTATTTTAGAATGGTTTTTAAGTTAATGAAAAGTTTCTACATCCCATCCCATCCCATCCCACCCAGCACTGGGCACCCACGCTTCCCTAGAAACCTCTCATCCTCCAGTTCTCACATACACGGTACCCAGTTTTCCCTACTGTTAGTGTATTATTATTGCAGATGAACCAATATGGATATATTATTATAAACTGAACTCCATGGCTTTATTTGGATTTTATTAATTTTCCTCTAATGTTCTTTTTCTGTCCCCAGATCTCATCCAGAAGAGCAGATGACATTTAGTCTTTGTGTCTTGTTAGCTTCCCTGGGGCTGTGGAAGTTTCTCAGACTTTCCTGGCTTTTTTATGACTTACTTTGACAGTTTTGAGGGATACTGGTCAGGCATTCTGTAGAACATTTGGGTTTGTCTGGTGTTTTTCTCAGGTTAGGTGGGTTATGTTTTGGGAGGAAGACAACAGACGTGAAGTACCATTCTCAACATTGTGTATTAGGGTACATTCTATCAGAACGACCTATCCTCCATGATGTTGATCTTGACCACCCAGAAGAGGTAGTATTTGCCAGGCTTCTCCACTGTGAAGTGACTTGTTCCCCCTGCTCTGCTTCCCATACTGCACTATCTGGAAACAAATCACTAGGCATAGCCAGTAATTAAAGGGTGAGATGTTAAGCTTTACTCCTTGAGGGGGGAATACCTACATAATTACGAATTTTTCTGTAGAAATTTGTCTTGTATCCCCCATTTATTTATGTACTCAATCATTTATCTCACTATGGACTCATGAAAATTTATTTTATACTTTGAGTGATGATGAAATATTATGGGTTTTTTTGGTGCTCCAATTGTCCCAACTTTGACCATTTAGAGCTCTTTCAATTGTGTCCTATGTCCTTTGGCCATATTGCCACCATTGTTTTGTCTTTTGTGCACGTTCTTTTTTTTTTTTTTTAAACACCTACTATGGTATAATTCATTTGGTTGTTTCTATGTCTTGACTATTGTAAATAGTGCTGCTGTAAACACTGGGGTGCATGTGCCTTTTGAGTTATATTTTTCTCTCGATATATGCCCAGGAGTAGGATTGCTGGATTATATGGTAAGTTTATTTTTAGTTTTTTAAGGAACCTCCATACTGTCTTTCATAGTGGCTGCACCAATTTACATTCCCACCAACAGTGTAGGGAGGTTCCTTTTTCTCTACATCCTGTCCAGCATTTACTGTTTATCGACTTTTTAATGATGGCCGTTCTGACTGCTGTAAGGTGATATCTCACTGTAGTTTTGATTTGGATTTCTCTAACAATTAGTGATGTTGAGCATCTTTTCATGTATTTGTTGGCTATTTGGAGGTCTTCTTTGCAGAGATGTCTATTTAGGTCTTTGCCCATTTTTTGATTGGGTTGCTTTTGTTTTGATATTAAGCTGTATGAGCTGTTTATATATTTTGGAAATTAGTCCCTTGTTGGTTGCATCATTTGCAAATATTTTCACTCATTCTGCAGGGTGTCTTTTCATTTTGTTGATGGTATCCTTAGCTGTGCAAACCTTTAAAGTTTAATTAGGTCCCATTTGTTTATCTTTAGTTTTATTCTAGGAGCTGGTTCAAAAAATATTGCTGTGATTTATGTCAAAGAGTGTTCTGCCTATGTTTTCCTCTAAGAGTTTTATACTATCTGGTCTTAACATTTAGGTCTTTAATCCATTTTCAGTTTATTTTTGTATATGGTGTTAGAGAATGTTCTAATTTTAGTCTTTTACAGGAAGCTGTCCAGTTTTCTCAGCTCAATTTATTGAAGAGACTGTTTCTTCTCCATTGTATAGTCTTGCCCCCTTTGTTGTAGATTAATTGGCCATAAGTGTGTGGGTTTATCTCTGGACTTTTTATCCTGTTCCATTGATCTATGTGTCTGTTTTTGTGGCAGTACTGTATTGTTTTGATTACCGTAGCTTTGTAGTATAGTCTGAAGTCAAGAAGCATGATTCCCCCAGCTCCGTTCTCCTTATTCAGGACTGTTTTGGCTATTTGGGTTTTTTTGTGTTTCTGTACACATTTTTACTTTTTTTTGTTCCAGCTCTGTGAAAAATGTCATTGGTAATTTGATAGGGAGTGCACTGAATCTGTATATTGCCTTGGGTGATATGGCCATTTTAACAATATTGATTCTTCCAATCCAAGAGCATGGTATATCTTCCTATGTGTTTATGTCATCTTCAGTTTCTTTCATCAGTGTCTTATAATTTTTGGAGTACAGGTCCCTTGCCTCCTTGGGTAGGTTTATTCCTAGGTATTTTATTCTTTTCTGTGCAATGGTAAATGAGATTTTTCCTTAATTTCTTTTTCTGCTATTTTGTTTTTAGTGTATAGAAATTCAACTGATTTCTGTATATTAATTTTGTATCCTGCACCTTTACCAAATTCATTGATGAGTTCTAGTAGTTGTCTGGTCGCTTCTTTAGGGTTTTCTCTATGTCATGTATCATGTCATCTGCAAACAGTGACATTTCACTTCTTCTTTTCCAATTCAGATTCCTTTTATTTCTTTTTCTTTTCTGGTTGCTGTGTCTAAGACTTCTAAAACTGTTGAATAAAAGTGGTGAGAGTGGGCATCCTTTTCTTGTTCCTGATCTTAGAGAAAATGCCTTTTCACCATTGAGTATGATGTTAGCTGTGGGTTTGTCACATATGGCCTTTATTATGTTGAGGTATGTTCCATCTATGCCCACTTTCTGGAGAGTTTTTATCATTAATGGATGTTGAATTTTATCAGAAGTTTTTTCTGCGTCTATTGAGATGATCATATGGTTTTTATTCTTCAGTTTGTTAATGTGGTGTATCACACTGATTGATTTGTGGATACTGAAAAATCCTTGCATCCCTGTGATAAATCCCACTTGTACGATCCTTTAATGCGTTGTTGGAGTCAATCTGCTAGTATTTTGTTGAGGAGTTTCAGTTTCACTATATTCAAAAGTGATATTGGCCTGTAGTTTTCTTTTTTGTGTGTGATATCTTTGGTTTAGGTATCAGGGTGATGGTGGCCTCATAGAATGAGTTCAGAAGTGTTCCTTCCTCTGCAATTTTTTGGAATAGTTTCAGAAGGACAGGTGTTAACTCTTCTCTAAATGGTAGAATTCACCTGTGAAGCCGTCTGGTCCTGGACTTTTGTTTGTTGGGAGTTTTTTAATTACTGATTCAATTTCAGTCCTGGTAATTGGTCTGTTCAGATTTTCTATTTCTTCCTGGTTCAGTCTAACAAATTGTACCTTTCTAAGAAATTGTCCATTTCTTCTAGGTTGTCCTTTTTGTTGGTGTATGGTGCTAATAGTAGCCTCTTATGATCCCTTTATTTCTGTGGTGTCAGTTGTAACTTCTCCTTGTTCACTTATGATTTTTATTAATTTGGGCCCTCTTCCTTTCTTTCTTGATGAGTATGACTAAAGGTTTATCAGTTTTTTTTGTCTTTTCAAAGAACAGCTTTTAGTTTCATTGACATTTTATCTTTTCTTTTCTTTTCTTTTTTTTTTTTTAGTCTCTATTTCATTTACTTCTGCTCTAACCTGTATGATTTCTTTTCTTCTACTAACTTTGGGTTTTGTTTGTTTTTCTTTCTCTAGTTGCTTTAGCTGTAGGTTAGGTTATTTATTTGAGATTTTTCTTGTTTCCTGAGATAAGCTTGTATCTATAAACTTCCCTCTTGGAACTGCTTTTGCTGCATCCCATAGGTTTTGGATCATTGTGTTTTCATTTGTTTTAAAGTATTTTTTTAATTTCCTCTTTGCTTTCTTCAACGAGCCACTGGTTGTTTAGTAGCATATCGCTTAGCCTCCACATGTTGCGACCCTGGAACATGCCCTGCCAAGTGTGGGTCCTTGGCTTTGCTCAGGAAAGAATTCAAGAGTGAGCTACAGTTGAGTAAAGGTAGATTTATTTAGAGAGCCACACAGTGCATAGAGTGTAGGCTGTTTCAGAAGGCAAGAGAAAGGGCACGAGGTGTGGGGGATGGGTGCTCAGGTTAGAGTAAAAGTAGATACACACTTCACAGACAGGGTGTGGGCCATCTCCAAAGATGAGGGAGCAAAAAGCTTGGCCAGGAGGTGCAATGCTGCCAGTTTTTAATGGGCTCCATAGCTTCATATGCTAACAAGTGGGAGGACCATTTTAACTACCATGGGGAAGGGGCTGGGATTCTCAGGAATTTGGTCATTGCCCACTCTTTGACCTTTTATAGTTAGTTTTGGAATTGTCATGGCACCTGTGGGAGTGTCATTTATCATGCTAATATATTACAATGAGCATATAATGAAGCTCAAGGTCTACTAGAAGTCAAATCTCCCACTATCTTGAGCCTCAAGGCCCACTGGGATTAAATCTTCCACCATTTTGATGTTAATTGCTGTGACATTCCTTGAATGGCTGTGCCCTGCCCTCTTCCCTCCTGTCTCATTACCATCCCGCTGTAGTTCCCTCTTTATGTTTCCAGTTGAAGAAGATCTTTTTTTTTTTTTGCTAGGATCCAGTCTTTTTTTTTTTTTCCCCCAATGGTTGTTTAGCAGTCAGTTGTGGTTCTATTGTAGTCATGAGGAGAGGTGAGCTTGTGGTCCTACTACTCCACCATCTTGACTGGAAATCTCCATGTTCTTATTTCTGGCACTTCAAGATGCTGCAGACTTACTTTGCCCTAGTCCTACAATCAGCCATTTCCTCATGAAGAAATTGGAAGACTATTAGAAATAAGATTTGAGCACAGGGTGTGCAATCATTTTTTCAAAAGTCACTTTTTATTTGTACATGGTGGATTATTTTCCATTGGAAATTGGTGGAGAAAATGGCTCCTTATTCTGCCCCTAAATGAAGGACTGTGAGACACCTGCATATTGAATGATTATATATTTTCACATTAGTCAGTTATAAACAGTGGGTATTCTCAAAGATCTTTGTTCCCATTTTCCATCTTGAAGACAGCTAGAAAGTATGCCATTATCCCTTGTGGACATTAAGAATAGCTCCTATGGATTTCAGGTTAATTTTTATTAAAAATTACTCTGGCACAAGTTAATTGGTTTTATTATTTAATAAATAAATAAATTCTAGAGTTCGTCAGAGACCATCTAATCAGAATTCTTTTTATAAGCCAAGTTATAAATTGTGTGACATGTTTTATTAGAATACAATTTAACCTCTGTGTTTTCTAATGGGTAGGCAAAGGAAAGCGATAAGTAGAAAATGTCATTGTATTGATTTAGACAGTACCTGAGATAGAAGAGAGTAAGCAAAAGTAAATTGTAATAAAGTAAAACCTGTTTAATCCATGATCTTAATTATTTCTCATGACATAGATGTACGGATACTCATCTCATCAGTTATATTTGGGTAAGCAATAATGTTGGAATCATTATCAACAATTATGTAGGAGTTCTTTAAACTATGACTCAACCCCACGTTTCAAAGCACTCTTTTCTTTCTTCCTTCCCTCCCCTCCCCTCCCCTCCCCTTCCCTTCCCTTCCTTTCCTTTCCTTTCCTTTCCTTTTTTCCTATTCATAGCACCTACCATTCAGGATTGGCTAGGCCAGTGGTTTTCAAAATGTGGACACCAGACTGGTAGCATCAGCATCATCTGGGAACTCACTGGACATGTGGTCTGTGTTTTAACAAAACCTCCAGGTGATTCTGATGTATAGTGAAGACTGGGAAATACGGGACTCCAAGTTACGCTGCAACTCTGAACTTCCATGGCTTAAAACATTAAAAGTTTTTATCTGACTCAAAGTACATGCCTACAACAGGGCAGCCAGGAAGAAGGAAGACTTTTTACAGCATCTGTTTCTGTGGTTGCTACAGCTGGGAAGTGAAATACACACCGACTCTTAAAACCTCTTCTGGGAAGTGACACTTTCTTCTCCTCATAATTCTTCAGTTAAAGGAAGTCTCTTGGCCACTCTTAACTTGAGGTAGTACCATCCTACCAGACACCAAAATGGATGGAAAGAATGATTTATTTAGGAAACATCATGAATATCTACTACAGCAGTAGGTATCACATTTTTTCTAATAAAAATATAATGGGATTTACATATGTAATTTAAAGTTATCTAGTATCCACATTAAAAAGTATGAAGTTAAATTAATATTATTAAAACATTTTATTTAATTCAGTATATCCAAAATATAATCACTTTGACATAGAAAAAGTATAAACTTATTAATGAAATATTTTGCTTCCATTTTTTCCATCCTAAGTCTCAGAGATCTGGTATGTATTTTGCACTCAGAGAATATCTTTGGTTTGAAGTAACCCCATTTTAAGTGCTTAACAAATATATGTGATTAGAAATGCCCATTTGAACAACATTTTGAACACATAAGGATAATATCTACCATGTACTAGGCATTCCACAAATATATGTAAAATGTTGACTGATTATAAATCATAATTATTTTTTAAAATAGTTTTGCTTCTTTATCATATTAATGTGCTTGGGTCTTGGGTTTTCTTCTCAAATTCTTTCCTTCTGTGAATTTCTCTCACTTTTTTAGGCATATCTTAAATTTTAGGGATATCTGGGAAAATTAGATTTCAAAGCTTTCATCGGAAAATCATTACAAGTGTTTAACATTTTCATATCTTTATCTGTTTGCCGTAGGCATATAGTTTTATATCTGTATCTACGATTTCTTGCTATCTTTCCTATATAATATTTTTGTGTGTTTAGGGACCACAGGGCTTTTCAGAACTATGCCAAATTTAAGCTGAGCTTATGAAGTTTAAACATATGGCCTCCATGCAAACTGATGTTAAAATGTGAGGATTAAATGCAGAGGTAATTTTCAGGAGAGAAGGAAATGCTAAGTTCTAGCTCTAAGGCCCAGATTTATGCCTATAACTGCTCAATAAAACGGTATAATATAAAATTGTTCTTTATTGACATGATACCCTCTTTTTTATCTTACATTTTCCAAAATGTAAACAGTCTGCCTACTCTTTGTTTATTTGAGAAAGTTTGACACAACATTAAAAAAAAAAAACCACAAACATACTAAATAAAAAATCCAAGTTCTAAAATGCTATGGTCCACATTTAAGAATTATACTTCCCCAAAAAAGTGTTCATTTACTATGTTCAGCATTGTCTCATAATACCAGTCCAGTGCCAGTGATATGATAACTAAAAACTACTCATGCAGTAACAACTCTTCTTCAGAAAGTCCCTAAAAGACATACTCGCAAAAATCTTCTTTATATTAAAAAAGGTTTAACTTATGAGGTGTGAGACAGGAGGGAAGGGGGCAGGGCACAACTATTAAAAGAATGACACAGCAACTAGCACCAAGATGGTGGAAATTCATCTCCCATTAGACTTTAAGCTTCAATATATGCTCATTAAAATACAATAGCTGCTAAATGGTACTCCCATAAGTGCCATGACAGTTCCAAGGCTGACCATAAAAGGTCAAAGAGAGGGTGATGGCCCAATTCTGGGGAATCCTAGCCCCTTCCCCAAAGTAGTTGAAATAATCCTCCCACTTGTTAGCATATGAATTTACCGAGACCATAAAAATTAACAACCCCCACACTAGTCTTCTTTTTCCTAGTCAACCCCATGCTCTGAGGCTGCCACTCTTCCTTCTGAGTAAGATGGCCCACATTCTGCCTATGGGGTGTGCATCTCCTAGGCCATTCTCTTACCTTTTGAGACAGTGCACACTCTGGAAAATATATCTACTCTTGCTTTAACCACCTCCCCCATCCCCACATCTCATGGGCTCTTTGGCCTTCTGAGATGGCTTATTTGGAGTCTGTCTGTGGAGTGTGTGTCTCTCTGAGTAAATCTAATTTTACTCAATTATGGCTGAGTCTTTAATTCTTTCCTATGCAAAGCCAAGGACCCTCACTGGGTGGGGTGCATACCAGGGACTCATCTGAGACCTGGGACATGGCCATCCTCTTGCACTCCATCTTTTTTCCTGTATCAGTGCTGCCTTTATTTCTGAATTAGTGAAGGAAAAATAAAGGCCCAATGATTTGGTAAACAATGTCTTTTCATTGGTATAGATAAGAGTTTGTTTTTGTTGTTGCTCTGATTTGTGTTTTAAATAAAGGGAAAAATGATCTAAGTGTTCTCCACGAAAATGCAGGTCATGCTTCTCAAACTGCAGTGTGATTGCAGAGCTTCTGGGCTCTGAAATCCATCCCTTCCTTTGTGCTCATCCCACACTTCCCACAGGTTCTTTGCACCCACTGACGGAGCATAGCAGGGATGGACACTGAAGTAAAAAGATTTCTGTGAGTCACAGGACTGCTTCATAGTCTGCTTTGGGTGGAGGACCCTTGATGGATTTGCCAAACTCTCCTTAGGCACTTTCACTCAAGCCTTCTCATCTTTTTCTCTCCCCTTGGTGTCAGGCTTGTTTGTACTTTCAAGGTTCTCCCATGCTTGTCTGGCTACCTTCCTATTTTCTCTCATCCAGAAATTTCCTTGAATAAAATCCTTATATATTAATCCAATCTTGGCATCTGCTTCTTGGAGGACTTGGACTAATATAAGTGCTTTGGAATCCCTTAGATTTGGCTTTTGAATAAGGGCATCCTCCTACCAGAGTGGGGTGGCAGAGTATGAGTAGTGAGAGGAGGGTGCCTTGCGGGTGCTGGCAGCCTTGGCCTGGTGAAGGCTGTTAGGAGTCACAGCAGGATGAGAAAAGCATCGGCAGAGGAGGGAAGCAGTGCTTGCAGGGACTCTGCGTGAGGTGTCAGAATCTAAGGGAGGGAGGAGAGACATTGGGACAAAGGGCAGTGGTAACATTGGGACATCTGTTATATACAGGGGGAACTGAAGCAGAAATAAATTAAGGATAATGAGAGCCATGTCAGAGATGGGAGTTGCAAATACAGAAAATGAGAACATTATATAAAACCTGTGGTTTGGGGTTCAAATGGCGTTCAAACTGATGGTTCTAAAGGTATAAGTGAATATGGTTATAAATGTATGTACATAAACAATCCATGTTCCCCAGCTCTATCTGAGTGTAACAACACCCCAATAATAATAAGCATATCTATCACTCCCATGCTGGTTTCTACAAAGACTATTCATTAAAGAAACTGGAACTCCTTGAGAAAATAAATGGCTGTTTCTGGGATTGGAGAAGGAAAAGCACAAGGTGAGCCTGGAAGATTATTTTGTTCCAGGAAGTAAGGAAGTCTCAAAGAATGATGGTGTTATGTCAGAAGGACGTAGGAGTCAGCTTCCAGAGGTTCCTGTTGACAAAATTTAGGACAGCTTTCAAACAAGATTGATAATAATGTGTTATAATCAATGGAACAAAATTAAGAATCCATGACTCCATACTAACAATAAATATATAAGTAAGTAAGTGAGAAAGGAAAGGTTTTCTTTCATATAATGTCAAGTAATAAGTGCAGAAGATATAATAGAAATCCCAATTAAAAATAATAGAAAAATCACAATTAAACAGCAATCCTAATAATTATTAATTCAGCTAAGAAATACCAATGGATGCTAAAACTATGGGTGAGTTTGATGAAGCAAAGAATAGTTACATCTCAAGGTATTTCCTCACAAGAACTAATTAATGATAAAAGAGCCACCATACAGCGAACAACACAGAAACAAAAACAACTGGCAGGATCCCCTTAACTAAGTGATCAAAGTTAACAATTCCAATACTAAGAAAATTCAAAACCATGTGATAAAAAGATAGCATCTCTTCTACCAAATTCCTCCCCAAAATGCCAAATCTGGCTCTCATCATGAGGCACATCAGAAAAAAAAAAAAAAACAAAAAACAGAACCCCAAATTGCGGTATGTATGAAAACATATAGAACTGATATAATTTTCTTCAGATCAAACAGCTTGAAAGAACACTGAGTAAAGAAGAAAGTTGTCATGGGCATATGCACAAGGACTTGATTTTCCCATTTGCTCTGGAGAAATGAGAACATGCATTTATTAGGTTAGATTTGATGGGCTGGGGCAACCAAGTTTTGCCGGTAGCAGTGCCTACAGATGCCCAGAGATTCTTTACCTGTTCTTTCCCCAATCAAGTTAATATCCAGAATTCCCACGTATTTACAGAAGACTCAAACTCTATCTGACCAAAAATCTTTTAGACTTAAATTTATAAGCTTAAAAATTATTTAGAATTGACTTATGCAATGAAGTAGATTTTTCTTGATTTTCACATTTGTTGTTATTTTTAATGCTAAAATAAAATACATTAGGTAACAGATCTGAAAACAACTAGAAAAGACAGTTTTAAAAAATCTCATACATAAGGCTTTCTCTCATTTTCTCCCAACTTGTCATGGGCATATATTACAAAAGGTTTGGGAAAAGAAGAAAGAGGAAGAAGCAAGGAAATGAGAAGAGAATGATGAAGGGGAAAAGGAAGAGCCAGAAGAAAGGGGACGAAGAGGAGGAGGAGGAGGAGGAGGAGGAGGAGGAGGGGAACACATCTATGAAGATGCTTTGTGTACAAGAATAAAACTGACATTTATTAAGTTTCTATCATGTGCCAGGCACTATTTTAGATGCTTTTTATGTTGTTTAGCAAGTGAGGAAAAAAACTGAGTAATTAGGTATCTTACTCAACAGCTAGTAGATGGTATGTCTGTCTTCCTCCAAAGCTCAAACTTTATCCTAAGTGATGCTAGTAAATAGTTAAATAGCAGTACAACTGATGAAATAAAGGATGGAAATGCTCCACCAGATGTCAGCACCTAGGTGATTTAATGCTTTGATTTCAATATGGTTTCCTCATTTAAAAAATCTGAACAGACATCCAGAGTAGTCTAAAATGTGTTGAATTTTACTGTCTTGGAATATTTTCAGAGTAATGTTGATGTTTTCACTAATTTTCAGTTTGTTTAAGTGCAATTGTGTCCCAAAGCTTCTTAGTAAAACATTACTTTAAAAATCTGAGTCAAATCAAATGTCTCAAAATGACTAATGAATAGTATTAGATTTGTCAAATAAAGTCTCATTAAAAGTTGTGTGACTGAAACGTCCTCTGAATACTTTTGAATTTTCAAAAAGTCAAGGTATTATAAACAGAGTAGAATGCTCAAATATTAAGTGAATGGTTCAGTTTGTTTTGACAAATATATATACATTCACTCAAGGCATGGAACATTTCCATTAACCAAAAAAAGTTTCTTTGTGCTCTTTCCTGTTTGTTTCTACCGAACTTGAAGCCAGAGGTATGTACTGATTGGATTGGTATCCTAATAAGTTAGTTTTGCCTATTGCAGGACTGTATACACATGGAATCTACAGAGTGTTCTTTGTTTCTGGCTTCTTCCACTCAGCACAATATTTTGATATTCATCCATGATGCTGGATGTATCAGTGGTTTGTTCCTTTTTATTGTGAATAGTATTCATTTTTTGAATCTACAACAGTTTGTTTATCCATTCTTCTGTTGATGGACTTTTAGGCTGATGTTAATTATTATGAATAAATCTGACTGAACATTCTTGTTCAAGGATTTTTGTGGACATATGCTTTCAACTCTCTCAGATTGGAATTGCAGGGTCAAATGGAAGATGTGTATCTAACTTTCAAATCAATTGCCAAACAATTTTCCAAAGTGGCTGTGCCATTTACATACTCATACTCCCATCAGCACAAAGTAGGAGAATTCTGGTTGTTTCAAACCCTTTCCAACATTTGTTGTTGTTGGTCTTTTCCATTTAGGCATACTTGTGGTTGTGTATGGTATGCTTCTGGGTACTTTTGTAGGGAATGAAAACATTTTCCTTTACCCTTTTGGGTTCTTTGGCTGGTCTAATAATTAAATTGACATAAACCAGATTAATAGAAAAAACAAATTTATGATGTCTGTTTGAGAGCCCCAAAGACATGAGACCCAAAGACAAGCTGAGTAATTGAGACTCATATGCCATCTTGACCTAAGGAATGGGATAGAGGCCTGGAGCTTTAAAGGGGAGAAGGGTCATTTCCAGGACAATAAAAAGGTGTTTGGTAATTAGATGTTTGCCCTGCCATACAGTTAGGTCATTCAGATTAAAGTTATCTCTAGTAATTGCTCTCTCTCTCTCCGAGCCACGTTCCCTGTCTAAATTCTTTTAGGTAGTAAAAGTGGAGGTAAAAAGTTCTTCCTGAGTCTTCTGGGCCTTAATTGTTTTCAGCTCAAAATAACCTACATGCCAGATTGGCATATTTTGGGAGGCCCGTTCTGAGCCCCTTCACTTTCAACAAAGCTGAGATACAGGTGGTGAGGGATCTGTACTAGTCAGTAGGGCTGCTACAAATATTTCAGATCTCCTTTCCTTCTAAACACATGATGAGATTATATTTATATCAATATTAGATGTACACAGTAAACAAAAGGCCCTCTGCAGATCTATGTTGAACTTGCAGTAAAAGAAATAATCTTTATTATTTCTAAGCTTTGAGATTTCGGTGTCTTTTGTTACTATAGCATAACCTACCCTAACCTGAAAGGCAGAACGTGGTTCTAAATAGTGCTTATCCTACTGGGGTACATTTTAGCTATCAATGAACACAAGATAATGTGAAAGAGAGGTCAGAATGTATTGGAAGGAAGTAATTACTGTTTTGTGAGCACTGTTCATGTGAAAAACAACCTATTAAGTACTTAAGTTGTTCCTTTGAAGACTCTATCGACTTGAAATACAGTTTTATTCAAATGAAACTGAGAATTAGTGTTGATTAACTTGTTCAGGGTTGTAAGAACGAGTGAGTGTGGGTGGCCTTTCTCTTTTACCTGTACTCTTTTCATTGCTCTGTGCTATCTGAAGTCGTGATATATTGTCAGTGACAGTACTGGATGGTATTGTTATGGCTTGAACCATTGCTTGTGTAGATGTAAAAACAAAAATGTGAAAGTAATGAATGCATTTCTTCTTATTCTAAAAGTAGAACAGTTGCTGACAAAATTGGTAAGACAGAACTTCAAAGAGCCTGAGGACACATTTTGTGAGCCAATGTGTATCAGGAAATATAGCTATAAATAAAACTGAATTTTGAAGTGCAAATTAGGAGTCTGTGTACCAATGTGCTATCAATGTTTCACTCTGGGAAGCTCAGAGACAGTTTGCAGCAGTGATAGATCATATAGGAAGAATTGTCATTCAGTTTCCAAAGGTCAAGTGTGTTTGTTACATTGCTGAATGAGAATAACCTTCATTCATCGTTTCAATAATTCTAATTTGCTCAATTAGAACAAATAGGAACAAAATAGCTTTTAGGGCTTGTTATAGAATGGTACTATACATAGCCATATATACAGAGTGCATGTGCAGTTTTCTGCATGGTTATATTTCTAAGCAATATTTTTTATTTAAATATATACGAAAGAGATGAAGAACAAAAATCAGAAAATTTCTCTTTAAATCAGACTCTTGAAATAATAAGATTTGACCATTAATTTCTAGATATTTTTGAAACTTCTTTATATTTTACATTTATTTTAAGGCTGAACAAATTTACAGGGATTGAATAATATGGAATATATTCTCTGGTAAGATGAAAATAAGCTAGAATTCAAAAACAGAAAAATAAACAGACAATTTGTAAACATTTGGGTTAAGCAACCAACTTCCAGATAACCAATGGGTCAAAAACAAAATTAGAATAAAATTTAGAAAATATTTTTGACTAAATAATGAAAATACAGCATGTGAATGTTGAAGGGATATGGCTAAAGCTGATTTTCTTCAGAGGGGAATTTGAGCTTTAGTGCATATATTAGAATATCAGAAAGGTTGAAAATAAAAGATCTAAATTTCCATTTTAAGAAGCTATAAAACACAGTAAGTTGAACCCAAAGAAATAAGAGAATGCAGGAAATAATGAACGAGAATGCACATATATAACAGAGAAAATTGACAAAGCTAAATATGTGTGCTTTGAAAATATTAAAACAAAAAACTAGTAACACTCTAGCAAGACCAATAATAGACAAGAAAAGGGAAAACATAAATTCCCCATCTGAGAAATAATACATGCAACCTCACTACATTATTAAAAATACAATAAGAACACATTACGATGCTTAGCATTACTAGTCAGTAAAGAAATGCAAATCAAAGTCATAATGAGATACCACTTTACAAACACTAAAATGGCTTAAAAAAAAAAAAAGGAAAATAACAAGTGCTGGAGAGAATGCGGAGAAATTGGAAACTTCATATATTCAAAGCTGGTGCAGCTGCCTTGGAAAGTAGTTTGATAGTTCCCCAAAATATTGACCTTAGAATGTTACCATTACCTAGTAATTCTAGTCTTTGTTATGTAGAGAGTTGAGAACACATATGTACACAAAAATTTCTATACAAGTATTCACAGCAATGGCATTCATAACCCAAAAGTGGAAACAACTTAAGTGTCCATCAACTGATGAATGAATAAACAAAATGTGGAGTATCAGTACAATGGAATACTAATAAGCCAGAACAAGAAATAAAATACTGATACATGCTATAACATAAACCGACCTTGAAAACATTACACTAAATGAAAGAAGCCAGAACCAAAACATCACAAAGTATATGATTCCATATATGTGAAATGTCCATAATAGGCAAATCTATAGAAACTGGTTGCCCTGGGCTAGGAGTAGGGAGAATAGAAAGTACTGGTAACAGGTACAGGGTTTCTTTTAGAGCTAGGAAATGTTCTATAATTGACAGTGGTCATGGTTGCACAAACTTGTAAGTGTACCAAAAACCACTGAATTGTACACTTGACAATGGTGAATTTATGGGATGTGAATTGTATCTCGATAACAAAATAGTACATGAATACGTTTATGGTAATATGTTTGAACATTTAAATGAAAGACAAATTCTTGAAAAATACAACCTGCGTAAGGATAAACAGAAAATTTAAATAGTGTATGTTTGTTAAAGAAATTGAACCCACAATAAAGCTTTCCACGTATACAAAAACTTCCCAGACACAGACACAAAGCTTCAAGCCTACACAGTTTCACCAGTGAATTCTTACAAATATTCAGGGATGAAATAATCTGCATAATATTTATCTTTCATAAACAATTACAGAAAATAGAGAAAGAAGGGAAAAAATTTCAAGTTGTGTTATGAGACCAAGATAACCCTGATTTCAAAATCTCAACAACTTTGCAAGAAAAGAAAACCAAGGCCAAATTCTTTCATGAACACAGCTGCCAAAATCCTAAACAAGATAATACAAATGAGGTTTATTCCAGGAATGCAAGATTGGTTAAATGTTGGGACATCAATCAATATACGTCACCACCCTTATCAAATAAAGTAGAAAAATCTTATGATTAACTCCATAAATGCAGGAAAATCCAACATCCATTTATTTAAAAAAGCACTCAGGTAATTAGGAATAGATGGTATCTTCCTTCATCTAATAAAGGATATATAACAGTGTCAACCTACAGCTATCACCCAACATAATGGTAAAACACTGGAGAGTTTCCTCCCGCAATTGGAAAGAATATGAGGATGTCCACTACTAGCTCTTCTATTCAATGTTATATTAAAGCTTTTAGGTAGTGCAATAAGTAAGAAAAAAATTAAAAACATAGTCTTTACAGTAAGGAGAAAGCTCTCATTATTTGTGATATAGTAATCATTTGTGCAAAAATCAAAAAAACTGCTAGAAAAAAATAATGGAATTTAATAAGGTCACTGGTAAATGTATAAAATACATCATATATGTATAAACTAATAACAATTGGGGAATTAAAACATCACTTTTCAATTTACAATAAAACACCATACTCACTGAATGGAAGACTCATTCTTCTTAAGATGTCTTTTCTGCCCACAATCCATGCAATCTTATTCAAAAGTCCAGAATATTTTTTTTGTGGAAATTGGCAAACTGATTCCAAAACATAAAGAAATGCATAAGACCTGAAATATCCAAAGAAATATTTTTAAAATACCAGACCGATCTTTTTAAGCTACAATAATTAAGACAATGCTGTATTGGTGCATGGTATACAAATAGAAGAAAACAGATTGAGAAAAAAATGTACACATGTACAGTAACCTGATTAAAGCAAAATTACAATGGCAGTGTAATAATGAAAGAATCGTCTTTTCTTTATATGCTGCTGAATCAATTGGATATCCACATAGAAAAGCACATCTTAGCCACTATATACACAAAGATTATTTCGAGATTGATTCTAGACCTGAATGTGACAATAAAACAATACGGTTTCTAGAATAAAATATAGGAGAATACGTTTAGGCATAGACAAATATTTCTTATCAGTGTTGCTAACAAGCACTAACTAGAGAAGATTGATAAGCTGATTAACTGGGCTTAATATTTACTAGAGCTAAACGTATTTACACCTATGCCCCAGCATTGCTACTGCTAAGTAGATACCAAGCAAACGAATGCTTATTTCTACCAAAACATGTTTATAGTAGTGTCATTCAAAACAGTAAAAAGTTGGAAACAGCATAAATGTCTATATACAGTAGAATATCTACATAAATTGTGGCATATTCATACAGTGGAATTCTATAATGATGAAATACTACTGGTATTTGTAATAATGCAAATAATGCAAATAATGCAACAAATGAAAAAACATTGAAAGAATAATAAATAACACATGATTCAATTTATCTGAGGTTCAAAGACAAACTCACTATAATGTTCAAGGACAGAATAAGGGTAAGCTTGGTGGGGATTATCACCAGGGTGGGGGAATATCATATCCATGCACAATTATTTACCCTTGTTACCTCAAATTTGCATTATTAAATGATGCAGAAACCATTTTTATAGTTAATTTGGCTTGGTTTAATTTCCCCCAAGAGCTGAGTTAAATAGCATGAATCTATAAGAAGGAAAAATGCTGACAGTCTAATAACTTTTTATGCAGAATGTTTATGTTTTTAAAAGTGAAACTCAGACTTTTGGTTAAGTCTTAATTGATGTTATTGACATGTTTTGATGTCTGTATCTGGTACCATAAGAACTCAGAAACACTAGCTGGCTATCTCTGCCTCCTTGCATTAATTTATTAGAAGTATATCATTCAAAAATTTTATAAAATAGTGTAAAATAACAAGTTCCAAGTCATTCTGCCCCTCTCTGGTTCCTGCTTAGTTTTTACTGTGATTGTGAGCTGATTTTTCAGGCTACCACAGAGCTAGAGAGTAGAACAGAAAGAGGGCAAGTTAAAATGCCACAGAGCTTTACTGATGTTCAGCCACATATCTTGAATAAATTCCCTTCAGATTGCTACAGACCTTTGGTTAATTTCCAGAGTTCTGACAATGTTTGCCAGTCCCGCATTGCTTTAATGGAGGAGAGAATTTGCAGCATTCTCACACCATCATTCTCACTGATTTCATATCTCTAAAATAAATTTTATGAGAGTATAAATTCTCAGTTTCTAACACTGGAGTCAATATGAAGAAGCTAAAAGAGGATGCTGGGACTTTGCATGCTTAAAGCCATCTGGATACTAGTCCTAGGAAAGAGTATCTTAATGGTGTTTTAAAAAAAATCTTAGATCTTCTTCCATTCTCCAGTATCAACCCAGAATGTGTTTTGAAGTCTCTTCTTCATTCACTCTTAGACCAGGATGCTTGCAGCTTGTGTCATTCCTGGACTCAGGTGTGTGTACATGGACCAGGCACCTGCAGTGACCATAAGGGCCCAACAGGGAGACTGGCCTACAAGTGACAGTCATGATTTTTAAAAGAAACTTCAGGTGGACTCCTTTCCAAATTTTGGCACCAACAAGCAGGAATTTCTAGGGTAGGAAATGCACTATATTTTACCTTGTGGGTTAAAATGGAGCCTCTTTTATCTTCCCCTACTCCTGTGTTGTATATCAGCATGTTCAGGTCTGGTAACTTCTTTGAAATATCAAGGTTTTTTTTCCTAAAATTATGAAATCCAAAAACTTCACATGCATATAAAGCTGAAAATTCACTTCATTTCTAGCACTCTAAGATAGGTGTTTATTTTGACAGTGGGAGGCAAAAACTGTATTTACAATTTTATGATTTATCTAAACATGTCATGTACCTGATATGCAAAAATGTTAATAGGGAGTGTTCTTTTTGTATAGTAAGTTCAGGTGTGGCAAAGGTTTAGAATAAATAAAATAATATTCTGAATGATTTGGTTTGAAAAACTGTGTCACAATATTTAATAAATAACATTGCTAATTATATTTTAAGGGCAAAATTTGAACTTCCAAAGACATTCCTTGTTTTTAGCAATAATTTTGATATTTTTCATACAGCCTTAATGAACTGAAGTCATCCAATTTAATCTTGATTAATTGCAACATTCCAAATGCTAAGAATTTGCAACTCTTCTAGAGTCCTTGAAAATGAACTCTGGTATTTCTCATTTGTAATACACTTTAGTTTTGACTACTGCATGGTTAAAGCACCTGTGAACTTCTCTAAGACTAAGGTTGAATTTTTCTAGCAGGTTTTTGTATGTCTGGATTCATTTTCCAGTATTACATCTGGTACATTATTGGAAAGACTGAACACAGGGTAACTTTTACAAATGCTACTAGAATATTTCCCCATTCTGAACCTTATGTATAAGTTCCCCTCCCAAGACTTCTTTAGTCACCTTGAGGCCAACTCAGGATAGGAATCAAGAAAAACAGGCTGCAAGATATTCTTGGCCTAGAAAGTGAAAACCTGAGGATAAACATGAAGTTTCTATCATCACATGCAAGGAAAATACACAGTGCTCACTGAGGCTGCTTTTCCAGACTTTCTCATCTGAACCACAAACTTTTTGGCCTTCTGGTTTATAGTTTAGTACTTTCAGCCAAAGAACAGTATATTTATTTTGAAAGGAGAAAATGTACTTCATTGTGTAGAAAAAAAGAGAGAACTAAAATGGACTCGGTTTTACAACTGTTATAGGTGCTTTTGTGTTTCTTACTCTAAATTGGTCTTGTCTTAGTCCGTTCAGGCTGCTATAAAACATGTAATAGGCTGAGTGGCTTATAAAAAACAGAAATTTATTTGTCACATATCTGGAGGCTGGAAGTCCAAGATGAGGGTACTAGAAGGGTCAGGTTAAGGGCCCTCTTTCTGGTTCACAGTCAGGGCCTTCTCACTGTGCCCTCACATGGTGGAAGGGGCTGGGGATTCTGTGGGGTCTCTTTTATAAGAACACTAATCCTGTTCATGAAGGCTCCAACGTACTGGCTTAAGCACTTCCCAAAGGCCCCACCTTCTAATACTGTTAGAGCAGGCAAATAGCTAGATATGAGCAGAGAAAGGGGGATGCAGGCCAAATGGTAGGAATTGGGCAGAAAGGAGGAGCACAGGCCAAATACAGGAAACCATGTATCATGTAAGCAACAGGGGTGTCTGGACAGAGAAAGAAAAGCAGGAGCCTCTGGGCTGATAAGCAGTCACACATTTTGGGGTGACAAATGGCCTGGAGGCTGACAAAAAAAAAGTGGGAAAAGGCAGGAATCTCCAGTGTCCTAATGTATCCTTTTGCTCATTATGCCCTCATTTCAAAAAAAAAAAAAAAAATCAGCTTTGCAGATTAGAAGTACCCATCATGCTTCGATGCTGTGACACTTCTGATCCAGACTAAATAGGGACAAAAATCCTTCCTCCTTTTGGGAAGGCGGAATTGGGATAAAAATCAGGGAATATGACTCCAAACCCTTCCCTCCCCAATGAATATTCTGCCCATTCATTTTTACACTCTGTGTAACCAACTTGCCAAAGAAACTCAGGGCAGTCACTCACCCAAGCCTGCCTGCTCTCCCCTTGAGAGTGTACTAACTATCCCTTAATAAAACCTCACTTTACTTTCTTAACCCCCACGTCTTGTTTCTGAATTCTTCCTGGGATGGGAAAAGAACCTAGACACCGGCTACATCACCAGAAACAATACCATTATCTTTGGAGGTTAGGATTTCAACATATGAATTTTAGGGGACACAAACCTTCAGACCCTTATAGTTACTTACCTACTGACTAGTAAATTCACCTATTGTATAAAACACTTGGCATCCATGGAAACTATGTTATATTGAGCAAATAAGAATAAACTTTGGTCTCTGGATATCAGCTTAAATAGATGTAATGAATATTTTTCTCACAAATGGGAGCAAATCTTTCAGAGTATAAGCTTCTCTACAATTTTAACATAATTGCAAAGCACTCTTACACAATTTTTATTGACATTTATGCCATTTTGACTGCAAACTTCTATTCTTCAAGTGTGCTAGTAAACTAGCTCTCTGGGAGAAAAAAACAACCAGGAAATCTGATTTGTAGCACTTGTCAGTTTTCAGATTCTAAATGCTCCTACCACTGTTGATTTCAAATACCGATGCAGTTGGGAAGTACACAGATGGCTATCTAGAACCAGTATAAGTGGGCTACAGAACACTATTCTATCAATTCTTACTATCTTTTTCCTGAGCCCAATATTATTACAAACTCTCTCTTCTGTGACTCTCTCAGAAAACTTGGAACTGACCTGAATCTACCACCTTGAAGCTAGACTGGAATGTCTTTTAACCCATACTTCTGTGGAGACCTGGGAACCAGCTAGATCCACTCTGATTTGCAGGATGTAGTTCCTGGCCACACTAACTGGTTTGCAAGAGGAAAGGGGACTATGTGTGTCTATATTCACATCTTGTGGATAAATGTATTTTTATTTCTTTTCATCTAATAAACCCTCCGTAATACAAACCGGTGAAATTTTAATCAACGAAGATAAGGTGTACATTTATTCACATAAGAGGTCAACCATCCCTGGATTAGGTGAACTAGAGTTATCAGATAATGGTGGTAAACCCCCAACTGTAGACTACACACTTGGGGGTTTATTCATTAGTAGTTTCTTAAATGTTGTTAGTGTTCTTATCTACATTTTTTGAACCTGTTTCTAAATTGCTCACAGATTGCAAAAGCACTAATTGGTAATGCTCCTTTTTTTGGTTCATTGCCTCCTATGTTCTCTGGCAATTGTTGGTATTGGTTAAAACGTGAACGTACTAAAAATGTGGTTTTTAACAAATGTAAATTAAGTGTGTTTCCTTAATTTGGGAGCCTATTATAAACTGTTACAACATCAGTGACTCCTGGTATTAAACTAGCCTAGATTAAATTTTACAGCAATTACTGAATTTAAATTTTAGCATAGCAAGCAAATGACTAGATGGCCAGGTGAAAACAATGCCTGTTGAATTGTAACTAAAGAAAACATGTTTCAGAATTGACCACTTCCTCTCTGTTATAAATATGCATAGATATGAATAATTGGGTATATACCTAGAATATGAAATATACCTAGGAGTCAAGTGCACTGGATATAGAATCAGAAGTTATATTTCACTTTTGAATGTTTACAAGGATATAAATCAGTTATCTGCATTAAATGGGTGTAGCTCTTTGTGTGCGTATGTGTGTGTGTTCTTGAGCTGGATTAAGAGGAGCAGCGGTAGAATCAAAGTGAATTAAAAATGTCAGAATAGACCTAACGACCTTCATTTTGTAATTCTTCTTTAGTACCTTTAGATGCTTCTACATTATATGTTAGTGATTCGTGTGAGAGTTGTCTCTTCTGAGTTCAAGTTAGATATGTGAAGCCTGGAGAACCTGGGGAGTTCCTGAAACTGGAGAATTATCAATATACTAGGAAATAGGACTGAGAAGACAGTAATATAAATCCTGAAAGGAGAAAGATAAGGGGATTTGAGTAATTTTCCAAAAGCAATCCTTATGGAAAATTAAAAGATCTTCATTTTAAAAGGAAGAAGCACACAAATATTGGAAATTCTATCCAAAAGTTACAGTGCAGAACACTTTAAGGAATGTTTTAAGGGATCATTTATCCTTTTGAGTCTCTGAATTTTTCTTCAAATAATACCATCTGACTAGCTTTTTAACATTTTTTTTTTTTTTTTGGTATGGATACAATGGAAAAGAAATGTATAATTTTATGTAGTTGGCCATTTCTTGTTCTACCCCAAGTACTTTTGTCGCCGACAGATGCAACCGGTGTTCCAGGTTCTTGTCCCATCCCAGAAAGAATTCAGAGACAAGACTTAGAGGATAGATAGTAAACTCTCAGGGGAGAGCGGGCAGGCTCAGGCGAGCAGCTGCCCTGAAGTACCCAGTTTGGGTACTGTTAGTTACATAAGGTGTAACTTTGGCAAGTTAGTTACATAAGGTGTAAAAATGAATGGGCGGAATATTCACTGGGGAGGGAAGGGTTTGGGGTCGTATTCCCTGATTATCATCCCAACTCCACCTTCCCAAAGGGAGGAGGGATTTTTGTCCTTATTTAGTCTGGATCAGAAGTGTCATGGCGTCGGTGCATGATGGGTACTTCTGATCTGCAAGGCTAATTTTATTGAAATGAGGGCATAATGAGTAAAAGGTTACATTCGGACACTGGAAATTCCTGCCTTTTCTGACCTTTCTTTGTTGGTCTCCAGGCCAAAAGGTGTGGCCCTTATCAGCCCAAAGATTCCAGCTTTTCTTTCTCTGCCCAGGGATCCCTGCTGCTCACATGATGTGTGGTTTCCTGCATTTGGCCTGTGCCCCTCCTTTCTGCCCAATTCCTGCCATTTGGTCTGTGTCCCCCTTTCTCTGCTCATATCTAGCTATCTGCCTGCTCTAACACTTTGACTTGAGAAGGTCATGCATACCTGCTCGTAATCCTTCTCCAGTTACAATGAGTGCCAGGCTGATTACTTCATGCATGTGTCCTGTTTCCCTTCTCTCTTGTCTCTTTAGGTTCCATTGATTTTTCATGCCTTATTGTGCTTTGGTTTGAAAAATGCGTAAGTAAGTTTATTTGTGGAGCTATTACCCTTTCTTTTCCTTCTTTTCTTTGATATCTTTTTTGTTCTTTCTTTTTTTAAAGCTAGAAATCTACCTATTTAGTTTTGCAACAACTTTACGAATATCAATGTAATAAAATCAAGTTAATAGCCTTATGGAGAGTACTGGATCATAAAATGGGGAAGCACTTAGAGCCATTAATTAGCCTGCTTTTGGCTTAAAAAGCATCTCCTGTAACCATTTTGAGTGATGCAGTACAATCAGCAAAGGGCAAGGCAGAATCTTCTGACTGGAAGATTCTAGCTGGCTTCAATGATGATTCTTAACAGGTAGTGGTCCTCAATCTTGGATGCACAACCTGGAATGCTTTTAAAATTCCAATTGCCAGACTTGTGGTTTCTGCTTTGGAAAGCAGAGAGCTGGGAAGAGTGTCCCACATATCCTCACAACAAAAAGAGATGAAAAAACCGTAAGTTTATAGCTTTTCTTGAACTCAACGTATAAAAAGAGACAAGTGTTTGCAGGGATAGACAGAAGCTGAGCATTGCTTAGTTGGGGCAGATGCAGTAAGAAGGAAGAATAAGTAAGGAGAACTCAGCTACAAGAGATGACAGATTGGTGGAAGGTAAGTGAGGGTTGGCAAGACACTGTGGAGCCAGATAAAGGGGACAATCTCATTGCCTTGCACATTGTTCTCCACAGATCCCAGCAGGTCCAGAAAGATTGGTGAGAATTCTGATAACACATTTCTGATGGCACAAGTCTGAAAGGAGGGAAAGGGCCACTAGCTACTGTATGATGGTACAAAATTGTCCCTAGTTTCTTCTCCACTATATGTCTTATAGAAAAAGAGACTTAATCTTTTTTAAGTTACTAATGAAAACACACTGCAGATAGGGGAGGAGAACAGAAAAAAAAAAAAAAGCTATCACTGGGAGAAGAGGTGAGGATAGCTGGGAGGGAAGCAGAAGGATTGGGAAGTCCACACCCCAAAAGCCCAGTGACACAGTGGCTTCCTGAGACTGAATCTAAAGGTCTAAAGTAGAACAAAATAGAACACCACCAGCCCCCATGCCCTCCACCACCAGATCAACAAGGTCAAGGAACAAGTAAGACTGGAATACTGCTAGAAGTGTTGCAAGAACATAAAGACAGACCCAATCTAAGGCATAATATAAAAAGAAGACATAAAGCTGATTGTGGGTAAGATACTGAAAACCCTTCCGGCTGACTAGCTCCCACCCTCAAGCTACTACTAGAGAAATTTAAAGCAATACGGGTCACTAAGGGTAACCATAGCTACAATAAACATTAAACCCAGACTAACCTCTGACTTGATTAAAGTAAACCTAGTGTATGGAAAGAAGTGCTCACGTCCAGGCATAAACCTATACTCAGCCTATACTATCTTTCACAGCCGGCCATTTTTAACAAAACATTATGATGCATAAAAAAGGCAAGAAGAAAAAACACACTGCCAAAAAACAAATAATCAGTGTACTTATTAATTATAACATAGATATCAAAACTATCGACAGAATCTAAAATAAGAATGTGTGCCATTTTAAAAGTTTTAATAAAAAAGTTGAACAGCATGCAAGGTGCTATGTAAACTTTCAGCTGTGAGATGATAAAGAAACAGCAGTGCTAGATATGACACTCAGAGGTGGACAATGTCTTTGGCTCATTAGTAGACTCAACACAGATGAAGACGGAATCAATTAACTTGAAGTTAAGCCAACAGAAATTACGCTAACTGAAACACACAACCAACCAGTGGTGTCAGGGGCTGAAGGTTGGGGGGAGGGATGGCCAGAAAAGAACAGTAGAAGGAAGAATTGTGGACGATTAAACTGGTCTGGATCAGTGACTCTAGCAGTGGAAATGTGATTCCATGCATATGTGAAGACCCACAGAGGAGTATACCACAAGTAGTGAGGTTTTCTCTTTGTAAATTAAAAGTGAAAAATTAAAAGGAAAAAAATCATTCTGATTTCCAGACAATTAAATGAGTATCTCTGCGAATGGGATCTTGGCATTAATCTGATGATTTCAAGATGGATCTAAAATAGAAAACCTCTGCCTGAGTTGCCATTTATCTTGGTGAACTTATTACTTTATATGCATTAGTTCTGAAACTGTACTATCCATTGGAGTCACTGGGGATCTTTATAAAATATTGCTGTCAACCTCTCATCCCAAGGCAGTCTGATTTAATTTGCAAGATATGGTATGGCTATGAGGAATTTCTACAATTCTCCACAAGATCCTAATGTGTAGCAAAGTTTGTGAACCACTGGTCTAGAGCAGTGATTACCAAACTTTCGCCTGCATCAGAATCATCTGAAAGGCTTGTTAAAACACAGATTACTGGGCCCCAGTCCCAGAGATTTTGATTCAGTAGATCTGGGCTAAAGTGTGAGAGTGTGCATTACTAATAAGTTCTCAGATAGCACCACTATTTACAATAGCCACGACATGGAAACAACCTAAACGTCCGTCAACAGATGACTGGATAAAGATGTGGTAGATATAGATATAGATATAGATACATAGATATATATATAGATATAGATTTCTCAGAAGGTAGACTTGCTTACCTAGCTGCATGAGAATTTATTAGTTCACAATTAAAAATACAAGAGTACAAAGGCAGATCAGTATATCAAGGCCAGCAAATTTCTCTGTAGTATGGAAAGTCACAGGAGGCCAACCTATCAGAAGATGGCTTAATGAATGAGAAACATGATGAAAGAGTTCAAGTGATTTTACTAAGTGTCTCTCAGATTCTGATTGGGTGTCTTGTTTCTACTTAGTGCAATGCATCCCTCTTGGGCATAGCTTGTCATGAGTCTGCAGTCAGCCGGCCCTCCCTCATCCAAACAACTGTTATCAAAAAGGTGAGGTCACTTATTACAGAGATTATTGGTGGTTTCCTCCAAAGGCTGGTGTGATTGTGAGCAGCCAAGCATCAAAGGCTCCTCTTCAGTATAAAAAACCCCAGATGAAAATAAATAATGTTGTTAAAGAGCTTGTGATAAGGTCAAGCATCTAGCAGAATAAAGCCAAGAGTAAATGAAAGAGTGCTTACCCTCAGCGTTTAAAAAATTTAATTTTTAATTCATCATGACATAGGTAAAGAAAAGAAAAAAATGACCTGCATATCTCTCTGTATTTGCATATTCTAATGCATCTTTACTTTCTAAATGAAAAGGACGGAGAGAGGACTCTGTTTGATATATAAGTGAACGTTCTTCAACCAGGTTAGTGCTTCTATAATTAAGTATTTACAAAGTAAACGGAGGTTTTCCTTCTTTTGACGGGAAAATCAGTATGAGCATTTCTATGTTTGGGGTCAGAGTGACATGGCCTGAGGGAAATGTCTAAGCCAAAGGCCCAAATTATTTAGAAGAATTGTGGTACTTTAAGAGCATTAGCAGATATTAAGTTTGCGGCCATAAACAATAACCTTGATGACTGATCTGCAGAATTTATTTATGCACACATATTTAATGTGTTTTAGAATCAAATTACATTTTAATTTTATCGTATTTTTCTATCAAAATCAACACAGCCATGAACTGATGCTTGATTACCATAAAATAAACATGTAAACTTCAAAGTATTACTCTTTAAACAGCCAAACAGGGCTTTTGGAGGGACAAAATAAAAGTGTATTACAGTCTCATTAAATCATACTGTGCAAAGAAACTGATAGCCTTCCCTGGTTACATATTGGCCACAAATACTGGCAAAGATTTTTAGCCTGGCTACACAGTATAACTACCAATCCTCCCCCCTCCTCTGCCCCTCCATTCTCTAATTGATTTGGATAATACCTGAGCATTACTGTTTTTTATCATGAAAATGTTCTTTAATGAGAGGGAAAAAAACCTCAGTTAATATTTAAAAGACAGTTAATTACTTTATTTGCAAATGCAAATTGTATTGTAATATGCAAAGGACACCCCTGACTTCCCAGCCACTGTGATTCAGAAACCATTTAGAACTTGTGTGTCCTCCTGGTTCCAACTGGCATATTTATGAATTGGCAAAGACATATATTTATGAATTTTCAAATGCCCAAGGGCTACTATGGTGCACCACACACAGAGTAACAATGAGGCTTCAACATCTGGACCTGGAAAAGACAGCCTGAGGCAACACAGGAAGGATTAGATAAGGTCAGCTGTGCCCATCTATCACCGTCATCCCATTGTAAGTCTCAAGGTTTCTTTTGTTGCAAAGAATTAGTAATATTTGATAATTATTGAAATATGACTATTAATATAAGGGAAAACTTAAGTCCTTAAAATATTTCTTGATTAGTTCTTTAGATTAAGCAGACCCATGGGACTGATTGGTTTGCACACAGTTCTTGGTACATTGAGGATAATGAATTGTCCAGCTTGTGGCTATTTGGAGAAACCATGAAAAGCATTCAGTTCCACAGTCAGGAACTGCTCTGTAAGGACAAGGTGAAGTTTTAGGGCTCAATTCTGTATCATAACATCGCCAATAGGCTAGCATTAAAAAAATGCAGAATTGGAATTGTCACTCAAGGAAGTTCCTTCTCTTCTTTTCCCTATGTTATGACAAAATTCTGTGTTTTTTATTTAGCTGTAAGAACTCTCTGCGAGGCCTATAGAACGAGCACATAACCAGCTGAACAGGAGTCAGCAGTTAACCACAAACAATCTTCCAATACCTTTCACAGTAATGGAATTGCCAATGTTTCCCTGGAGCACATTTTGCAGATGCAAGATTGTTTCAACGGTGTGATCTACAGCATCTGAGTAATAATAACCTGAAGAGAATAATACTTCACAATGCAATGGCAGCCTCCATCTGGTACTCAGTTCCCCAAAGCCTGGCAGAAGCAAGGGAAAAACAGGTGTAGCTCCAATTTAATACGTAACAGCTTGTGGACTAAGAATTCTCTTATTTTCTATTGCAAATACACAGAATGCTTTGTGGCAGGTATCTTTAATCTTACAGCTCAAAGACTGTGGTGTCAGTGTCAGAAGCAGTCACAGAAATATCTTGGGTAGTTGAATGTTTTTTTACAGAGTACAAAGAATTCACAGGAAGGTGATGGATGGGGAGGTACAGCTCAGCGGTAGACCGTGCGCTTAGCATGCAGGAGGTCCTGGATTCAATCCCCAGTGCCTCCATTAAATAAAACAAACAAACAAAGGTGATAGAAAACACAGTGAGTTCTGTGTGTATGTATGTGTATGCCTGTACGTGCAGTGTATAATATAATTCTTGGTTTGAGTGTCAGTACTGCTTTGTGAAAATCCTAGCAGGGAGAGGAACATACCTGAGGATTCCACAGTCACTTTCACCATGGCCACACGGTAGTCAAACAACTGTCATGGGCTCCTGGTGGCAGGGTGGATAAAAGAACTGCAACACATTTGACCTATAGCACATATCCAACTGATACACCAAACCTATGGGTTGCAGAAACACAATACACAAAACAAAAAGCTTGTGACTGTATCAGGGAAGATGGGGCTCGGTCTGAGGCCTTGAGACAGAAATTTCCTGCAAATAACAGCCATAGCTTCAAATGAAAGCATGGAAGTCTTCCCAGATGCCCAGTGTAGAATGGACCACTGTCATGAGATAGTTTTTCTATCCCATTTGCATACAGATATTCTAGCAAAGTCAATACTATCCAAGGATAAATTCAGATATGGGGCCATAGGAAGCTTTTGTAATTTGGGGTCTCTTCCTTAAAAAAAATACACAACTTTTGAAAACTAAAATAGTTCCTTAGTGAACACATTCTCAGACCCTCTCACAGCCTTGGAGGAGCCTGTAAAAACTGAGGGGCTCTGAAATGTAAGCCTCACTGGCTTCATGCTAATTCTAATTCTGGTACCACCACCTTGGAAAATGACTTCCTTCCTGGCTTACAGAATCTTCAGCCAAGTGAAGTACCGAGGTAAAAACTATGCTTTATTTTAATAAACCATGAATATGGTAATATATATTTTTAAATTATTTAAAAATTTTAAAAGTGATTAGTTCCCAGTAGCCTATGGTACTTGGGAGAAAGACAGGAAGCACAAGATACACAGTGGTGAAGCAATAACAAACTAACTTTAGCAATGTTCTTATAGCTATGTGTTTGCAGTCATAAACAGTAAAACTTATATATTGCTACCACATGCACAATGCTGTTGTAAGGTTTTTGTATGTATATATTAATTCATTTTAGCTTTGAATGAACTACTGGCTTCTTCACACTTCTAATATCCCCTATTTTATGTATAACGAAATAAGGGCACAGAGTACTTAGTTGCCCATGGTCAGATGGCTGTTAAGGGGCAGAACATGGGTTTGAACCTAAGTAGTCAGCTTCAGGCTCTATGCATTTAACTACTGTCCTCCATTCTGCCTTTCTCTCTGTGTGCTATATTGGGTCAGTGCAGTGGAAGGGCAGCATTTACCTGTCTGCTATGATAGTTGGGCCATTTCCTTGTATATAATGGTCTTTGCTCTCTCTGTGTGCAATAACATGTTCTGTGTTCTATTGCCAAACACTGAATGCTAGAGGTTGGTGCAGAAGCTTATGAACTAGCCTAGATGAAGAACATAACCTATTACTGAACTAAGGTCTGGTTGCTGGCCACTCCCAAGCCAATATTCGAGAGGCAAATGTTAGTAGAAGGGAAAGTTGCATAAGTTGCTTTAATCAGAAAGCTGGCAATCTGAGAAGACGGACTCATGTCCCGAGACCAACTGTGAAGATTCTGCTCAGTTATGACAATTTTTTAAAGGGAAAAGGGGGAAACAATCTCAGTTAATCATTAAGGTAGGAGGTCAGATTCTCTGACCTTTTTCCATTGAGTGCAGACCTGCTGACTTCTGATCTTCCTTTCAATGCTCTCTTACCCACAAGGTCTGCCTGCATTTTTGAGGTCTACCTGCAGATTTACTAAGGGGAAGCTAGGGTAGAGAGTCAGTCATTCATTAATTCCCCATCCTGACTCCTTTTGATCCAGGAAATGAATCAGCAGGTTAGGCAAGTTATTGTGTATATTCAGTAGAGCAGAAGTCAGGAGTTAGGTTTAATGTTACACAGTGATTGCATTTTTATAATTAAGATTTAAAGGGAACAGAAATATGAAAGTGGGAAAGGGACAAAACTGCTGCTTACAAATCTCCACTTGTCAGATATCATTCCATTTCTATGGGATTAGGGGCAAAGATCCATCTTCTGTAATTTCTTAATGCTGACATAGGACACTGAATTCTTAGACTGGAAAATGATGACATGGGTTTATAGCATCTCTTTACTGACAATTTTAGTTGCCTGCTTAAATATATGGGCAGAGCAAGCTACAATTATTTTTGATGCCCACAAAAATATAGATTATTATGAGCAATAGTGTCAGTCCTGTTCTCTTGAGGCCAGTTCTTAGTATTGAGCTAACCATAGATAGATCCAGTACCACTCAAGATGGAGAAGCTTCTAGCCTGACTACAGTCTGGTCATCATGCTGTTAGCATTTTCCCTCTGATGGCAGTTAAAGTATCCATAAAACAACTCAGAAATGTGCATCTGACACTGAGTCTGTGACTCTATTGTCTTAATCACTGACTGCTTGAGCCTCCTTTTTTGTGACCCAAGGAGGGCTGGGAGACTTCAGCTTTTCTAAAAACAAGAGGCAGGGGACTTAGAAGGGCCCGCAGGGTTCTGCTTGGTTCCAAAACCACCCAGTGTATATGGGTCTTTATTTCCTCATTTGTCAAATGAGGGTTTTGGAAGTACTATTTTTAAGGTCCTTTCCAGGTTCACACACACACACACACTTTTTGCTTGTGGCTGCTAAAGCTCAGTTTGGCATAAATGACCATATTCTAAAAGTACTTTAGGCACTAATAGAGTGACCTGTGCTACCTGAATGAATGTGTACCTACTGACATTTCTTAAGTGCATACTATTTCTGTATAATATTCTAAACTCCTAATTCATTTAATTTTACAATGACCTTATGAGGTAAGTACTATTCTCAACCCTATTTGATGGATAAGGAAACTGAGGCACAGAAAAACTAAATACCTTTCCCTGTACCAGCTGTAAATGAAGGAGCCAGGATTCAAACCCAAGCTGTCTGGCTGTAGAAGCTGCTTTCCTAACATGTACACTACAGTGCCAAAGTGTTTATTCAAATGAGTGGTGTGTTGACAGTGAAAAGGAAGTTGAAAACAGGAACTGATTTTAGAAAGGGACATGTTCTGAATACTGCTGAAAGCTAAGCATGTTTAGTGAAAAGGAAAGCCACACAGGCAAGTGTGTTGGAGATGCTGCAGGAAAACAATGCTTGAAACGTTCAGTGGACAATTCCAGAAGAGGTAGCTGGAAAAGACTAGAAAAGGAATGATAATAATAAGTAGCATGAATAATAATACCTAATCACTATTTAGAACCCATTACCAAGTAGGGTAATACATGCTTTACAGATACTGACTCAACTTCATCCTCCTATATAAACTATAAGGTAGACATTATTATATACCCTGATTTTGTCAGTGAGGAAACGGCTGCAAAGGGAGATTAAGTAATTTGTCCTATCTGCCCAAAGACAGATGAAATAATTTGCCCACTTAGGTAGAAGTTTTTAGTATTAAAAACACATATTGACCATATATCAGTCAGTGCAGTAGATGCCATAGATAAAGATACTAAAGCAAAGACATAAAATTCTAGTCAGAAAAGACAGGCAAATGTATAACTGGATGGCACCTAATACAATCCTGCTTTTTGGATGAGTGAGCCAGATGAGATGACAGCAAGGGGGCAGGGGCAAGACAGACCATATCTTTTAGGGAATCAGCAAGTTAGGTGGAGTGGGCTGCCTAAAGGTGAAGCTAAAAATCCAAGTGGGCTCTAGCTTATGGAAAGGTTGTGAACCAACCGTAGTAACATAAATGATTTTTAAAGACTTCAAAGAGCTATTTAAAGGTTTTGATCAGGTAAAAGCAATATTCAAGGTGAAAAATGATGGTGCTTAAATAAAGGAGGGATCATATGGAAAAAAACAGGAGGAGAGGGGATCAAAAGACACTGAGAAGGTAGTACTGAATGGACTTCAGGATAAATTGAATGTGGGAATAAAATAAAGGAAGGTATAAAAGATGAACTGAGTTCTGATTGGATGGTGATGTTGTTGGCAGATGGCAGGCAGATGGGCAAAGCAGATGAGATGTCTAACATGGATGGGTTTGGATCAGAGGTGTTTGGGGGACACCTAAATGGAAACATCTGGTAAATAGTTGGCCCTTGAGGTGTGGCTACCAGAATGATTAACTGAAGAGTCATCTGTCTAAGGGGAACAGGACTATCACAGAATCTGTACAGAGTGAAAAGAGAACAGATGATGGAAAAAAGACGGTCCCAGTAATTACAAGAGAGCTGGGAGAAAAAGCTGAAAGAAGAAAAGGAGTGAGCAACGATCTCAGGTACAGAGAGAGAAGAAAAATTTGAAAACATAGCCACTGATTCAATGACTAATTTTATATGAAGGCTGAAATGAGATTTATATGAATTGTAAGGTAGGTATATAAATTCTATACAGATATTTAGAGAGAAATGAAGTAAAAGTTATTGTAAGTAATGCACTAGATTACACTATATGATTTGGGGAGACAATCTAATACAACAATTGTTCATAATTCATAACCTCTATCTTCAAGGACATATTAAATAACTTTTGATAGACTGTAAAGAGATAAATACATAAACTACAAAATGGGTAAGATAAATTATTTTGGTTTTTATCAGGTTGACTACATTTAGTTACTAGATAAGCTAACCATCTTCAAATAGTAAGTGTATGTTTTTAATAAGAACAATGTTTATGAACAAACACACCAAAACAGTTCTTCAGTATAAAATATTATGGAATAATGCCTTTGTTTACTCTGCTTGGAGTGTGAATAGTTAAATATCTGTGGTTTGTGGAGATGGTTAAAACCAGATAATGCATCTTTTGGATGTTTTCTGATGTTTCTGTTTATATTGAAGATTTGCCGATTTCTTGGAGAAGTATAAGAAGCACGTTAGTCTGAATGTTTTGTCCTTCATAAAAGACATTTTGGTTATGTCTAAGCTCTAGTGTTTAATGGGAAACGGCAGCTTATTTCTTTCAGTATTTTTCCAATCATTACAAAAAAGCTGACCTATTTAAAAATTTTCTGGTAAGCCCTCCCCCACCCTTTTGCTAAATTGGATTGGATTTGTTTGTGGAAGCAATGATATTGTTAGAATTCAGCCCAATACTCATAAATGGTTTTTGTTAAGTTTGGATAGGAAATCTATTAAGCTTAAAACATGCTTGAAAATATTCCTGAACTATCTGAATGAACCTGCCCATTCTCCTTTACATCTTTAAATTCTTATCCTCCTCTGTAATGTTTAAATGCTTCTGGAATTAGGGAGTTAGTCCTGCTCTTAGGAGAAGTTTGACTGAAAAGGATTTATTTCAAATCCAGGTAAATGACACAGGATTATTATTCACTGTGCATTTAGTGTCTGAACAATATCATCAGGAAACAGCCTGGTTTACAGATTTAGCACAGGTGGGCTAGAGACATTAAAATAAATGTAATTATGTTACCCATAATGGAAGCTCTGGAGAGTTCAAGGCAAAATGATTTGAAAAGTAGCACTAATGATTGTATTAGAATGGTAATTCTTCTCCATGCTTCTATTTTGATAGCTATACAAGAAGAAATTCAAAATCAAAACAAATTGCCTGGTTTTGGCTGCTTCACATTCATCTGGTCTTTTTACCAGCACCCTCCCTTTCCCCTTGAGAGCTGACCTCATCATTATCCCCATTATTGGGACAAACCTAGGGCTTCACTTTCCCTTAACACAGCATGTGCAGGTGACATTGTCTAGGTCATTCTTGTGCTTCTTCTCCAAGAAACAAAGAGCCTGAAATAGCTGGAGATTCACTTCTTCCAA
Source organism: Camelus ferus (assembly GCF_009834535.1). Taxonomy (NCBI): domain Eukaryota; kingdom Metazoa; phylum Chordata; class Mammalia; order Artiodactyla; family Camelidae; genus Camelus; species Camelus ferus. Next base: position 100,348,945 of record NC_045696.1, read on the forward strand.
GAGATTTGATTTACTCTTCCTGCAGAAGATGCTCCCTGCTTCCTAGTTTCCAAAACTTCACTGTCCTTCACCTTGGTTCTTCAGATTCTCATTGATTATCTGAAAACTCAATAAACATCCAATACATTTCTCTTTGCCTAATGAACCAGAGTTGTCTTCTGTTACTTGTGTCCAAAGATCCCTAACTGATAAACTATTCTGAATACAGTTAGGACACATGTTCCTTCTACTTTAGGTAACCTATATATAAATCCTGGAACAGTATTCATTTTCTAAATCAAATTAATTACTTCCTGGTGAATCTAAACCATAAAATATCTTGATTCCTTTCTAATCACCTATTAGGTATAAGTTATTGTCTTCCACTAAATGGAGTAAGATATTTTTAATACTGTAAAATTTTTTGGTTCCCATTCAGTTCGGCCATGTCCTTGAGCTTAGGAAGGTGGAGATGACATCTATTCCTCTCATTCCTGGGGGCACAGTACTCTCTTCTATTGAGCCCTGGCATTGGCTGGAATTAGCCAATGGCATACTGTGGGAAATAGTTTCTCATCTAGATCAATTATTTTATTAGACTTCATGAAATACGGATTTTAAGGATTCTGTGTAGCTCTACAGAGCCAGCACAGCCTGACTGTAGGGAAGCCATACTGAGAGAGTAAGTCCTGGAAAGTCCACCATCGACTTGAAAATGGACTAAATCCTTAGTCAAATTTTTGTGGACTACTCTACGATGCTGAAAGAGGTATAATAAACAAAACATCGTCCTCATCTTTTAGTAACTTTATCTAAATTTCAAACATGATGTTACAAAACTAGAGAAAATTTGAAAACAACACAAGATAGTTCATGAATAAGTATCTAAAGGAATATGGAGACCATTGTGGAGTGGATAAAGTCCCACTGTACATTTACACAGAAACATTTATTACCTGGTTAACATTGGATGTGTCACAAAAAAAAACTTTACAACCCTCATTTTAAACTTAAAGCAATAGTTTCATTTATGAATGACAAAAACTTGTGGGAACAAAATCCTTGAGGTCTTTTTTTTTCAGATTTCAGATTTATGGCATGCTGACAATAAAGGAGAAAACAGTTGTGGTTTGTAGTTAGGAGCAGCAGGCCTGCTGAGAAAGTGGGAATTATTAAAAATGATCTTATTGAAAATAATAGCTAACAGTTGTCAGGCATTAATGTTTATAATATTGCCCTTAAATACTACCTGAAAAAAAAATACACATTGAATGACTGTAACTTCTGAAGTTCAGTTTTATACTGGTTGATCCTGAGAACAATCTTATGAGGTTGGTTATAATTATACTCGTTGCATAGATAAGGACTTTAAGGCAGAGCAAATTTAACTATTCCAAAAGTGATTCAATTAGTAACTTAAAAAGTAGTAGTAGAAGTCATACCTAGCTAGGCTTTTATGATCTCAGAAACTGTACTCTTTATTATTGTGCTATGACATACTTTAAGTATGTGAGATTCAAACAGGAACTTGAAGGATGAGTGGAATTTAGGAAGATGAGAAAAGACTTCACAGAGATCTAAATCTACATGCGATATTTCAGTGGCTGGCCCCCTTAGGAAGTACTCTATAAATGCATACTGAATTAAATTAGTGCATAGTTTTACACCCAAAAATGGCACATAATGGGTTCTTAATAACGTGAGATGGAAAAGAAATCATAGATACTTCAGAAATGTGATTTTAAAATATTTTCCATCAAATGTCCTAGATAATGCTAGAGTTTATGAAGAGTTCCTGTTCTCCATTTCTTTTGGACACAAATTCCCTTGAAATTTGGTAAAGTCATGGGATTTGTTTTGACAAATTAAATGTTAGAAAACTCCTAGGAAGAAGTGTTCAAACTCTGGTATTCATATCTCCACACTGTTTTCCCCTTGTCTCCATGATCTTGGAAGCATAAGCTTATAAGAGGTGCCATGAGTTTGAAACAGCCTCTAAAGGTGAGTATCCTTTAAGAGGACAGACACCCTGGAAAGTTCCTTGGACCTAAGCAGACTTCATAGGAGTGAGAAATAAACCATTGGTGGTGGTGGGGTGTCTGGGTAAGCCCATTCCCCTCTGGAGGAGGGGGCAGCAACTATAGGGTGGGTTGTTCTGTTGATTAGGTGGCCAGGTCCTGGCTGTGGGGTGGGCAAGCCTGGCTATGGCAACAAGAGCAAAAACTTCCCCATCCTCGGGGTTGAACGTGTCGGGATGGGTGCCAACCCTGTGGGGTCTCCCATCTGTCTGCAGAATTGAATGTGACCCTACAGTAAGAAGCATCACATCCAAAAGCCAATGGCATGAGAACAGTGGAGCAGAAGACTAGAAAAGGCTGAGTTCTTGGGGAAAGCATGAAGTCACTGAACTACATGAAGAACTATATACCTTCAGGCTTTTGATATGTGTTATGATTTAGTGATTTTATTTCTTAAACTAGTTAGTTGAGTTCTCTGTTACTTGCAACCAAGTGTTCCCTATTTTACAGAACTAAACTCTGAGCTTCTAGTCTCAAAGTTGGGAGTTGGTAAGACATGGAACAGATTAACCAAACATATCTAATGGTTTTAGAAAAATTTCTCTAAAAATTGTCATGATTTGGAACTATGCATAGTTATTACCATTTGAACATGGCTCAGGTAACATGAATAGTTTCTTCCTAACATCTGAGTATGACAAGACCTAGAAATCATTCCTTTAGACAGTTAGTCAAATTTATCAATAACAATGTGTACGAAATGTTAATAATTAGGATGTTTTGGAAGAATGTTGAGTGGCACATAGGTTTGTTTCTCTTCCATTTTGACTTTAGACACAATTCCCAGAAATTTGATAAAATCTTTCCTTTTACCACCACAGTTTTCTGGAATGTGGTGAGGAAGAGATATTTTTAAGTATAATTTTATTATCTCTGTATGAGTCAAGGAAAAGTTATATTGAGAGCTTTTAAATGTTATGAAAAGATCAACTTTATGAAGCCAACCTCATAAAAATGGATAAAATGTGTAATATATAAAATGAAATGTACATAAATCTTCAGTTTTCTCTTCTTGATGTTTTCTGGCATATCAACCTGTGAGAAGTTAAAGCTTCGAATCCGTGAGCAACATTCTGCTCTCCAGAATTACACATCTTCTGAAATTTTTTTTTTAGTTATGAAGTTCATTTATTTGAAAATACAAAGCAATCCATTTGGAAATAAGTTGCAAAGAGTGGTCTTTCTCAAGTGCATTAAGCAAGATGTCTTCAGGATGAGGTAGTTTGTATTTTACAATTAGCACAAACTTATTAGTTCATGGATATTGCAGCAATCAAGGATGAACGAAGAGAAAGTGACTGAAGTCCACTTAAAAATATTCAAGGAATAATGGTACCCATTGTACCTACCAAGGTTAGCAGAAATGGGCAAAATGTTACAGAAATAATTGAAGCTTGGGGGAAAAAGAGATTGTGAAAAGTCAGTATGTCTTCTACCCCAAATAAAGAGGAACAAACTTTTTCTAGTGTATTAGTTTACAACGTAAATAGACAAGCCCTTCTATTAAGTAGACCACAAAAGAAAACTTGTCTATTATGTAGATCACAAAAGAAAACCCTTACTTGACTGATGGTTACATAACACAATTTAAAAAAAGAAAACTTACAAAAAGCTATCAACACGGAGCATGGGAGGAGGAGCACTAGTTACCACAACCATAAAGTTGCAGTTATTCACAAAAGTGAGAAATGTTTGTAAAAGCTGAAAACGTTTTCATAACCAAATTGAGAAAGATATTGTCAAACGGCTCATTGTTGAAGAAATGCTGTGCTGTGCTATTTTTCCGGGGACATTCAAAGTTAATTTTTGTGAGGAAGGAGTGCCAAGATAGCAAAGCAGAAGGATGCTTAGCTCGCCCCCTCCCATGAATACACCAAGAGATACATCTACAGCCCTACTATTTGCTCAGAATACCTGCTGAACTTTGGCAGAACATCTCTTACTTCAAAACACAAGAAGATTCCTCATAAAATGTGGCTGGAGGAAAAAAAAAATGAAGAAAAAGGAAATCAGTGTGGGATCCATCCCACACGGAGGGAGCGGCAAAGGAGGAAAAGCACGTTTACGCTGGAATACCCCCTCTCCCATTGGAGAGGTCAGTGGGGACAGAGGAGGAACCTCTGAGGCTCAGAGGCATACACAGCAGCCATTTGGCCGACAGAACGAAGACAAACCAGCACAAAGGATCCCTGCAATTCCCAGCCCTAGATGTGAGCCAGCAGGGGTGGGCCAGGACTGGTTGCTGAAGCCTGGGGAGAGGGATGGGACAGGCTGCACAGAGGCAGCCCCAGGGGCTAGAGTGTGCTGCAGGCTGTGGCTGGAAGTGTGTGCAGAACAGAACAGCCTAGGAGCCCCATAAAAAAAGCAACGCTGCTAGTGTATGTGGAGGAGAGGGGTGCAACACAGCTGGGCCATTGCTGCTGTCTCCCCAGGCCTGCAGCACTATTGTTGGCATGCTCTTGCAAGCAGAGAGGCGGGGCTCAGCCATAGCCAACATAATCACTGGTGATTGGTTCCCAGTTGGAGACAGGGTTGAAACCTGAATCCATATCCATGGGCCCCACCACTAAATAGGTGTGGCTGAGATTTGTTCACAGCTCCAAGCAGAGAGGGAGTATTTGCTCTGCTGGTGCCTTTGTGGATCTGTGCCTCTAAGACAAACAAACAAGGAGTACAGTTCTGGCACATGGCGGGAGCAGGGGCAGCGTTTTCAGTGGAGCTGTGTGCCATAGGCAGATGCACCCAATCAGAACAGCAGATAGAAAAGAAAGTGAAAACAAATGAAAGCAATATAAGGGACCTATGAGATAATATAAAGCATGCCAATCTACACATAATTGAAGCTCCAGAAGGAGAAGAAAGAAAAAAAGGGATTGTAAATGTATTTGAAGAAACCATGACTGAAAACTTCCCAAACCTAAAGAAGGAATAAGATATCAAGTATAGGAAGCATAGAGGGTCCCAAAGAAGAAGAACCCAAACAGACCTACACCAAGACATAATTAAGATGACCATAGTTAAAGATTAAAAAAAAAAAAAAAAGATTCTAAAGGCAGCAAAAGAAAAACATAGTTAGTTACAAGGGAACCCCCATCAGGCTTTCAGCTGATTTTTCAAAACAAACACTGCAGGCCAGAAGGGAGCAGCAAGATATATTCAAAGTCCTGAATGAAAAAAACCTTCAACCTAGAATACTCTATCCAGCAAAACTATCCTTTAGAATAGAAGGTTAGAAGATTTTCAAAGACAAGCAAAAACTAAAAGAATTCAGCAATATTAAAACCTATCCTAAAAGAAATATTGAAAGGTCTACTCTAAATAGAAAATCATCAGGAGGAAGCTGTAGAAACGAGAAAACCATAATTGGAAATGCAATACTTACAACGAGTTGCAAGAGAATAAACATGAAGATGTAAAAGAGGACATCAAAATCATAAAATGTAGGAGAGAGGAGCAAGAAAATACAGGGTTTTTTTTTTTTTCTTTTTTTCATTCTTTTTAGGATGTATTTGAGCTTATATGGGTACCAGTTTAAAGCAAACATATAGTAATGGGTACTTGAAAAACAAGGTAACTACAAATTAAAAGCATACAATAGAGCCACAAAAAACAAAAAGAAACCAAGGTAATACAAAAGAAAATGATCAAACCACTAAAAGAAAAAGAAAAAGAAAGGAACAAAGAAGAAATACTAAATCAACTGTAAAACTAAGTTCAAAATGATTCAATAATTACCATAAATGTCTACGGACTAAATGCTCCAATAGAAAACACATACAGTGGCAGCTTGGATAATAAAACAAGAGCCTACAATATGCTTCCTACAAAAGACCCACTTTAGGGTGAAGAACACACATAGACTGAAAGTGAGAGATGGAAAAAGATATTTCATGCAAATGGAAATGACAAGAATGCAGGAGTAGCAACACTCATATGAGACAAAATAGACTTTAAAACAAAAACCATAAAGAAAGATAAAGAAGTACACTATATAATGATCAAAGGAGCAATATAGGATGAGGATATTATACTCGTTGACCTATATGCACCCAATATTGGAGCACCTAAATATACAAAGCAAATATTAACAGACATAAAGGAAGAAATTGATGGGAACACAATAATAATAGGAGACTTTAATATCCCATTAGCATCACTGGACAGGTCTTCCAGACAAAAAATCAATACGGCAATGGAAATACTAAATGACACAACAGAACATTTGGACTTGGTTGATATTTTTAGGACATTATATCCCCCAAAACAGAATACACATTCAAATGCTCATGGAACATTCTCTAGGATAAACCACATATTCAGGCACAAAAGAAGCCTCAAGAAATTTAAGAGGACAGAAATTATTTCAAGCATCTTTTCTGACCACAATGGCATGAAACTAGAAATCAATCATCAAAGAGCTAGTTCTTTGAAAGAGTAAACAAAATCTAAAGTCAGCATAAGGAAAGAAATAATAAATATCAGGGAGGAAATAAATAAAATAGAGATTAAAAAATAGAAAAAAAAATCAATCAAATCAAGAGCTGGTTCTTTGAAAGAGTAAACAAAATTGACAAACCTCTGGCCAGCCTCACCAAGAAGAAAAGAGAAAGGACACAAATAAACAAAATAAGAAAAGAAAATGGAGAAATTACAAACAATACCACAGCAATACAAAAAACCATAAGAGAATACTATGAACACCTATATGGAAACAAACTGAACAACTTAGAAGAAATGAACAAATTTCTAGAAACATACAGTCCACCAAGACTGAATCAAGAAGAAACAGACCAATCACTAGAAGTGAAATAGAATCAGCAATAAAAAAAACCTCCCTAAAAACAAAGTCCAGGACCAGATGGCTTCACTGGGGAATTCCACCAAACATACAAAGAACTCATACTGATCCTTCTCAAACTTTTCCAAAAGATTGAAGAGGAGGGAATACTCTCAAAGTTATTCTATGAAGCCACCATCACCATGATACCAAAACCAGACAAAGACACTACCAAAAAAGAAAATTAACACTGATGAACATAGATGCAAAACTCCTCAACAAAATATTAGCAAATAGAATCCAACAACACATAAAAAAGATCATATACCATGATCAAGTTGGATTCATCCCAGGGACAAAAGAATGTTTCAACATACGCAAATCAATCAATGTGATACACCATATCAACAGAAAAAAGGGCAAAAATCACATGATCATCTCAATAGATGCAGAAAAAACATTTGATAAAATTCAACACCCATTTATGATAAAAACTCTTACCAAAGTGGGTATAGAGGGAACATATCCCAATATAATAAAAGCTACCGAATACAAACCCAGAGCCAGCATAATACTCAATGGTGACAAGCTGAAAGCCTTCCTGCTAAAATCTGGAACAAGACAAGAATGCCCACTCTCACCACTTCTATTCAATATAATATTGGAAGTCCTAGCCAGAGAAATCAAGTCAGAAAAAGAAATAAAAGTGATTCAAGTTGGAGGAGAACAGGTAAAACTGTGACTATATGCAGATGACATGATACTATACACAGAAAACTCTAAAAGCTCCACACAGAAACTACTAGAGCTGATAAAAGAATTCAGCAAGGTAGCAGGATACAAGATTAACATACAGAAATCAGTTGCATTTCTTTACAATAACAATGAGATACCAGAAAAAGAAGATAAAGAAACAATCCCTTTTAAAATCACATCCAAAATAATAAAATACTTAGGAATAAGTCTGACCAAGGAGTTGAAAGACTTATACACAGAGAACTATGAAACGCTGATTAAGGAAATTAAAGATGACTTAAAGAAATGGAAAGATATCCAATGCTGTTGGATTGGAAGAATTAACATTGTTAAAATGGTCACACTGCCCAAGGCAATCTACAGATTTAATGTGATCCCTATTAAATTGCCCATGACATTTTTCACAGAAGAAGAACAAATAATCCTAAAATTTATATGCAATCACAAAAGATCCAAAATTGCCAAAGCAATACTGAAGAAAAAGAACAAAGCTAGAGGAGTAACCCTCCCAGGCTTCAAACAATACTGCAGAGCTACAGTAATCAAAACAGCATGGTACTGATACAAAAATAGACATATGGATCAATAGAACAGAATAAAGAGCCCAGAAGTAAACCCACAGACCTATGGTCAATTAATCTTCCATAAAGGAGGCAAGAATAGACAAGGGAGAAAAGAGAGTCTTTTCAGAAAGTGGTGCTGGGAAAACTGGACAGCAGCATGTAAGTCAATGAAGTTAGAACACTCCTTAACACTGTACACAAAAATAAACTCAAAATGGCTTAAAGACTTAAATATAAGACAAGACATTACAAACCTCTTAAGAGAAAACATAGGCAAAAGATTATCTGACATAAATCTTGGCAATGTTCTTCCAGGGCAGTCTACCCAGGCAATAAAAATAAAAGCAAAAATAAACAATTGGGACCTAATTAAACTTATAAGCTTTTGCACAGCAAAGGAAACCATAAGCCAAACAAAATGACAACCTAAGGAATGGTAGAAAATATTTGCAAAATGATGCAAATGACAAATGTTTAATTCCCAGAATATATAAACAGCTCATACAGCTTAATAAGAGAAAAACAAACCCAATCCAAAAACAGGCAGAAGACCTAAATAAGTGATTCTCCAGTGAAGACATACAAATGGCCAACAGGCACAAGAAAGAAAAAAAAAAGCTCAGTATTGCTAATTATCAGAGAAATGCAAATCAAAATAATCATGAGGTATCACCTCACACTAGTCAGAATGACCATAATTAAAAAATCGTCAAACAATAAATGCTAGAGAGGGTGTGAAGAAAAGGGAACCCTCCTACATTGTCAGTGGGAATGTAGTTTGGTGCAGCCATTATGGAACATAGTATGGAGATTCCTCAAAAATCTAAAAATAGACTTACCATATACCTCTCCTGGGCATATATGCCTAACGAACTCTAATTCGAAAAGATACATGCACCCCAATGTTCACAGCAGCACTATTTACAATAGCCAAAACATGGAAACAACCTAAATATCCACTGACAGGTAACTGGATAAAGAAGTTGTGGTATATTTATACAGTGGAATACTACTCAGCCATAAAAAATAATAAAATAATGCCATCTGCCAAGGCCAACATGGACGGACCTGGGGATTGTCATTCTAAGTGAAGTGAGCCAGAAAGAGCAAGAAAAATAGTATATAATATCACTTATATGGAATCTAAAAAAATTTAAAAGATGACACTAATGATCTTATCAACAAAACAGACTGGCAGACATAGTAAACAATCTTACAGTTGGGGGGGCGGAGGGAAGGGAGTGGAAAGGGATAAATCTGGGAGCTTGAGATTTGCAAATGTTAACCACTATATATAAAAAGAGATAAAAAAAAAAAAACCCAAGTTTCTTATGTGTAGCACAAGGAACTATATTCAGTATCTTGTAATAACCTTTAATGAAAAAGAATATGAAAATGAATAATACATGTATGTATAGGTATGACTGGAGTGGGCATCATACAGTACAGCTGAGGTTAACACACTGTAACTGACTATACTTCAATTTAAAAAAATTAATTTTTGTCAAATCTGTCGTGCTTAAAGGGAATATTCCATAAAGAAATGTATACTAGAAGTCTGCCCAACAGTATTTTTTTTCCTAAGACCTTTTTTATTGTTAGGTTTGCGGTATTTAAGGACTCTCTCCCAGTTCTTAACAAATCCTCCATAAAAGAAAAATTCAGGACACAAATAAATCAGGCGAATTGCCATGGGCTCCCTCGGCTGCGCAGTTCCCTGTGTCCGGCTCGCCCCATCCCTCTTGCCGGATCCCAGGCACTGGAGGCCAATACTGCCACTGTCCCCGAAGCCACCTTTCACTCCCAGCTCCCCTGCTGCTCTGACGTGCTCGCAGCACTTCCGGGTCAAGACTCAGTCTCCAGAGTCTTCTGTGAGGCGACCCCTCCCCACCCCAACCCCGCGATTCCCAGAGCACCTCACCGGGATTCGATGCCTGCGGAGGAACTGGGGTGGGGAAAGCGTGGCGATCCTCCTCACAGTTGCCGCACCAGCGCCCTCCCTCCTCAGCTCCACCTCAGCTCTCAGAGGGGCTGCAGGGCCTTGCGGAGCATGCGCGGAGGGCGGCGACCCGATGGGGCGTAGCGTCCTAGCCAAGTGTTCCGAGATCTCCCAGCTTCCCCTGCGGGCTGTCGGCTCTCGCGAGGCTGCTGTGCAGCGCCTGCCTCAGCAAAGCATGGTAACCTGTGGTTCGCCTGCCGCCCGCCGAAGCTGCTTTCCAGGTGGGTGCGCCCACCCTCCAGAGAACGCGCGACCCTGCCCTTTCCACAGTTTGGGGGTAGCGAGCGGCTTCTGGGGAGAACGGAGACTGAACTCTTTTTAGAAGTTATAACTCCAATACCTCAGAATAGTTTTCGGCCATTTGTGGGTTTTTTTTTTAATCTCAACAAGTTGGCTGTATTCTTAACACTCTACAATCAGTTGTTGCAGTGCATTAAAAATGTCCCAATTGAGGAAAATGATGATCGTTTCTCTGATAGCTTGAAATGGAAAATGGGAAAATGTCTTACATAATTCCTATGGCTTTTTCCCTTCATTCTGGTGTAACAACAGACCAAAAGGTATTTGGTTGACTTTTGGCTACAGGTTTACCAGGTTGAGCAATGGTAATGGGTTTCTGCAGAATTCTGCCTGGAATATGGGAATGATAATTGACAGGTGGTAGGCTTTCAAGCTCAAGCTCATGTTAGGGTTGGGTCTGGTTTTTTTTTTTGTTGTTGTTGTTTTTGTTTTTTAGCTTTCAATTTGCAGGAAAACTGAAAGAGGCATTGGATATATTTTGTTACCAAAGCAGTGTGATTGGGCAACAATCACCAAACATGACCTATCGCATTTTCCATCTGGAAATCATCCCTTTCTCTGTCTTACCTGGTTTGGCTGCTAATGCAGAGAAATGAAGACTTCTACAATAAGAGGAAAATGGAAAGAATGTGAAGGCCTTCATAGAAAATAAATGAGACCTTACTCAAAACTGAGAAGGAAGAAATACGAAAAATGCAAAACTGTTGGCCTGGGGTATCCTCAAAGTTAAAAGAAACTCTTTATACGTTGCCCTGCCTCAACAAGAACACAAGTAAAAATGAGTACATGTAATTAAAAAAATACAGTTTATGTATTCAGTCTTTGATTCCAGGCAACACCAATCTCCCCTGGGATGGTAGCACTCTCCAAGGGTTGTTAGTTTGCACAGACAGCAGCTTTAGGAGCTACGATGTGCCAAAGTTGATTACTAAGAGGAGTCGGAATGAGAGAAAATGGAGAGTATGTAATGGGTCCCAGGTGCCTGGCAGGGAGAAAAGTCAATATCTGAGATGAGAGGAGGCTCAGAAAATGAAGGGGCTGATGTATTAGTATGTACTTTCCCTGCTAAGTACTAAGTTCTGTGTTGGCAGGAACCATCTTCTTTATTCACAGAATATTGCCTGAAGCATTTTAGGCATTCGATAAACATTTATCGAAAGAATAAATGGTTATAAGTTTCTTTTAGACAGATCCTGTCTAAAATGCTTTAACTGAGGTTAAATGATGGTGATGGGTTTCAGACATCAACCTATATCCTTATTAAGATTTCTCAATATTTTTTTATGTTCATTTCACACATGTTACTCTCCAGGTGCTTAAGAAGAAATCTTTGCTCAGCCAAAGACACATGGCTTTCCCCATCTCTTCTGGTTTGAGAAAATGATTGAGAAGACAGATTTTTCTCTACGTAACATTGAGGAAAGAGGAGATAATGTCCACATTCTAGCCTGTATCCATTTTGTTGGGAGCTAGTACTGTTGAGGCTACCTCTGTGGAGAGCCACCAGAGTCAATTCAGGTGAGGAAAAGTTGGTGGAGGGTTGAAAGGAGGGTTTGGCCAATTGAGTCTTAGCTTCCTGGAATCTGTTAGCATCTCTCTGGGAATTTCACATTCTCTGACATCTCAATAACTTGTATTTTTATAAAATAGCACAATAAACTTGTGCTATGGTGATACCAAGTCATATTTTACTGTTTGTAGGAAGCAGGAAGGATTTCAAAATTTGGATGCTACAGAGAAAGTTGTATCACCAACTGTTTTTGTAAGCAAAGAAAGATAAAGCTCTTCATGAAAAACTAATGAAGAGATTTCCTTTTCAAATTGTGAGAAAATGAGCTGCATATATTCCTTCCCTAAGGAAAGAAAAAAAGATGACTTCATTTGTATCCTACCTTGTTCCAGAAAGGATTAAGACAGCTTTATAATGACTTTAAAAGGATCTTTTCTACCATGCCCTTAGTGTTAGCTGTTGGAAGCCATTTCTGTCAATATTACCAATGTTCCTTTATTGCAGCCAGATGCCAGGTTTGCAGTGATGGGTAAACTAAAGGAGCTTCCAAAAATGGAAACCTAAAATTCCAAGTTGCTGAGGTTAATGGAGGTAAAATTGAGTTGGGGTCTAAATCGTAGTGTTTTGAATATGAAATTCACATTTCCCATTTTACATTTTTGGATAATACTGCTCAGGCTCTTTTAAATTATCTGGTAACTTATAGCTGAATTAAAAGAAGGAAAAGAAATGCCAAACAGATTAAACAAGTTCTTTGAGTTATAGAGTTGAAGTGGGGACATATCAATGGAATGAAATATTCAAAGACATGTGTGGCTATGACCATAAAAAAAGTATTTTGTCTGGCATATCGGCCAAAACCTATTTATTCTGAGTCTCTCCTGTTTTTTCTTCTTTTGTGAGCAACTAAAGAAACTGTATGTGGGATGTGTGGTATAGGTTGTTCAATAAAGAAAACACTAGATATTTGTTTTAGTTAAAAAGGTAAATTATATGTGTACACTCTGGAAATGATTGAAAGAAAAATTTTCAAGATAACGGGTTCAAATTGTGACATTTAGCTTGGAAACTTTATACTATTCTCCACTATTTTAATACACTAGATTAAAAGATCATCTATTTATTTTTCACCTCTTTCAAAAATACAGTACATTTATAAAACACAAGTGATGGCACCGTAGGATTATATAAATAATTATGTATTATTATAATATTATATTGTTTAATTATAATAAATTATTCAAAATCTTGCCATATAATAAGAGATGGTTACACAAATATTTATAAAATATAAAAATGTTTATAATGAGAAAGCTATGGCCAAAAAGAGCTGGAAAGTGAGATTAAGTGCCTTGCAGAAGCTTGGTACTTTATATTATAAACTGAAGGATGGGTGAATGTGTAAAATGTGGACAGTGAATGAGTGGCATATGAAGAGAATAAGGAAGGAGAAAACACTGGAAAAGGACATGCATCTTTTAGAGGTGACAAATGGACGTGTTTTAGAGGGAGACTTCAAATAAGGAAGTAAGGGGAGAATTTTGAAAACATTGTGCCAGGCTTTATAAATTAGTTATAATTCACATTTTTAGAAATATAGCATGTGGCAGCAAAAGTTAACTCAATTAATACAATGTTTAGAGAAGGTGCATCCAAGTGCAGTATTCAGGATAACTGGATGAAGTGAAGAAGAGAGGCGGGGGAGTAATGAGGATGTGGTGGCAGTGATGACGGTGAAAGAGAAGAAGTATGATAACCTGTGGGGAGGCAGTAAAATCGGACACGGAGCAAAAAAAATGAAAGGGGCATTGTGAGTGGCATCAAAAAAACTGACAGCACTTCATGACAAAATTGATATATCTGAAGAAGTAGGTCCCTCAGAGACTTGACCTTGGGTGTCTTGCCACCTTGTCTGTTGTCTTCAAGGGCTTCTTATAAATGACGTAGAGCACTGAGCATCATCTCTTTGATATAGCAATGATTATTTAGAGCGACAAGGTCAAAGCAACCGTAACAAAATTGACATCAACACTAATAACCACCTTAACTAAAACTTCATTTAAACAAATTTCCTTTTGTTGAGAAAGTTTCATCATGGGGCTTATGTAGAACAGCTATGGAAGTAAATGGTTTTTTTTTTCCCCCATGAAGATGGGTACTTCTGGAACTTTGTTTTTAGAAATGAAGAATATGTGCAGACATATATCTGTTATAGCCAGAGAATCATCTATCACACTTTAGAAAATTACAGACAACACTAAAAATCTTGAGTGTCTCATTTCCCAAGAAACGAAGCATCTGACAAAGGCTGTCTTTTGATTCTCAAAATGAATAATTTCAGAGAATGTTAATACTGAATTTTTAAAAGTTATATTTATTTAGAATAGGAGGGAGTAGAAAATGAATGATTTTGCAAGGGCCTTGATGAATTACAACCACATGCCTATAGATTTCAGCTTTTTAAAAAACTGAAGATGTTGCTTCATTTTAAACATACTGGAAATAATTTGTATTAATATGTCTGTCCTTGCAGTTGAACTAATTCAGTCCTTTTTTGAACTGATAAGTTAATTGGAAACAATGTTAAGTACCTTTTATAACTCTATGCTAACTGATATGTTAAATATATAAATATCTTTACACAAAAGTTGAGGGAAGAGAAGTGAAGTAATACTGAATTTATATAAAAAGGACCGTAATTATTTTATTAAAATATGTATTGGCTTAGAAATTAGCCATTTTATCTCTCTTTGTCCTATAATTGTTAGCTTCCCATTCCTTCTGTCACCTCTAGCTTGCTTTCCAACCCATAGACTCCTGGGAAGGGTAATAGTTTTATTTCAAGGAGGCCACAAATTTGTAGGCACATCAAGCATTGTCTGTATACTAGAGAAATAATATGCCTAATACTTGTTTGCAAGATGGTGTCACAAATGTAGGCAAGGTACGGCTTTCTCCGTAATGGTTGAATTTAAGTGCTTAAAGCTTTACTTTAGGCCCCTCTCTCACCTTCTCTGGGCCCTGCTTTTCCCTCTTCATTGTCCTCGTTCTTTCTTGGTGCAGAAGGAAGATGGCTGCAAGGCACTCCAGCTCACATTGTCTATACAGCCTCTAATTCCAGAAGAGAGCACCTTCAGCAATTGTTCCCGCAAAAGGGGGGGAAAAAGGATTCAGAGAGGCTTCTGACTGGCTTCCCTGCTTTTTCATGGGATAATTACTTATAGGTAGCTGTGCAATCTAGTGCATTGATTTCTTTAAGCCACTTCTTTTTTTTTAACCTAAAAAATGGGGTACAGATAATAGGACCTGCTTCAGTTATGTGCAGAATAATGATCGTTACATCTAATTGTTTCACCATGTTATTCTAATCTTCTGCATCTGTATGGATTTTTATGTCTGTTGGCTTTATGAGGGAATGAGAGAAGTGTGCCAAAATCTGCTCTTTTAGCTTTGTAAATTCCTACTTCATAAGGGATTATCTGATTAGGTTCATACAGTTAATAACGTTATATGTTTTCTTTCTTGTCTGTCTAAAAATTTTTTTGTCATTTTGCTTTCATTAGTTTTACTTTACAAACTGTATCTACATTGCATTTATTATGCCTGTAGTTTGCAGTGGTTATTAAATCTTTGGCTTGATAATGGGTTTGTCTGTCCTTAACCTTAAATTATCTCAGTAATTTTTGTTTGTAATATTTGAAAATCAAGAAAAACGACAAAAATTATAAACAAATAGAATATCCAGATAATAGAGTTATCAGGCAAAGATATTAAAATAACATTACTAATATGTGTCTAAAATATGTATGACAAAAATAGGCAAGTTTGAGAGAGGACTGAAAATTATTTTGAAATACTGAAATTTCAAGACCAGAAAAATATAAAAACTGAAATTAAGGATGGATTAACAACAGATTAGAAACATATATAAGATGAAATATTGAGAGATCAAAGAATGGCAAGTACAGAAGAAAACCAAAGAAACGTAGGAATGGGGTGAACAGGGCTAGCATATGTAAAATGCAGGTCCCAGAAGTAGTGAACAAAGCTCGCTCATTTGAATCTCTCCTTCTGCAGAAGGCAACCAGAGCCTCCCCCATCTCATTAATGAAGTCATTCAAAGCTGTCTTCAGTCCTTCCCAGGATCAGCGTATTTCTTTCTTTTACTCTTTATTCCTAAAGGTAGGCCTTCGGTGTCCAACAAAACCTGTGAGTTTTACTTGGCTTTCTCCTAGTCGAGCCTGCCCTCACATCCAGTTCTTGACATTTTGTTTTGTTTGTTTGTTTATTTGTTTATTTTTTTCAGCCATGTGACCTACTGAAAAGTCTGCTCAGCTTCTCAGCCATCTCTGCTAGAATTTCCCGAATTATTATGGGTGAATTAGCCCCATATCTGGATTTATTGCTCTAGTTTACCTTTTCTCTTGATCATAGTTCTGTCATTCTTTGTGTTACTAACTCTTTGGTACACTTGGACATGTTTTTAAATACTTAGTTCATATTTCCTAGTTATTTTCAGACGTGTTACTCAAAATTTCTTGCCCATTTACTGAAAGTAGAACGATTTCTGATTTTTTCTTCAATTTAGTGGGAACAAATTCTCCAAAACAATTTTTAGAGGGTAGATGGGTACTATGTAAGTTTCTGGCACATAAAGAGTCTATTAAAAACTGTACCCTTTTCCCTTAGGCTGGCCTGGCTTCCAAAGGATATTTTTACTCTTCCTCTTTAACTGATTTCTCTTTCCTTAGAAATGTTGGTTGCCTTTTCTTCTTTATAGTTTTACTGAAAATACAAATAATATGTTAACTATATATTTACTACATAAGAGTTGTCAATGCTTTTAACCCAAATTACTTCAAATTTTAATAGAAATACCATATTTGTTAAAGATAAGGTGTCCTGTATATCTGACATTTGGACTCAAATTATAGAAGGGGATGTGGAGACTAGTGCTCTGACAGTTAAGAAACATAAGGATATCCTATAGTCCTTTTCCCCAGGGACCCAATCCAGCTTGTTGTACAGGTCAGTTTTACAGTCCATCTAAAATAGTTTTGAAGCTTAAAGGGCCCTGGCTACTTACTTACTCATGTCTTTATCTGCACTACTGGCCGGACTTGACAACAAAAGAAAAGTCTTGGACTGACTGTTGCCTTTGCGAGGAGAAAGTCAAATATGTGGGCTTACATTTCTATTTTAACCCTAGAATTTTATTTCCTGATTTAATACAAGTTTCCCAAGAAATGATTCACATTTAGTGTCAATTGTTTCACAAGCCCAATATTTTTGGAAGCTCAACTTAAACCATGAAGGTTGAAATATGAAAAGGAGATTCACTTTGAGGATGAGCATATTGAAAGACTCGAGAAAGATTCTAAAAAACTCAAGACGTGTCTGAGTTGGCATTTTATTTTTGCCCGCATTTATATTTATGTCTGTGGTATAACTATCTACAGAAGAAATATTGTCTGATGGTTGAGAGAGTGTCAGCACTTTTGAATCACACCAAAATTTTTCTAGACGCAATATTGTCAGGACAGTAAAATTTCTATCTACCAAAGACCGAATTTAAGCAAACTTGGATTGTGTTTCCCAGTTACTGACAATAGATAAATATTCTGTTTATGTATATTAATGCAGAACGTATTACCAAAAGGATGCTTGTTTCCCGGTACATTCTAGTGGTTTGTCAGTTGTTCAAATCTTTGTGTGAAATGTCTGATTCCATCATTAATTTTCTCTTCCTATGAAAGTTATGACTACATATTTGATTGCAATTAGTTAATGGAAGGCTAATAAAAATTAATTAGAATTTGCCTGGGACTCACTGACTTTGGACAATCTTAGTTAATACCCACATTTTGCTGCTAGGCTGTCCCCATCTACATTCTTGTAGGGTCCCCACTTAAAGCCTAGTCCATTATTTCTGGGAGTTTCTAGGTTGCCTGGAGTGTGATTAGATCAGGTCCTCTTCATGCTTCCATGCTGGCCTCCTTTTCTGCTGTCTAGAAACCGTTTGGGGTGGGAAGTGGGACCCATCCCTGTTATTGGAACTTCTTGTCCCTTAAGAATGCTCCTTTTCTATGTAGGTTTCAAGTTTTTGAAACTTCTGCAGCACAAAAACTTTGAGGTTGCATATAGAGGTACATTCTTTTATAGCATCACTCTGTTGAAGTCATGTTATGTTTTTTGAAAAACTAGATAGAACACCTAATTCTGCCATTGACTTGGTCCAAAGTAGCTCCACTTGCTCCTCAGTTTGTCTCATAAAGTCTCAAATGGACACAATTTTGTCCACTTTTAAAAGACTGGTGTCTATCCTAGAGCTCAAAACTGAATCCATGAGATTGGGCTGGGGAAGGCTCCTTTCGTTGTCTTGTTCCTCTCATCCCTGACTCATTGCCTCATTTGGCAGGTGTAAAACAACTAAAGTGAATGTTAAAAACAAACAAAACCCCTACAATAACATTACCCCTGGCAAGCTCCTTTATTCCTATGCGTATAAACTCATAGGAAGAGACACCTGGAGTTGGGAAAGCAGGGCTACAGCCCACCAGTTCATCAGACAGATACAGGCAAACTGCAAATTCAGATTCAAACATTTACAGAATCTTGACAACTCCCCTAGACATTTACTTTATCTTCGTGGGAAAATAAAATGTATGTCTTTGTACCTTTATAGGTACTCACCATCCATTTGCTGGAAACAATATTTGGCCAGATATTTGAAGGATGAAATGTGACCGTCTAGGGAAAGAGCATATAGTTGAGACTCAGGTGGGCTCTACCCAGGTCAATCACCAACTGATTATGTGAGCTGGTCAAATGATGTGCTCTCTTCAAGCCTCAATTTCTTCACATGAAAAATATGAGCGTTGGGCTGGATAACTTCAAATAAGACAGAGCATACAAAAATGGTTGTTCTTTGTAAGGTAGCAGTTTGGGACTGAATGAGACTATGTGCCATCTACTCTTATGTTATCACTTTGTTGAGCTCTAAAGGGAACTACACTTATTTAAAGAAGTTTCTAGAGACCATTTCTGTTAATGCCTTTATATACTTTTATGAGGCCTATGAAACTTGGTTCTGTGGAAGGCAGTGAAAAAACTTTACTTAGCAATTATCTTTCTGCCATGCTCAATGAAAGAGTAGGGGCCTGAAGGAGGCAATGCCCTTTCAACCTAGCTCACTTACTTTACCCAGAGGTGTTCCAAGTGAACAAACGTGTTTCGTTTTTTAGTTTTTAAACCAAGGACTGTAGTTCCCTCCCTCCCTCTCTCCCCTCCCATCCCTTCATTTCCCTTCTTTCCTCCCTCCCTCCCTTCCTTCTTTTCCTCCCTCCCTTTATCTGTCCCTCCCTCTCTCCGTCTCTCTTTTTGTTTTTCTTTTCTTTCCCCTTTTCTTCCTCTCTTCTTTGTTACCTTTCTTCTTTCCTTCCTTCCTTAATTAAATTAAGCCAGAGGTTTAAGATCTATAACTACTTTTGGTCCAGCTTTGACACTGGACCAATTTATCTAGGGATTCAGTGACATTTATATTCTTGTCTTTCCCTTAGTCATCTATTTGCTTTTAACTCATTAAGACTTTTCCTTTGCAAAATTGGGTTGTTCTTAACTATCTTATTGGTGTTAGACAAAACATCAGTTTTCAGCAGCACAATGGAAGATAATTTGTTAAACTCTTATATATTAAATTCTTACAAATGGCAGTACCTTTTTTTGGTTCAAAGTTCTCTTGGAAGTAATGTTACAATTTAAATTTATCATTTAAAATATCCTTTTAAAGGTTGGGATAGGATGAATTCTATATACTTGGTTTTTAGCATAGATAGCAAAAATATTTTATTTAATATACTAGTTTTACAGATTTAATTGGTTCCTGTGAAGCCTCTTTGTTCACCTTTATGCTCTGAACTATACATTTCATGCTTTTTTAAAATGTGTGTAAAAAGCATTGCGTCGCAGACACTTAGTTTTTTTCAAGATGTTTGTTTCTTTGGTCTCTTTTAGACTCTAATCATATTTGCTACATTCAAAAGCTATATTCTTAAGAGTAAACTATATGTTTCCACCATAAATTTATGGCTGACCACTTTCCTTGGATCATGCATGGCTCAGGACCCATCTTTAGCTGTACTTCAATGAGGTCAGTTACTTTGCTTTCCAATTCTGTCTGTTAAACTAATTCCCTATTCCATGGTTTTCCTACTCCACCCATCATTCTCTTGAGGAAAGTGCCATACTGGGAAAGTGTTCTCCTTTGCAGTGGTAAATCACTGGAGCAACACTCACTTTGTAACTTAGGGTATTCTCTTTCCATAGTTACAGATCTTGTTTTTTGACACAATGCTACATGTTCATTCTATTAGTGAGTTAATAAGACATCTTTTGTTTGCAAGAATCAGAGAATGATCATTCTGAAAACTGGCTTAAACCAAAAAGGGAATTTATTAGCTGGTACAATTGAATGTCTCAAGGACAAAATGTTATTCAAGCAGATATACCAAGGCACTCAGAAAAATCTGTTACCTGGAAGCTGTTTCTTCCCATTGTTCAGTTCTGCACTTCTTTGTGTCATCTTCATTCTCAAGCTTCTTTTGGTAACTCCAAGCATCTCTCAGCTTAACACCCTCAAAATCTAGAAAACCTAGCAGAATGAGACTTTCTCTTTCCAACCATTCCAGTAGACTTCCCTGAACTGTCATACTGGCCTTGCTGGTCTCAAGACTCCAGCCCTGGCCAAGGGATTGTAATACATTGATTGGTCAGGCCTGGGACCAGTGCCCACGCCTGGAGCCTGGAGGATGAGGTGAACGCCACATTTATCATGGCCCCTTGGTGAAGAGTCCAGGAAGGGCAGTTTTCCAAAGAAACTTCAGTTATTGGACTTTAAAATGATCTTCAAGAAAATGTTTCTTATAGACATCTTCCTACTAAAATTCTTTCAGTACACCCATTCCTTCAGGATACAAATAGCTGTAATTGAGTTTTCAAGGTGCTGATCTTTTTTATTTCCTCAAACTTTGGTCCAGTTACTCTAGTCTTGTAAGTAGCCCCCTGGTAAATTAGATGAATGTTTTCATGATGCCATGGCCCTCATGTCTAACATGTTTTTCTCTTTTATAAAATTGTCATGAATCCTCCCATCCATCCTTCAATAATCTACTTAAGTCCCATCATTTCCAAAACATTTTTATTGACCATCCTAGTCCATGATGTTTTATCTTGCTTTTGAACTCCAAATGATTTTTTTTTGTTTATAGTGTTTCCAAATCTCTGTCTTGTTTCTTTTTGGGAGTTTTTTTTTTTTTTTTATTGAGGTATAGTCAGTTTGCAATGTTATTATTTCTGGTGTACAGCACAATTCTTCAGTCATACATGAATATACATACATTCATTTTCATATTCTTTTTCACTGTGAGCTACTACAAGATATTGAATATATTTCCCTATTTTTTTATGCATATCTATAAGGCTCAAACTACCACTTGTTTCTTATATTTTGGATATCACTTGTTTGAAAAAAAATCACGAAGGTGAAAATTTGCTATGAATTCAATAACAGATCCTAATGAGACTGAATATTGTTAACTTTAAGAGAAGCTACATATACTTGAAAAACATTTTATACATGTACAGATAAGACTTTATTTTGGGGGGCTGTGCGTGTGAATTGAGGCCGTTATGTCCACACTGCCCCGCACTTAGTGTTCCTTAGATTAAGGTGGGGTACTATTTGTTTATGCCAATTTTTTTCATCTCCTTTGGTATATCTTGGCCATAATACATTTATATAACATATATAATATTATATTTATATATTGATAACCTGAAACTTTGTCTTAATGATAAACGTGTGCCTTGTTTTTATTTTTTTAACTCTATTCTTCTTTTGTATAGTTAGATAAAAATATTGGTTGCTTGATTAGAAATTTCCTTTTCTTCTTTGATATCTTTATTCCACACTGTCTTTTGCTATTCTTAACACATCCTGAGTTTATAACTTTCTTTTCATCATGGATAGTATAAATCAACATTGATATTTTGAAACTTGGAAATTGGGAGCAAGTAAGATGAATTTATTGTTAATAAATCTGCTGATATTTTACTTTGTAAAAGAGGTACTGGTATGGACTGAATTGTATCTCCCCAAAATTCATTTGCTGAAGCCCTAACCCCCAGTGTAACTATATTTGCAGATGGGGCCTTTAAAGAGGTAATTAAGGATAAATTAAGTCATAAGGATGGGGCCCTAATTTGATAGGACCGGTGTCCTTATATGAAGAGGAAGAGACACCAGGAATGCATGTGTACAAAGGAAAGGCCATGTGAGGACAGAGTAAGTAGGTGGTCATCAGTAAACTTGGGAGAAAGGCCTCAGGAGAAACTAAACCTGCCAGCACCTTGACGTTGGACATAGAGCCTCTGAAACAGTGAGAAAATAAATTTATGTTGGTTAAGCCGCACAGTCTGTGGTGTTTGGTTATGGCAGCCCTAGCAGATGATTACATCGACAATCAGTACAGCATTTGTCTGACTTGGTTTTCAAAATTTTATTAATTTAGACCTATTTTTATCTTCAATAAAATCGTTTGATTTGAACCCAAAGGTATAGTGGATTTCAAGCATGGCTGCACTCTAGTCATTTATCACTGAGCCTTAATTCCAAGGTAAAAGGTTAATAAAATCATCCACCCTTACATATTCCTAAGCTTTGAACTTTGCAAATGGTGATGAAGTACCTGAAGCTAGTTCTAGCTTTCTCAGAATAAATTTAGAACCTATAAAATAATGTTGTAGATTTTAATTCCATTGTTATGCATTACCTGGTTGGGTGGAATTGTGTTGGAAAAATCTGCATATTAAATTAGGTTTTTCCACAAGGAATTGTGATAAAACAATATTTGTCTTGGGGACTTGATAGGATCTGTCTGTCTGTCTGTCTCTTTACTATATAATACTTTTAAGTTGGCTGAAATCTTTTACTATTCATCAGTGTGCTAATGTGCTTCATTTAAAGCAGACAAATGCTTGGTTCTTCTCCTAGGACTTTCAGAAATGCTTATTTGGCATCAAAGAGATCATAAATCTATTGTACGTGATTAAAATAAAGACACAAGTAGACTGACATATAGACTTGTGATTTGGCCATTCACAGCAGTATCTAAGGATTTGCCTATAAGCTGTTCAATTTACTCATGTAAGTTTAAAGGTGACAATTTAGTGAAAAATGTCAGTGGCACTACTTGGTGACATAAAGAGCAAGAGAATATTTGGTTAGCTGGATGACTTTTTTAAAATAATTAATTAATTAATTTTACATTTTGGTCAGATTTTTGGAGCTATTATATATTTTTCATTGCCTGATTTGAGCTTAGATTTGGCAGAAATGGTCAAGTAAAACTGTAGTAAATTTATGGAGGCATTAGTGTTTTTAAGCATTTTTATACATTTTGGAATAAATTAAAAGCAGCATTAATAAAAATAAAATGAGAAATGCTGTTTTATTAATAATAAGAGCTGAGTGCTATGCTAAGTACTACATTAGATTAATATACACTTATCACATTTAATCCTTCAAATGACCCTAAGAGATAGCTTTTATTTTATAGATGAGTATGCTGAGTCACAGAGGGTTAAGGCAATCAGTCAAGCCACAGAACTAGGAAGAGCTTTGAAACCAGGCTTTCCAGTTCTAAACCTGTGTTCTGAACGGCTAACCTCCATGGCATCTCCATGTGCTAAAGTGACCACATATTGGGTAATTTATTTAGTGATAGGTTAAAAACATTTGCAGATATTACTTCAATTTTGGTGATAACTTTTGTTAATAGCCTGTAGTTTCGTGGAAAGTTTATTAAGTTGCATTCTAATTTCTCAATGGTGGATAAAATCATGAACAGCTGGGGAGAAGAGTCTAGTCTTCATTCTAAGCCCTGTTTATTTTTAATGAGAGTAAATACAGTAAAAATTGCCTGGTCTTTTGAATTTTATATAAGGATTTAATCCCTTTTAATTCACTTAAGTTTTGCTATAATTTTTTAGTGGGACATTTGTTTATATCATTTCTTTTTACCAGTGAGTCAAAGAAAACAGATTTCAAGTGACCTGATTCAGAGTATATAGTGAGTAAATTGTGGACTTGGGTTTTTCCCCCTTGCTTTTTTCACTAAAATTTTTATGTTCTTGAAAAAATGATATAAATTTACTAGGGATTCCTGGGGTTTATAAAAAAGAAATATTTTAGAAGTGAAGATTCTTATATTTAAATAATTAATAAGCTTAATTGATAATCTGGCTTAATATACATACTCACATATATACACATTTACATATGTTGTAAACATACATAGCTTACGTATATATAGTATTGTATATATATAAATACATATGTGGATAGAATATATATGCATATATACATAACCTGCTTTGAGAGTGCTCTCCTTCCCTCCCTCCCTCCCTCTCTCTCTCTGTCTTTGCCTTTCTACACACACACACACACACCCACCCACCCAAATACGTATGGATCTTTCAAATCTTTCAAAGCAGATCACAGTAGTGCAAGAGTGTGAACTTGCAGATATTTTAGTGATGGGGACATTGGAATCATATTATTTGCTACTTTCATTTAATTACTTTTAGCAGTGTTTTGGGGGTCCTGACATGGACTATTTACTTTCCCATCCTTCTTGGTTGTACCAAATTAAAAAATTGACCCAACGAATGAAATGAGGAAAATTATTCTATCAGTTTTATTGCTGGAAAAGTTGGATTGTCAAGTGTGGAGGGTGACCTGAGACCAAAATAGGGCCTCTTCCTCTTTCAAGACAAAAAGCCCACGGAATAGGTGCCTGACAGAGAAGCAGAGACAGAGCTGATACCTGGAGGGAGGGGCATGCTGTCTGCCCAGTGCCTGGGGACTGAGAGAACAAGTTTCACTACACTTAAGGCCAGAAGGGCTGAGTACAGCCATCATTGCTTCTGCAGAACTCATTGGTAACAGCGGCCAGTTGTTACTAACGCCCTTGGGAGAGTGAGCAATAGGATGACATTTCTTCCCCAGAATGTGGAATTATTGGCAAAAGTTCCCTCTTAGGGACCACAGTGGGAATGCAGTAAGAAGATTTGGGTCCTCCTCTATCCACTTTGTTGTGTCCTCTTAACCCATTGTCATGTAGGACCTGAGCCCCAAATCCTATCCCTATTTTATTTTTTGTATCAAATTATGCTCAGCCACACATTACAAAGCAACTTATTGGAGACTGTTGTAGGTAACCCTTGATGACATAAATACCACAAATACAATGCCAGCAAATAAAAATCAAAATACAAAACCCTTCTCTTTATTAAGTTTCTGGGTATATCTTAATGCACATGGATAAAACACTCTTGAATTATGGTCAGACTATTAAATATACAAATCCTTTACAGCATGCCTGCCCCAGTATTCTTATAAATCAGATTATTCTCAACAGTATAAGCCTGAGATCTTGAGGCAATTTCTTTCTGTATTTGTTCATGAGAGGCAAGGGAGTACAGCCCCGACAGGGGCATCTCCTCTATAAGCATGAATGACACTTCAGGAAATAGTCAATTGTGACAGGTTCGCAAGCCAGTGAGTAGTGTCAATCCTTTCATGGCCTGTTACTCCCTGGGTGGCTGACACTTTATAACCTGAAGCAGGCTTCTCTGGAACATTTGTAGTTACCAAGGAAGTCTCTCCCTTCACCCCTGTAGGTTCTACAATTCGTCTTCTCTGTTTAAATGAGGAATCAATCCATATTAGAATCATCTGAGCAGTTTTTAAAATCTACATGTCCATGTCTCACTTCAGATTAATTAAGTCAGAATCTCTAGGGGTGGGGCACAGGCCACCAGTATATTTTAAAGCACCTCAGGTTAAAATCCTCTAAGATAATGGAATATGACCATTCCATAATAGAATATCTGTTCCTTCAGTCAGAAAGATGGCCTGTGATTTTATTCATTCTTGGCCAATTTATAGTCATTCCCCACATAGCTCAACAAGACCTTATATTCAGGCTCAGAAGACTTGCAGGACTCAACAGTCCCAGCTTTAGGGCAGACACAGGTTCAAGAATCTCTCTCATAATTCAGAGTGTGTTTGTGTTTTGCACAACTGATAATTTTATTTTTAATCTTGTTATTTCCAAAACTGTCTATGTTTTGCATATGCGTATGTTTGGGTCAGATTTTTCATTTGAACTCCAGATCCTTAAAAAGCACATGCCACGTCGTTAATCCCAACACTCTTAAACAGATCCCCCGTGTCATGCACCCCTATCTAAGCCCACTGTGTCCTGAGGATTTGAGTATAGGTCCTTTTCCAAGTCATTTGGCTTACTCCTGCCTGACATAACTGGGAATCTTGATGGTATTTCTACTAGAGCCTGATATGAAGGTAAATGTGTGTGGCCACTGATTATTTTCCACAGTGTGTATAATGCTGATCAGTATCTCTGCTAGATTTCAGCAGGTCAGCATAGGCAGCATCATAGGTCATCTCCTTTCTGGAACTACTGAAGCTACATTATCATCTAAGTGCAAGTGTTTTTGTTTGACAACCCAGTAGACATCTATATAAATTGACCAGTGATGAGTAGGATCCAGCTTGTCCTCTCTGTAGAAAGCAGCAAGTGAAATTTTTTTCTTAAACCTTTGTCAATGGGAGCTGATAGCTAATGTCAGAGCACACAGCTCCCCATCAACGTGTGGCGTAATTAATGCTATAAAGAACTCATCACACCAGCACTAGCTCATTAAGGATGAGCTGTATACATATCAGATGAAATATTTTCAGAATAGCAGTGCACCTTGTCTAACACCCAGTGGTACTTTGTACAAATGACCGGAATCCTTCCCTCCTCTCTGAGTTCACACCCCTTTGCATATGATTTCAAAGCATCTCTCAGCAAGAGCCAGAGTCTGTTTCCTTTCCCCTTGAACAACTTGGGCTGGCAGGATGACTTGTATTGGCCAGTAAAGTTTGGTAGAGATGTTTGCCAGTTCTGAGACTGCACCTTAAGAAGTCTTCTATGCTTCCATTTACCCCCTGGGACCCCACCTCTCCTTTCTGGATAAGAGAAGGAAGTCTGCAGGGATGAGAGACTGCCTCACCCAGAGTAAAGGTCTTCGAGTTTTCCCAGCAGAGTGCAAAGACAGATGGAAGAATCTAGATGGTATCAAACCCATGCCCCCAGATGACAGCTGATGCATGAGAGACAGAGCCCAGCCAAGCTAATAAGAATTCTACAGCCAAGCTCAGTCTAAATTGCTGAACTAGGTAGGGAATTGTGGCTAAATAGATCGTTGTTTTCAGCCAAGTTTCATATGCTTTGCTAAGCTAATGAATATACTTTGTAGCTAATGCTGTCACACTAGTGGGCTATATTTGGGTGATATTTCTGCCTTAGTGTGTGGATCTGGGGTTAGAACCCAGGGATAGTCATGTCATGTCAGGCTCACTCTGGCCCTGGAATTTTTCGGTACAAATATCTTCACTCAGATCACAGCTCTTCCCTCTACTAGGTTACCTGTCGTGGAGAGGAAAGCAAAGTGTGCCAATTTTTCTCCAAACTCTAACTTGTTAAAACCTAACCCTTTCCACTTCTAGAGATACCGTGACAGTATTGATGTCCCCACACCATAGTCACTTGATAAATGATACCAAGAGCTGCCTGTTGTCCTAGTGGCTCTCTTTGGCCTCGTAAGTGCAACTTCCCAGATATCAAAGGCATTTTATATAATGTGTATAGACACACACACACACACACACACACACACACACACACGAGTGAGAGAATGGTTGAAGTTTTTGGAAAGCACAGTAATAGGCTGTATTACTAGTATTTCCAGAGGAGCTGCCATGCTGATACCTTTCATCAAGGGTGGATATGATTATTTAGAAGGAGGAGGAAGAGGAGGAGGGAGAGGAGGAATAGAGAAGAAAACAGAGGAGGAGGAAGAGGAGGGCAGAATCTTTCTTCCTGGTAAACAGAACTCTCCCTGGGATGCTAGTTCCCAGGCCCCAGCTGGCTCATCCACTGTTGTCCTGGAGGTCCCCTCATATTTAAGGGAGTGAACACCTTCTGTCACCTGTTCTCTCAGAGGTAGAAGGGAAATCTTGGCATTAGGGAGTATTTTAGGCTCACTTAGTATGGATTTCATCTATTGCTATAACCTTGAGCCATGTGTCCGAGCCATGTGTCCAACCCAGGTGTCCAATGTTCTTGACAAAGCAAATATAACCAAATTCCAATTTTCTGATTTGCTTATAATGTGACATGGATTTTGGCACATGACTTTTGATGAAGGATGTAGAGTATCTAAATTTAAAAATGATTTAATCTCCTATAATGAGGGGAGTTAGGCATTTTTGACATATTCACTGCCTGGGCTTGTGTTACCTTATGTTTAACATTTTGAGCAAAATTCAGAAATATTTAATAATTCTGCCAGTTATTGTAGTCCCTGGTTATTTCCCACACCTACAGTGGTAAAAGTGATGAGTAGATTTTTCACAACAATTTGATAAGGCACATAATTTCTCCACTTGGAAACTTGTATCCTGTTTCTCATTAGGACTAAAGATATATTGTCATAGTCTTTTCTTTCAGCACAGCCAGTCAAAGCTCAATATTTACTATGTTTATTATATAGTATTTTATAGTATTCATTGTATAGTCTTCTGCTATAGGAAGAAGGTAGAATACAGCCATATTCTACCAGAAACTACATAGTTACTGATGCTAATTCTTATAGTGATGACACTACCTAACTACCAAGTGCAAGCAAAGGGGAAAGATGATTAAGTCTGTCTGTAGGAGATGGAAGCAGAAAATTTTCTAAGACTGTCATACAGAAGGGGTGGCATTTGGAGTAAGCTTTGATGGATAAGATTTTGCCCAGCAGAGAAGGGAGAAAGCACATTTTAGACAGAAGTAATAAGATTGAGTAAAAGTTCAGAAAAAATATGCACGGCTTTCTCACGGGAATTTAGGTAGCCTGTGCATTTGTAGAGTAGGGCATGTGGTGGGGACTGAAAGGACATGGATCTGAATAGATAAGCTTGCATCCCGGCTTAAACTAGTTTGCGAAGGAATTAGCCTTGTCCTCTAAGGACTGAGGAGCCTTCCTAGTTTATAATCAGAGGGGATGGTTGGAGAAAAATGCTATTCAGAACACAGCACAGATTGAAGGAGGCAGTGAAAAAGTGAGGGTTCAGATTTAGTTTCTCATCTTTATTTAAAATGAATAGAAAAATACAAGATAATAAGAATATAATATGCTTTAAATTTTTATTTTATTTGCCCAAGCCACGAAGTATTGACATTTTAGTCAGTGACAGATGGGTGGATATCAATAGCCACTTAAAACTTCCCTTAATTCCCCTTTTGATTTCATATTTTTTATTCTCTTCTTTTCTTCTTCTTAATCCATCTGTGTACTTTAAAATATGTGTCTTTTTGTATAATTGTGTTTTGTCACAATAATTGTGATTTGATCATTAATAACTGTAATAAATTGTGTAGAATCTGTCCAATAATAATTATAGTCCACAAATCTTAAAATTTGGTTTGAAATTTCTAGGAAAAATGAATAAAAACATTGAGCTGACAGTCTGATCATGTTGCACGAGGTTATCACCATATTCTTCAGATTCAAAAAAGGGTCTGCTTTAGTGACACAGTAACTAGAATGTTTCCTGTAGATTATGTAAGAGAAGTTTTGCACCCCCAACTCATTCAAAAGTCATAGAATTTCCTTTTATGTAACAGTCTCTATATTCATGAATCCTTATCTATTTTCAGAGATAGCCTCATTACTGAAAAACCCACAGAGGAAAAATCCTTGGTGAAATACCACAATGAAATGAGTTCATTTTCAGAATTTTTTTTAAGAATTACTGAAAATGTAGGACAGCTAATCAAAATTGTCTAATGTGGGCACTGGAGATGAAATATAGGGTAATATAATAAAAAATCTCTTGTGGATTTGTGATAGTCCAATTAAAGCAAGCTAATCAGATATTTGGAAGGTAATGTACTACCCATTGATTTTCTTTGCTTGAGGAATGGCATCTCACCATTCATATCTCCTAAGTCTTGACAGCTAATTACTATCAATTTTGTTCATTTGATCCATATTTTTCTATTCTTTTTAATGAAGCAAACTCAACTGAAATATTGATTGTTGGAGATGGACTTTAAGCTTGAGTTTGAGACATCTGGGTTGTTTCCTTGGAGCCGCTTAATGCAAGGGTCTGAAGGATGAATGCAAATCATAAATAAAGAGAGATTATGTGAACCCTGCCAGAGCTTAACAGGTGTCAGGTTCAAAGTGCACGCTTGAAGCTGTAGATAGATGACAAGATCAGAAACTTGGGGCATGGAAGACCAAACAGGTTGGAAAAAGGAAAATGAAGATGGTTGAGGAAGAAGTGTTAGTAATGTCAATAAGGTTTCAGTCCTCTTAAATGTTAGCTTTTTGGCCTGACTAGATAGGGTTGGCTTAATTGGCAAGGCCAGGCAGTTCTCACACAAACTGCAGAGAAGTGGATTCACCATAGTTAATCCTGGAAAATGTTGTGTTCTCTGTCTCCCCTTTAGCTGGAGCAGCCTTGATGGGTGGTACTTGCCTTTCTCTTTCTTCCTCTGGTAGAAAGGAGCAGCTTCTGTACTCTTAGCTCTCGACTGTTGCCCTATTCCTAATCCCCACTGGGAAAGCAAGCATATTCAGTATATTTGTTGTCTTGTGGTCACAGCTTAACTCTCCCTAAATCACCATCAGAGTAATAGGTAATGAAATGTGCAATGATTACAATGCAATACTGTTCAGTAGTCAGAAGGAGTGGTGTAAATCTATATATTACAATTTAAATAGACGCCCAAAATACTACCTTCAGAAAAAAATAGAGCAATCACTTTATGTAAATTATAAACCTCAAACCTCATCACAGATATGCATATAGGTAAAGTAATTTACAAAAGATAGCTTAAATGGGCATACCTTAAATCTGTCAGCGTGAGAGCTTGCAAAGGAAGAGGAGTCATATTTGGGAAGAAGGATGAAGGGAAAATGAGGAAACATGAACAGATAGTCACTAACTAATAATAATAAAGTGCCATGGCATGGGAAGTGAAAATCAAATCATTTTGTTGCAGCTGCTGTCCAAATTGAATGAATCAATAAATTGGAGGAATGAATAAAATTAAAATCAATTAATGAAAGTCTGATATTTTTACCTGCCTGTTTTTTTCCTATAGCTTGACCAATCAGTGAATTTTCTGAAGAGAAACCACTTTTGTTTGGCAAGTTCTCAAATTTAGTCACTAGAATGGATAAATGGATTTATAAATTGGAATGTCTTTAGAATTGTTTTATGGGACTCCCTGTCCAGTATATCCATGGGAGGACACAGAGGATGGTAACCTGGATTTGCATTAGGTAAAGCCAGTGACACAGAATAAAACTTGGAACTTACTGCTCACTCTGTTGGGTAAAACGCTAATCATAGATAGCACTCTAATTCCTCACTTCCAGATTGGCTATTTGGCACAGAGAGAGAAATACAATACCAAGAAGTGAGAAAATGTGGCTCAAGCATCTCTGGTGAGGGACTTCTCACTATTTTAAACCACTGATGAAAAACTGACATTGTTTTATTAGCCTCTGTTAATAATTAAAGACTACTTATCCATTTATTGGGCTAGGAAGGAAGAATTTTGGCTGGGCTAACTGATATCCTTAAATAATGTAATGACAAATACTGAAAGCCAAAGAAGAAAGAAGCCGTGGATCTGAGATGCCCTAAGGAACTGCAGAGAGCAGCTGAATTAGAAACAGGAGGAATTTAGTGCTAGTCCCCATTCTCTATCATTAGGTCCTTTCCTCAATAAGTTTGATGTGATCATTCCTTAAAGAAAATACTGGAAGATTATAAAGTTCTTGTTGTTCAGATCAAATTTCCATGTGGAAACCATGTTCCCTTAGTAGGAAAGTGTTAGCAATCTTAGTTCCTGCTAAGGACTGAAGGACTGAAAAACATGTGTCTGTATCTGATTTTTGAGCATACCACGTAAGAAAGCAACTGGCAGACTGACATCTATAAAGCTGATAAACTTTACATAACAATAGTTTTATAAAATATAGTGATTATCATACATAATTATGGCTTTAAATTTTTTCTTTATGAAGCTGGAGAAAATGAAGCTAGATATTTATGCAAATATCAGGTAGCTATTTGTTTTACTGGAACCAGAAATAAGAACATTACTATTATATATCTCCATACATTTTATAAAATCGGTTTACTTAATGTTGTATTATTTTAATCTCACAACAATTCTGAGGGAAAGGGGTTTGATAGTATTCCATATAGCATGTAGGAAACGGGTTCTGAGTGTTTCCTTTAAACAGATCACACCATTCAAAATGTTTGAATACCATTGAGTTAGTTGTTGTTTCCAGCTCTGACATAAGCCTGTTTCTTGCACTGTAAAATAATAGGCTTAGTAGTAACAGCTCAACTCTGTTCTGTTAAAAACTCCATTATATGTTTCCTTATCCTGAAATGTAAAAGTATTGGGTCCTATTATATGCAGAACAATCTGTAAATAGGTTATGGTTGGGTATAAGGTGGTCAGTGTTTGATATCTTTCATTAGGAACGTTGGCTATGAGTACTAGGAAAATAAGATTTTAAGGCTTTTCCATTATGATAACATACAAATGTGTACTTCCAAATAGGCACAAGAACTGCCACTGCACATGTACCAATGGAGATGACATCTCATGTAAATAGGAGACAGTCTCTTGTCTAAATGTGTAAGCTAGTCAAGCTATTTACTCTGTATGACGTGAGCAATTTTGGAAGTCACGTGAAGTGTTTAAGGTTATTGGAGCATGTTAATACACTGAAAGTCACTATTAAATGCTTGATATATTTTCCAAATGACCACAGTTTACTTTTGGGACTGTTTTTATGATGTGTGACAAATTTCCCCAATGCCAAGTGGTCGAATTTTCAATATTAGGGAGTTTTTTCCCCATGTTGCTTTGGCAAACCTCTAACTGGGCCCAGATTGACAGGATATCAGCCTGCTTCTGCCATGGCTCTGAGCAACCCACCATGATCTTGGCCTTGACCTTCTGGGAAGAGGTTGCCTCATCAGATAAACCTCAGCTACTAGGTCCACCTGAATTTTGAGAAAATGTAACATATTTGACTATTAAGTGGCTTCTATCAAGATCATGCTCTATTGTTTGTTTGTTTGTTTTTAGATAGACTCTAGACTTTCTCTGTTCGTCCACCACTTCTGCCCAAGAACATACGGATGGCATCTAGAACTTGACCAGGCCCTCTGGGACTATAACTGTCTTTATCTCTGTGGGAATTTTGATTATGATTCTCAAATTTCAAAATGAAGCCAACCAATCATTTCTGTATATATATCAGCATCAATTCACATTCTCTTTTTAAAATTCTTAGCCATCTTTAAAAGATGTACTGAGTTCTCAGAGGTGAAATGGAATAGCATTTCTTGAAATAGCATTTCTTGATAGAAATAGAGAAAAGAAGGCAATGAATGGCTTAAGCAAAATGTAGTGCAGCACAGAGATAAGATGTATAAAAAAAAGTCTCAATCGTTAAAGAATTCTATAGTCTGTAGCTTGAGATCTATAGAAGAAAGGAAAAGAAGAAAAAAAAAAGGATAATCTAGTTTCCAAATACATGTTATTATGTTCATCACTGAATTGAAACACCTTGAAAGGCTGTGATACAGATATTACTATGTCATCTGAGAGCCAAGGTTCTATTGAGTGTGTACTGCAGAAAGCTGGGAGGCTGACCACTGTATTCCCAACAAGGGCCCCCTTATCTGCAAGCTGGAAGAAGACTTGCTAAGGGCACTCCCTGAATTCTGATCCTGGTGGGAGGCAGCCAATAAAATAACATAGGCAGAAACAGACTTAATGCTCCACGTGCTACACCAGACCTGGAATTTTTCTTAATTGTTACCACAGTCTCTACTCAGAAGTGGGGCAGAATTGCTCTACATGGACATTAATAATCACAGTCTGGAAGAATTGACTTAGACCAAGTATTTGAGGCTCACATTTAATGGCAAAAGCAAAAGAAGTTTGCAGCAAATCTAGCAATGAAAAGAGGGTCATGATATGCTTACTTTTTTTTTTTTTTTACTGTTTTAATATAATTTTATTAGCAGTTATTACATCAGAATTCACATTTATAGAATCCAGCAGAAAATTCTAAAGTATATGTAATTAGATTTTAATAGTAAGATGGAACATATTCTCAGCACAGCCCTTAAAAAGTCAAGAATAATACTGAGAATTAAGTACATTTCTATCAAGAGCTGGAAATGAATTCTGTGTGCATAGTGTCACTTAAAGCAAAGTTCCACGGAGGTATGCCATGCCTGCTTTTGACAAGAAAAATGACCTTTTCAAATTTGGGGAGAATTGGTGAATATATACGAGATTTAATTAGACCCTTATCTCATCAGTGAGTGTGTACATAACTTAGGTAACACATCTCTTGGTACATACAAAATAATAATGATAATAACTAAAATTTATTGAGGTTTTTTTGTGTTTTTTTTTTTTACTATATGACAGACATTATTCTGAGATATCTTTCAATGCAAATTTTGACACAGGTCTATAAGTTAGGTACTATTATTGACTCCATTTTATACACAATGAAACTAAGGCACAAAGAAGTTAAGAATTTGCCCAAGATTAGTGATGGTGCCAGTAAACTTATAAATGCCAACTCCAAATCCCCAATCTCTAATCTTCATGCTATGGAGAATTATAAATTTACTTAGCATTTTAATACTCTAATCCATACAATAAAAAGTGATGAACTAAGAAAAAAAGCTTGTGGGAAACACATTGGGATGAAGTCTTTCTAGGAGCATTTCAGAGTCTTGAAAATAGATAGCCATAAATTTTCAATAAAGATATATTTAATCTTATTAGAAAATTTTAATGCATTAAAATTTTATTTTTATGTATTTATTTTTTTAAATGGAGATACTAGGGATTGAGCACTGGACCTTGTGCATTTCATGCATGCTAAGCATGCACTGTACAACTGAGCTATTACCCTCCCCACCAAAAATATATTTTCATGTGTAAAAATAGGAGACCATATGATATCCTCTCCGGCAATTTTATGAAAAGAACAAAGTTCAAAGTTATGAAATTTTGTTTGAGTGGAATATATAAGTGTTGTTTTTAACCTTGGCTTCACATAGGACTTGCTTGGGGAACTTAAAAAACTTATGAATGCCTGGGTCCCACCCCAGAGCTTCTTCCTAAATTGGTGCCAGGTATGGCCTGGGCATTAGCATTGACGAAAGCTGCTCAGGTGACATCCACTGTGAAAACTCAGGGCTTGACTTGAGGGTAGTGTCCTGATACACTCTAAGCACTCAGGATTGGATCAGTCTTACTAGGTTTGAACCCACAAGTGTAAACTGTGTGATTTTGGGGGACTTACTTTTCCTTCCAGAGAATCAGTTTTCCCTTTGTATACAATGGTGATAATAAAGGCACTTAATTGCGGATTTGTGGCAAACACACAAATCTTCTGGCAATGCATTTGCATCTCTGAGCATAGTGATTAGCATGTCATAATGACTCAATAAATTTAGCGTTTTTTTTAAGACTGAAGGTGGATCATAGGTGAGTTTTTCTCTCCACATTATGAGATAATTATATGGAAAATTAATAAAGTAGAATTATACTTCATCGAATTTAATGCTTTAATTGATAACCTCTATGAATATTAAATATTATCGTTTTATATCTATCTGTCACTGCCGAACTAGCTAACTATGTAGTTTTTCAGAATAGGAGTTCACCTTCATTTGCTTGGCATCAGCTATATTCCAGGGCACAGGAGAGAGTTAAAAGACATGTAAATGTGAAGGAGGGAGCTTTATGGAGTTTTATTCTATCTTATTTTTCCCCCAAAGAGAGTCTTCATGACTCCCAATGTCCCAGTCCTCTTGGATCTTTCTGTCTTACTTCAGTCTTGCTTATTGAAATGTCCATGAGTAAGTCCAAGGCTATCTTTTTGACTGTTCTGGAGCAACAATTTAATGTAGTGACATATTGATCATACTGGACGTTGTTCTAGGCGGCATTCTATCTTTCTGTGAGGTCTCGTACTGACTCCTGACTTAGATCCAACATCTGCTTTTCTGATTCTGCTTAATTTCTCATTTCCTGGCTCATAACCACAGCCATGTGAAGGTTTCAAGTTCCTGCTTGCCATAAGCTACTGTTCCCAAGTTATGGCCGATGAACAAGTGCTTTAAGACGTGGTATCACTCGACAATACATGCTTATGAGTTACTGCAAATATCTTGGCTATAAACTTTATTCATTGGGCCAGAAACTTTTACGAATGTCCCAGGCTTTTCAGTGTATCTGAGTTAAACAAGTCTAAGTAAAGTGGGCTTGTTTTGCCCTTTCTTTCTTATTAGGTAACATGAAAAGATTATAGTAAAGATGATGCTTTAGGACTAGAAATAGAAAAAAAAAATTTTTATGTCTAAAGTATATTTAAAGGGAGAGTATAGCTCAGTGATAGAGTGCATGCCTTGCATGCATGAGGTCCTGGGTTCAATCCCCAGTACCTCCATTAAGATAAACAAACAAACAAACCTAATTACCACCCCAAAACAAAACAAAGCAAAGCAAAAAAAAAAAAAAAAAAAAGTAGCATCAGTGTGAGTGGTGACAAAGCACACATTGAGAACATTATAAGAATATCAGTGTGCACACCCCACAAGGGTACTGTCCAGGTATGCATCCAAAGTTGCCCATTTTCTTAGGGCTGGAGATGTGCTGAGTTCTGTGCAGTTAAGGAGGATTTACCTCCTCTCCAACTCTGCATTGCCCTTTGTCACTTCAGTCCAGAAACAGCAGTATTTCTGCCCAGAGTCTCCTAGAAACAGCAACGTCTCTTCTGGCCCTATGCCATTTTTCATGATGAGCTTCAGTCTAGTCCAAGTGATTTGACAGGGAGTAGATGGCCTACAACAATTTCCTTTTCTTTCTATTAGTTCTTTCTCCCTTGGGTCCCTTTTAAAAAACTAATGTTAAAACTCCTTTCTCAACCTTCTGCTAAATTCTTATCCCCTTGTTCCTGTACAGGAGTACTTGAGACTGGAGTGGCAGTTACATAACTCTGCTTAGCAGAAGCATTTATTCCAGGATTTACTTCTATTTACTTTTCCATGGCTGACAGCATTTCAGTTCCACTGAACCATGACTCATTCCCACTGGGGAATAATTAGGAAACGAGAGAAACTAGAAATAGAAAATGGAAATAAAAGAGACAAAAGAATAAGAATATAGGATCTTGCAATAAAGTTTGGGAGCTGTAAAGTCAACCAGAATGTTAGATATGCACTCCAAGGTTGTCAGAAAAATTTAACTTTGGATGTTCTGTGGAAAACAGACTATGAACAAACCTTTGGTCTAAAGTCATTCTTGACTGAGCTAAGATTCTGTAACCATGTGTTGGGGAGAACTGCTGAAAAAAGTACCTTTTTAGCATAGCTGAGTATATTAAATAGAAATATTTCTGAATTTTCCATCTCAAACATTATTATCCATTTCTAGAACTATGGGGAGATTGCAGAGGAAATCAATAACTCTAAATCATATATCAAATAACTGTTAACATTTGGATGGCACCTCAGGTCTTGGGAAATAAAAACACTTCTAAGCATGTATATTTTCTGCAACTAAGACAAAAAGATTAAAAAAAATTGCTGAAGGTTTTGGTGAGAGAAAATCTAAAGCTGTCATCTAATGACCAAAGGAATAGTAAATAAATGAATTTTAAAATCTCATTAGTAATACTTTGAGATGTGTGAAACATCTTTGATGCTTTACTTTAGTAAAATCTTTATTTTAGTGATCTTCAAGGTCAGAAAGTTGTAAAAGTCATAAAAGTTAAAAAGTTACATGTAACTTTATCCCCCAAATGCTGTCTCTCCCTGAAGATCTTATGCTTCTGAATGAATAAGACAGAGTCTGCTTTTTTTGCTCTTTACAGCTCATCTTCTTAAGGTCTTACAGGATTTTAAAAAAGAGTGTTGCAATAAAGATTAAACAATTTTAAAAGTATCCTTTGTATTACAATGAATTGTGTTTTTGTATGTTTAATGAAAATTTCACTATCGTCAAGGAAATGCTTTATTCTTTTAGCAGGACCTATGTTTGTTTTTGAACTATCTGGAGTATTGGTCTCCACTATATTTGTGTGTGTCATAGAACAGTAATAGAGGAGGTACTGTGTCAAGGTCAGACATCACAGGATCAGTTGAAAACCTCCCTACCTGCATGTTAGTGGGTGTGAGATTTGGGAGTGAAATAATCCAGTTGGATTCCCTCACCACTCTTTCTTGAGGCTGGGAGAAGGTGATCATTTCACCTAGGGTAGTGGCTTAAATGGTAATGGGAACAAATGTCTTTTTCAAGTGAACTTCATTAGCATCCAAGAAAGAGTAGAGAGCCTGAGTTTGTAAGACAAAAGAGAAGACAAACCTTTGGAAGTTTTCCAAAGAAAAGATTTGGCAAAGGGGATCAGTAGCAGAAAGAGGAAGATGAGGAGGAAAGAAAAAGAAGGGAAGGAAAGAGAGAAATTGAGTGAGGGGGAAGGAGAAGGGAGGGAGGGAGAGAGAGGAAGAGGGAGAAAGTCTTCACGAATCTATTGCCAAAGTCTACAACCAACCTTTCTGTGGTACATGAGGAAAAATTAAGTTAATATTAAAATTCCTGGTGCTTTCTGTGTTCTACTGTTCTGTGAAGATACACAGATTCTCCTTATAGCTCTATATTGCTTAACGCAAGTTCATGTGCCCTACATACAACATGTGCCCTACACCCAATGAGGCCAAACAAACCAACAAGTTGGAGTTTGGAGCAGAGAGAGGTTTATTGTAGGGCCAAGCAAGGAGAATGGGTGGCTTGTGCTCAAAAAGCCTGAACCTCCATCCCAATGGCTTTCAGGGAGAAGTTTTTATAGGCAAAATTTGGGATGAGGGCTGCAAGTTGTGTGATTTCTTCTGATTGGTTGGTGGTGAGGTAACAGGGCAGTGTTCCAGGAATC
Organism: Camelus ferus; assembly: GCF_009834535.1. Classification (NCBI taxonomy): domain Eukaryota; kingdom Metazoa; phylum Chordata; class Mammalia; order Artiodactyla; family Camelidae; genus Camelus; species Camelus ferus. Next base: position 100,388,090 of record NC_045696.1, read on the forward strand.
TAGTGCTCAGCCTGAAGTTGCCATTCTCTGTCCCGATGGGGGCCTTCGTTCCTGTAGAAGTACTTAAAGATATTGTTATGTATATTCCTTGAGGAGGAGCCAGGACCCTGCCTCAAGTCTGCACTATTGTTTTTTGACTGCCCCTCCTGTGTTTCTGCACTCCCTAGCTTCCCTAATTAGAAACTGTTTGAGTCTGCCCTTTAGAACTCAGGGAAGGTCTAGGAGGCCTTTCTCCTACAAACAAGAAACAAGGGACATGGGAAGACTTGCGCCCGGAGGGCCCCATGGGATCATGCATGGTTTCAGAAATGCTCTGAAAATGAAGGCTCCCAGATGACTAAATTTAGTTAAAGTAATGGCTAAAAACCCACCAAAAGTAGCTGTTTTGAGAGAAGGACTAAAGCTTAGAGGATGGCTAAGTAATTACATGTTTTATGAGGTCCAAGGTAGGCATAAATCCCCTTGGAGTTCACAAGGAGGTCCAGGTACCAGTCTAAAGATATTTGTGGGCATTTTGTCAAAGGGTTCCATTAGGCAAGGGGTAGAGAAAGATTTTCCTTATCATTATTGAAAGGTAGAGGGAACAGAGCTAGTCTGAAGAAGATCTTCACAATGACTCTAAAGCTGTAGATCCTGCACGTTCTCTCATCTTGACATGTGGCCACCCACAACTGCTTGAATGAAGGGTGTAACTGCTAAAGAAGGGAGTACAGTCATTTGGAGTTCTGAGAATTTAAAGCAGCATTCCTGTCAGTCAACCCCTCCCAGCTTTGTCCCCAGGCAGTTCTCTCCTGTGAAACTAAGAATCCTGTAGGCTATCCTCCTGGGATGAGAAAGAGAAAAGTGTCAATTTATAGGCAGAAGTCAGACTACTAAAGCCTCAAGAGATCTTAATGAATATCTAATCTGTCTCAGAGAAAATACCAGCCCAGAAAAGTTGTTTCATATGCATCGTTACAGTTTAAGGAGAGAGTAAGGACGAAAATTCTGTTTTTTTAATTCCAATTGCAGGATAATGGCCTCTACCCCTTGTCTGAGAAGTTATGAAAAAAATGGAGTGGAAAAAGTCTGAACAAAAGTGTTTTTGGATCCCTTATGTTATTCAAATTATTTCTTCTTGTAAAAATCTCCGTGAGGCATATTTTTTTCTAACTTTAGCATTAAATCCACATTGAAAATTGAGAAACAGATCTTGTTCCATAGGAAAAAAAAAAGAAAAGAGAAAGAAAAAGTATATGAATGTAGTGGAGGAAGTCTGTTAATTTTTAAATTAACTGACCAAAGGCCCCATGGGCTAATACATCAGAGGGTTTGCTTGTGAAAAATGATTTTTGATGTCTAAATATTTTATAGATGCTCTTACCTAATATTATTTCCAGAGATGCATAGTATAGACATGTAGGCAGTTTGCTAAAAAGCTACTACTACTTGGGAAACTGGAAGTCTGGGTGGTCCTCTGACCACTTACATGAGCTGATGTATGTGATTTTATGGTCCTGAAAAACACAGTTTATTATATAATTTTATAATACCACATATGCTATTCTTAGACCTAGTACACTGAGGTTCTTTATAATAATGACAGATATATGATTCATCAAGATGTCATAAAAAAGATGGAAGAACATTTTAGAAAGCAAAAAGAATGTGGTGAAAGTGGAAAGAATATATATAAATGGAATAAGAAGGAGGTTGCAGGATTTTATGATTAAATCCATCAGAAAACATTGACTTAGACTTTTAACCTTTTATTTAACCTCTTTCCATAAAAAGCTGGTTTTAAGTGACTTATTATGTGCATATGTATTTAAGTTACATCTAAATTCAGGGCTGACTGATGTCAAGCAATCACTCTACCAGTCAGCCACCCAGAGTGAAACAGAATTCAATTCACATGGTTCAACTGAAGACTTTAATGAAAGAACTGCTTACAGAGTTGTGGGCAGGGACAAGAGACCAAAAAATGAGGTGGAGACAACCAAAGATAGTTAATGCTGGAAGCTGTTACTACTCCTGAGTCTTAAAGGGACAAAGGGAGGGAGTAATGTTCTGGTAAAGGCAAGTCTGTACTGGGACTAAAACCTTGCAAGGAGAGGAATGGATAAAAGGCACTTATTAGGGGCCAAAGTCAAGAAGAGATGCTGACAATGCTAGAAAACATAGGCCTGGTATGTGTGTTGGTGGGTCAGGTTTGGGGGTGTGATTATAGGGAAATTACCCAGGAAAAATTCTCCCAAAATCCCAATCTGTTTCATCTCAGTCTCAGCTCTCTTGTCAAAAAGATCCTTTGCCTTTTGGCCAAGCCCACTAGAAGCCAGAAAACAAAAAACCTGAGAAATATATTCTATAAGAGTCCATTGCTTGGGGCACACAGCAAGACAGAAAGAGGATGGAGAATGGATCTGGAAAGATAAGGAGAGAATGTCCACTTCGTCTCAGATGTTAAGAATCGCAGGTCTCTCCATTGTCCCGAGCCAAAAGAGAGATGCTGGGTGAAAGCAAGCTTGCCTAATGCAGAAGGAGGGGGTGAATGATACCACCACTGATACAGCCATTCTAGTCAGAAAAATATGCTCTTAACACAGCATGACAATCTGGGCTTGGACTAATGCTTCTGGTGTTCTCTATTATCTGGGAGTAGGTGGGAGAGGAAGGAAGTCCTGTTAGTAGCACAAAACGCAAAGATATGTTCCTGGGGAGAAAGCATGGTTTGGTAAGAAGACCATCATACTGACAGTCAAGATACCCTGTTCTCTCACTTGCTGGATGCATAATCTGGATACCTAACTTTCTGAAAGTCAGTTAGCACCCTGTAAGCTGAAGGGGCTTGATTATAAAAGCCTTTGAGTTTAACATATTATGAGTTCTTTTTATCAGTCTCCCTCAAAATGCCCACTTCCTTTATTATTGAACAATTAACCTTGCAGAGCATTGAAGTGATACAGTTTATTTTTGTTTTAATTTTTCTAAATGGAGGTGCCATGTTAGATTCTTCTTTCACTTTTCCTAGCCTTTACCATTAAGTTCTGAATTTTCTTCCTCTGATATTTTACTCAGTTTTGCTCTTTCTCTTCCATTTTGTTTTAATCCAGGACCTACCACTTCCTAGCTAGAGCATGACACCAGCCTCCTACAGCCTCAAAAACCCATCTTCTTAAGTTAAATTGTTACAAAGAAAGAAAAGCGGTTAGTGGATTTTTCATAGAGTAGGATGAATTGTTCGTGATTGGGATCAGAGGATGGCTACCCCAGGATGAGCCACTCTTGCATGCAGATTATTTTGAGCTGAAAACAATAAAGGCCCAAAACTCTCAGGAAGAACTGTTAAACTTCCCCCTTACTACCTAAAAAAATTTAATATAAGAGGCCTGTCCCAGGAAGGAGCTATCACCATAGATAACTATGGTAAAGTATGAACTAGGTGTGATAGAAACAGAGAGAAACCTAGCAAAGCCCTTTTGATCAAAGTCTTCTCTGTGTCCCTTTGATTTTGGATGGTCTGTTACTGAACAGAACTTGGGGTCCTTTCCTGATGCACAGCAAAGCCAATCTACTGACACTAGGTTGTGTTGAAGGAAAGGATAGCATTTATTGTAGAGCACCAAGCAAGGAGAATGGGCAGCTAGTGCTCAGAGACCCAAACTTTCCCATGGCTTTCACATAAGGGTTTTTAAAGACAGTGTTAGGGGAGAAGGTTGTAGGGTGCATGATCAGCTTGTGGACAATTCTCTGACTGGTTGATGGTAAGGTAGCAGGGTGGTGTTTCAGGAAATTTGACCAACCAGTCTAGGATCTCTGTGTTTGAGGTCAGCAGTTGTCACCTGGTGAGGGGCCGGTTTCTGTAAAAACATCTTAAGAATATGTGTCAGACATGATCTGTTTTTCTCAAGGACCCCATCTGACAGTTTGACTTATTGCTTGTTATTATCTTCTTTGCTTGACTGCCTCTTCTTTGTTCCAGTTTCTGCTCCTTCTTAAATGATTAACTGCTTGAGTCTGTTCTTTGGAACTTGAGGAGGCCTAGGAGATGAAAGCATTTTCCACAAACAAGAGATAGGGACACAGAGGAGTTTCTGTATCCAGGGGGCTCCTGCAGGGTCCTGTTCAGTTTCACTCCCCTGTTTTCTTTGATACTCCTGAGAGGAACAGGGGCGGGACAAAAAATAAGGAAATAAAGTTGTGGATAGAGAGGTTAATCATAAACTCGTCAGGGGAGCTTGGTTTTAGGGGGACTTGGTTTCAGGCCCAGCAAACTTTTTTTTTTTTTAAACCAAACACTAATTCTTTTTATTTTCCTGTGAATTATCTTATTTCCCTTTGAAGCCTCAGACCCCATGTCCTTCTCCTTTGCTCAGAATAATATATATACCTCACCTTGCCTTGCTGTATTTGGAGTTGTTCACACTTATGTGTATTCCTCATGGCCAGGCAATAAATTTTATTTTCTCCTGTTAATCGGCCTTATGTTATTTTAATTGCCAACCAAAAGAGCTAAAAGGGGCAAGAGGGGCAATTTCCCCTTCCCCATATTCACGAAGTAAACAGTTAGAGATGAACTAAAAGACCCATATTTTTATATAAATCCAACAAACCTTTATCAAGTGCTACTCTTGTACTAAACATTATATTAAATGCTGAGGATGAAACAATGAAAGACACTGAAGGTCTCCACAGTTTACATTTTAACTGTTGAAAGTATGTAATGGAGTGGGAGTATATTTCTTCTATAAAGAGTTAATTTTGTTTAAATATAGTTTTTAAAGGCAAAACTGACTCTCACAAAATATAAAATGAACAAATGTTAGAGATTTTAGTTAATTCATTACTTAATGAGGTGTTATGGACTGAAATGTGCCCTCCAAAAAGATGTTGAAGTCCTAACACCCTGTACCTGTGACGTGACCTTATTTGGAAATGAGGTCTTGACAGATATAATCTAGTGAAGTGGAGGTCATACTGGATTGGAGTGGGCCGTCAACCAAATGATTGGTCTCTTTATAAGAAGGCCATGTGAAAACAGAAGAGCACAGAGACATGGTGGAAAGGCCATGTAACTGCAGATCAAGGTTGGAGGAAGGGAATTCAGGAAGGGAAATACTGCCAGCATCTACCAGCAGCTAGGAAGAGGCAAGGGAGCTCCTCTAGAGCCTTCAGAGAGAGCATGGCCCTGCTGATACCTTGATTTTAAACTTCTAGTGTCTAAAACCCTGAGAGGATAAATTTCTGTTGGTTTAAGCTACCAAGATTATGGTACTTTGTTACAGCAGCCTTAAAAAATAGCAATGCATAAGGGAAAAAGTGAATTATTAACTGATTCAAAGAGCAGATACATCTAATAGGCAATGAGGAGCGCTGAAAGTAATTTTTTTAATAGATGTAAAATTGACTTCTTGGAAGGGGAATCAATTCATCTCCTCTAGACAAAATTCATTTGCATTTCTATAAACATGAACAAGGAGCATTTGCATTGCTATCAGTTTTCTATGATTTACAGAATTGTAAAATAGCTCAAAGATGAAAAACTACAGATCACTGTAGACTAGGAGAAGACAAAGGGTGAGGTAGACACTCTAAGATGCCCAGTAATCCCCTCTATTTTGTCACTTCAACATCTTTCACAATTTAATCAAAATCAGAAAATTGATCAATGATAAATTACTCATAAGTTATTCATCTGAAATACATTTCTGTGTTGAAAGATTTATCTCTTTTTTGGTTTTCAGTCCTCAGTAATTCTTATTTGGCTACATTTTTATTCTAACAATTTTCTTACCAAAAGGTTTTAGTAAGGAAAATGCATTTGTATATTTCTTTCCCCAGACTTGCAGTGGCACCCTGTACCCTAAAACATTCTGTTCATGGTTGTTTTTGATCTTCTTTACATTTATGCTCTATCTTCCAACTTTGTCTCTTGCTTTTCCTAAACAATCTTTTAGTCTTACAAAGAAATGATGGCCCTTAAAGAAAACTCAGTCAGTTTATGCTCTGTGCATAAATTCTCGGAAGTTGCTCCCTCTCTTCCTCCTGTCCATCTACCTGATATTATTCAGTCTTCAGGGTAACTTCCCAGTCCTCTCTCTTCCATCTGACTTCTGAATGCTCCAGCTTATTCTCAGGTTTCCTTTCTCTGTTCTTCCATTGAATTTTAGTCAGCTACTGAATTGAGCTTTACATTGTTTTCTGATCATGTTATGTTTTAATTTTACCTTTTTAACCTTATGGGGGCCTCACTCTGGAAAGACCAGTGCATTGGCAAGCACAGTAATTTTAAAATTAAATTTAAATGCTTCTAAGAGGAACATACTTTTTCTTCCATTTCCTGCAGCTCTCACCACACCCTATCATTATACACCTAGACATTTAATTCCATGTGGTCCCCTTCCAGTTCCAAAGGCATTTGACTTCAGTACCTTGTTACAGAGACTGAAGAATATACACTACTTATTTATTAGGAGCTTTGTTTTCCACTACATTCATATCTTTTGTGCAGTCCGTGACTCAGCTGTCAATGTAGCTATGTTTACATATGGATTTATTCTTTCTGTAAGTCCATCAGAAATAAGTCTTTTGACTACATGAAAAGCCAATGATACTAGCATGAATTCACACTTACATATTGTATGTTATATATACATTATATTAAATATAATATATAATTCAGTGATTGCATTTTGCATTTAAGTCATTCATGCATTTGAATCAATGGAATTATTTTCTTTCCTGAAGTGCCCAAGTTAAAAAAATATAACCAAAAATATTTTTTAAAAGAGCTTGCAAGTATCTGTATATACATTGTCTCATTAAATTCTCATAATTACGTGATAAGGTAGAAATTACTGTCTCTATTTTACAGATGGGAAAACTGAATCTCAGGTCAAAAAATGCCTCGCTAAAGCTCACACAGCTAATAAGCAGTAGGTCTACTTGTTCTTTTTGCATCATGTGAAGGAGTTCAAATAAATGTAAACTCATGCACATGCTTTTGTTTCTAGTGGAAAGGAAAATTACATTTAAATCATGCTGCAGGCATGCTAATACGGCATTTTATTGCATAGCACTGAGAAAATGGAAGTAGGAAAATCTTTAGTTACTTTACAAATCACCTGAAAGCATCTGTAAATACAGGATTTGTTCTGTAAAATTAGCCTCACCTCCACCCACGTTCATTAATTCTATCCTATTTTCTGATTGCTTTTGCCCATCTTCTCCTTTTATTCTTTTCTCTCAAGGTTAAGAAAAAACACATATAGCTGTCTACACAGAGCAGCCTCACGCACAAACATAAATTTCATTTTAAAATGACCAACAAATGATAAATAAAAGGACCAGTTAAATACATTATATTTTTATAGTTCCATTACCAGAATTCTTTAGATCCACTGTGAGATTACTTTTTAGCCTGTCCCTATTTCTGTAGATACCAAATTAGACATAGATACTTATTTTTCATAACTGACTTAATCTAAATTTGTAGTAATTCATAATGATGTTGAAATGTATTACATTAAAATTTTGTGTGCCTTTTTAAAAGATTAGAAACAAATAAAACAAGTTGACTGTTCAATTTCTTAGATATTTAAATAGATTAAGGAAACGTAGGTTCTGTTAAATAGGAAATAAACTAATTTTTCAATAAGGATGGTTTGCTTACTGTCCAAAGGCTTTTTATTTGGAAATAAACAGGGGAGAAACAAAATTGAATTTTCTTTAATAACTGAAACTTTCTATTTTGGGAGCCAATGCTTTAATTTTTATTATGGATGGCAGTATTTCCTAAATAAATAACTCTTTTATGACTTCTTAAGTAGGGAGTACTTTACCCATCATTATGAAATGGCTCATGAATATGAAATTGATGAGAGTACTCTGGTACCAACACAGCTTCAGGACCTATTAAAATGCTAAGGATTATTTACTCCTAAATTAAATGGCCCCAAAATTCTAATATGTTTGAAGGTCTCCATTTGTTGTTTTATTTTAATTCATTTAATTCTAAAGTTTAATTAAAAATTTCAAACATACAAAAAAAATTGAAACAATTTTACAGTAAACACCCATGTACCCAAAACCTAGATTCTACTATTAACATTATACCATGTAAGGTATTTGCTTTTATCACATATCTGTGCATCTCTGAATCCCTCTATCCACCCACCAATCCATCTAATTTGTTTTATTCATTTGAAAGTAATTGCAGACATTAGTATGCTTCCCTCTATATAATTCAGCATGCATAGCATTAATTAGAGTTCAATATTTGATAGAGTTTCTTCTTTTGAGGTAAAGTTTATATAACAATGATATATAACAATTGCTGAGTTTTGACAAATACATTCACTAATATAATCCAAATTCTATCAAAATTTCATTTCATATTGTATTTTGCCTTTTTCAATTTTAAAATATTGTTTTGTTGTTTTTATTTATTTATTTTTATTTTGTTTGTTTTGATACTTGTAGGTTGTCTCTGTGCCCAGGTATAAACTACATGTCTTCTTAGATCTTTTTTGGGACTTTTCATGGGCATACAGGATCACTTTCTACTTTTCCATATATTTGCAGTTGCTTTTTTAATGTCTTAGTTTTTAGTGTCTCATTCGCCTAAGGAGAAAAAGAAAAATTAAGTGGAGGGATAAAAGGGTGCCAGCTCTTTAAATCCCCAGGAAGTCACCTTAACTGAGGGGGAGAGGTTTACAACAATGGCTGCCCACCTCTTTACATCTTTGTGACCAGAAATAGCAATTAGCATCATAGCACATGTCCCTGATATTTGGAGGACCAAATACTTTTTCCCCACCTTGGCTCTTTTAAGCTGTGTGCAAGCTGTTCCGGGAATGAGTGCATAGCCGCCTGCCACAGTGCTGGGGAAAAGGGGGCTGCATAACTGCTCCTGTGCTAAGAGATTAGAGTGACTGAAATTCACCACTATTTACTGTCCAAGCTATTCCCCCAATGATGCAAGCCTTCAATAAACTCTAGAGTTCCAAAACAGTTTCATCAGACAGATTCTGCCAGTGCAGTTGTTATTTAGGTGGGGAGACAGATTCCTGGTGTTTCCTACTCAGCCATCTTCCCAGAATCCTGTCTCTCCTTCCACTTGCTTTTAACAATGATTCTGACTCATTCCTCTTCTGGCTCTTCATTCTTTTTTTTTTTTTTTTTTTTTTTTAACAAGACAGTCTTGAACATCTCATAGGTGAAGCTCAAGATCTCATGATGTTTTATTGATATTCTTCCTTGAGGAAAATACAAAAAATGAAATTAACAGAGTAGCCATTTTCTGTTAATGCTCAGTAAATTCTCTTGTACCTTCTCAGAAATGGACAACATCTTGCCAAAAGAAGACAGATACTTAATATATCCTAATTATTTGTTAAAATTTCTGTTGTTCAAAACCAGTGCTTACTTGCTTGTTACAGCTTCATAAAACTGGGAAGAAACATGTACAACTGTAAGCCTAAGTATTAAAAATAACAAAATGGCTATGATGATATGTCTCATATGGTTACTTTTTCTGCCCTGGGAGAAGAAATGAAATAGGTCAGGGCGGTGCCTCAGCTCTGAGTCCCATCACTAAATGTGTTTTGCCAGCACTAGAGACTGAGGAGTAATTAAATTGATGAAGAAAACTACCCACTGCACATGACTGTGGGGTGTGTGATATCTGGGAAGTACTTGATTTGGTTGTATCAGGGGATAAAGGAGACTGAACCACTTCTTTTTTTTTTAAACACTTTTTTTATTGAGTTATAGTCATTTTACAATGTTGTATCAAATTCCAGTATATAGCACAATTTTTCAGTTATACATGGACATCCGTACAATAGACTGAACCACTTTGATACATCTCTCTGTCTCAGGTTTTCTGTGATTTCCATGTCTATTGCTGTGGCTTAGGGAGAGGAAGTGCCTGAAATTTTTAGACCCTAAGCAGCTAGTTATGACTGTTAGTTTTCCACGGTGAACACCAGTCTTCTTTCTTTTCCCATTTAGGAATTCAGCATGGTGTAAATAGGAAAAAAAAGTTTTAAACTTTCAACTCTGGCAAACCTTCACTAATTCCTAATGCTCACTTATTCTCTGACCTTATCATGATTTAGAAACATCTTTGAATCTTGGTTTCTTCTTCTGTAAAATATTAATAATCCATAACTCAGAAGTTTGCTGTAAGTAACAAGTTTAACACCATAGTTATCATCAAGTAAGTGTTTACTTACTTCTGCATTGGTATGTCAAAAACCTGGAAACATTCAGATGACCAAATATATTATTATTATTTTTAATTAAGAGCAAATAGTTCAGAGGCATGCTAATGTTTCCATTGGAGATGTGGAAGAGCCAGTTGGAGAAAATCTGTAAAGTGCCCCTTTGGGTGAATTTGTGGCTGAGGGAAAAAATGAGTCTTGAGGCTATGTGTTGCCCTTGTCCCCTTCTCTACCTTCCAATTTCAAAATTCAGATTCCAGCTCTAGACCGGTTGTATCAGATTCAACCCAGTCAGATGTCAGTATTCTCTGTGTGTATTCTGATGGGAACAGGACCCTAAATAATTCTTTACACATATTATATAAGTCTCTCAGAAACCATGTTTTGGAGATTTTATCCTGTTTCAAAAATGAAGAAAACGAGACTGCAAAGAAATTTGGTGAATTGAGGTAATAAGGTAATAAGTGGAAGGGAAGAATCAAATCCGGCCAGTCCAGATCCAAAGTCCGTTCTCTTATCCACGTAGTTCTTCTGCAGGTTCTTCTGTTACCTAGAAAGAGAAATCAACAACGAGAGGCAGAGTGCTGGGGAAGAGAGCTGGCCAACAGCTAGCTTCTGAGGGTAGGTCTCACTCCATGATAGCTTTGGAAAGAAAGGGCTACCAGATGAAGAAAATCAGGCAAATAATTTAGCTTCAGCAAATAGAGGTTGGGTTCTAGTTGGAAGCAGATAAGCGATTCTTCATCTCACTGGCTATGCTTTAGACCTATGGCACAAGCATGGAGGAACTGAGGTGATATTTGGTCCCCAGGAATCAGGAAAGAGTCAGGAATGGTCATGATTGGCTTCCAGAACTAATCTTTGATTCTTCTGTTAGGAAAGTTTATGCAGAGACTTTAGTACAGCTTCTCCAAACTGTCTTCAACAAAACACTAGTCAAGTTGATAATTGCTTTGTTTTTGTCTGGGGAGGGTAGGCAGGTGAGAGTGTGGGGGAGAATCTGATGGGAAGGATTTACCAGTCAGATTAGTTAGAGTCCAGAACTTCTCAGGATGCCAATGTCCAAGAAGAAACAAATAGTAAGTCTGTAGGCTCTGTTTTATTTTTTTCATAATCTCCTGGTATAAGAGAGAATTGGGTAGTTAATTTGGGGGCATAGCCTTACCTTTGGTTAAGTGATCTGTTACTAGGTTATTGAAAACATTATTAAAATGATGTTATGTTCATAAAAATATTTTAAAATTATATGTTTTTTCAAATTTTAGTAAGTTGTAATGCCACTTTTTGTTTTTCATTTGGGAATCGTGAATGCAAGACTTTAGATTGACAGAATAAATCAAGCTATGTAAATAACCCGGAAGAAAACAAAAGTAAATGTAAAATGTCTGTATAATGGACTTTAACAAATCTAATTTAAAAATAATAAACATTTTATATGTAAGTACAAAATTCAGTCTTCACAGGAAAGTACAAAATGATTAGTAAACACAAACACTGTACTTTCCCATTTCTTTTCCTCTCAAGTGTCTTTCTCCCAAGGTAACTACTATTATCATTTTATGCTGAAGCCCTCTTAAAAACATCATGCAGCAAAATATGTGTAAAATGTAATTGTATGTTGTATAAGTAACTGCATACTATGTGTAATTTTTACACTCACGAAGTCATAGCATGTATATTATCTATCCTTCTAATATGATAGTAATTTTTCCTTAACAAAGAATTATGATTCATACCATATTTTGGTCAACTGCATAGTAGGTTTTTGGTCACTAAAAACATGATTTATTGAAATGCTGATCTAAAAGTGGACTTTTAGATTTTTGTTTCCAGATTAATTTAGCCAAATCCCTAGCATGTAATCACCAAATCATTAGCAGTGGTATTGTGGGGCCAAAAGTTACTTTAAAAATTAGAAATTTACTTTTCTCTGAAAAGTGAATGATACTGTCTATTAATATTGGGCTTTCTAAGGTTAAAAGCTTGGGGGAAAATCCTCAAAAAAGGTTACTTAACTATGAATTTTTTCCTGACAACAACATAAGTATAAACCAATTTTAGATATAATTTTAAATGATTTAGTTGAGTGAGGGGTCTGACATGTTGCTTCACCAAGTGGGCTTTGTGGAGCCATGGCAGTAGGCAGTGAGTGTGCTCCTTACTGCAGTGTAGGTTTCTTGTTAGACGATAAAATAAAGGGAACACAGAAGAGGCTCAAACTTGGGGAAGTGGAGAAGTGGGGAAGTTCTAATAAGCTGTAAAGGTAGCCCCAAGAGGTCATAGACAGGGAAGAGACTCCAGAGCAAGATAGCTCTAAAGTATGGAACCCTGCTAGTAGCTCTGTGTACCCACTGGCTTTAGCAAGACTCTCAAGAGGACTATTTAGGTGTAAAGAAATGGGGTGGGGCAAACACATGTTAACAAATAAACAAGCAAAGAAAAACAAAATGAAAGAACACAAAGAAACACATCCCCAAAGAGGCAACATGATTGGAATTACCATTTGAAAGAAGACTTAGCCTTTGTAGAAATTTAATAAAACACATCAAGAATATAAAATGCCTTTTTTTGTCCTGTCAATCTGTGTCTTTTCTTTTTTTTCTTTCTTTTCTTTTTTATTGAAGTATAGTTAATTTACACTGTTGTATTCATTTCTGGTGTACAGCATAGTGATTCAATTTTATATATATATATGTATATTCTTTTTTCATATTCTTTTCCACTATAGTTTATTACAAGATATTGAATATAGTCCCCTGTGCTGTACAGTAGGACCTGGTTGTTTATCTATTTTATATATAGTAGTTTGGATCCGCTAATCCCAAACTTCTAATTTATATTTCTGTCATCTTTTCTATTATTTACCTATTGCCTCAATAATTTTTATAAAAAACTACCCAAGACCTAGTAATTTGACAAAACAACCATTTATTAGTTCTCCAAATCTCCCAGTCTATTAGGCAGTTCTGCCTGTGAATACTGGCTGGGCTGAGTAGTTGTGGTGTTGGTTGGGATTCACTTACAAGTCTGGCAGTTTTCATGCTATTGGCTCATTCGGGATATCCTTGGCTGACTCTATGTGTCTCATCTTCCAGCAGGATAGCCTGGGCATGGTCTTACAGTGATCACAGGAATTCAAGAGAGAAAGCAAAGACGTACACATGTTTTTTCTGCTAGGTTTGTTGCTATCCCACTAGCCAAAGCAAGTCACATGGCCAGCCAGGGTCAGTGTGGAAGGGCAGTGTGAAAGGGCACTATCAAAAGGTGGGGCTGCAGAGAGGCCTGAAAATTGGGAATTATTACTACAATCATCTACCACTCATTCTCCTTTGCTTCTTGGCCTTTCGATATGCCTATACCATTTGTTTTCTATTTTCTCATCCCCTACCAGTAGCTATTCAGTATTCAGATCTCAGCTTCAATGCTATTTCTTTTCAGAGTCTTCCTTGGCCCCTCTTAGATGGGGTTAAGTGCCACTACTGTGTGCTGTTACACCCCCTGCATCCCTTGCCACTTACTGGATTGGATACAATGAGGATGGGGCTCATAGCTTGGTTTTAGAATTGCCAAAGTAATTTTACATGCATTCTCAGTAAGCCTTCAGCTTAGAGAAACAACTACAATATTTTCTGAACATACTTAAATTCTACTTTAATTAAAAAGCTAAATAACTGAGAGCCATTTTAAACGTTCCCTTTATTTATTTAAAACATACATGAAAATTAAAATCCTCAAAATTTAAGAGTGAAATATTGAATGTCGAATGGGTAATCAAAGCACATCTTATAGATCAAATATGATTTCACTAGAGTGGAAAAATCTGTCATGATCTGTGTGATTGTATTTCTCTTCACGTTTAACTTGAATCGTGTTGTAGCTCTGTTAGCCAAGTAAAAACATGAGTGCCACACCTTACTGACGTGTCTCTGATGTGTTCAGATGTTAGGTTAAGAGAACAGCTGTTCCCTGTCAAGGTTTCCAGGTGGAACAGCACACATTGGCCATGCTGGCCAGAATGTAATGAAAGTGAAGGCCTCTCCCATGATTTGTTTGAAAGAGTAGCTGGAGTCTTTCATCAGCAGCTGGGAACTCAGTCTCCCTAAAGCACAAGCCTCAAACCAGTTCCTCAGGAGAAAAAAAAGAAGGGTATGGCTTGGATTTTTTTTTTTTCCTCTCCATCAGAGAATTCCTTCTGGGCTTGAAGGAGATAATAAAACCAATCACACAGATCTTAAGTGGAAGATTGAAGGATTTAGGATAACTGGACAAGTGCACTGCCTGAGAGAGGGGTCAATAAACTCAAAATACATTGAAAGGAGTTTGTGCAATTTCTCTTATAGTGATCCTAGGAAACTGGATAGATTTTTAAAAATGTGTTTGGGAGTTTTCCAATTGTAAGCCAGAAAAAAATATTTTTCAGACCAATATCTACCAGTTTTGAGTACTTTGGTTTTTACCATTCTTTCCATTTCAAATCTTTTAAGTTCTCAAACATTTTAAGAAGTGTTCTAAAACGTACCTGGGACTTATTTCAGTCAATTGTGACAGGACAGAAGACATGGAATATAATTGTCATGGAGGAAGAAGTTTATGTTCACAGATTCCTAGAAACGGGAAGAACGCCATGCCACAGGGTTCATGTAAGGCAGGACCAGGGATGGTCAGGAGGCAGAAGAGGGAGAGGGAATGCATAGCCTAGAGCATTTACTGGGGTTTTGCAGGAAGGAATGGATGAGACAGGGTTATTATGCTAAGTTGAGAACTGGATAGTTTGAATAACTTCAGTGAGTGCTATATGGGTAGTCCTTAGTGTCTAGTACCTGCGTTGGGGTGATGTAGGGTACAGGGAATAATGGCTTGATGTGGGAGTGTTTGATAAAGGAGATAGTTGAGGATGTGAGCTCTGGATTGGTTGGTTTATATATCAAAGACATACTCAGAGGGGAGTAGTTTGCTCTCTCTAGGAATTAGGTAGCTCTGGGAGGGGCAGTCCCTCTGAAATCAAGGCCCCAAATTCCAGAGCATCAGATACAGAAAATTAAAAAATGCAGACAATGCAAGAAGAAATTGAAAATCAGACTCAAAGGTGGTATAGAGAATAACTGGTTAAAACCATTGTAATCTTGTATCTTTTGAAAATTATTGGATGTTTCCACTTAGGTAACTTATTTAGGATGCCTATAACAAAGAAGGGTCAATTATCTAATTCAAAATATTAATATAACTTAGACTTTGCTCTATGTTTATGTTAGGCAAGTTGTCATATTCCTGACATTTTGTATGCAAACAGGAGTCCTAGCAGTAATATTTCACCATGATATAATTTTCATATGAGGAGTCTGACTATTTTCTCTGGCTTTTCTTTACATTAAGATCTAATAGTCATTCTTTTCTCAGATTTTTGTGAAAGAAGTATTTTGTTAGAGGACTCTCTCCATGAAAATCTTTCAGGTGGCATCCTTATTCAGCCACAAAACTAACTACACAGCTTCAAGACATTCAATTTCTCTATATCTCAGTTTTTCAATTTGTAAAATGAATTACAGTAATTTCATCTCTGACATTAGGTTATGCTACTGTGATGTTGACTGGATCAGTCCTGGAGTTTTATATTTTGGCCCTGAATTCCACATTTCAAGCCATCTGCCCAAATTGTCATGATTCTCTTAACTGTATCCCAGTCCTAGGTTGAGCCTTAGCAGTCATTTTGAACAACACAACCCCACCTCCCCAACCCCCACCCCTTAGAACCAGAGTGGATCAGGAGACAAAGGTTGCCCCTTACATCCAAACTGTTCCATGTCAGAAACCTTTTCAGGGAAGACTACATGAAAAAGTCCTGTGGGGCTGGATCTGTAATATCTAACCTAGAGCTGTGAGAATCTCTATTCCAACATTAAAATTAGACAACAGGACAAATTAGTGAGCAGAGATTAAAAAGGAGGAGAATGAGGACTAAGATAATTGAGATACAGAGGTAAGGAGGCACGAGAGATGGAAAGCCTGGGCTCGTGGTGGTTTTTGGTCCCTTCATGTAGTCTTCTGTGGATAAGATTAATTCTCCCTCTTAGTGTCAATAGGATTCCTTTGCATTCTTCCAACTACTCTCCCCTCCCCCAGCCATATACTTTTTGTTTATAAAACTCAGGTTTGCTTCTGTTGATTATAGCAAAGGGAATCCTATGGTCAGATACATGGTCAGATACCAAAAGACTTAAAACAATAGGAAAGGAGAGTGACTAGGCGGAGAGGGGATTCAAATCTAGATCATATGAGGAAGATTATAGAGCAAATGTTTATCCATAGATTAGAAAACTCTAAGGGTAGGATGTCTTCAAGCATTTGAAGACCATCATTTAAAAAGCAAGATTATATACTGTTTTTTGTTTGACTGTGTATATGGCTGAGAGTCATAGGGAAGCCAACCTCAACTCAGATGAGAATTTTCCAAGCTCGTCCATAATGGTTTGTGAGTTCCCTGAAATTGATCAATTCAAGATAGCTGTCCTCTTGGCAGGGATAATGTAGAGATCAAAATTTGTATAGATGATTTACAATAAGAATTTAAGTCTTATTTCAGTTTATTCAACAAGTTAATATTTCCGGATAACAGTGACCCATTCCAGTATGGACCTGTTATGGCATTATATATTTCCCCACCTCAATTAACACTTGAAGATGTATTATTTTCTAGTATTCCTTAATTATTTTGTACTTGTAGGTGTCATCTTCCCAACCAGATTATAAATTACAGATTTTAAGAATTCTGCTTATGTATCCTAACAGAGAGGCACTAAATAATACTGAGTTGAAATTAGTACAGAAATCTTTGACAAAGCCTTGGGAAAAATACCTCATAATTTAAAAAATGATTTCCTCAAACGATGCTGACACTATCACTATTTTACCCTTTTATGCTTCCTCAGGAAACACAATCTCTGTTAATAAAATTACCCTCCTTCAGTAAGTTGCTTTCTCCAAGTAGTTGACATACTTGTGTCTTGGTCTGTTGAACAGTACAATAGTAGTCAATTAGCCCAAAGAGTAACATTTTTAACTGTATGTTTTTCTCTTGGGTCTTTCAAAGTAAAGATAAGAGTCATTTAAGTTCGCTTTTGTTTTCATTAACTTTCTTTAGTTGCAAAACCCCTGCTATAACATTAAAAATGAGTCCCAGATGTGCTGTGTATACTCCAAGTAGAGGTATAAATAATGGCTTCAAATGCTTATGAATAGTGTCTATGCATGAAAATATGGGCTTGATTTAACATGATTTGTGTGGATGGCTATATAAAAATGAGTTGATATTTTTCTGATATTACTGGGATACAATTTCTGCCAGATTTATAAGCTCATTAAATGCCTGCTGATTTCATTTTGCATTGTTTTTTCCAGCCCATGGCTTTATAAAAATGA
Organism: Camelus ferus; assembly: GCF_009834535.1. NCBI lineage: Eukaryota > Metazoa > Chordata > Mammalia > Artiodactyla > Camelidae > Camelus > Camelus ferus. Next base: position 100,405,711 of record NC_045696.1, read on the forward strand.
ATTTAAAATTTATTTTTAACAACAAAAATAATTTACTGAATATTATTTTTCCATTTAAAGATATTAAACCATGAAGATAAAAGTCTGCATACTTACTTAGAAGTCCCAGTTTCTTTCCTAAAGATAACCATCTTATTTTTTATATAATCTAGAAACATGCAAATGCATACAGAAAAGTATTTGGCATCTATTTGCATAAATCTTGTATGTATTTTTCTATAACTTTCTTCCCTATAACTTTTTGGGGCATTGTTCCGTATCTTGATAAGATGTTATCATGTTACTTTTTTGCTGCTGCATTGTACTTCAGCATGTGGCTATACCATAGGTTATCTAACCATCCCTAGTGATAAAAATTTTGATTGTTTTGTTTTCTATTCTGTTGTATTTGCTCCTGTTTACACATATGTACATAGTCATCTAGAAGAAATAAGTGCCAGATTGCTGAATCCACATTTTTTAGATAGCAATAGAAACGGCCTCCTGGCTATATTAAACTCCCACCATCAAGAGTATTAGAATCCTTTTTCCTACATCCTCAGAAACATTGCTGTAGTCTAACTTTATCATTCTTGCTAATCCAGTGGATAAAAACAGCTCATTATCATTTACTTTATATTCTCTCTTTTGTGAATTTACTGACAATAGAGTTTGCTTACCTGCTCCTCACCGTTTTAATTGAGAATATATTCTGGAAATATTTTCCTTATCTGTCTGACATGTTTTCTTCTTGTTTTTCACTTATCTTTTAACTTTAAGATGTATTTGGTCATGCAGAAGTTTTAAATTTAGACATAGTCAAAATTACAAACACTTTCTCCATAACTTTGCATTTAATATTTTTTCTGAAGGCATTTCTGATATCAAGGGCATTAAATAATCTGTTTCAGTATAATATTTCCATACTTTAAAAAACTTTTTTATTTAGAAATTTAATCTATAGAGAGTTTTTTTGTTTTTTGTTTTGAATAGTGCGATCATCTAACTTTATTTTTTCTAGTATGGGTACCAGGTTATCAAACACATTTAATTGACTAGTTTATCTTTCTTACTGATATGAAATGTTTTTATTATCCATTAAATAGACAAGTATATTTCTGAACCTTTAGTATGTTCCATTGATATATTTGTCTGATATTTATCAAACCAAAATATTTCTTCATTTTAACATTTTATAGCTTTTGTTAAATTTCAGTAGAGCAAATTCTTTCTAATTTTTCTCATCAAAACATTTTTATTTTTGGCTTAGCTCCAGCATTTTTTTTTCCTGGATTAAAGTTAGTAATTAATTTGTTGAATTTTGTTTTAAAAAAATGTTTGGATTCTTGTTGAGTTGGAATGGAGAAGAACTGATGTCTTTAAAATACTGTATATTCTTTCAGTGCATCTTCTTTATCTCTGTTTATTTTGTACCTTTCTAATGTCCTATATTCTTATTGAATCTTTCTTTTAGTTGTATTATTATGAGTTTTTTTATAAAGTGTATTTTGTTGATATTTTAAATGGATTCCTTTTTAATAATATAGTTACTAATTGATTCTTATTACTACTGTGTAGGAAACTCATCAATTTTATGTTTATCCTGAAGCTGGTTACTTGACTGAACTCTTACATAAGTTCTATTTTCTTTAACACTATTTTCTTGGAATTGCTAAGTACAGTAACATATTGAAAAAGATTATTTCTTTCCATTAATTATACCTGTGTGGTTTTTGGTTTTGTTTTCTAGTTCTGGTCTTACTTCACTAGCATGTGTCAGAGTGGCATACACCATCTCCTTGAAGATTTTTAATTTAGAAGAGAGATTCCTTAGCACCTCTTTCTCTTAGCTTAGAGTCATTAACATTTCTGGAACTCAGCATGGGGCACATATGTTTCTTTGCTCTGGAACAGTTTACATAATGCTAGAGCAGAGAAATACTGCTGTTTCTAAAGGTTTGGTAAAAACTTGCCAGCAATAACTTGCATTGTCATGCATGGTTTTGAGAGAGTTTGTGCTCTTTTATTTTTCATAGAGAGAATATTGCTTATTCCTGAGGCAAATTTTGTATTAAAAATGATTTTAGATAGAATTTCAGATATACTGTTGTAAAGTTATACATGGTACTTATAATTTTTTTTTTTGAAAAAAATCTTTGGATATAGTTAAGTCTCCCTTATAATTCCTAAATTGTTGTCGGAGGAGGTCATCGAGAGGAAGTGATGGTCGGTTGACCTGGGAGCTGGACCCAGGCAATCGGAGGCTCCTCACTCCCTCCCTTATTCTTGGAAGGTACGTTCTCCCCACTGTTCCCATGGTGGGAGCTATTTTCAAGGACTCAGGCTTGAGAGAGCATGTGTTGTTGAGACCATCTGGATGGTATAGGTGACTGAACCCAGTTAAGGCCTCTCTGTAGTCATTTTAGATCCTGGCAGATAGATGCCAAGATCTATGCTTCTTGCTGCTACCCAAGACAAGCCTTGTATGTAAGTAAGTTTCTTCACTTACTAAATCTGCCACCTACCTTGTTGAAGTGGTCTTTCTTCCATGTCTCCTTGCCCTCCATGTCTGGGGTCCAATATGTGAATCAACAATGTTTACCTGTTCCATTTCTTCCTTTTTTTCTTAATCAAATTTGCTGAAGGTGTATCTACATTATCTAGTGGTGTACTAGAGCCAGTTTGGATTCCATGAGGCCAGGACCACATTCTCCGTTTCTCTCTCTTCCATTTTCTCTTCCTACCCCATTCACCACTTACCCCTTCAACCTTCCTTTTATCCTCTTTTTAATTTTTTTTCTCCTTTTTGTGGGGGAATATGGGACTTAACTAGGCCAAATAATTTCCAAAATGTCCCTTTACCCCCACTTTAAAATATTTCTAGCATAAAAATTTGCTCACTTGAAAATAATACAGGTAAACTTTCCTTTGTGATTTATAGAACTTTTTTCCCCCAAATTGATAGGGTTGTGAGTTTTTAAAATTGTTCCAAGTGATTCACAGTAATTAGAATTTTTAGTTTAATTAGCCTCCAAATAGATATTTAAATCCTGCTTCTTCCATTATTTTCTCTTTTATCTCTTCTTGTTGATTATTTTCATTTGTTTCAGAGAAATGCCTTCTTGTATTTCAGGGTCTCTAGTCAATTGTCGTATTTTTCTATTGGAATTTAACCCACAAAATAGTTTAGCTAGAACCTAGGACTGTTATGCTAGCACTACCACAATAATTTTTTTTTGTTCTTATTATTCCCAGATGTCTTGTTTTGTTCCAAATAATGAAAAGGTCATAAATTTAGGAGAAATAATAAATATTAGAGAAAATGTCATTGATAAGATCCTACTTCTAAAACAAATGTTTAACTTCATCTGAAAACCCCATAATCCACTAACAAATGGAGAAATCATTTTTCTTCCCCCATATCAGACATTTTAAGTGAGATGTCTTCAAAATATGCTTCACATTTTTCAGTCTCTATTTTAAAAATTCGTGTGATCAAGAAAAGATGTGGTTTATTGTTTATAAATTAACATAGTGATGTGGTGTTTAAGTCACATTTTAAGGTTTTCTAATGTTTTAATAATAAAATGTAATGTTTACCTTCTAAAATTGTTAGCATTGTGCACATTTTAGTAAGGGGAAACTTAAAACATTTATTTATTTTTTAGATTCCAAGATCAAAGGAGTCCATTTAATATGATAATGAAATCTTCAAAATAGACTTCACACAGTTAAATATGGGTAGAAATTGAGATAACGTTTCAGATTTATTTCAAGTTTTAAGTATCTCAGAAAATAACAATTAATATCATACAATCTCACATGAGATAACACCTCCTGAGAGAAGCTCTTTTTTGGAGGTAAAATTATGTTTTAAAAATGTTTTGGGATATTTAACCTTAAGTTTTCCTCATACCTTTTCATAATATAGTTGAAACATGTCACTTACTAAATACTAAAATAATCTAATATACATGTAAAAAAATAAGACCAAATGTGTTAGCCAGCAGCATTCTTTCTGGAATCACAGTTAATTTCTCGGTTTTTCTGTTAAATGGTCTCGCCTGGCTCTGTAACTGCTTTTCATGATTCTCTTCTCATAAACTCCCATCTGATTGTGCTGATGTCCTCAGTTAGAGAACTCGGCACCACATACTGGTTTCTAGAACTTTTTCACTCTCGAAGCCCATGTTTCTTGCTCTCCCACATGACCTCACCGGCAAAAATGAAAATAATGACTACAGTAGACACTTGAACAATGCAGGGATTAGGAAACACCCTCTTGCAGCTGAAAATCTTACCACAACTTTTGACTTCCCCCAAACTTAATGACTAAGAGCCTACTGTTGACTGGAAGCCTTATTGATAAAATGAGCAGTTGATTAATACATATTTGGTATGTTACATCTATTGTGCACCATATTCTTACAATTAAATAAGCTAGAGAAGAGAAAATGTTAGTAAGAGTGCCATAAGGAAGAGAAAATAAATTTATAGTTCTGCACTATATTTATCAATACCATAAGTTTACATCATTTGTTTACAAAAGTGTAATTTCTGTCTGACTTTTTCCTTTTTTTATTCTTTAAAAATGTTTCTATACTGTACCAATGCTCTTCCACCATTTGCTTTAGTTTTAATGCCCATATCATAGAAAAGTCCATGTCGTAAAAGAAGTCAAAAGCAACTAAATAATTGGAACCCTTCTGCTAGATTGTCTAATGTCAATTTGTTTCTGGCAAGCTTCTTCTATGTCTTCTTCCTATGGCACTAGTTTGGAATCACTCATCTCCATCAAGTTTCTTCTATTAATTCCTCTGGTGTGGTGTCTTATTAGCTCTTGAATTTTTCCAAGATCTGTATCTTGAAACCTTTCGCTGCCCTCATCTGTTTTTGTCATATTCACAATCTCTTTCATGATTTCCTTGATTAGCACTGTTGTAAATCCTGTGATGTTATGCACAACATCTGGACACAATTTTCTCAGCAGGAATTTACTGTTTCAGGCTTAATGGCTTTCACAGTTTTTTTTTAAAATAACAATGATGGCATCTTTAATACTGTAATCCTTCCAGACTTTCACAATGTTCTCTCGATTGAAGTTTTCTTCCATAGCATTGACAATCCTTTCCACAGAGTACTGTGTGTAATGAGCCTTAAAGCTCTTTATGACCTCCTATGCAGAGGCTGAATTAAAGACATTGTGTTTGGAGGCAAGTAGACCACACTGATGCCTTTGGTGTTGAATTAATGGGGTTCTGGGTGTCCAGGGTCATATCAATATCAAAATAACTTTAAAAGGCGTTTCCTTGCTGGCGGGGGACTCCCTGACTTCAGAGACAAAGAGTCCATGAAACCAACCTGGAAAAAGTGTTCTTATTTTCCAGGCCTCCTTATTCTGATTAGAAGACTATCAGCTTGTGTTTTATCTTTTCCCTTCAAGGCTCGGGGATTAGCAGCTTTATAGATAAGGACAGTCCTAATCATCAACCTGACTGCCTTTGCGCAAAACAGTGGAGTTAGCATCTCCTTTCCTGCCTTAAATCCTGGTGCTCGCTTCTCTTCCTTACTAATAAATGTCTTCTGTGGCATTTTTTCCCCCAGAATAGGGTACTTTCATCTGCATTAAAAGCTTGTTCAGGCAGATATCCTTCCTCCTCCATGATTTTCTTTATGGCGTCTGGAAACTCATCTGCTGCCACTTGATCAGCAGAAGCTACTTCCCCTAGTACCTTGACGTTTTGAAGCCAAACTTAAAAAAAAAATTATCAAACCATCCTTTGCTGGTATTAAATTCTCTGGCTTTAGATCCTTCACCTTTCTTTTGCTTTAAGTTGTCATAGAATGATTTTTCTTTTTCTCAAGTCATGTTAGCGTCTATAGGTGTGCCTTTCTTAGAGCAATCCTGCACCCACGTGAAAGCTGCATTTTCAATCTGAGATGAAAAGATATTCTGAAAGAAGTGCAAGGTTTTCATGCCTGATGGCATAGCTACAGCAATGTCTTCACACATTTTCTTTTCTTTTCTTTTCTTTTTTTTGCAATAGCCCTTATTCTGGATTCATTTATTTTGGAATGGCAGGCAACCACAGCTGCAGACCCCAGTTTTGGTACATATCAAGCGATCCAACTTTTTTTTTTTTTTTATAATGTCATGACTATTCTTTGTTTCTTGGGAACACTTCCAGCATCACTAGTGGCATGTCATCTGCATCCCATGGTGTTATTCAAGGTTCATGTTAGTGCACTAAACATGATAAAAAACAAAAAACACAAGAACCTCTAGAGATCACTTTTTACTGTGATACGTAATTTACTGAAGAGATGAACTTCTCACATGAAGATGATTAGCATCACATGGTGTTTTAAACGAATACTGACTGCAATAGCAACAGAAGGTGGCTATGAAGTTTTTCCAATAGTTCAGTATGTGCTAGGTGGTTGTATGCAGTTATGATTTAATTCTACATCTTTATGTTTGTTTACATTTCTCTTGACTACAAATGGCGCCCAGTATGGTCTGTAAATGTTTGCATGCATAAGTTTTGATAAAACTTAATTTTTTGTAATAGATTTGTATATATTTTATAGTAAAATAATAGACTAGTATTTACATATATTTTATGCATTCATGACATACCAAGTTTTTTCTTAATTTCTTTGGGTATTTCTACACTACATGGTTCAATTGCAAGTTTTTTTGAATAGTTACAAATCTCCAAAAAGTTTTCCAGTATACTTATTGAAAAAAAATCTGCATATAAGTGGATTCATACAATTCAAGCTGGCATTGTTCAAATGTAACTGATCATTTCCATTTATTGTAAAAAGTGCTAGCAAGAACTTCCCATTGTTTTGTCCAAGAGGGATTTTTTTTTAAAAAAGACAACTGAATGAACCTGCATGAAAGGGAGAGAAGTAAATACATATTAAGGAGAGTGGGCAGTAGCGGATGGGAGAAGATAAAGATTTCCTGAATAAAAAAGAATGTGAAAATATGCATCCTGTTACCAGTCTAGTTCTTCCTGATATTTGGAAATCGACTCCACAATTCTCAGAATTTTATCTTGATCACCACCAGAACTATACCCTCAGCTTGAGAAATGCTGAGACCCACATCAGATCTCCTTTGGCGAGGCAGGCAATAAACAGTGAATTCGAGGTAAAAATATATCAAGAACTGTCCAAAATTGTGCCCATAGAATAACTTGTTATAGTGACAAAATAATAAAACACAAAATCTAGCAGAGAAAATATAATGCTAGAATATCTCAGAGCCATACTGACCACATTATAATGGTAAATATAAGGGATACCTTCTTATTGAATCGAGTGCCCAAAGGAATTATCTCCTGGTCTTTTTTCTGCATCATCTCACTCTTTTAAAGACTGAACAATGTTGCCTTAGCAACTGAAGAAAAATATATCTTGGGCACATCTGTTGTTTATCCTGTATCATTTCTAAATACAATTTGAATGTGCTGGCATGCAAAGTGATCCTTAATTTAATGAATATACACAGTTTTCACAGAATTGCTATAAAAAGTTCTATTTAAATTAGTTTTCAAGATTGTAGATGGTTACGTGTGGAAAATAAATACCCACTGTTAATGGAATATATTAACATAATAACTGCCTGATTAAAATTGAGATGTTTATATAATGAAATCTGACCCACAAAGACAGCAAAATCACACTTACTTCTCATATTCAGCCAACAATGTCAATAAAACAGTTAAAGAGATGTATTAGGACATACTTAGTTATTTTAATTATATATCAAGCTTCATGCCATGCACATCAGTGACTCAATTAATATTTTATAATAGCTCTGTTCCTCTTTAGAGCTAAATAGAACTAATCATGAAAAGTAACTTTAAAAGATGCACTTCACTTTAAGTGAATCTGATCTTAAGGAAACTTGGACTTATCTAAAAATGTTTACCTTACAGGGGAAGGAGGGAGATGCACTCCAGTGGGACATACATAAGTGGGGCCTTACATAAACACATAAATGAACTTGCTGCCTAGTCCCTGGAGATATGAATTGTATGCACAGGCATACCTCATTTTATTGTTCTTCACTTTCTTGTGCTTCACAGGTACTGCATTTTTTTGGGGTTTTGTTTTGTTTGGTTTTGTTTTTTTTATAAATTGGAAGTTTATGGCAACTCTTTGGGGACAGATCGGTACCATTTTTCCAACAGCATTTGCCCACTTTGGGTTCCTGTGTCACATTTTGATAATTCTTTCAGTATTTCAGACTTTTTTTTATTATATTTGTTATGGTGATCTGTGATCAGCAATCTTGGCTGTTACCATTGTAATTGTCTTGGGGTACCATGAATCATGCCCATTTAAGATAGCAAACTTAATTGATAAGTGTGTGTGTTCTTACCGCTCCACTGACCAGCTGTTTCCTCATCTCTCTCCATCTCCTTGGCCTCCCTATTCTGTGAGACACAATGATATTGGAATTAGGCCAATTAATAACCCTACAGTGGCCTCTGTGTATTCAAGTAAAAGGCAGAGTCATATGTCTCTCACTTTAAATCAAAAGCTAGAGATGATTAAGCTTAGTAAGGAAGCTGAGGTGGGCTAAAAGCTAAGCTTCTTGCCCCAAGCAGTTAGCCGAGTTGTGAGTGCAAAGAGAAAGTTCTTTCAGAACATTAAAAGGGCTATTCTAGGGGGCACACAAATGATAAGAAAGAAAAACAGCCTTATTACTGAAATGAGAAAGTTTTAGTGACCTGCAAAAAAGATCAAATCAGCCACATTCTTTTAATTCATTCCCTTAAAACATTCCCTTAAGCCAAAGTCAAATCCAGAGAAAGCCCTAACTCTCTTCAATTCAAGGAAGGCTGACAGAGGTGAGAAAGTCATAGAAGAAAAGTTGGAAGCTTTTGGAAAGGTAAGATAGTTCCTCCTTATGCTGAATTTGCATAGCATTTTATTTATACTGCATCATAGCATTTTCTGTGTAATTGATTACTCTTGTTATGTTTGTTCTCCTCTTTATTATGAAAAAGCTGCTCAAGGACAGTGTTCATAGTTTCCTAATTGCCTATCAGTGGTGTTTGGCATAATGGCCAGCACCAAAGAGGTGCTCAGTAAATGTCCTCTAAATGAGAACTTGTTGGTGTGTTTGTAAGTATTTTACTGTTTTGACTGTTGTCCCTTTGAATAGCCTGAGTTAATGAAGCTTCTCTGTTCTTGAAAGAAGGGAGTATTTTAAAGAAGCAACACATTGCAAATACACATTTAGAAATGTGCTTATGTTACATTTTTAGAGAAAGTGAGTAATGAAATAGATATATTGTTAAATCAAAAGCAAGCATTAAAATTCATTTTACTGCAGTGATGAGGAAGCTAGACAGATTCAGTTTGGTTTTAAAATGCAAGTTCCAGTTAGAGCCAGAGCTATTTTGTGGGACAACTCAATGGAAGAATTGTAAACAACCATGGAAAAACATATATTTGTCTCCAAAATCAAGATGACAGTTTCATACCCAGTGTATATTTTCATGGTAGAATAGCTAGAAAGACTGTGGTTTTTGGCAGTAAACTAAATATAAGATTTCTTTTTTTGGCTCAGATTTTATTTTATATTTTTACTGAACTGTTGAAAAAGGAGTCTGTCTACCTGCAAAAACACAGGCCTTCATCATAAAATGAACTCATGTTTTGTTATATATGTGTATCTATTACATATGTTATATGTATCATATACTGTATATGCAGATGTGTGTGTATTTTTCTCTTTTTTTCTTTTATTTATTTTCTTTCTTCTTTTCTTTGCCTCAGTTGGCTCTTACTAGCTGCAGTTTTGAAAACTACATCCTGAAATATCTTATGATGATATTTTTTTCTTAGAAAGACTGTAAGTTCTGTTTTTTATTGACAGTGACCCAGATGCTGTCCAGTCAGAATTATCGACTGAGATATAAGAATTTGAGCTATAAATACAGCCTTCATTTCTTATTCCAGGAAACTACTTGTTCTGAAAGCTAATATACCTGGAATAATACTTTATTGCAAGTAAGAAATTCTTCACTTAGAAATTGATCTAAATTTTCTAAGAGTTCTCCTGCTTGCTTGCTTATTTATTTTATTTGTTTGATTGTTTTATAGTTCCTGGAGGACCTATGTAGACAACCCTAAAGATTTGCCCAATGAAACTGAGCAAAATAAGTTGTTAAATACATGCACCTTTTGGTGCCCAAACTCCTTACTCTGTCTCTGAAGGGACTTTGTAATGTATGGTGATAGCACTTTTGCTCTCCCTGAGACTATTTCTGGTTAATTTCTGCTCCATGCAGATCTGGCTTATTTTGTTTTAGGGACCATGTGAGTATGCTCCACTAGTGAATAATACTTGGATCTGTTCTTATTTTGTAATATGTTTGTATATGTTTATCAAACTTGGAAAAGCCTCAGTGACTGGCCCTCTCTTCTTTGTAACTAGATGGAGGTGGGTGATTTTAATCTGGTCTCAACTGTATTTGAGAACATCTTCATTTGAGGACTTAACTTTTTGTGCCGTTGTGCTGATTTCGTCATGCTTGTGAAACATTTTAAAGTCAAAGTCAGAAGTTCTCTTCTGAAAGTGCTCATATTCTTTATAATTAGTGTGATGTTCTGTTTTTATTTTAAAACATTGTCACTTTGGCTAAAACTGTAGTCAAGAGTATAATCATTTTGTCTTTATGTTTTGATTTAATAACCAGTCTTCTCAGATAACTCTTAATCATATTGACTTTCTCATACTCAGAGTACAGTTTTTCAGCTATCAGCTGACATCACTATTAGAACAAACACTTGTTATACTCTACTGGGGGACTGGATTAGGGAATCCAGGAGACCTTTAGTCTATAAACAGATGACTCTGTGTGAAAGCAGACTTCTAAGCCAAGTCCTGGCTATAAAGAATTAATTATGTACAATTGACTGTAACTGATATAAGGGGAATTTAATTATAGTTAATGTTATAATTTTGGATGGGCAAACTATAAAACAGTTTTCTTTCTCCTTGGACTATTTCTAATCCTCAGTTTAATAAGCCACACTTGGGAAAAATGAAATAAAATCTCTTGCCCCAACCAACTCTCTCAGAATTGGAAAAAAAAAAAATCTTATGGAAAATCTTAAGAAAGTTTGATGATAACCTAATGGTCATTATCAAAACTTAAAAATGGTTAATGTATAGAAAATATTGACTATATATTGATCAGCTTTGTCTTCAAAACTAATTATATAAGTGGTCAAATATTATAAAACTACTTTTCATGGCAATGTATTTATTTGCATTGTTTCAATAGAAATCTCTTCTTCTTTCCACCAGAATTTAATTGGATAAACCAAAATTTGTAACTAGGGCCATTCCAGAAATGTCACATTAAAAAGTAAACTCATTGCAGAAAGAAGATTAGAAGTTGCCAGGAACTGGGGGAAAAGTTGGATAGGAAGTTATTGCTTAATGGGTAGGGTTTTTGTTTTGGATGATGAAAAAGTTTTGGAAACAGTGAATGGAACACTGTGAATGAAATTAATGCCATTAAATTGTACACCTAAAAATGGTCAAATGGCAAATTTTGTGTTGTATATATTTTACGACAATAAAATTTTATTTATATATATATATATATATATCAATCATTTAATTAAGTGTAGTAAGCTACATTCCTTTTCTCCACACCCTCTCCAGCATTTATCAGTTGTGGACTTTTGAATGATGGCCATTCTAACTGGTGTGAGGTGATATCTTATTGTAGTTTTGATTTGCATTTTTCTGATAATTAGTGATATTGAGCATTTTTTCATGTGCCTATTGGTCATTTATATGTCTTCATTGGAGAATTGCTTGTTTAGGTCTTCTACCCATTTTTGGATTGATTTGTTTGTTTTTTTCTTATTAAGTTGTACAAGATGTTTATAAATTCTGGAAATGTTGTATGTATGTATTGGTGTTGACTCACAGACATAGAAAACAAACTTATGGTTACCAGGGAGAAAGGAGACAGGAAGGAATAAATTGAGAGTTTAGTATTTGCAGATACTAACTACTGTATATAAAGTAGATAAACAACAAGTTTCTACTGTATAGCACAGGGAACTATATTCAATATCTTGAAATAAAAAAATAAATAAGTGTAGTAAGGCCATTTTAAGGAACAGAACTGTGTTTCAGTTTTGGAAACAGTGCTTCAAAGTCCTTCTAGGCATCTGGTCTGATATCTACTGTCAAGTGACCAAAATAACACAGTTTAGTAACGAGTATGACGCCCTTTGTTCAAGGGAAAACAATCCATGGATTGTGGGAGGTAGTGTCTCACAAGCAGTAAGACATTTTTCCTAAAGGATTTTGGGCAAGAGTGAGTATAAAACTCCCGTTAGAAACATCAGTGTGTTAGAAGCAGCAATGCGGAAACAAGGCCTGATTGGCTAAGAGGTCGTGACTTCCCTGGTAAGGCCGGCAGGCCCTGTTCTGTAGAGTCAGGTGAGCAAGCTGAAGCAGAGTTGGAGGGTCGTGATCGCTGTCTGTTAGATAGTGAGATGTATCCCATAAGTGGGGATGGATAGGCTTAGATTTGTGACATGGGCCTAGCCATGAGGGCAACTTGCATTTTGTGAGTCCAGATATACAAATTTCCTTTATTGCAACTCTAGTGTTTATGGATTCCTAAGCCTTAGCCACAGTAAAGAACATCACTTCCTTGCAGGCCAGGGACATTGGTGAACCTGGGAGCTTTCAGAGAAAAAGACACACAATGCTGAAAAAGGAGAATGAGATAGTATTTCTGGCCCTAGAGAACAAACAATAAAAATATCTCTAGTCTTTAGAAAGGTTCCAGACAGAAGTTACACTCTAACCTTAATGTCTTATCACTTTGTTCTGTTAAATATGCCACAAGAAAAATTAATCATCACTTCTTGTAATAAAGAGACCAAACTAGATCAGAGCATCAAATTAATTACACTGAATCAGAAAGTCATAGAACAGACTTATTTGGCCAAATGCAGGCATCTAATACAGAATTCTGACCACAGGGAAATTTGGAACGAGTGAAAGTGAGATTTCACAGCTCACCCTCCTCTGACTTGGAGCACCTATCAGGTTACTGGAAGACGTCAACTTCTAACAACCTGCATTCTAAGAGCTAATCCACAAATCACAGGGCAATTCTAAAACTTTGACACTCCAAGATAAACTAAATTATTGTTATTTCCTTATCAAAGGCAGGAAATTTGGTTCTTCATCAAAACAAACCCCAAATTTATTCAATCAGAATTTTGTACACTGTTATTTATTTTTCAGCTATAATTACAACCTTCACTGATAATATTATGTATAATACTTTATTGCAAATAAAACAAAATAAGACAAATAAACTATACCTCATAGTGATCAAAATGTCTATTTTTTTTTTTCTTTTTTCACTCTAGAACCACAAGTGCTTTGAATTTGTAGAAACCTGGTTTACTTCATACCCATGAAAGTAACTTTTGGTGATGCATACTTTATAAAGCATACAAATCACCCTCTTTGGTTTTTCCATAAAAGCTGCAAAAATGTAACTTTGTTCCAGACTTTTTTTTTTATAGTTGGCATCATTTCTCATATCTTTGTCTTTTTTTTTTTTTTTTTTTTTTTTTTTTTTCAGATTTAGACTCTGAGCATATACTGACTCGGGTGGCCTGTTTTATATGAGGTGATATTTTGGCTTCAGTCTTCTTCATGGCTTTGATCGTGCATTTTTTCCTTTTAAAATAATCTAGTTCATTTGGAATCTGAATGTTTCAAAGACTCAAGGTTTCTACAGACAGCTTTCCTTTGATTTCAATTTCAGATTTTCTTTTCTTTTTTTGTGACATAAGGTAGGGGTTTTAAACTTAATGCACTTTTTATTTCTTTTGGCCATCAAAGAAGCAAGCCGGTTTTGTTTGTTTGTTTGTTTGTTTTTATTCCCTGATGGGAAAGAGTCAGCATTTTCTGTTAAGAAAAAGTCAGCATTATTGATAAATGTTGTTTTACACATGTCAACCAAAAAAAAAAAAAAAAGAAAAAAGCACAACCTAAAAGTTGAGAATTATGTTTCGTTTTGTGGACATTCTGAGGACTTCAAGCCCAGGAGGCAACATTTCAGAATAGCTCTGAGGGACTGCCCTGAAGAGGTAAGGGAGGAGCCAGGTTATATATGAGTTTTTACAGCAAAGACCAGGTAATTGGAACATCCAAAGAATACTGTTAATTAAATAAAACTAGGTATCTCCAAGTTAAGGAATTTAGCCTTTTCTATATATAAGAAGATGCAAGAATCTGGGCTCATTAAAATCATTCTTTGATATGTACCTTCACTATTAGGGCCAGTATCCCATTCTTTCCCATCCTGAGTCCCCTCAGGATGCACCCTTAGGGGTGACTGCAGTGGCTGACTGCTTGATGGCAGGCTTCCTGTTTCCATCCTGAGTTCCCTTAGGGCTCACCCTCTAAGAGACTGCAATGTAATGGCTTGGTGGCTGCAACATCCTTTGTTTACTGATATGGCAGGCAATAGTTTTCATTCACAGACACACACAGTTTAAAACTGGTGGAATAGTACTCAGACTAGGAAAAACTTGAATTATCGCAATTTTAGTCAGAGAATTTATTTACCTTATATTGAATAACATTGGATTTGACTTTTCAGGTTGAAATGCTGAATATAAAATGATGTAGATGATGTAAGTATGAAACTTAGCAGATTTAAAAAGCCTAGCATATAAAATATGCCAAATCATAAGAATTAGTTATTATTTGTTGGAATTCTCTTCTGCTTTAGAGTATTTTTTCATAATCTCCTGATCACAATATTCCACATTAATGTCAGTTTTAGTGATACAGTTGTTTAAGATGTCCTGGAAATGACTTAAACTTGGAAAGTTGTTACCAAGAGAATTTAAACCCATGATCAACTCACACTAGAAGAGGTAACTTAGAGGTAAATGACTTTAAACTGACCTTAGGCTACTCTAGCCTAGAATAAGGGCTTAACTACCCACTAGGACCTCACTTGCTGGGCTCTGTCTTCAGGGATGAAGGTAAAACTGACATGCTTCTGATTTCGCCCGTTTGCCTCTGCATCTGAAATGTGTACTTTGTTGTTGTGATTCTTAGAAGTTTACAGAAGTATGTCAGACTGATTACTTTCCCCTAAAGAGTATAAATTCACGTGACTCATCAGAGGAGTGAAGTTCAACAATGATGATTAACTTCTGACTAACCTCTTTCTTCTCCCACCCCATCCCATCTCCTTGCCCACAGGAAACTCAATCACCTGTCACCCTGTGGGTGGCAGCTGTAGCATTTTTCCATGAGTAGTTGATTGATGGTTATGATTCAGCACCTGGATGCCAGTCAGTTCCATCTTGGTATAAATTGTTAAGGCAAGTGATGTTTCTGCATAAAAATCTCTGCAAGTTTAACTACAAGGACAGCCCTTAAATTGGATTCTTGTCATCTTTCAATAGTAGTCGCACATTTAATTCTGGGTTGGTTGATTCTTCTGCTCTTTGAGAAATAAATGTTAAGTCCAAACAAAAATACGTTATTTGGCCCAGCACTTTTGACAACTGAGCAGTCAGGATTCCACCAGAGAAACAGAACCAGTAGGCTATATATAGATAGATTAATTTATCAGAAAATCTTATCAATAGAGAATGAATGGTAAATCTGTATAACAAACCTTACTTTTGTTAACCACAGTTTTCCTGGTCACCGACCCTCTTCTGTCTTCCCCCACACCCTTCTCTCCTTGGTCTTTAAACTAAAGATGGTACTTGAGCCTGAGTTCTAAGCTACCTGTGGGAGTTACTCATTTTTTTCCCTGGGTATCTCCCATGTATACACCAGGTAGATGTGTTAATCAACCTTTGTTTGTTTTTCTCCTATTAATCTGTCTTTTGTTACAGTGTTCCCCAGCTGAGAATTTAGAAAGTTGAGGGAAAATTATTTTCTTCTCCCCTAAAACTAGGTGCTACATCCTAGCCAAGTTAACACATAAAACTGACCTTCACAACAATCTTCTTGCCATATTTGGTAACAGAGTACATCAGTAATACAAGTTCATGTTTAGGTCCAGACTTCTGTGGGTGAAGATCTCAACCAGTGGAACAAAATCTAGAACAAAACCTTACTCACTCTTCCTTTCCTTTCCTTTTTTTTCCTTTCCTTTCCTTTCCTTTCCTTTCCTTTTCTTTTTTCTTTTCTTTCTTTCTTTCTTTCTTTCTTTCTTTCTTTCTTTCTTTCTTTCTTTCTTTCTTTCTTTCTTTCTTTCTTTCTTTCTTTCTTTCTCTTCTTTCTTTCTTTCTTTCTTTCTCTTCTTTCTCTTCTTTCTTTCTCTCTTTCTCTCTTTCTCTCTTTCTCTCTTTTGCTTATTTAGTACTTATTATGTACTTGGTATAGAGGAGGAAGAGTAATTTTCCCTATACTCTTCTAGATTCTTGGCTGAGACATCCCTGCAATAAAAGACAGATTAACAAGAGAGAAAAACAAACAGAAGCTTAAAAAACGTGTAGACCTCATGTTTATGCAGGGGATATGCAGGAAAACTGAGTCAAACTCTCTGAAATGGCCCAAACAAGCACCTTAATTACTACCTCCAGTAAAAGACAAAAGAAAGATGTTGGGGGATAAAGGGGGGCAGTTAAGGGAAGTTGTCAGGAAAACCACAGTAAACAAAGGTAAGATTGTTATACAGACTTAAATTCCTGCCTTCTCCACAGATAAAAGAGTTTATCATGATTTAGAGTATCCTTTTCTTCCTGTTACAGAGATGGAGACACAAATGGAGATTTCCTTTATAGGTGGAAATTTCCCCTGCAAAAAGGTAACATCTACTCTGTTTTCAGAGCTTCTCCTATGTCTCCTGTCTCTACTGTTTCTTAAAAATAATCAGCTCAGAAATAATCTTTATGGGAAAGAGACATATTTGGGGGTGACACAGTTACTTTTCACAGGCATTTTTCTGCACACATTGTAACTAATAATTAACATTGTAACTAGTTAATTATTTAAGTAACGTAATAATGCCTCGAGATCAGTTCTCTTATTAGTCCTGTTTTACATATTGAGGTACAGAGAGGCTGAGCAACTTGCCTAAGATGTGGAACCAAAATTGCATATAGAGTCTGGCTGCAGAGTGAATGCACTTAACCACTATACCATGCTGTCCTTTGTGGTTCCAGATGGATTCCAGTTTCTTAAGAAATTGGGTTTATGTGGAGATTGAGGAAATATTTATTTCTAGTAATCTGTCTTATGAAGAAACTAAAAAATATTTCCTTAAATACTGAACTCACATAGTCAGCATGGTATCAGTTCAGTTCTGTTCAGGCATTCTCCCCATATTATCACCTTGACTCCCAGATTATATTCATTATAGCTGTTTGAGGTTTGGTGCTATTTGATGAAGCTTCATATCTGAGTTTTGATCAGCACTTGTCACCTGTTACCATTGCTCCAACAGTCTCATAGTCATGGAAGACTGTGCTTTAGCCTCAGGTCTAACTAAGCTAGTTTAACCTAGCTTAATTAGAGGCTCAGCTAATTATCATATCTTAGGTCAACATCTTATATAACAAGTTTCCTTCATCTCTCACATATGTGTTATATATAAAGTATTCTAGGCAACACCTTTTTTCCTGTGTACAAGTATGGACGTTCAATAGAGAAAAAGTAGTTTTATGATGTACCAGCATTCTTCCAGAAGAGTCCTAGACCAGGAGACGTGTTTGAGGGACAAGTCCATGATTTCCACTGATTTAGACATAAGCAGAATCTTTTCTTCACTTAATGTAAACTTCCTCTGGGGAGGCTCCTCATTTACTCATGAAGACAGACTCTGGTGGTTTGGTCTCATGGGGTGTTGGTCACTGAACAATTTTGTTAACTGGGAGATGTCTGTTTTTGAGATTATGAGAGAAATGATTAGCTTAGAGATCAGGTCAGAGAATGGCTTTCACGTAGAGCACAGAAGAGGGCGCCTCAAACAAAGTTTTTATGAATTAGTGTAATCTTAGGAAGCAAAGAAGAACAAAGCAAAACAAACAAACAAAAAAACCAAGATGAGAATTTAGGTTGAAAAATAAATGGGAGAAAAAATGTGGGAAATAGGAAGAATTAACAGAAAGAAATAAAATTTTGCTGGTCTACAATATTGTTTCCATAGGAGTTATACTAGTAAAGGATGTAAGACTGAAGGCCAATCCTAAGAAAAGATATTTAGGTGAGAAAATGGACAGTACGGAGATGTTTTTGGGGAGAGTTTGTGCTACTGTTATTGTTTACTTACTTATAGGTTTGGGGAGAAATATAGAAAAGTAAAAGAAGAAATTATCCACAATTCCACTATTCTAAATCACTTTTAATATTTTTTGACTTTTATTCCAAAGTTCTTTCAAGGATTTTACAAAATATTTTTCCTTGAGTGTAAAATGCCATTAATTACAAAAGCATAATTAATTTAATAATACATTTCCAGAAAACAAAATTTTAAAATGACCATTTTTAAAGTACACAAATGAATAGATGTACTGGATAAAGATATGTGGTAATTGTGGTCATAATTTATATGTATTTTGAATCCTGTCCTGTTCAATTAACATTTATAGAATAATAAATTTTCATAGTAATAGAAGCTCATAATAGACCTTATTTTAACAGCTGTTCATAATTCTACCTTGTGGATTTACTATATTTATTTAACCTTCTACCATTGTTGGCATGTTGTTTGATTCCAGTTACAAATAACTCTCCAATGGATATATTTGTGTATGAATTATTTTTTTATTTTAGGTTAGTCTCTCAAGATGAATTCGTGGTAGTAGCATAATCAGGTTGAAGAATAAGAAAATATTTATGATATTTAAGGTCCATTGCCAAATAGCTTTCTAAAAGAATTTATAACAAAGTTTTATAACAATGCCTAATGGGAGACTTTTTAAAAATGTATCAATTTGTTTCTCAAATTGTGTAGGGATCTTCCTAGCAAGACATGATATGATGAGGACATTGAAACTCTCTTTTGTAATTAAAAGAGACTACACTTAGAAAAGCTAAATTTAGGTCCTAGTTTTGCCACATCTCTGTGACCTTGAACATCATTTAACATTTTTCCAGCTTTTCCATCTGTAATACAGAAGTAAGTTTTTTTCTGCCTGGTTTATAGAGCACTATACTAATCAAATACTTGAAAGGATTTTGGATTTATCATTATTAATTCAAATAGAACAAAACAATATAGTTTTATAATATAGTATAGCATAGATACTAATCCATGCCCTGGGAATGGGAAAGTTTGATATTAAACTTAGATCATCAGAGATATTTGGTTTATTTTGGACTGTGTCAGAAAAAAAATAAATCTGTGTTACTTGAGGACTTTGGACTGATTCCACTTTTTTACATAATGCCAAATTTTGTTCACTCATATCTCTAATACTGTATTATTTTATCAATTCCAGTATATGGCAGAACTGCTTAGATTCATACTGGGGAATCCAATTGTGTAATAATGTGGAAAGGGGAAATCCTGTTATCTAATTGGTAGGAACTTTTAATTTGTGTGTGGGAACGAGGAGAAGGAAAGAATTATAGCTAGGTATAAGTGAAAGCCAAAGATAAGTTATATGTATGTAGGGCAAACATTTTTTTTTCTTCTTCCTTTTTAGGTTTTTTGGCTGGTCTAATAATTACACTGATATAAGACAAATTAACAAGGGAAAAATACATTTTATTATGTACATACAGGAATCCCACAAATACACGAGATTCAAAGACAGTCAGGCAACTGAGGCTCATATGTCATTCTGAGCTAAGGAATGAGATAGGGACCTGGGGCTTCAAAGGGAAGGAGGGTCATTCACAGGACAATGAGAAGATGAGATGCTTGGCAATTAGATGTTTGCCCTGCCATACAGATAAGTCTCTTAGATTAAAAAAACTATCTCTAGTGCTAATAGCTCTCTTTCCGGTACATGTCTCCTGTCTAAATTTTTTTAGGCAGTTAAGGGAGAGGTACAAATGTTGTTCTGAGTCTGCTGGGTCTTGACTGCCTTCAGCTCAAAATAATCCACATGTTAAAGTAGCATATTTTGGGGTAACATGTCCCACTCCCCTTCACATGTCAGGTAAAAAAAAAAAATGAGCACTATGATTGAGAAGAGGAGATGCTTTACATGTGAGAAGGAAAGGCAGGTTAGCATCATCCATTTAAATTGCCTCTTATGTTTGATTTTTCAAATTACTGAAAACCAAATGATGGTAAAGAAATAAGCAGCTGGGTGAGATTCCATGATCTGGACCAAAACAGCAAAGAGAATGATGAGCTTGTACAACTGGGGTTAGTGAGAATGAATCTTCAGTCTGAAGAGAATGAAATGTGGGGAGAAAGGGTCCCTGTGGGGTAGGGGTGAGAACAGTGAGGATGAAAACAAGCGACGTACTTGAGGTGACACAGGACGGGCAGCAAGAATACAGCAGATAGAAGAGGGTTCTTGCTAAAGAAAGGAGACTGAATTTTAAAGTCTGAGGAAGTGGTACTGTTTGAAGTCCACAGAAGGAGAAAGGAATGTGGTAGAGAACGTCGGGAGATTGCAATAGGAAAGACCTAGCAGAACAGAAATTAATAGACTAGTATAGGTAGAACCTAAGCAGAAAACATGACACAATAGAATAGAGGAAACACAGAAGCTGAATTAAAAACAAAATAAAAGTATATTATTGGGGCATGGGAAACATCCCATCAAAAATCAAAAGGCTGGATATTTAATTATTAAACTTTAAAAGAAAAAAAAAAGGAAATGGCTTTAATGCAAGGCAACTAGGTAAGAAAATACCTGGATATGAAGAACAAAATTTATTTTCTCTGAAGAGACAGTATTGGGGGATTTTACATTTATTACTAGAGAAAGAACTTACTAGAAGCTAGCCACAGTTTTCGTGAACACTTCCCATGAATATGCAAAAGAAACATACCATGGAGGATGTAGGGTATATGTTCATGGAGGTTCATCTTAGGAGAAGGTAAACAGATTTATGAGTGTATAAGTCACCCTGTGGAAGTTTATAGTGCCATATTCAGAAGGAAGAGGAAACACTGAAGGGACATATCTCTCTGTGTTAATTATAATCTGCCAGAAAAATCTGTTGGTCAAAAGGGAACCAAAGGAGCACAGGAGAGTGTGACCATATAACCTTAGGAATCATGATCCTGAATGGGAACAGCCAAGTGGGTTCTGGACATTAGGCAAAGTACCTTAAGAAAATTCACTATGAGTGACAGGACATGTATACAGGAGAAAAAGAGACATTTAATCCAAGGCAAGCACAAAAGCCCTGCGTGAACCGTTGAGAGAGTGTGCCAGTGATGAAGCTGTTGTCTCTCAGTCTCAAGCCCTCTCTGTGTACGCAGGATGAGGTGCTGGGTTGAGCCTCTGCAGAGCACACTGCTGCCTTGCCAGCTGCTCCCTGCTGGTCTCCAGCCATGGGGGCCCCAGGAGGACACACAGGCCTGGCGGAAGGAGAAGGGGTGTTCTGCTCTCTGTGGGCTTGTATATATATTCACTATTCCTGTAAGCATCACACCAGCAATGCTTTCCATCCCAGGAGAGGCAGCGCTTTCCAAGAGCAGCATCTGAGTCCAGTTTGCAGTTTTCCTCTCTCTTGCACAACCAGCTTCAGCCTGTCCCCCAGAGACATCAGCATCAGTCTGCCGGCACCCCCTCCGCAGAAGTCTGAGTCCCATCTTCAAGCCTCTAGGCCGTAACAGTGCCAACCTTTCCCCTTTGCTCCCCTTCCCCTAGGGATGGTCATTGTTTCAGGGTTGCTACTTTCATCCTAAATTTGTGTACCTTTTTGACCCTTTCCTAATTCTGAAGCATCTGATGAGTTAATTTTGTTTAAAAAAAAAAAAAGATAGCTAAGGTTAAGTATTAAGAGTTCTTTGTAATAATCAGCATATTAAATATCTTAGGGACTCTGTTAGCTCTACTGATTATAAAAGATACAGCAGACTCAACATGACAGAAAGAGACCTTTTCAATGAGCCATTTTACTTAAAAAACAACTTTAAATTGAAAGGACAGCACAAATACATTAGTAAGGGAATTGAAGCTTACAGGGATGAGGAAATAATAGAAACTCAAGAGACTTTAGGTAAAAATAAGATAGGCAAACAAAGGAAAGACATCATATTAAGTAGGCTATAGGGAGGCAGTAGGTGTTGACATGATTTTAATAAAAACTGACAATCCAAACAACCTTGAGCACCTTTCCCCCGGTTACAAAATGTGTACAGTCTGTAAACCCATACACAGATCAGAGATTTCAAAAGTAAAAAAAAAAATATGAGGACACAGTCATAGACATTACATAAATGGTCCAACAAGTTAATTGGAGAAAGTCTCTGCTGATATCTTTGTGAAGAAGTTAGAAAGAGGAGAAATGAATAATTGTATCATCAGGTGGATGTGTACTGGGTTAAATTTCCAGGGGCAAAGTTACTGACGAAAGGGTCAGTGACAAGCAGTAAAGCCCCCAGTGCTGTTTCACAGGCTCTACCTTGGTTTTGTCCTAGTCCACATTTCATTTTAAATCAATGATGTCAATTCCTTCCTGTCAAAGACTGCCAGCAACATAGCTATAGTTGAAAAAGTTTGATTTATTATCAGTTGCAGTTGCGGGAGAATGCTTATTTATGGGGAATTCTGGTATAAGATTTGGGTTTTGGCTGAGTCATTCTGGGGAGGGTCTAAGGAAATGGGGCTTTGAATGCTGTCAAGAAGCAGGGATATTTCTATGATTGGTACCTCAATCACTCATATTAGGCAGGAAAGAAGGAAGTTTGGTATTTTGTAGGTTACACCATGATCTTGAGTTGTGTCACTTTATCAGACTGTCAGAGTGACTTTGATGTTGCTGTTCTGTAAGATGGTTTCTGTTCAATAAGAGAACAACACAGCTTAGCTGTGAGCATCAGACCAGGATATTAGGGGCCTCTTTCCTCTCGCTCAGTGATTTATTTAGGTAAGTACTTAGGAGGCAACTTAATCAAATTTGTAGATGATATCAAGTTGAAAAAAGATAGTCAGTCACAATTAAAAATGAAAAGAAAAAGCAAAGACAACATGGACTCTAGAGATAAAATGTGTGTTAGAGGACATAAAATACAAATTAGCCTTTTATAAATGAGAAGACAAAGGCCTAATGCAATTAATGACTTACCCAAGCGTAAGGGCAAACAAATTAAAAATAAGAAACTTAATTCTTCCTGTTGAGATTAACTGAAGAGACTTCCCCTCCTCCCCTTTTCTTAGAGCATTCACTTCAGAAAATTTGTAAGTTCTTTTTTTCTTTTTGAAATGCATGTGAATCTTTTTAAAAGCTGAGTAAGCCTCTTGCCAGCTTTACGACCCAGGATGGTCTTTCTCTAGGACCTGAGAGCCATCTCTTTGAAATGTAATAACCAAGGATGATCTTGACCCTAATTCCCAGTTTCTGTCGGTGGCTAGGAGCCTCACATCAAGTTACAAAATAACTTCCTGTCATACAGATATAAGAATTTTTTTTTCTTTTGGTTAAAGTCGCTTAGCCATCATAGATGGTCACCTCAATTATCAGGTAAATTTCAGATGAACTACATGTGACAAATGGTGTGTCAAGTCCTCTTTCTTGAGGACCAGTTCAAGTTTATCTTGAGACTATGTGTGTAAAGGTTTGTATCTGCTTGGCTACAGAAAAGAGTGAGATTTCTTTGTCTTGGCATTGTCCTTAACAGATTTCCTGTGATGCATATCACATTCTGGTTTAACGCTTACTCAATAATAATGTTGTTTTCTTTCTCTTCTGCCTTTGTGGAGAAGTTTCCTGGGTTGGGAGGATATTTTGTTTTTTATTATATTTCCCCAACACAAGGTCACAGGACAGTGACAAAGATGGAATTGTTATGCAATCACCAGTTCAGAGTTTTTCCAGTAAATCACCCTACTATTAACTGAAGAATACCTATTTAGATGTACATGGTCACCATTTTGAAAGTATGCAAAAGATGAGCTGAAACTAGGAATATTAATAAGGATAAGTGTAAAACACTTATTTGGTTCAAAGGACATAATGCATTTCTTAGGTTGCAACTGCATTCAAATGTGTCAAATAGTAAGGAGAAAATTAATTCAAAGTTCTAGAGAGACATCCCCAGTATTTATTTATTTTATAACTGGAAGTTTATACCTTTTGACCACCTTTCTCCAAATCCGCCTCTTCCTACCCTCTACCTCTGGTAGTCACAAGTTCGATTTCTTTTCTCTTTTTCATTGACTTTCTTTTTCGTTTTCCTTACCTCCTTTTTGCTTTCTTCCTTCCTTTCTTTTTTTTAATATTCCACATATAAACCAGATCATGAATATTTGTCTTCCTCTGTCTGACTTATTTCACTTAGTACAGTGCCTTCAGGGTCTATCCCCGGTTTTTGTAAATGGTAGAATGTCCTCATTTTTTATGGCTGAATAATATTGCATTACTCAACAACTTTATCCATTCATCCATTGATGGACACTTAGGTTGTTTCCATGTCTTGGCTATTGTAAATAACGCTGCAGTGAACATGGGGATATAGCTATCTCTGCAAGATAGTGATTTTATTTCCTTTGGATGTGTTCCCAGAGGTAGAATTGCTGAATCATCTGATCATCTGCTTTTAATTTTTTGAGGATACCCCATTCTGTTTTCCATATTGATTGCACCAATTTACAATCACACGAGCAGTGCACAAGGGTAATGCACAACACGATGACTCTTGTTTACACTGCTGTATGATATATAGGAAAGTTGTTGAGTTCCCATCATGTTTCCAAATGCAAGTTCCAGTGCCCAGCACGCAGTGAGGCCAAACAAACCAAATCATTGGAGTTTGGAGCAGAGAAAGGTTTATTGCAAGGACCATAAAAGAAGAACAGGTGGCGCATGCTCAAAAGGTTGGAACTCCCCAATGGATTTCAGAGAAGACATTTTATAGGCAAAATTTGTGGGGAGTTCTGCAGGGTGTGTCATCTCCCTCTGATTGTTTGGTGGTGAGGTAACAGGGTGGTGTTCCAGGAGTCTCAATCATTAGCCTTCTGGTTCCATCCAGTCAGAGGTCCACATGCTTGTGCTCAGTCTGAGGTTACCATCCCTGACATGGGTGGAGGCCTTAGTTCTTATAGAAAAACTCAGAGATATCTATCAGATTGTTATGCACATCCCTGGAGGAGGAACCAGGCCCAGGTCCCATTGTTGCATCATTGTTTCTTTCCGCATTACCTCACTCTCCTAATTAATAACTGTTTGAATCTACCCTTTGGAACCCACGGATGTTCTAGCAGTCTGAAAGCCTTTTTTCTACAAACAGTAAACAGTGGAAGAGGGACATGGAAAGATTTTTATCACCGGGAGGACCCCTCAGGGTCCTGCTTGGTTTCAATAACAGGGAGAAAAATTTTTTTTTCTTTTTTTCTTTTTCTCTTTATATTGCATCTATATGAGATGATGGGTGTTAGCTGAACATATGGCAGCCATCATTTCACAACATATGTAAATAAAACTATCACGCCATGAGCCTTAAATTTACACAGTGATGTATGTCAATTACTTCTCATTAAAACTGGGGGAAAAAAGTTCTAAGATAAAAGACCAGTGCTTTATTTCCATTCGAGTAGTTGTGCTTAGAAAGGTTCTAGAAGGAGAGCAGATTTTTTGAGGGTGTGTGTTTCTTCTCAATTCATGCACTCCTTACCATCTTTCTTCCTGAGGTGGCACCTAAATTCCAGGATGCTCATGAGTTCTATAGCCCAGGTCATATGGGTTGGTGGGTAGGGAGTAATTTAGGGGAGGATTCTGGCTGTGCCACAGTATCATTTGCTCAGATGTAAGCCATCCAGTCTGGATCTTGGGTACAGTGAATCATTGTTTATGACATCTGCAGGAATGTTTAATGTCCTCAACCACTCTCCAGTCAGAAGATTGATCATACATACACTGAAAACCCCACCTTTCCTATCACGGGAGACAAAAGCCATCTGGTAACTGGCTTGTTCTCTTCCCACTAATTCTTGAGAACTTCTTGGGAGTAAGAAATAGTTATATCTTGCAGTTCAGTTGGGGAGGGTCACAGAAGATTAGTTAACTTTGGGAAAGAACACAAAGGGCAATATTTTATAATATCATTTCATCTCAACATTCTCATCCACCTCAGACAATTCAGTTATTCTGAGAAGAAACATGAAGAGAAGATAATATATGAAATTCAGATGGTAAATTGTTGGCTAATTAAATGTCATGAAAATTTGTTATAAAAGACTAATAACCTAGAGGGTGGTGGGGAGAGATTAAATACCATGAGGATGAAGAAAGTATAAATTCATATAGTTAACCAATTAATTTTATTTTGACAATTATTTTGAAATCACTATAATAATGTCAGTTTTGTATGTGTGGTTCTTTTTTTAAAAGGAAAGTCACTGACCTACTTAATGACAAATGATCTTTACAAGGTGACAAAATCTGTCCCACAAAAGTATGTTCTTTGAATTCTGTAACATGTTTGAAGCCTCACTTAGTTTATATACTACCAAGTTTTCATC
This sequence comes from Camelus ferus, assembly GCF_009834535.1. NCBI lineage: Eukaryota > Metazoa > Chordata > Mammalia > Artiodactyla > Camelidae > Camelus > Camelus ferus. The sequence goes on from NC_045696.1 coordinate 100,432,342, forward strand.
ATGTTCTGTTTGTTTCATCATCTAGAGATGCATATCTCTAGATTTAATTATTAACATTCTATGTGTGTGGAAAATTTGGAGGCAAAATTTCTCTTTACTCAGCTGAATATTATAAAACACTAAAGAAATCCATATGTCCTTTAAAAGAAGAATTTGTGTGAGGTTGGCCTACACAACTTAAAATGGGCTAATTTGGGAAAGTATAAATGGAATCTTCTGAATAAATAGCAGTGTTGTTACCCTGCAAAAAAATTAGTGTAGTCACCAAGGGTGGAGTTTTCACTTTTCCTGTGGTGTAAATTAATGCACTGGGAAAAAAGAAAATAAATAAATAAAGAATACCATGAACTAAAATGGTAAAGGAGAATGTAGAACTGTGCGACTTTGTGGGTTGTGTGGGGAGAACCAATTAAGAATGGGGTTTTCCAGTCTCTGACATAGTACACAGAAGGCTGTGGGTGGTGGGAGAGGAGCTGATGAGTACCCTTTAGAACAAGTTGTGTTTGCGATGCCTGGGGGATACCAAGTAAATGTCTACAGACATAAGAGTTCATGAAAGAAGGTTTAGCTAGAGACAAAGATTCTGCGATTTATTATTTTATAGGTGATAGAAATGCTATGGAATATTATTGAAGGTATGAATTATGAGAATCTGAAAAACTAAATATTTGCTTCTAGATCAAAATGAGGTATAAAGTTAAAAAAAAATACTACCTCCAAAATATACACTGGCTTTTCAAGCTAAGTTTAAGTATTAGGAAGACAAAGAATTGAAAACTTAAAATATGTGAATATTTTGAGACCAGCTAAAACACCATAAGCCATCATTTTCACCAACATCATAACTCTGAGGACTGTGGTAGACAGAGCTGTGAATCAGATTGCTCTCTTGGCATTTTATCTCCAACTTGGTAGCCAAAATTTCTCCAGTATGAGATCTCCCCCAGATGCCTTTTATACAAGAAAAGCGCATATGGGGTGACAGGGGAGAGCATGTCCCAGGTCTTGGTTGAGTCCCTGGGACGTGCCCTGCCAAGTGTAGGTCCTTGGCTTCACACAGGAAAGAATTGAATAGTGAGCCACAGTTGAGTAGAGATAGATTTATTTAGAGAGATATGTACTGCACAGAGTAAGGCTGTTTCAGAAGACAAGAGAAAGACCACGAGGTGTGGAGGTTGGATGCTCAGGTTAAAGTAAAACTAGATACACACTCCATAGACAGAGTGTGGGCTGTCTCCAAAGATGAGGGAGTGAGATGTGGCCATGAGGCACAGTGTTGCCAGTTTTTATGGGCTTGGTAGCTTCATGTGCTAACAAGTTGGAGGACCATTCCAACTACCTTGGGGAAGGGGCTGGGATTCCCAGGAACTAAGCCACTGCCCACTCTTTGACTTTTTATGGCTAGCCGTGGGACTATCATGGCACCTGTGGGCATGTTATTTACCATGCTAATATATCACAATGAGCGTATAATGAAGCTCAAAGTCTACTAGAAGTTAAATCTCCCTCCATCTTGAGCCTCAAGGCCTACTGGGAATTGAATTTTCCACCATTTTGGTGTTAATTGCTGTGTCATTCCTTCAATGGCTGTGCTCTGTCCCCTTCCCTCCTTCCCTCTTGTCTCACCTTGTGCCTTTAGACTGTACACAGCCTCCCCTCTTTCAGTCCTCCTTACCCCAAACAGCCCCCAACATTTCAGAACTTTCCTTCTTAACGCCTCTACTTTTTGTCTCCGTGAAAACCTCAATACCTTGTCTTACTTCTCTTCTTACTTCTTCCCTAAGCATCTGCTAAATCATCTGACACATAATGTGCTCAGTACTAATGAACACTGCTGTGATTCTATTGATAGCTTTTCTTTTTCCCCAAGTAGCACATACACACGTTTATTCTAAAAGCACGATTGTGATTTGAGACACTATAGAGGATGAGAAAATTGTTTGGGGCAAAGATAACTTCTGTGTTCAAGATGTACAAAAGAATGCACTCTGATTGTTTATTGCAGTTGTAGGGGCAGTTAAAATGTTAGGTTAGGTTGACTGTAAAAGTTATATCATCTTAGAAAATTTCACAGATAGCAGAAGAATAAGAAAGAAAACCAAGTCTGCTGGGAATAACAACTGATAGCATTTCCATGCCTCTTTTTAATGCATACTTATTTTCAATATCCTCCATCCTCCTCCACCATCCTATCTTCTAACTGTTTTCCCCTCTATCATCATTATGGACAAAATTGATTAAGTGCCCACTATGTACCAGCACTGGGTTAAGTGTCTTACATGGACCAACTCAATTCTCAAAGCAAATTATGCTATGGATATTATTTTCTCCACTTTGGCAGAGGAGAAATTGAGACTTAAAAAAGAAGTTAGGAACTTACCCAAAGACAAACAGCTGGTAATGGGAGAAACAGGATGTCACTCTGGACAACCTGAATCCTGAGCTGTGCTCTTGAGATGTTGCTCTATCAGATTGTGTGTTGTGCAAAGTCTTGAAAGGGCTAACATAACGAACAGATTTCTCTCTTAGTAACATTTGCATTATTTTTCCTCCAGTCAAGGCTTTTTAACTTGCGACTTTGGAATGCTAGTTGTGGTTAGGTGGGTTTAACTAAGATACTTTGAACCATAATTGCTTCATAATTGGAGTAACCCTTCTGTCTACTTCTTTTGGAAAGGTTTTACTTTTGTTACTCATACCTTTGTTCTTTGCCTGGTACTAGGCAACAGTGTAATTTGTAACCATAGCTAAATGCACATTACTTTTAGAATGATTATGTGCCCTGAATTGAGTTATAGTGTCCTGAATTGAGTAGCAAACTCTACAATAATATTTTCTGGGAACAAAATACACTGAAAAGGGAATCTGAAACTTTCAGACAGTGCTATACAAATCAGACATGCTGTGAACCTCACTGATGTACCTTTAAGATAAAATCAATATAATAGTGCTTATCTTCAATTTATCAAATCCAGGTACCCTTTTTTCATATTCTCTGGGGTTAAAATTTCCAGATTTGGCAAACAAAAATACAGGAGAACAAGTTAAAGTGGATTTCATATAAATAACAAAAAAAAATTTATTTTAGTATAACTATGTCCCAAATAGTGCATGTAACACACCTATTTTTTTTTTAAGTCATTGTTCATCTAAAATTCAAACTTAATCAGACATCCAGTATGTCACCTGACAGCTATCTAGTGAATCTCCTTAGTTTCAGGCAAGAACTTGTTCAGTGACTTGAGTGATTTCAGAGTTTCCTCTGAGAAAAATAATGTCGTTCAGTCAATGCATCCTTAACTTCTTGTAAGGTGGGACTGGGCAGACCTCCATCCTTCCCAAAATCATGAGATGATTTCCTAACGACTCACAATGAATGGCCATCTGGTATGTGACATATGTGATTCTCTTTTCCAACAACACAGATGCACCTACTAAAGAGCTCAATCATGTGAATAAGACAATATTTAAAAAGACACTCTAAGTGGCATGCTCTATTCTTCTTGGAGATTCTGACGTGTCCTCCCACAGCAAGGCATAGAAGCTGTGGGAGGTGGGATTAGAGACTCTTTAACTGCACATAGTTTTTTGGGGGGGGGGCAGCAGGGAAGGCAATTAGTTTTTTTTTTTTTTTTTAACAGAGGTAGTACTGGGGATTGAACCCAGGACCTGTGCATGCTAAGCACATGCTCTACCATTGAGCTATACCCTCCCCCCATGCACATAGTTTTATGCACTGTATTTTAATTGTATCTTATGTATCTATCCTACTTATCCTTAATATTTTACTCATTGTCTTACTTTATGCTATGTTGATTTTCATATGTTTGTGAGATGCCGTAAATCATACCTGTGCCTTCCAATATGGTATAATATAAAGTATAAGATACCACTAGGACATATTATCAGCCAAAAAAATTGAATATAATTAAGCCTTTAGAGTTAAATTCCATTTACAGGATAAGAAGGAACCAATTGAAAAACACAATGTAGTAGATAAACTCTAAAGATTTCTCTCCAATGAATACATCTAATATTTTCTCACTTGTGTAGTCCTCTCCCCTTGAATTGAGGCTTGGAGATTCTTGAGATTTGCTTTTTGATCAATAGAATGCTACAGAAGTGACACTGTGTGCCATCCCAGGCTAGATGGTAGAGGCTGTCATTTCTGCTGTTGAACACTTGTTTTTGATACGTTCCCTCTTGGAATCCAGCCTCCATGCCAGAAGCAGCTCAAGCCACATGGAGATGCCACAGATAAGCCTTTCCACTGACAGTCTCACTAATTTCCAAGCTGAGAGCCAGCACTGACGTCAGGCATATGAGTGAGCCAAAGTGGACATCAGACTTGAGCCTGGTAAATCCATAGCACTGAGATAATAGATAATAAATATGCTGTTGTTTTAAATTTGGGGATTGTTAGATATTCAACAATAGGTAAGTGGAACTCACCACAAGGAAGCACACAGACAAACCTGGAATGTAGGACATTATGCAGGTCAAATGACCCAGTTTCTTTAACAGGTCAGAAACAGAGAAGGGAAAAAAAGGAAGGAATGTGTTTCATTTTAGACTACATGTGTGGATCTTGTTTAGATCCTAATTCAAACAAAACAATGGTAAAAACATATTCCTGAGCAATTTGAGCAATTTGAGTACATTTATTGGTTATGATAATTCTGTCAGGAATTAAGGTGACATACGATGGAGACCCATTTTTTTTTAATAGTTGCATATGAAGCTTTGTGAGACTGAAATGATATCTGCTGTTTGCTTTAATGACCAAATGAAGGCGATGAAAAGAGAGACATGAAGCAAGAAGCAAAATCTTGACAATTTTTCGTTCACTCTGGTGAAGGATACATGGAAGTCCATGGTAACTTCTCTACTTCAATGTGTATTTGCAACTCTTCGTGATTAAAAATAAGCAAAATACTTTCTGAAGCCATAAAAAATACTACACACATTATTCCTGTATGCATGTAAATATAAAAATTATATGCATATCCATATAAATACACAAATAAATTGACCAAATTATTCAGAAAATAAAAACTACGTATCATTTGATATGTGTAATTATATAGGTGATTAACATACCAAATGAATATTTTTTTTCAATTGAAAATACTAACAATATTATAAAACGTAAAGTATAAAATACTTTATAGTCAATTCAATTTCTTTTCTTACTCAGTATGTTCGGAATGAAATTTATGATTTAAGCAAAACCTTTCTTCCTTTTTCCTTGATGTTATTCCCTATCCTGCTCCACCCTTTTATCTCTACTTATACTAATGTGTGAATAATTGTATATTGTTGAACTGAAAAGCTTTCTAGAAGTTGTCAGGGATTAGAGGACTTAAGTAAAGTATCTAATATTTTATATTAGATTCCAGAATTAACCTGTCTGCACTCATGGTTAAGCAAAGCAGGATAATTGTTGGTTTTATCTACATATACAAATTCTAAATAGTTAAATTAATTACTCACTAGTTAGTAAAGAGTTACTAATTAAGTTTTGGTGGCTCTGGTTCTTGAATACATTTAGATGAACCCTTTATGTATAAGAATCTGGTTAATACTCCTTTCAAAGGTTCACTAAAAATAAGGAAAATCATTACTATATTAAAATGTCAGAAGTGGTCCCCAAGTACAAATTTTAAAGTGATCTTTAAACCATTTTGGAGTTTTCCACTTCAAATTAATATTATAGCAAATTGATAAATAATATCCCACATTTTTCCTCATGAAATTTCTCTTTATAACACTGAAAGGAACCTGAGAACCCCAAATTAAACTTATGTTAAATCACAAAAGTAAGAGCTAAGAATTAGACTTAAAATAGTCAATGATAAATGGACTCATCTTGGTGTAGACAGCTTTATAAGAATCTTTAAAATTTGTCTAATGTTCCTGCTGTGAGCTGAAGCAGGGCTAAAAATTCGTTCTTTTCAAATGGCCCAGAGAAGCAATGACTTCTGAATATGCAAAATCTTAAATTAATTATTAAGTTGTATTTTTAAAGCTTTCACAGATCCTAATATTATCTCAGATTCTTTGACAAAGGCCTTGATTCCTGGGTCTTTTTTAATAGGCTGGTAATTTGTTCAAGTAAGGAAGCCTATCCTGGTGTGAGGCAAGAGAATAAAGATAACTCATTTACTTTTTGCAGATTAGTTATTAAATGTCACTTTGACATTTAATTTTGACATTGATAATATGACCAGAGAGGTTTTCTTTTCTCTTGCTGTTCTCTGGGAAAATATAAATTCTTAACTTAAAAATTGCTCTGTATTTCCCCAAACCTTTCTTGAAAAGCTCACTGAAGTGACTGTTTGGAACAGAGAGTCAAAAGAAACCTGTTACAACATGTAAAATGAATTAGTTTTAAATAATAAAACACTATCTGGAACAAAAATTTCTCAATATATGTTAATAGAACAAAACTTTGTATCACGGGTCCATTTTGATCAGTCGAAGGAGGTGATTATCCAAGGAAGGCTCTGTGGATAATTTAGAACTAGTCATTATATGTACTTTGCAAAGATATAAAATTTAACAGTAGTAGGAAATTAATGAGTTTCCTGCCAAATGCAGTGTGTTATGATATAATAAACTCTCATAAAAAAGTAATCTCTTCAAAAATAAAGCTTGAAGTTTTTTTTGCATTAATTGAACATTCACAATCAGAAGCTTTCATATTCCTGGGGTTCCACTTGTTCTCTGCTTTTACCTTTGCTTAAAAGCTAGACTGGCAACAGGGCAGAACAAGCCCAGGGTTCTGGCTATGGTGCTGTCCCTCTGGTGCTCCAGGCTCCTACCTGGCTAGCCTAGGGGAGTGATGCTGAGTGGGCAGCTTTGTCTCTTGGAACATTCAACTCAAACTCTATGTTCCCTTTCTTAGTGCTCTCTACCTGAAAGGAGTGGTTACCTTCTTTTTGTGTAAAAATCTCATTCATCGTAGATCAAAACTCAACCTGGTCATTGATCCTGAGGGTGGAATGATATCTAGTAGCCAGAATAGTCATTGCTCTTGGGGTGCTTCCATTTGAATAAGCTCTGAAGTTACTAAAACAGGGTGCTTAAGAAGTAGTTGGTGAAACTGTGAGAAACGTTGCAGACTTTCGGACAGCATTTCCAGATATTCTGTTTTCAGCTGTATGAAGTAGGGTCAAGTAATCCCGTACCCATTAGCAGTGACTCCCCATTCCCCTGTCCCCCACCACTTGACAACCACAAATCTACTTTCTGTCTACGTAGATTTGCCTATTCTAGATACTTCATACAAATAGAAGCATAAAATATGTGGTCTTTGTAACTGGCTTCTTTCACTTAATATAGTATTTTCTAGGTTCATCCTTGTTGTAACATGAATCTAGTTTTTTTTTTTTTTTTTTTTTTTTTGCTGAAACTATTCCATTGTATGGATATACTCCATTTAATTTATTCATCAAGTAAGTGATGGACATTTGAGTTGTCTCCACTTCTTGACTATTATAAATAATGCTGCTATGATCATACATACACAAGTTTTTGTTTTGACATATGTATTTACTTCTCTTGGGTATAAACCTAAAAGTGGTATTGCTGGGTCATATGATAACTGTTTAACTTAATGAAGAACCGGTGAACTTTTTCTAAAGCAGCTGTACCATTTATATTACCCTCAGCATGTATGAAGGTTTCCATCTTCATGAATGCTTGTAATTGTCCCCCATTTCTTTTTTAAAATTTTAACCATTCTAGTGGATGTAAAGAGGTGTCACACTGTGGTTTTAATCTGAATTTCCCTAAAGATAAAAAGTATTGAGCATTTTCTTGTGTGCTTTTCATCATTTGTATACTCTCTTTGGAAAAATGTTTATTCAATTCCTTTGCCCAGGTTTTAAGTTATTTGTTCTTTTATTATTGACTTCTAAAAGTTCTTTACCTTTTCTGAATATAAGACTCTTATCAGATGTATGCTTTGCAAATATTTTTCCCACTATTTTGTGGGTTATCTTTCCCCCCTGTTTTGATGTTGGCCACTAAAGCACAAAAATTTTTAATTTTGATGTAGTCTAATTTATCTATTGTTTTCTTTTGTTGCCTGTGCTTTTGGTGTTATATCTAAAAAACTATTGCCTATTCCGAAAGCACGAAGATTTACTTCTGTGTTTCTTATAATTTTAGCTTTCACATTTACTTCCGTCATTCATTTGGAGTTAATTTTTGTATGTAGTATGTAGTATGGGACCAATTTCATTCCTTTGAATGTGGATATCCAGTTGTCCCAGCGCTATTTGTTGGAAAGATTATTCTTTCCTCATTGAAATGTCTTGAGACCTTTGTTGAAAGCCAATTGACAGTAAAGTTGAGTCTCTTGCGAATCTCATTCTATTCCATTAATATCTGTCTGCTCTTAGGCCAGCACTACCCTCTTGATTATTGTAGATCTGTGTCAGGTGAGGAAATACGGAAATGTGGAAATGTGTGTCTTCTGACTTTATTCTTCTTTTCCAAGATTGTTTTGGCTACTTGGGGTCTTTTGCAATTCCACATAAATTTTAGGATCAAATTGTCAATTTCTGCAAAGCAGCTAGCAGGGATTTTGATAGGAATTGCTTTGAATCTATAGACCAATGTGGGGAATATTATTATCCTAATGATACCAAGTCTTGTGATTGTGTACTTACAGTGTCTTTCCATTTATTCAGATCTTTAATTTCTATCAATAATGTTTTGCAGTTTTCAGTGTCCAGTTCCTCTACTTCTTTGGTTAAATTTATATTAAATATTTTACTCTTTTTGATCCTATTGTAAAGAATTTTTTTCTTAGTACTACTTTTGAAAGAGTCTAGTCTATACTAGTCTATAGAAATAATTGATTTTTGTGTGTTAATCTGGTATTCTGTAAACTTGCTGGGCTCATTTATTAGGTCTAATAGGGTTTTAGCAGATTACTTAGAATTTTCTATTACAAGATTATGTAATCTGCAAATATAATTTACTTCTACCTGTGCAATCTATGTGGTTTTTTTTTTTTTTTCCTGTTACTTCATTGCCTGGGTCCTTGAGTAATTCTGATGCAAGCAGTTAGAGGATTACATTTGGAGAAAGTGAATTAAAAAGAAAAGTTTAGACAACATTTCAGGTATTGCCAAATGAAGACAAAATTGAGACCTCAGAAGCTCAGACTTAAATCCCACAAGAAGGATAAGTGCCCACTCCGTTTTACATAAATATAGCTCCTGAAGGAGATGATTGAAGACTCTGTAAAAATAATATAAACATCATAGCCAAGTTTATTGCTCTTCAGAGAATTTAAAAAGTATGATTTTGATAACTTTTCCTAAGAGGAACAACTTATATTTATACAAAAAATACGTAATTTGTAATGCTTACTCTACCTAACAGTCAGTATTTGAAGAAAGAAAAATAGTTGAGTTTTTGAGTTCCTAGTCCATTACTTAGTAGTTTTGTGAACTGAGGAGAATCAGTTATTCCTACTGATTTTTATTTTGCTGATTGTAAAATAAGAAAACTATGGTAACATGATCTCCTTAAGGAGATCATCAGCAATGTCTAGCACATTGTAGGGATTAACGTATGTGTTTCTAAATATATAATGAATGGATCTTTCCTGTATCAAATTGTTGTTCACATTTGAAATCACATTTAAATTAAAACATTATTCAAAATATTGGTATCTTTTATTCTTTGTACCCAACATTTAAAAGTCTTTGATTTGAGGTCATTTGAAAATAGAGATCTAGTCATCATCTTAAATATGATTCACAAGAAACTAGAATTTTACTTACATTATTAATCATTTTCATTCATGAAGGAATGCTCTCTATTTTAGAGGACTCTATAATGACATCTCAAAAAAATCAGTGTTATTTTACAATAAATCCTTACCATTATGTCTTGTTTAAAGCAGTAAGTTCAACAGAGACATGTGGATTCTTTGGTAGTAAAACATGTTTTTCACTTATTTTTCTGGCATTAGTTTAACAATGTACACTGAAAATAAACTACGTCATATATTCCCTGACCATCTCTGAACACATTTGAAAGCAATAAAATTAAACAGAACAGCTTTTTCTGTTTACTTTTGACCTGAAGAGATTCCTTTTTATTATCTATAAGACATTGTAAATGTGTATAAGAGGATCCAGAGTTTATTTAATTCATTTTAAGGAATTTAGATCTTTTTGAGCTTAGCTAGCTATGATTTTTGGTATTTAATTAAGGATTGTTGTAACTCAGGAAAGCATTGGATGCCTAGATTTTTTTCAGCAGATTGGATTCACATTGGTGTCCAAGAGGATGAAACATGAAGATGAATGTAAAACTTCATCCTGTTCTTCTTCCTCTTCTTTTTTTTTAAACCGCATTTAGGTTCTGCCAGTGAAATGAATCAGCTCACTCTAAACCTGGCTAGTAACTGAACCGGTGTACTGATTTAAAAATTTAAGAGAGAAAGTCATAAATTCTGGTATTCAATTCCTACACTCAATTCCAGGAGAGACAGAGATTTAAATATGGTTTGCAGTGAATGGCTGGTGCTGTCAATTGTTGTTTATCTTGGGTTCATCCAGCTCTCACACCCTTCTCCAGCACTGTGCTGTACCTCAGGGGACTGACCCTTGCAATCTGCATTTCCTGGGCTCCCTTGCAAAGTAACTCACAGTCAAGATCAGTCAGTCAATGGGAAGCACTGGTGAGAGCCTGGAGGCAGAAAGAAGACAGCCATCAGGGATCTCTCTTCTGACAGAGATGGATAAAAGTTTGTTGGGACGTGAAGCTTACATGATTTTTTGAGACCTCTTCAAGAAAAAGAATTAAAAATTACATATATAAATTCAATTTAAAAATGAATATTTACTTAGAATGAGGAAATAAATCACTACAAGTTAATAATTTTGAAAAGCTAGCAAATACAAACATAAAAAGTTTAATTAACTTACTGGTACACCTCCATAATACGTTTTCTATAATTTTTGACTGCATATTCTTTAATCATTTCTTCATATGACAATGGTTTTGTAATATTTTATCTAAACAGAGTACAAGATTATTCAGTCTTTCCTCTAGTATAGCTGATCAGAACTTGTTGTTTTATTATTTATAACTGAGATGCACAAAACACATGATTTTAAATGCAGACATTTCCGCTATCAGATCTACCATTTCTTTGTCGGCATTAGTAGATATCCCAACATCCACTTTATTTTGTAAGTCAGCTAGGAAAGTGTGGAGGAATATTTTCTTCATTCTTGAAGATCTTTAGAGTAACTAAAGCTTTTCCTTATCTTCCCACACCTTGTCGATTAATAATGAATAGTTTTTAAGGAATCAAGCACCTAAAAAGGCTGTGTTCCATTTCTTAAGGCACTCAATTGTGATAAAAATATAAAATCATCTTTTTTTTTAATTTATAAATGCTACAGTTAACTCAAATAACACTCTTTGAATTCAGTACTCTGTAAGTAAAGGAGCATTAAATATTGTTGCTACTGAAGGTTGTTATTTCTCTCCTCTAAAATACCATATTTTATTGAATATTATGCTGTCATTGCTAAGATGCATCATTATTATATGTTCTAAGAAAGAAAAAAATGTCAGTTAAACTATGGCACAGTACTTTCTATCACATATAATTTTTCTCCACTTTTTTTCTCCTGTTCCTTCCAAGGCATTTCCTGAAAGAATGCTCAATTTGGGGCTTCCAGATTTTCTTCTCAGCTGCTGGCACTCTTTCTAAAAGTTTTGATGTAGGCACTTTCTTAATCATTACAGATGGTGTGCAAATAAGCTTTTAGACATATCAGCCAAGAAGTCATTGTAAATGGCAATTAAACTCAGTGCATGAAACTAAATGGAAGTAATAAAAATATGACCAAGTTTGCACACAAACAGTAACGGCAGTTCTGTAGTGATTCTCTCACAGACATTGGAAGCCATAAAAAGACACACTATGATTGCAGGTATGTTAAAATGTTCAAAAATCTGCATTTCATGTTCGCTGAAATACATACAGCTGTTGCACTCAGCTAGCAGCCTGTGCACTCCACCTGGGACATGTGACCTGCCTGTTAGAAAAAGTGTTTAAAGGCTTTCGAGGTAGGCAGTGCAGACAGATTGCCTTGGCTGCTCCAAATCACCCTGCATTTCATTTCTTAGACATGAGATATATCTTCACTTCTTCTGTTTTTATTTATTTATTTATTTATTTATTTATTTATTTATTTATTTCTGGAGAGCATGACAGATTGACTGTACTGTCTTGGCCAAGACCCTCCTGTAACAGTATGCTAGGTGGCTTTAGCAAATGGATGCAAATTTCTTCTTTCTTCTGTTTCATGGGTAATTTCGTAGTAGATGTAATATTTTCAGTCAACCTCTGTAAGTAGCCTTTTCATAACTTCAGTGTTGCTGGCTGTATTAAAACCCATTTTTCTCTCACAAGGGCACCAGAAGTACTTTTACTAAGCACAGAGTTTTGTGTGTGTGTGTGTGTTTTTTCTGAAGCATGATTGGCCTCTTTATTTGTCTCCTTTTTTTCCCCTCTCCTAGAGAAGGGAAAGAGGCTGAGCATTTTTCTACTCCTCTTAGCAAGAAAAAGATATAACCTTGAGATAGTCAAGAATGTCTAGTAATATAGTTCCATTCAGGCTAACAATATAAAAATTGTTTTTGTTTTGTTTTGTTTTTGCACTAATGGAATAAGTATTTTTATAAGAAGTTACATTTAGACATATTTTCCTTAGTAATAAAAATGATGAAAATAATGACTGTCTCACCAGGGTTGAAATGTTTAACTAGATTTTAATTTAATGATATATTCATGTAAAAGGATTAATTCTTTGTTGAATACAGAATATCAATTTTATTTTGCTCAGTGTTTTGCATAATTTTTAATATTTTTAAATGGAGAAAATTAATACCACAAAGAAAAGCTCAAACCAGAATGTTATTCTAACCAATCTATATAATGCTTTAAAAAATTAGTAGACTGGAATACATACAATATTGTAGTAAGACTTTTAATTAAATGACTTAAGGGAAAAAAATTAAAAGTCTAACTACAAATTATGTAAGAAAAATTAAGCTGATTAACCTATATTAACCATTTATTTTCCTTAAGACACTAAGTATAGGGGATTCTTCCATAAAACAATACATGTGAACCTGAAAACCCATGCATTTTGTAAATCTTCCACTAAAGAGAATAAAACATCTTAGGAAAAGAGCAGGGATAGACCTTTCAAAACCTGTGCAACTTTGTGAACAGAGCACTACCAAAAATTAGTAATAATTGCATTTTGGGAAATAAGTTGTACTGTCTAGGCAGGAAGCTCAGAATAGCTAAGAAGTGACTCTTGGGATGTTAATCTATATGAAATCAAAAGAGTGGAAATACTGACTTGGAGACACTGAGCCCCTGCTGGTGCAGAGAGATGAGTCAGTGGGGCTGCAGTTAAGGTGGGCACCAGAGGAAGTTCAACCTTCTGATAAGGCCATGTCCCTGGTCCTAGGCGAGTCCCTGGAATGCGCCTCATCAAGTGAGGGTCCTCAGCTTCGAGAAGGAAAGAATTCAAGAGCGAGCCATAGCTGAACAAAGGTAGATTTATTCAGAGAGATACATACTCCATAGATAGAGTGCAAGCAGTCTCAGAAGGCCAGAGAAGCCACGAAGTGCCTGTGAGCTCTGTATGATTTTTATGAGCTCAGTAACGTCATATGCTAACAAGTGGGAGGATTATTCCAACTACTTTGGGAAGAGGCTGGGATTCCCAGGAACTGGACCATCATTCACTTTTTGGCCTTTTACGATCAGCCTTGTAACTGTCGTGGCGCCTGTGGCAGTACCATCTAGCAGCTATTGTATTACAGTGAGTGCATAATGAAGCCCAAGGTCTTTTAGGAGTTGAATCTTCCACCATTTTAATGTGCGTTGCTGTGTCATTCTTTTAATGGTTATGCCCTGCCCCCTGCCCTCCTGTCTCACTTTGGTCCTGGAGCCCAGAGTCACAGTGATGGTGAGCCTCTCTGGGAGGGGAAACCTGGGTGCAGGGAGTCAGTTTTAATTTCCTTTAAAATACAGTTAAAGAGTCTCTCCTTTTCTGCTCAAAGTTTAATTCTACTATTTAACATTTTGTTTCCCCTTACCTAGAAAAAATTCCTATGAGTTGTAATTTTCACATGCTACTGCACAATTCCCCTATCTGCCAGTTGTTTATGGGCTAATTGATATTCTAGAAACAGACTGAGTAGCAGAACAGACTCAGTGGGCTTGAAAGGCAAATGAGTTACCTAGTCCACTCATTTAAGAAATTTTTATTATAGGTGAGAAGGTATAAACTGGAGATATTTTGATATATGTTACATATTTTTAAACATTTTAATGAATAAAAAATGATACCAGTTAAGAGAGAAGAAAATATTAATGGAAAATTTGTTTTAGGGAATGTAACTTTAAGATATTAGTCACCTCCATCTAACGTGTATTTTTAAAAACTAAAGGTAAACAAAAATAATTCGATTTCAAATGATGTGTTATCTCTATTACTAGGATGCTGAACTGACTAAAAATGTGCACAATGTGTTATGCTAAATACCATCTCAATAGATCACCATATGCCACATTTGAATGATCTTGAAATGATTAGTAAATTCTGGCTCGTTACCTTTAGAATTGTACTTTCCACCAAGGGAGCCCTATGATGAACCTAAATGTAAATTCTCTGAGCCAAAAAGGAAATAATCTGTATAGTCCAGGCAGGAAGCTCAGAATGGCTAAGGGTTGCCTTTTGGGATATACATAAAATTGGTTAACAGAGATAGAGCAATAAAAAAAGAGAAATCTGATTCAGTAATTCCACATCAAGCACAGTGCCTAAGAGAGAGGATCCACTAGACAACTGAGCATGAATGAGCTGTCATGTTGCCCATGGACCCCATTACCGGAGACTAATTTAGGTGCCACTAAGGAAGCTTCTGATTTGTTCATTGTTGAGGATAAGTAAGTCGTCTTCTTTTAACATTGTTCAGAAAAAAAAATTTTTTTTTAAGCTAAGATCTTCTTTAAGTCCTAAAATCTAACAGAGTTCCAACAGTGAGTGTCTATTCAGTAGACATTGCATGAGTTTGTGGAGATGGGCAGACATGGTCCTATGGCTCTCAGCACAGTGCTGCGTGGGCAGTGACCAACTTCACTGAACCTGAAGGCCGACTAAGTGATGCTCTAATAGGCTGTCTGATGAATCTTAGAGTCATCTAGATTAACTTCTTGTTTTATGGAGGTGAAACTGATGGCTAGAGAAGGTGGATAATTTAAGATAATTTATTTAACATTGAAAAAGTGATATACTTTTCTAAATAAAAAATATAGAAACATCACCTTTGCTTCAATTGAGTGGGCCCCAAGGGTGTCTTAGTAACTATTTACACATACCTTCTTCTGTATTGTTGAATTGCTACAACCCTGTTTGTGTTTTGTTAAACATTTTGTTAAATTCCTTGCCCCAAATCTTCTAGACACCAGAGAAGAAATTTTACACTCGAGAATATATGGGCATATGCCAAACTTCTAGGAGTAAGAATTAAAGAGAAAGACTCAAAGTGCTAAACATTTGCAATAGGTTATTAAGTTCTTTAGAGTTTCACGAAGTACTCTAGTCACCACAAAGGAATAGATTATTCTCCCTCTGTTTTTGCTGGTCTTTAACGAGTTGTTCTCATCCGGATTACATTAGAATTCCCTGACATAAATTATACCTATGCCCAGTCCCCACTCCAGAGACCGATTTAATGAATCTGGAGTGGAGCCAGAACACTGGTGGTTATTGAAAGTTCCCCAGGTATGTTCATATACAGCCCCATGGAGAATCAGAGCTCTCAAGGACAATCCTCAAAGTGTTCTGGGCCCCTAGAAATCCCCAAGACCTTTTCAGGAGGTCCATAAGGTCAAACCTATTTTCATAATAATACTAAACCACGATTTGTCCTTTTCACTGTGTCTGTGTCGCATTTGCACTGAACAAGCCAGAGTCAATGGTGCATGAAACTGCTGGCCCTGCAGCTCACATCAAGACAGTGACAACAAAGTGTTCAAGTAGTTACTGTGTTCTTTACTGTCACACACCATACCATTAAAAAAAAAAAAAAAAAGCTAGTTTTGCTTAGAAGTATCCTTGATGTAACAATTTTATTATTTTATTGAAGTATAGTTGATTTATAATGTGTTAGTTTCAGGTGTACAGCAAAGTGATTCAGTTATACATATGTATATATATTCTTTTTCAGATTCTTTTCCATTATAGGTTAAAACAAGATTTTAAATATAGTCCCTGTGCTGTTCAGTAGGTCCTTGTTGTTTATCTATTTCATATGTAGTAGTGTGTATCTGTTAATCACAAACTCCTAATTTATCCCCCCCTTTCCCCTTTGGTAACTATAAGTTTGTTATCTATGTCTGTGATCTAGCAATTTTTAATTTTATTAAATCTCAACCCTTGAATGTCTGTCTTTCTAATATTCTGTGTGGCAAAATGACAAGTACATATAAAGCTCTTCTGCGTCAAGAAATAAGGAAGTGGCTTTAAAGGAAAACACATAAGTGACTGGGTTGGGAGCTGACCCAGTCACCTGATTAGCTGCTTTTTTTCCACGAGACATCACTTTTACTTGAACAAATGATCAACAAACTATACTTATTCACAATTGAGTATTTGACAAAATTTCTTTGTTTCTTTTAATGAATCAGTTGAGTCTGTCACTTCAAGGAAAAGAACTGACTGTATTTGTGGCCAGTGGGAAAATTTGAACTTTCAAGTGAAAAATGAGGATTTTGGAAAATGTGTTCTTGCCACTATGAGCTTCATAGCTTCCCCATACTGACTTTTCTGATTAGATTGGTAGTGACATTAACAAGTATGGTTTTTAAAAATATTACATAGTGAAATGTGCAAACATTTGAAAGGTCTGCATAACACAGTGAATTTTCAAATGAACAGTGCACATGTTACGAAATCATGTATGGGTAAAATATCCATTCAAATGCACCATAGATCAATCAATTGTAATCAATTGATCACACAATATGCAGTTTCCTTAACGTGATTGCAGATTCCACACTGCAAGGGACTTAAAAAAATTACTGCTTGTCAAACATTTGTGTACTATCAAAAAATAATTCACGATTACCTAGCAAGTCTATTAAAATACTTTTTCCTTTTATAACTTCATATTTTTGAGGCAGATTTTCTTAATATACTTCAAGCAAAGCTATTATAGCAAAAGTTTGAATCAGAAGCAGATGTGGTAATCAAGCTTCCTCCTATATAGTCAAGAGTTTGAAGATATTTCCAAAGGTTTAAAACAATATCATTCTCTCCTCATTTGTCCCTTAAAACATATGTTTTCATTCACTGTAATAAGGCAACAAATGTATATCAAAGATTAAGATGGCAACTGTTGTGAAATCTAACAAAGATTCAATAAAATTTCCAGAAAATACTGAGCTGATTAGAGCAATTTTTATTTTTATTTTTCCTCAGATTTATTGAGATAGAATTACCTATGACATTGTATAAGGTGTACCACCTAATGATTTGATATATGTGTATAGTGTGAACTGATTACCACAATACGTTCAGTTAATACATCTATTGCCTCACATAGTTACAGTTTTTTTTATGTGTGTTGAGAACTTTTAAGATCAACTCTCTTAACAACTTTCAAATATACAATGTAATAGAGGCTGCACCAGTTTACATCCCCATAAATAGTGTACAAGGGTTCTCTTCTCCACATCCTTGCCAACACTTGTTATTTCTTGTATTTTTGATAATAGACAATCTAACAGGTGTGAAGTAATATTGTGGTTTTGATTTGCATTTCCCTGATGATTAGTGATGTTGAGCATCTTTTCGTGTACCTGTTGACCATCTATATGTCTTATTTGGAAAAATGCCTATTCAGATCTGCCCATTTTCCAAATATTTTTTCCCATTCAGTAGGCTGCCTTTTCATTTTGTTGATGGTTTCCTTTGCTGTGCAGAAATTTTTTAGTTTGATGTAGTTTCCCTTGTTTATTTTTGCTTTCATTGCTTTTGCTTTTGGTGTCAGATTCAAAAAATCATGCCCAGGACCTATGTCAAGAAGGTTACCACGAATGTTTTCCTCTAGGAGTTTTATGATTTCAAAAGTTCTTACATTCACTTTTTTAATCCAATTTAAATTCATTGTTGTGTATGGTGTACTAGAGTGGCCCAGTTTCATTTCTTTGCCTGTGGTTGTCCAGTTAATATATTCTTATTGCATAAATGAACAGATGATCATTTGTGTGACATTTTTGTTTTCTGACAGACTCATTTAAGATTAATTCCAATGTTTTTTTCCCACTGCTACTTTGACAATTACTTATAAATCACCATTAAATTTATTTTTGCAAATTTATATTTACAAGTTAGGTGTATTTGACGTGCACAGTCTTCTAAGAAATCCACCAAAAGAGGAATTAAGAGGAATGATACTTACATTCAAATATTTTCAGTTTAGATGATACAGGTGCCATGTTTGGATGAGGCTGATTTAAGTAGCTCCCTTGACAGATTCACATTTGTATTTCAACTAATCCAACATTGTGGAAAGCTATTTTCATCAGGTCAAGTATTGAATTCATGAACTATTTATCAGATGCTTGACATTAAGCAGTATTAAGCTCCCAGCAGATGGCTTGGGACTTGCAGTTCTGCATCACAACTACATCTTGCATTAAGGTCTGTTATGTTCTATGGAAATATATTTGTTATGCGTTTGATTCGGTTTTGAAGTCTGAAAAATATTTGTTCTGTTTCTTTCTCCTTTAATCTTCAACCTTATTTCACCCCAGTTGCCTGTTTTGATACTCCCAAACCCAGTTTAATTTTACAGTTTTGCTTCTCTTTCCTTTCTAGCAGATCTGTTTCTTCCAGAAGAGGGAAGAAATTAAAAGTAATATTACTAACTGCTTTCTTTATAACAACTTCCATCTTTTGTTGCCTTTAACCTTTTTTTAAACAAAGTATCAGAGAGATAAACTAATTTTCCAGAAAATACATTGCTAAAAAAAATGGTGGTGATGAAATTTGTTTCCAGATTTTTCGCATTTTAGTAATTATTCTCCAGCATTATCTTATTCCTACTTTTGAAAAAAGTGTGAACCCTAGTCCATTATGTTTTAGTAATAATTACAAGATTAGTAATTACCTCTGTGTCACACGCCAATTTCTGTTTTGTTATCTATTCTTGGTGCATCAGTACATGTACATATAAAATCACAAGTATTGCTATAGACTTCATCTTTACTTTCTCTTTAAAATTCCAAGTACTACTTCTGCTAATAGAAATCCCTCCTTTAACATCTATTAATTTTCAGTTTCCAATTCGGAAATTGTCTAAATAATGATAGCCTTTCTATTATCAAATAGAAACAGCTAGCTGTCCTTAAGCTTGTAGCGTTGTGCAAGGTACTACTCTAAGGCACTGTCTCTTGTAGCCACACAGCAAGCTGGGCAGCAGGGATTGTCCATATGGAGGAAGTGGGTGCTCAGAGTGGTCAGGTGACTTGCAAAGATCTTTGTGAATCCAGAAGAAAGGTCACAACCATCTCATGCTCAGGTGGATAAATGTCCTCCCAAACTACTAGCTTTTAGCCAATTATTTTCAGATTGAACGCTGTGATCCAGAGTATAAAATCATTTTCTAGAATCTAAATTAAAATCACTACTGTCTGAAGACATTATACAAATATGCCAAATACAGGAGATCTGGGTAGATGATCTATTCCCCCATTATCAAATACCGCATGTATAAATTAATTATTTAATAGGACTTGTTGTTGTGAGAGAATATTAAATTTGTATGCTACCATTCGTTGACTATTTTCAAAGGATTTGAAATACAGAACACCAAAAAAAAAAAAAGAGATAAAACCATTTGATGCTTATCTTTCTAGCCATGGGTGTATTTACAAAAAACGTTAACACCCTACATGATACACTAGTTTTTATCTTGTAAGCAAATAGTTTCTAGGTCATTAACTATTTCTCAACAGCATTATTTTAATGTATGGATATGTATTTTACTGTGAGTACCATGACGGGTGCTATAAAATGGCAAGCAGTTACTCAAGTTCCAATTTCACGTGTATTGGAAAACACTTCTTAGAGCAAATTATTCTCTCCAGTGCCCTCCAGAGGAGGGCAGTGCTCTCCAGTTTTTCCCTAGATCCCACCTCCCGTCCCTATATCTGAGCCACTTGGTGGAGACATCTGACTCGCTTCAGCTTCTGACATCGGACCAGAGTTCTGGCTGTAGAGTTGACTTTTGACACGTTAACGTCTCTGAGATTCAGGGTCTTCGTGTGTAAAATGAGGTAGTTAGACCATCTAGCTTCCAACGTCAACTTCTGTACTGATGATCTAATTTTCTCTAAAAGTAGCATCAATTGAATTGAAATGATAAAGGAAGTGTTTGAGCTGTTAAATTAGAACTCCTTTCTGAGAGTAGCAATAATTTACCTACTAGACTCTTGAAAAAAGAGTACTTTTTTTCTTGCTTCATTCTTGATGCTCTCACTGCTCTACGATATTTATTCGATGCAATATTCCCCTAGATATCAATTACTCTTTAAGGGGTCCAATGATAAGAAGATGCTCTCCTTTTAATAAGTACTTTAATTTAAAAGAATTATAAAAATAATCCATAAGATCTACAGGAATGATGCAGTGATGTTGGGAATATGACACTAAACCAGGCAGGGCAGTGCATATGTTAGCTGGAGGGCCTTTTTAGTTACCATCCAAATTAAAGGCATACGCAGTTGCTTATACACAGAACTAGACCAGCAAGATATAATTAGCTTTTTAAAAAGAGCACACATGAATTTTACGTTTCTGTGTACGTTTCTACTTGAAATTTACTGTAATTTCTGATATTTATTCTGGGAAGTGATCTCCGAAGAACTTCAGCGAATTGTATTATTGCTTTGATTAGAGATTTGGCATACAATGTTATTCATTTTTATTCCATTCCAATATAATATTACTGGTGTCATTTTCAGATATAAAACTCTATGTGATGGGTCAAATTCTGCCATATGTGGGAGGCCAGGCTTTGCAGCATGGGGATGTCCAGTGTACATCATTGCTTTGGGGCTCTCACTGAGATACCCAAGCCGTTCCTACAAAGGCAGATGCTGCTAGGTTATTTACATTTTTCTTAACATCTAATTAAAAACAGAATTCCTTTTTATGGAAATTAGAATATTTTACTTTTATTGTAAGTAGTCTATTTAAGCATTCCCACTCTTCTTTTCATATAGGTTTGCTTTAATGTACTTGGATGGCGATTTTATAGCAGAAGAGGAAATAATTAAAATATAAAAATAAACTTGCTCGACGAGTACATTGTGTGACTTCAGCTCCTGGGAAATTTGGTATTGGTTAACTTTATGGAGCGCACACAAGATGTGGGTAATGGCGTGTTTGTTGGTATTCTGACTGGTTGCTCTCCTGCATTCCCTTGTATCTTAGTTCCCTCTACCTGTTCTCATCCAAACAGCTACACTGGGGAGTAACTCTAGAGATCCTTGTATTTTGATGAACTTCCAAAATTTGTAGCTTTAGACTGCAGTAGGTTTGGGATCTCTAAAATAGTGAGGAAGTAACTGAAGTAGTTATGAATCCCTAAATAGGTATACTAAACTTGGATTGGTAAGAGTCAGGTATGATCATGGAGAAGGAAGGGAATGGGAGGTCTGTCATTTCTATCAGTAGATAGCTGACTTGAGTTCCAAGTGTTTTCAGAGTTTTGATGTTAGGGAAAAAAAAAAAAACTCCTAAAGAACCTGAGCTTTAAACTGAAGTTGCCAAGTAACAACACATTTGATAATTGCCTGGTGTGATTATAATGCGAGAAATAGTTATGTGAACTGCTGTCCATCCCCAGAGGCAAATTCTTTTCTACTCTTGGTTGTGAAGACACTGTGTTTCATCTGCTTATCAGCTGTATTCCATCTTTAGTTTAAATGTTAAACATAGGAATTTGTTGATGTAAATATACTTAGCAATGACTTACTATGTACTATTATGGGAGTGTTTTTCTAAACAATGGAAAATATAACAGATTCTTTTCTGTCCATAATATATTGTTTAGGAACATTCCAACTGAGAGAAAACAAATGAACCATGTAGGTACATGATTAACTCAAATAATTCCTCCCTTAATGGAGGTGTCAAACAAATGAGAATTTGTAATGGTAATGTAAATAGAGCATAGACATTTTCCCTTACCTTTTACTTATAAAAATCTCTTAATGTATACTGTTTATCTTATTCTTGTAAGTTCAATACGCCATGATGTGTTGATAAATGTTTAATGACCAGCTCTCTAAGAAAGACAGCACTGATTCATAGTATTTGTTGATTTCCATGGTGTAAATAATCCCTTCATAAGTTTAACCTACCAACTTAGTATGAACATGAAATTGGGAAGAGATATGCAGTTGCATCCCATTATGATGCTCCCACAACATAATACAGTAGGCATGAAGGATCTCAAGTATGCAGATAACAGCAAAATACTTTATAAATGATGGCTCTTGCCTTCCTTATTAATAGGATTTATTTCATTGTAAATTAATCTAATTTAATTTTTAATAATAGAAGGGTTTAACAGTTAACTCACAAAATTCCTGAAAGTTTAACTGTTGCCCTGGGTGATCCAGCTCTGGAGCACAGCACTGGAAGGTAGTTCATTGTAAACTGGCCCCTTTAAAAACCGTATCTCCTTTTTCAGGTCAACATTGCATAGGGTACAGAGTAGTGTTATATTTAACACACCATTTCATATGTATCTAATCTAAGATTGGATGTATTGACTTAATATCAAAATATTTTATGGTTTTTTGTGGCAATTACCATGTTTATCCCTGGTTCATCTGTATATAACCTTACTCCCTTAAAATCCTAAAACAGAGAAGAAACTGGCTTCCTAGTTTAGTATCTTGACTCACTTTTGCAAGAAAGGCTCACTTTTATGAGCTTAGGTGGTAAGTGTTGAAATAAAATTGTGCTAATTTCTCAAAGATTAACTAAAGATGGAATTTTAAACTTGAAATGAAAAGCATGCAGATATGAAAATGTCTTGAAATTCTCGTTCATATAATAAGTGGTGACGTAGGCTCCCTGCTTCCTCTCTGGTCAGCCCTGCTGTGCCAGGGGCGTTGTCTTTTCAGAGGAGACTCATAAACCTCCTTGACATTGGTGAGGAGGATGTGGACACAACTGTCAGTCCAAGGAACCTTTGGAAGACATTTTGCTGATTACTTAATTTTGTCCTCTAGCTCAGGTTGATTTTAATGTTAAAAATTTTATCGTGTAGTTGATGCATCAAGCATTTTACAGTTATTTCAGATTGACCACCATAGGTTCAGATGCAGGTTTCCATTTGGGTTATTTTACATTCTACTTACATGCACAGTGAAAGGGAAGTAAGATGATTGAAGGGCTTAAATGGGCTGGTTATTGTCCATTTCTTTGGCCACTTTTGAGCAGTTTATATTTCTTTTACTGTATCAGCACTAGTTATCATTGCACTTGTATAACTGCACATGAAAAACCATGATTTTCTACAAAGATGGAGGAAAAATGGTTTTAACATCTGTAGAGCACATTTCCAGTAGATTATCATGTTGAGTATGGATAATGGCCTCACATGCAATTAGTAACATTTGGTTTGTTTTTACCCCTAGATTCTTAGTTTGTTACTTCTTTTAAATTCAGAAAGCACTGGACATTGCCAAATGTATTTTTTCTTAACTTAGTTAGAATGAAAATACCAGGTTTAAAATGCATTGATATGCTGGATGGTCTGTGACATTAAGTTTGTAAAATTGAGAAAAAGCCTAAGAACTAAAGGCTATTTTACTTTAATACAGTAGCGAAAGTTCTCCTAGTGCTCTGACCTTTCTGTGCCATTCCTCTTATGATCTTGCTCAGCAGCATGAAAATTAAATGACATTCAGGAGCAAACCCTCTGATGTTTCGGTAGAGGAGAACTTTTGTTGGCATTCTTAGATTTTACTTTATTTTCTTTCCTCTTTATTTCTCTCACTTGTTATATTTCATTTTAATGTGAAAGCTTATTGGTTTTGCAAGTAAGTTCATTGTAAAACACTAAGATAAAAAATCCTAATAGAAATGAATGTACATCATTAGTATAAGAACTTATTTTTTTCAAGTATTTAAGAAGCAACAATAGATAATAGTGCCTTTGATTATATAATTTGATTTATGGTGGTATTTGAAAATAATTTTTATGGAAAATTTTAAACAGAGACAAAAGTTGAGAGAGGAGTACATGAATGTCTGTGTATCTATAACCCAGGGTCAACAGTTATAGTTACCAACATTTCTCCCACTTTATTCCATCTATCTCCGTCACCTCCCTTGACCTGAAATGTTTTAAAACACATCTCAGTCATCATATTATTTACCTTGTAAATAATAATTTAAGCTCATGACAGCTTTTTCCATCAAAGATTTATTTTGCTCATTTGAGTCATTTATGGAGATTAACTAAAAGCTTTTGTGACGGAAAATACTACCTCCACATTTTATAATGTCACTTTTCCTCTTTGAGACTTAGTTTTTTCCCCCTCTCCATTGACAAACTCAACTCAGGCAAAACCAAAAAACAAATAAAGAAAAACGAAACATAGTACAATAGTAAGTGAGCAAGAAAGAGAATTTTCTGTAAATCAGCAGCAAATAGCTTCTTAATAGAACATTTAGGCAGATAATTATATCCCACAAGGGGATAATAATTATTTTATTGAGCTTCACTTTATTGTCCTTTGAAGACATTGTGTTTTTTCTACCTATTGAAGGTTTGTGGCAACCCTGCATCAAGCAAGTCTACTGGCGTCATTTTTCCAATAGCATTTGCTCATTTCGTGTCTGTGTCACATTTTTGTGGTAATTCTCATAATATTTCAAACTTTCAAATTGTTATTGTATTTGTTATGGTGATCTGTGATCAGTGACTTGATGTTACTACTACAACGCATGGAAGCCTCAGATTACGGCTTTATCAATAAAATATTTTTAAATTAAGGTATATTACATTGTTTTTTCAGATAATGCTATTACACATTGAATAGACTGTGTGTAAATATAACTTTTATATGCGCTGGGAAACCAAAAAAATGTGTGTGACCTGTTTTATTGCGATATTTGCTTTATTGCGACACTGCTTCTTTGGTCTGGAACCGAACCTGCAATAGCTCTGAGGTCTCCCTACTCAGAAAAGGCACTGTGATATGGGTGCAAAGACCTTCATGTTGAAGCACAACTCCATTAGCAGTGACGGAGAATTTGAAAAGAATCAGAGGCCCAGTTTTCTTATTTGTTAACATAGGTAAAAGTATACTGTTATATTTCATTGGGTTGTTATACGGATTAAGTTTTTTAAAATGTAGGGGAAAGTCTTTAGAACTTGTTACCTTTTTTTTTGCTCCAAGGGCAGCAGTATCTTGCACAAAAGAGAAATTCAGTGATATTTTGTGCTCTCACTCGAGACACTTTTCTCTTCCTTTTGAATATTTGGTCTCTTTGAAACAATTCATTTTCACAAAGCCAAAAGGTTTTCATCCTAAATTAGAGAAAAAAATATTTAGTTTTTTAATCTTAAGATACCATATTCAACAAAGGAATTATTTTTATAAAATTATTGGTCTTTTTATATTTCTGCTTTTAACTAAAATTATTTCCTTGCGCTTTAATAAATTTTCCTTGTCTAAAGTTTGGAAAAGTTATCAAGTCCAGTCATTTTCATTTTCATCAAAACGCTGCCTCACATGAAGGATCAATTGGTTGAATTTCTCTAGCTGTAATTAAAAACAAATTAGCCTCAAAGTAATAAATTTATTCATTAATCTCTTCCAAATATACTTTCTCTACAGTTCCTTTGCAGTTGGTTTAAGATTTTCAATGTCCTAAGAAATAGTTAAAAATTTTTAAATGCATCAGTGACATAATGGCCATAAAAGAACATTAGAATAGTCACCATCTCAATTTACTTCTTAAATGTACTATTAATCAGAAACTCAGTATTTAACTAATGTTTGTAACTATCTAAAATTGCAAGAATAGTGACCTCCACATTCAAAGTATGGAATAGTTTCATTACACCAAACTCCCTTCCTTGATCTAATTCCTGTATCAATGATTTTTCCTTTTTCAGAATGTCAACTATGTGGACTCATTCAGTATGAAGTCTCTTGTATCATTTTTATTTCATTCAGTATAATGCTTTTGAAATTCATCCAAGTTGTTGCATGTATTGGTAGTTCATTGCTTTTTATTGCTGAGTAGCATTTTATTGTGTAGATATGCCACAATTTATTTATCCACTTTCCAGCTGATGGATGTTTGGGATGTTTCCAGTTTTGAATTATTATAAATAAAAATGCTAAAAGACTTACAGGTCATTGCGTAGACATATGTTTTCAATTCCCTAGGTAAGAGTGGATCATATGGTAGGTGTACGTTCAATATTATAACAAAGTGACCATGCCATTTATATTCCCAAAAGCAGTGTATAAGAGCTCAGTTGACAGTCAGAGAAAGAAAGAGATTTAAGGAATTGGCTCACATTGTGAATATGAGGGCTGATGAGACTAAAATCCATAGGTCAAGGCAGCAGGCTGCAGATTTGAGAGAACATTTCCATGTCATTGCAGAATTATTCACAACAGTCAAAAGGTGGATACAACCTAAATGTTCATCGATAGATGAATGGATAATGTGGACTAAGAATGCCACCTGCTGTATCAGTAAACAAAGGATGTTGCAGCCATCAAGCCAGCCACTGCAGCCACCCCCAACAGTGCACCCAGAGGAGACTCAGGATGGGAAAGCACAGGACACTGGCCCTACATAGCTAAAGTGCATAGCAAAGGAATGATTTCAGTGAGCCCAGACTCTTGCATCTTCCCATACACAGAAATGCACAAAATTTATTAACTTGAGATGTCTGTTTTTCTTTAATTAACAGTAATCTTTTGATGTTCCAACTACTTAGTTTTTGTTACAAAATTTCTATATATCCCAGCTCCTCCCTTACCTCTTTAGGGCAGTCCCTCAGAACTATCTGATGGCTGTCTCCTTAAAGTCCTCAGAAAATCCATTGAATAAAACATAATTCTCAGCCTTTAGGTTGTGCATTCTTTTCCGTTGACAATAAAGAAAATGTGGTATGTGTATATATTCACGCACAATGAAATATCATTCAGCCTTTAAAAAAAGAGGAAATCCTGTCATATGCTGCAACGTGGGTGAACTTTGAGTACATTACGTTAAATGAAATAAGCCAGTCACAGAAGAACAAATACTGCATGATTCAACTTATATGAGCGATCTAAAGTAGTAAACTCATAGAAGTAGAAAGTAGAATGGTGGTTGCCAGGAGCTGAGAGAGGGGAAAATGTAGAAGTTGCAGTTCAACGGGTATAAAGTTTCAGTCAGGCAAGATGAAAAAGTTATAGAGGCTCATTGTACAACATTCCACAAAATCTTCCAGTTAACCATATTTACTGTTCACTTAAAAGTGTGTTAAGAGGGTAGATCTCATGTTATTTTTTTTTTTTTTCACTGCAATGAAAGAAGAGTTGACATTGCAGTCTTGCATCTGAAGGCTGGAAACTCAGGCAGAATTTCTATGTGCCAGTTTGGAGGCAGAACTTTCTCACTGGAAAACTTTAGCCTTTTCTCTTCGGGCCTCAACTGATTGTTTGAGGCTCACCCGCATTATGAAGAATAATCTTAAAATCAGGTCTGACTGTAAATACTAATCACATCTAAAAATACCTTTACAGCAATATCTAATATAGGGTTTGGCCAAACAACTAACTATATTCACTATATTCCAGCTAAGTTTACACATAAAATTAACCATTACATGTTCTAAGAAATCTTCATCCAACTTAAAATTACAAAGATTTTTCTTTTTTTTCATTAAAATTTTATAGTTTCAGATTTTATAGTTAGATCTATGATCCATTTTGAATTATATTTGCATGTGGTATATAATAAAGGTTGAGGTTCATTTTTAGAGGAGTGAGGGCCTATGCAAGTCCAATTGTTCCAGCACTGTTTGTTGAAAAGACTATCTTTTCCTCATTAAATTACCCTGCACCTTTGTCACATATTATTTGACCATATATGCAAAGGTCTATTTCTGACTGTCAGTTCTTTTCCATTGATCTATGTGTCTGTTCGCATGCCAATTCCATAATTGTCTTGTTTACTGTAACTTGGAAATAAAATAATGATTCCTCCAATTTTTTCTTCTTTTTCAAAATTGTTTCAGCTCTTCTAGACCCTATGCTTCCCCATATAAATAATATTATCAGGTTATGAATTTGTGCATGGCTATGTCAGTTACTGTAAGTGGTGAGCAGGGGCATGTTCAGGGTACAGATATGTTTACAGAAGCAAAGTCCAATCTGTCCTGTTGGCCACTAACTGCATTTTTGGCAGCCTGGGGAAGGGTGGGAACTGTGAGAAGGATGACTTGGGCTCCAGACTGTGAAAGGTGCAGGCAAAGGTTCATCACAGACTTGATTCAGCCCATATGAGAGAGAAAAAGTTTGTTATGGAAATGGTCATTCTCTGTTCATTTGCATCATTCATTTAAATTTTTGGGTTTCTCCCTTTTCCTCTTCCAATCATTTGTCCTCCTTTATTTTGCCAGGAATTTAGTTCTTCTGTCTTCTTCCTAGTCATCACTTTCCCCATGCTACCAAGCAGTGAGCTGTATTTAAGTATCCTTTTAATTTATAACTGAGAAACCACTGTTCAGCACCTTTTATATAAAAAACAGCTAAAGATTCATGGGGTATACTAATCCAAAGAGAGAAAGAGTTGTGCTGATCCTAATGAAACTGGATGTTTTAAGTGGGGTGAAGGGTTTTTTTCATATAGAGCTTTTTTTTTTTTAATATAGTAAGAATGGAATCTCATGATTTGAATTTCAAAGATGAAATTAATGTTCCTTAGTGTTTCTCCATATTTCCCAAGTATATTTAAGGTCAAAGGAAGAATAAAAATTAGCAGTTTCATTACCAGGTCATTGTTGTTCTTTTTTTCCCTAATATTTTGCAAATACTTCATAGCCGGAGAGCCAATGTCATAGGATGATGCAAAGAAAGAATTCTCAATATATCTCTTGTCTTTGGTGTCTATTAGTTTTCAGAAGAGAAAGAGAAATGCCCTCTACCCTACCTGATTGCCTCTCCTCACTCTGCCCCCTCCCACCCTGTGACCATCCAGTCTGTCCATCTTTCTGTTCTCATATACATTTGAGCATTGGAGGGGTTTCTCACGGAATTCCAAGATGGAAGTGGCTACAACTTATGTAGAAGGAGTGTTTGAACTTTGATCAAATCAGTCAGATACAGTTTTGATGAATAAAATAAAAGGCAAAAGCCTATATTCGATATTATTATGTCTTTAGAGTACCTAAACTCATGTGATTAGCTCCCCACTAGCCATAGAGTGCCTTTTAGCAATAAAGTTATTCTGCTTATGCACAAAAGAGCTTGCTTTCTGCAAATTCACACATTTGGAATAATCGGGCCTACGGGAAAATAATCTTAAGGGTAGACCACTCCAAACCTATGTAATTTTATATACAGAGCCCTAAGGAAACAATAATTGGAGCCTTGGAAGATAATTTGGGATGGCATAGACAGTAGGACTCAAGGGATGTGAAAGTTCGCAAAGGCAATCGACTGGAAATGCTATCTTGTGGGCACTGGGAGAATTCAGGTGCAAGTGAAGCTGTGAGCACCAGAGACTCCTTCAAGGCTGGGGTTGAGCCCCCTGGGAGGGAGCTGTTAAAACACGGATCAAAGGCCTCCTGGCCTGTGCAGCAGCCAGGGTGAGGGGTATTTCCTTTCCTGATAAAGGTTGCAATTCTATTCCCGCTCTTCTGTCTCCACTCGCCTATGAAAAAAATCCCAGAAGAACCAGCACAACAATCAGCACATACTGATATCACTCCCCTAGTCACCAATTGTTTATGAGTTAATTAGTGTTAATAGAAACACAGGTCATAGATAAAAAGACTGGGCTGCATTTCTTTGTAATTGTGAGCAGTTCTCTCCCTGCTGTGTAGCAGAATTCTGAGCTTGGCTCCTCTACAACTACAATTAAATAGCCCCTAAGCAGAGACAAGGCATTCTACCAGAAAAGGCTGACCACATTGTTGGCAAGTAGACATTCTCTGTTGTGGCTTGTTGGCCACTTACTGATGGCATGAAATTTATCCCACTTAAAAATTGCTAAGTATTAGTTGCATCAAGGAGCAAAATGGATGAGAGACTGCTCTCAGTCAAGAGAAAAATTATTTCATTTCCTAAAAACAGAATGCATTTATTTTCTACTCATCAGCTTCCAAAACCTAAACCAATTTGTAGAATAAACTTTGAAAAAATAACGACGTACATTTAAGTAGAATTTGATGCTGACTGACTATCACTGTAGAAATTTCTGTCTTATGAGGGGGACCAAGGATACCCTAGAGAGAGCACATGATGTTTCACTGCTTGTCTTAAAAAATACATCTAGCACAAAATGTGCTAAAGAATTTCTTCTAACAACTACTATTAAGAGGGAAAATTGAGCAGTGGATTGGATTTTAAATATTTTTTAGCTTGTTACTCTTCCCAGGAACATTGCCATGGAGGAACACGTGAACAGCTATGGGATTTAATGTTGGTTTATCCTTCTTCCTAGATAAATTATTGAAGTCATGCCTGAGTAATCATCTTTAATAAAGGAAAGCATCCCTTGGCATTAAATGATCATCAAAGATTTGATGCTGTGTTGAAATTTCATTTCAGGATAAACTTGCTTAATTATATTCAGGGGAGGTGTCATTATTTAAGTCCACACAGATTTTCACACTATTTATTTCCTTTCTTACAGTTCATGATCACATAAAATTCCGAAGAGATAGCCTAAATAGTATTTACAAAATATTTCAGTTCTAATAAACTGTAAGAGACTCTCTTTTGTTGTTGTGTTCAGTTTGTGATTATTTCTTCAAACTTTCCAGTACATTTGTAACCATCTCTTATGAAACACTAATCTCCTTAGTTCCCAGTTTCCTAAAGGAGGAGGGAGAGCCAGATTGAGTTTAATAGGACTCCAGAAATGTGTACTAAGGGTTATTAATTCTTGTTTTTGTCTTTTTGACATGGGTGTGCTGCACTCTGGGGAACTGAAAGTTCACTGTGGAAAGCCTCTTTGACTTTTCATATTTGTAACACAGATGTTGATCTTCAAATTCTCCCGCCTTTTGGAGTTTTATGTCTCACAAGGTATTTACAACGACCATGTTAACTATCATTCCAGTCTTCCCACAATCTGTTTTGGGGTTTCTAAAGGGCTCTTTTTCCTATATTTTGCTTGTATCATAAAAGTGTGCAGATTATGAGTAGTTAAAAGTGGAGATTTTAGAATTAGACTTTCTGCCTCCATTCAATTTCTCTCTTCACTTTCGAGTCACGTGTTTTTGTTTTTTTCCAAGAAGAAAAAAGGAATTTTTTATTGACATAAAGAAGATCAATGACATTTTATGTCCTTGTGACAATGACACGAGACTTCTTGTTAGAACAATGCGATTCAGAACATAGTGGAGCAACATTTGTCATGCTGTAAAAAAAAAAAGAAACTGTCAATTAGTAATTCTATGCCAAGTGAAAATATTTTTCTGAAATGAAAGAAAAACACATTTCATATACACAAAATTTTAAATAATTAATCACTAACAGACCTACATTATAGGAAAAATATTAGAGAAAATGATACCAGCTGGAAATCTGGGTCTATGCAAAGGAATGAAGAACACTGGAAATGGTAAATATGTGAGTAAATATAGAAGACTTTTTTATCATTTAAAAAAACTTCTTTTTTCTTTTTTTCGAGCCTTTTTGTTTGTTTGTTTTTCTTGAACAACCCATATTTCAAAGTAATATTAGTACTTGTAAGAGTGTTGAAACAATGAATTAATATATAAAGTGTTCATAGTGGCTCATGCATAATTCATACTATATAAATATCATCTATCATTATTATTCTTTTTCTCTTATTCTTAACTTGCAACTTTCTAAATTAGTAGTAGAAGTCAGTGGTAAAAAGAAGAAGAAATAATCCATTGATAGAAATCAACTACCCTTCTCCCTTCATTACGTATATGTTTACATATAGGTGCCTTTTTTTTTTTTTTTTTTAATTCCTCTGGAGTCAGCTTGTTTTGTCTTGAAATTTTGAGTTGGCAGGTTGCCTTTTCAAAATGGCCTTAATAATCTACATTTCTACCAATGAGAATAAATTTTACCTTATGTCTCCACAAGCATTAGGTTTTATTTTTCACAAAAATCCAGTTATTCAGAACTGTAAATACATCTTACTGACTTAAAGTGTAACACAAGTGTTTTAGCAAAATACTGATGGTAACTTAGAATGTCTAAATCATTTATAAAAAATCTCTGAATATATATTTTATTTTTAGATAAACTAATGGATACAAATATCTTGTTTCATCAAGTTTTCTTTCATTATTTTCAAGTGTTTTTTAAAAAAATGTAGACACCAAAAATAAATGGAAAGCTGCCTTTGTGTTTCTCATACATAATAGGCTATTCTTTGTCTTGTTCTCTGTGATGTTAAGAGCATCTAATAAATTTCCTTTTGTTAAGTTATGATTTATAAAGTGTGAAGAAGCAATCTGTCTATAAAAGAGAGACGCTGTGACCTTTTTATCTGAATAGAAATAATCCCAGGGATCCACTGTTGTATTATTTTAATGATCTATTATCAACTCTACTATGTTGGAGGCCTTTCTTTGGCAAATTCAGGCCATAAAGAAACCACCAAAGGATTTGACTTAATATTGTAACCTCCAAGCAATTCCTTTTCACTTTTTTTTTAGGACTTTAACTTTTCACAGTTTAATTATTATCAGATTAAACCATTCTTCTTTTCAAAACCAAGCCCCATCGCATCCATTTTAGAGATTATAGAGACCCTTCCAGGCAGAATTGCTGAAGAGTCATATGTTAGTAGACCGCAACCACTCTGTTGATGCCATGAAATATAAATGGGAGTAGCCAGGGTAAAAATTAACTACAGTCTTTTAGCAAATTGAAGCTGCCAAACATATTTAGTTTTGAGGAGAAAACCTTGAGAAAAGCTCAACAGCTGATTTCAGTCATTTGAAAGGTTTTTGTATGGAAGACAATGGATTCTTTTCTGTATGATTCCAAGGAATAAAGGTAGAACTCATCAGAAATTCCTAATGAGTTTCTAATGGCAAAATCCAAT
Organism: Camelus ferus; assembly: GCF_009834535.1. Taxonomy (NCBI): domain Eukaryota; kingdom Metazoa; phylum Chordata; class Mammalia; order Artiodactyla; family Camelidae; genus Camelus; species Camelus ferus. The sequence continues at coordinate 100,465,770 of NC_045696.1, forward strand.
AACCATTGATGGTTTAATCTCAATTATTTACTCCCTGTGAGACATTTGATTGTTGACTTCTTTCTCATAAACATGCTCTTAATTTCTCATGCTTGAATGTTCCTTCTTAGTCTTTTATTTTTTTTAATGGTTCCTATTTCTTTGCTTTAACCCTAAAACTTGAGAAGTCTCATCATTGTTTCCCTCTCCTCACCTCTCCTCTCCTCTTCTCTTTCCTCTTCTCATTTTACTCCTGGTTTCTTGTTGATCTTACCCATTTTCAGAACTTGAGCTACCTTCTTTCCCCTAATCTGTAAATCCAGTGTGGTTTATTTTAGGGAGTTCCAGATCAATATGTCCTCCTGAGAATCTCTCCTCAGAACCTTCCAACGGCACTTAAAGCTTAAGATTGCTTATACGGAACTTATTAACCTCCTCTTTCCAAACCCAGGTGTTTCCCTTATAGTCTGAATTTCTGAAAATGATAGTATCATTGCCAAATCAGTAAAGCCAAAAATCAAGAAATGATCTCTGTCTTCTTTTTCTTATAATTCAAGCAATCAAGAATTCTTGAATACTTGATCTCTTTAACATGTCTCATAATAGCTCTTTTCTATGTGATTCTCCTGTAGCTGCCACTGTTTGGTTTTTCATGATTTGTCTATTGAACTAACAGAATAGTTTCTTGGTTGGAATGCCTGAGTTCAATTTTCTCATATTCTCATTCATCCTCATCTGTATGTTAGATGGTATGTACTATGGAGGAAAATAAAGAAGGGAAGAGGAGAGGAAATGCTGGAGAATATTGAGCTTTTATAAAAGACTGGTAGGGTAAGTTTCCCTGAGAAGTTGACATTAGAATTAAGAATGGAAAGAGACCAGAGAGTATGCAATGTGGATATCTGGAGAATGAATATTTCAAGCAGAGGAAGCAGCAAGGACAAAGACCCTGAGATACAAGCATGGATACCTTTGTTACTAGAGAGGAGTGAGCTAAGAGGAAAATAATAAAGAAAAAACAAGCTCAAAAAGTTACTGAGGATGTTTGAGAGTAGCAAATAGTGTAACGCCTGATAAAGCTCTCCAAAGACTACAAAGTTTACTCTAAAAGAGATGGGAAGAAATTGAATCTTATGAGCTGAGGAATTATGTGACTTTATGTCATACGAGGATTACTCTGAGTACTGTGTTGGGGAGGCAGGTAAGGTGCTGGGTAGGTGTGATAAGTAGGGAGGACAGTTAAGAAGGTATTATAATTGGGCATGTGAAGAACAATGCTAACTTGGACCAGGATGGTGATGCTGAAAGTCTTGAGAAGTCAGAGGAGTCTTCATAATTTGAAAGAATTTGCAGGATTCCTCATGGTTTATAAAGTCCCTGAGATTGTAATATAGTTATCTAAAGTGTTGTCTTGATCCAGTTTTGAGGCTCTCAGTAGGCTCTCATCATTTCCCCTTCTTGAGCAACCAGTTGAGTTCACTCCCCCAGGGACCTCCCGTAACGGGCTTTCACATTCATGATGGCTATACATCTGCCTTAATTGCTCCAGGGCCCAGGTAACAGGCAACCGGGGCAGTGCCCATGCTCCAGAGCCTGATTATTCAAATTATTCAAATTTATTCAAACCAGCCAATCCTAAACCTGTTTGCCCTGCCTCACTATTCCCTTGCCTTAGAAACCACAATGAAGACACCTCTCATAATTCTCTTTTCTCCCTTTTGCCTTGTGACTTAACCCTGGTGTTTCCCTGAGTGGCCTTGTGCTGTTTCTCCCGAGGGAACTGGGAACATTACAACTACAACAAAAGTGACAAAAACAAAACTGTAAAGATCCTTGCAGTTTCTCCTTCTCTCAGCCTATATCTAGCCTCACCATCCCTTATGCAGGGTAATATGGCTAAAACAAATATACAGTACATATTTCATGCAAGTGTTTACTAAATGGATACTTCTTGGGAAGCATTTTGGCTCTAAATTCTTTTTTAAGTGCCAATAATTGGTAGTTGCTCAATAAATGTTGCATGACTTTCTTGAACTAATATTAAGATGAATTTTCTAACAGAGGTATCAGGACGGAAGATATTCTCTTAATTATATACTCTTCAGGGACTTTCACTTAGTATGTTAAGTCACTCAGAAGAGAATCATGTATGAGTAGAATAATTCTAATATTTTAAATTAATGTTTTACCAAGCCTGAAATTTTCTGATTCTTTGACACCTCTTTGATGATATTAGTCTACAGAGGGAAATAAAACAAATACGCACAAAATAACAGCAGTAGAAACATTTGAGCTGTTTTCTATGTTAAAAAAAATAGTCCTTAGGATTTGATATTTATGATTTGCAAGTATAATTTTTAAAGAAGACAGAACTTTGGTAAAATAATAGACAATTATAGGTGTTTGAAGTTACTAGGAAAAAAAACAACTTGCACACCATTTAGTGATATGTGGTGATAAGTCTTCTGTGGACAGATACTGATTTCCCTAGCCAGAATTGAAAGAATAAGGCAGAATGTGCTACAAATGAAAACATTTAGATAAAATTGACAGACTTGGAAACTTTTTTTTTAAATATAATTTTACTTTTTAAATTTTTTAACATTTTTTATCGATTTATAATCATTTTATAATGTTGTGTCAAATTCCAGTGTAGAGCACAATTTTTCAGTTATACATGAACATACATATATTCATTGTCACATTTTTTTCTCTGTGAGCTACCATAAGATCTTGTGTATATTTCCCTGTGCTATATAGTATAATCTTGTTTATCTATTCTACAATTTTGAAATCCCATCTATCCCTTCCCACCCCATCACTTGGCAGCCACAAGTTTGTATTCTATGTCTATGAGTCTGTTTCTGTTTTGTATTTATGTTTTTGTTTTTTTTTTAGATTCCACATATGAGCAATCTCATATGGTATTAAAATACAATCCAATTGATTTTTTTTGGATTCATTTCTATGGATTTTATCAAAAATATATATCCATATGACCATCATCACAATCAGGATACAGGACATTCTGTCATCTGCCAGATTTTCCTCATGCTATCCCTTTGTATCACATCGTCTCCTCCCCACCAGCTTCTGGCAACCACTGATACCGTTTTTGGTCACTCTAGTTTTGCCCTTTGCAGAATGCTCTACAAATGGAATCATATATTATGTGAAGTTTTGAGGTTGGTTTCTTTCAGTCAGAATAATGCCTTTATGATTCATCCTAAGTATCCAACTGTCCAAAGTATGACAGTTTGCTTATCCTTTTACTTGGTGAAGGACATGTGGATTGTTGCCAGTACTTAGAAATTATGTATAAATTGTTATGGGAATCCAAGCATAGGTTTTTGTGTGAACATAAATTATTACTTCTTTAGGAAAAATACCCAGAAGTAGGATTGCTGAGTCATATGGGAACTATATGTTTAACTTTATAAGAGTGTGCTAAACTGTTTTCTAGAGTAACTGTATCATTGTGCATTCTCACTGGCAGTATATGAGAATTCCAGTTACTTTGCATCCTTGCCAGCATGAGACATTGTCAATATTTTTTTCAGCTAATCAAACAGGTATGTAATAGTGTTTTTTAAAATTGTATATATGTTTTAACTTTTTATTTTGGAATAATTGTAGATTCACATTCACTTATAAGAAATAACAAAGAGAGATCACATATACCCCTCATCCAGTTTTCATACAGTGGTAACTGTCTTACATAACTATAGAACAATATCACAACCAGAAAATTGATATTTATTAATTAAATCAATAATATCAAACACATCAAATAAATAAACTGACTTTATTCAGCTTTCACCAGTTTTACATTACTCAGTTATGTATGACTTCTGTCAAATAATGATTCAAAAGTATTTTCTATCAGTCTATAGCTTGACTTTTCTTTCTATTAATAGTGAAGTGACTTTTTACTCTGTGTTGTAGAGCAAGAATGTTTTCAGTTTTGGTTAAGTTCAACTTATGCTGGTATTTGGACCTTATCTTGAAGATCTTCAGTGAAAAATCTGTAGAGGGAGCTGTCCTTGGTGTGACAGAAGGAAGGAATAAATGGCTGTATTGGGAAGAAGGATCAATTTAACTACATAAAGATAAGGAAGGATGCATGAACTTTTTCCATGGATTAAAAGAGAGTAATAACCTGGAACCACCACTGAGTGGAGTGGATTCTGGAAATCCCGAGGTTGAGGGAAGAAATTATAAGCAGCTAGCAAATGAGGAATGTTACCAACATAAATGATTTTTAGTTGAAGTTTCCCAATTATATCTCATATGATCACATATGGATTACGTATTTGTTATGCTTCATGGATCTGTGGATTCGTGTGTTTTAAATCAGTTTTGGAAAATTTGTAGCCATCATCTCTTTATAAAATAGTTTCATTTCCAGTATATTCATTTCCACTTTCTGAGATTGTCTTATTCTAAACTTGCATATTTTCCATCTATCTTTCTTTGACATGTACTAGACAGATTTTTGATGTATACCTTGCAGTTCATTAACCGTCTTCTCAAATGTACCTAATCTGATGTACATTTAACCTATCCCTTGAGATTTTGACTTTCATAATTGTATATGTTTTTATTTCTAGAAGTCCATTGTTTTCAAGTTTGTATTCTTATTTGTGAAAATTTTCGTGTGTGTGTGTGTTGATCTTTGCAATTTTATCTTTATCTCTTTAAATATTTCATAGGAAGAAAGTCTGAGAGTTTTAATATTCAGTCCCTTGTTTTCTAAATCTGTTGCTTCATATTTTGATGTTATGTTTTATATTAATCTGTGGGAGTGCTGAGTTCCTAATTAGGGATACTTTCTTTCAAAGGGCATTTGATCCTGATTCTGTCATTGTGTGTATTATGGAGTATATTCCTATCTCCTATTTCGCAGGCCTTTTAGAAGGCTTTTGCATCTGATTGGGAGTCTCAGAATCACCTCCCTCTGTCCATGTGTTGGTTTGGTACTCAGTTTTGTATATTTTGTTTTGTTTTTTAATGGAGGTACTGGGGATTGAACATAGGACCTCGTGCATGCTAAGCATGTGCTCTACCACTGAGCTAACCGCATGACCAGTACTCAGTTTTGATGCAAGCTTACTCCTCACTGTTGCCAACAGATCTATCCTAGCTTCTTATCACATTGAGTCTTCTTCAGTTGGGCTCCCATGCCAACTTCCCACAAATAAAATCCTGGTTCCCACATCTTGAGGCCGGCTTCTAGAAACCTGGCTATATTCCTGCATGGCTCAGAGATAAGCTTTGGCCAACAATATCAGGAGCCCAAGTTCCCTGTGCCTCCAGGCTCAGTTCTGGTTAGTTGTTTTGTTTGTTCTCAGTTGGTAGAGAGATCCCTGGAAATCCCTCAAGATGCCTTTAAAAGTGCATCTTATGATGAAACCAGTTGTACTTGGGAGAGGGATGGTGCAACCTAGCTCCTAGTTACTCATGATGTTAAATCAGAAATCCAAGTTTTTGGGGGGATTTTGCCTCAAATTCCTTACCAACTCTTGAATTCTTTTCCCTGAAGTACCTACCGATCTATTAATTCCACATATGTAACTATTTGTTGAGAAAGTGCTAGTGTTTAAATTGATCAAAAATAGATTGAGAGTAGAAAATTTTAAAGAGAGGGCATTAGCCAGATAACTTTTGGAAGAATATATATTTTTAAAACCAACTAATGTTTATGAAACTCTAAATAATATACTACAGAATAAGAGATACTAAACTACATTACAATACCAATGTCAATCTTTGCAGATTTTTTTGCAGTAATATTTACACATTAAAGAAAACAAGAAAGCTACAGGAGTCTTAGATATTTAATTCCATTTAGCCCAAGTCTTTCTAGCAAAGAACTTATTTTGTAATTTCTTGCCTATTGTGCTCATGAAGTAAAAGTAGAATGCCAACTCTGCCAACTCAACATTTCATGAGAAGGAAAAACATAAAAATCATGTCAATAATAAATCATTTTAAATACAGATTTAAAAAAAAGAATATAGAGAGAACAAAAAAAAAAAAAGACTAATGGAGTGTTAGGGAATAAATGAATTACTCTCAAATATCTTGCTTCATCATTGATTTCATTTGAAAGTGAACATCTATTTTCTGTTGTGAAAGTGCAATGTATTGACTGCAGCAGCAACCCAGGAGCTGACAGTGAGGAGGAATTATTGTTCCTGTATTATAAGTGTGAAGCTTTAAAAATTTAACCACTAAAACTTTCGATAAGCCAGTTGCTATTTTGGTAATGGTTCCAGTTTATTCTTGGTCTCAGCTGGTCATAGGATGTTGATATTGTTACCAAATCCTAACCTGTTTGCTTGCCACATGACAGGCCAATAAATCAGAAGACAAGGTGTTGGGGCAAGGAATGAGACTTTATTTGGAAAGCCAGCAGAACAAGAAGACGGCAGACTAATGTCCTGGGGTACCACCTTCCCCAAGTCAGAATTCAGGCTCTTTTTGCACTAAAAAGGGGAAGAGGTTTGGTTGGTTGTTGCAGACTTTTTGATTCTTTGTTCTTGAAGCTCTCCCTACGGAGGTCAGGTCATGGTGTCCCTGTAAACCTCCAATGAGATAAATGTTATTTTCTATTCTGCAACTTTTTATCTTTATATGAATGGAAGATCAGCCTTGAGAATAGGCTATCCTGTGTATTTCAGGCTATAGGCAACATTATTTTATAAAAGGAGCAGAACCAGCATGACTAAGCACAGCAAACAGAACACAGCGTTAGAGCGAAAGGAACAGATCTAATATGGAGTCAGATTTGTTCTTCCCTATTACAATATTCCAGGTTAAACAGAACACTATAACCTCTGGCTTTTGGCATTTGGGGAAAAAATGTGTCTTCTGAGCATCCCCAAATATACATAGTTACAAGATAATGTGGGGAAATTCAGAAAAGAAATGATATATTAGCTTTATGTTCTCTGGACCTTGATGTATATTTTAGTTTTTTCTTCTTTAGACTTCATAAGGATATTATTTGAGACATTTGACTGTGTCAAAGAGCCAACATCAATAAAAATGATTAGTGTTTTGGAACACAGAGTTATTTCTTTAATAGTAGGATAGAATTCTGTTACTGAATGTGCAGTGAACCAAATCACCAACACCAAACATAATTTTGTGGAATAAAAATATGATATAACACAAAGAAATTAAAATATGTCCATTAATGTTGATCTCAAGACTACAGTTATAAAAGGATTATTTATGCAACAGTATTATGGAAGAAGAAGTAAATAATATTAGTAATAACCATAGCCAACTGTCATTTGTTGAAAGCTCATTATATGTAAGCCCTATCCAAATGCATTACATACTTTTAAATACTCTAAATAACAATTTGACATTTTAAAGATTAGAAAAATAAGACTAGTTGGATAACTTGCTTAAAGTCATAAAATAACAAGTATAAGCACCAGTTCTGAATAGTGTCTGTGTATGTCCAGCACCAGAGTGCTCCAACCAGTGCATAGTACCAACCATCACTCCTCAGCACACACAGAAGGGGGAGCCACGTCTAACATACAGCAAAGCATTTGTGAGCAAGAAAAGAGGTTTAAATGGTCTGATAAAAGCAGTGTATGTGGTTAAAATCGAAAAAGACAGGACTGAGGGCTGGGGCTTTAAGAATGAGCAGAGGTTTATTTGGAGGAAGAAAAGAAGGAGAACATTCTAGGTAAATGATCAATAATGTGAACAAAGATACCTGAAAAGACTGATTTCTCTAGGGAAGTAGGGACATATTTTTTGGTAGAAGGAGTAGTGAGGCCACCACGTATATTATTCTCCTAAGAATATTTTTAAAATTTCAGTCTTTATAGCTCAGATGTCATATTATTCAGTGACATATTAAAGATACAAATTCTTTATTTTAGAATCATTTTTTTTTCTCTTCCAGTTTTTATTGAGAAACAGCTGACATACAGCACTGTATACTTTTAGTTTTGGGGAGTATGGAAGGTAATTAGGTTTTATTTATTTTGTTAATGGTGGTACTGCAGATTGAACCCAAGATGTTGTCCTTACCTAGGCACACACTCTACCACTGAGCTATACCCTTCTCAAAGATATAAATTCTGATATGGATTATTTAAGTTATTTCATAATAAATAAAGCACCATGTTAAAATTGATGATTAGTTGACAATTTTAAAGTTAATAAAACGGGAAATGGAATGAGAATAATAGCATCTAAACATTCTGGCATAAACATGTCCTTTTGTTTTTCTATCATTTCAGTGTGCTAGGTCATTGAGGAGGTATTTCTCATTTACAGATAAGGAAACCATAACAGAGAGAGTAATTTGCCTTGAGCCACACAACAATTTATCAGAAGAGAAGGGATTGTAAACCTGTGATTTTTGGGAGCCAGCACAAGTCAAAGTTTTATAGAGATTTATAGCTGTTTCTCATATATTTTTCAGCCTTCAGACAATCCTACCTTCCAAAAAAAAAAAAAAAAACTTACTACATTCAGCAGCTATAATCTTTACACTTAAAACAATTGTCTACCACTTTGGCATTGTCTCAAAGCTTGATTTTTGAGGCTAAAATCCAAACCTTATGTAAGCATATAACTTGTGATTGAGTCAGTTATTACATGAAGAATAGTTATCATTGTATGTCTGGCACCAAAATATATTCATTAGACTGAAAATATTTCATAGGAAGTCACTGATGGGCTATGTTATTATATCACTCTATACTTCAATTTTTATTCCATGCTCTATTTTAATCAAGAAAAGTGTAAAATCTCTCACAGTCAGACAGTTCAGTATTGGATTTGGACTGTACATTTGATGGAATTCACTTTTTTTCCCAGTGAACTTGGGATATTACACATATTGCTTTTTTAAAATGCACTTTTTAGATGCCAGTTTTTTGGAGAAAAGATTATAAGGAAACAGATTTAAAGGTAACTGTTAGAAGCCACAGATATATATCAGAGACTCCAGGACTCTCTTTCCAAGTCAGGTATTAGAGATTGAAACAAATATCCATAGTACTTAAGTACACAAGAAGATGTGTGTGTGGTGTGTGTGGGGTGTGTGTGTGGGGTGTGTGTGTGTGTGTGTGTGTGTGTGTGTAGGGGGGAAAGGGAGCAGAAAAATAATAGAATTAAATTATTTAATTCCAAATTCTTACTCTTTCTTCATGGGTGAGAAACATATGGGTAGATAAGAATATCTGTTGTTTACAGTGTGGACTTCTGGGGAACAGTATTGTGGAAGAAGCAAGAAAAGACACCACTCCCAGCTGGGTGTGCTAATTCTCCCCTCTATTCTTAGGGGTAAATAATTTGAAGACAAGTGACTGGGTTTCCCATCTGCAGAGTAGATCAATGACATTGGTACATTATTAGAATTTTGTATTAATCAACTGCAGACGTGTCTACAGGACCACTTAAGTTCTAGAGTGCTGTGTAAATGTTTTGTTCTCATTAAAGCCAACACCTATAGTTCATGGAATTCACTCACATATGAATTTTGGGATCTCTTGCTATAAAGATTTCCTTTATTGTTGACCTTTCCACAACATCAGAGAATCTATATTCACCTCTAGAATGCCTTTTGAAAACCACAGGAAATATTTCTCAGTCATTCTCTTTAGCTTGGGGTTTCCTACCAGGAGGCTGACTATGGAATGGCATTGACACTGTATGAGACCTTTACACACATAAAAATGTTGTGCAGATTTGAGACATGCATGGGAAGGGAATATACTAAAATGGAAACAGATGTCATATTAAGGTGATGAGAACCTTTTCTTTTTTCATTAAATAGCATTCATATAACTTGCTTAATAAAATTTCCAGAAGAACAAAAATTACAAGAAATACTTAGGTCTTTAAAAAGTGTCAGTGTTGCTTCTTGACAAAGTTTTGGAGTAGAAACTGTATCATAGATATACAATTATGGTAATTACATGGTTTTTCCTGTTTTATATTTTAAAACCACAGCAACACTGCAACATTTGGAATAGTAAACAAGCCTGAGTAGCTTTGGAGAAAGGTTTGTGTCAATAGGTGGCTCCATTAGCATTCTTGTGGACAGGGTTAGCGCATTGCAGTAGGAAATAATATTGCTGCAAATTAGATACTGTAATTAGGCATTTTTTCCAGATTTAACTTTCGTTATGAAAATATGGTTAACTCCACATCTAAGTTTGCTTTCATTCCTTTGATTTAAGAGCAGGCTGTAAGACAGGTCAGTTGTACTCATTGAAAATATCTATAACTTCATGGAAGAACGGCCCATATTTACAGTCTGCAAAGCAACTGAACTAGAAAATCTAATGTTATGTTTCTGCTGATTTACTGTCAATTTAATGCTATGTTATCACAATCTTCTTATACTTTTATAGTCTAGGGTAGTTTTAGGTTAATGCACATTTAATGAAAAGTGAAGCAAATGGTACTGGGCACATGCAAATATAACTTCTATCACCTGAGTGAATTGCCTCTTAATATTACTTACAGAGATTTCTAAAGTACAATCCTGTACTGTTATAATTGAGAAAGCAGGATTTTAAATTCATAATAGAGTTTGAGATGATCCAGATAGAGAACAAGTTTGATATTCCATGTCTTGTTTAATGACGTCTTTGCCCTTGTTCAGGGGTAAGCAGGGCTGAGGATACAAGGTTGGACAGATATTCTTTCCTCTTCTGAAGCAAAAACATTTTCCTCTTCTTTCGGGGAAGAGGAGAGAACTTCACGGAGGAAGAGACAGATGAACATTACAATGTCGAACGATAATGTTTAACTAGACAAAGAGGAGTGAGGGTGCATTTTTAAAGAAACTATCCAGTATTAACAGTCCCTTCTCAAAATTTCTCCTTTTTCTTTTATTGTTTAAATTTGTCTAACCGTATGTTTGAAGGGGGAAGTCACTGGATATACACTTACTTTATAAGATGTCACCCGTATAAAAGAAAATATAAGAAATAGAGCATCTTAACTGCCTTGGTAGGTAGGGGAATGGTTGGGAATCCTGGTCTTTGTGACCTAGGTTCCAAACCAGACTCCACCACTTCTCCTTAGAGGAGGCCTTATTTGCCTCGTTATTTGCACAACATAGGGTCGTCTGAGATTGTTTCAAAGGTCACTGGAAGTCTTTCATTCTATTATTAAGAGTAAAGTCTTGAGTTCAAAGATAACCGTACAGATTCCTATATCTACAGCATTGATATTATTTTACTTAACCAACTCCATCTTCTCTGATGAAAGGTTTTTAATTTTTTTCAATTTTTTGAAATATCCTACCATCCTTTAATGCTAGTTGAAGCTTTTAAAAACCAGATGTGTGAAGAGAGCAGGTTGAATAAATGCTTTTAATTTATAAGAATAGAAAGAGTCATTTTAGCTCAAAAATATATCAACAAAACAATCAAATAAGCAAATAAAGTCAGGAAGATACTATGATTACATCTTTCCTCACCTGCGAATAATCAGACTAATGTAGAAATCTTATTTGCAAATTATGCCTAATCCACAGAGAAGACATGGCCAAGCAGATAATCTGGCAGGGGAAGAAATGCTAGTTGGGGCAATATCTTGGGAAAAAAATTCAGGTTTTAATTTCCTTCCTTGCATCATAATTCCATTATGCTATAGGAAAGCCTTAATAACATCTATTGAAGCCTTAGCTTCGTGTTAGGCGTGTGCTGAGAATGAAAGGGAAGGGGGTCATTTAGCAGTCTGGGGCAGAGTGAACTGGGCAGAAGGGCAGCACATGAAATGGTATGTGAAGGGCAGAGGTGATATACAGAGAAGGGTGGAGTGAGTTGGTCAATATTGATAATATTAACATTTGTCAAGCATTAGTAGTTGCCATGCATTTTCCTAGTTTCCACTGGGACTCCTGAGGGGCCTGCAGCAACATCTGGGGAAGGGCCAAGACTTCCTGTAGAAACACAGTGTGTGGCTTGGCATACTACTAATGCCCTATAAAGGCAAGGTGAGACAAAAGCCTGGAGACCCCAGGGAGGGTCAGGATGGCTGCTCTTGCCCGTTTACATCAAGGGAGAGTGCTCACATACACACTCCTTGCTCCTTTATTTCCAGAATAGGACATCAGGCAGTGGGGAAATAGTCAACGACATGGAAGACAATCCTATTACCTGTTGAAAGAGCTAACACTACCTGGTCACAAAACCCAGAATCTAAAGATCGTGATTCCAGGCCAACTCTGTAACACTAGCTGTGAGTTCTAGGGCAAATCTCATGACTTGCCTGAGTTCCATTTTTCATATGAGGTTTGCCAAGGGTAAGGAGTGAGATTGTATGTAGAGATGTTAAATGCAAAGCCCCCCCAAAATGTTAGCCATTTTCATATTCTTACTTCTTTTTATCTCCTTTTCTAGTTTTACCTTGAAAGATTAGTGGAATGACAAGTTTGGGGAATGAAATGAGTAAGGAATGAAATTAGCAAAAATTAAAAACAATCCTTATCCATAATATTAGCTAAAGTAAGAAGAGTCCTTCTGCATAATATTCGAAGGGTTCCCCCGAAATTCTTCAAGCACCAGGACAAAATATTTGGGAAATCTTAGAAACCCACTTACCTTAGTTTCTTCTTTGAAAATACAAGTCTGTATTTTCCAATTTTTAATATTACAAAGTTGTAAAATTCAAAAGAATATTTAACTCCAATTGATCATTGAAAATCTAGTTAATAAGAGGTGCTGGTTAATAAAGAAAAAAATCAAAAAGCAAAACCTGAGACCATTCTTCAATGGTATATTATATGTACATATGTGTGTGTATATATATAAAACTCATTAATTTCCTAAGAAGGACTATTACAGAGTAGAATATAAAACAGTAATAATGAAGATTAGAATGAGAACTAGGAGTGAAAATATTTAAAGGACACCTTTTTCCCTGTTGGCCATGAGAAGCCTATAATGTCTCCAGTATACTGTACCAGAGGCATATTAAAAGATTATGGGTGCCTGGGTTAGTGACTTAACAGAACAAAATAAACATTTGAAATTCTTCTTAAATTGTTTTTAAAGAGTGAGATTCTTGGCTCCAAATCCCAGAAAAAAACTCAAATTAGACTTTTTTCTTGCCTGAATCTAAATTAATTAATTAGTCATTTAAGATTTAGAACTCTTAGAACCAGATTTAAGTCCAAAGAATTTTTTCAACAGTTCTTCTATTTTCAGATAAAATATAGATGCTTATTTTCAGATCGATTTTTAAATAAAAATTACGAGAGCCAAATATGTTAGTGGCATACCCAAGGTCACTGAAGTAGAGTAAAAATATAAGGACTATAAGACACATCTCCAGACCTGTCCTCCAATGCTTTTCCTGTTATATTTCATAACCTCTTAGATATTCACACATTTCATATAGGTCTTAATATAGTAGAATCTACCTCACCAGCTTTCTCTATTTATTTTTATTATTTAGGGAATGTACTCCTCTTTTGTATTAATGTTCTGTAGAGGAAAATAGTGAATTTCTTCGGCATTTGTGAGGAAAGGATTAATTTATTGAAGACAATACCTCCATAGGTTGATGCTCCAGAAAAGAAGTTGGCCTCCTACAAAGATCCATGGGAACTAGCTACAGCCAAGTACATGGAACAGTCAGATCGACCAGAAGGCTTGGAAACTGTCCTGGATCCCAGTGGTACCCACCTGAGCATAAATGCTAAGCTGGCAAGGGAGGGATGGAGCCATGTTATTGTGCTGTTGTATTACAGCCTCTGACCACATGGTGGGATTGCTGAAACTTTCCTAATCATAGAGTTCAGAAACCCAACAGCCCAGGATCAGAGTCCCTTTTCCAGAGTCTGTCATTCAGTGTTGTTACATTGCTGTGAGCTGCCCCATTGTGTGCCAGACAATGGGGATTGGAGGGGGGGGGGGGCATGTACCTACCTCTGACCCTGTTGCTGCAGCGTTTACTCCAAAGGATCTCCTCTAGGAGGCCTGGCAAGTGTGCTGCTCAGCATTTGCCTTTGTAAAGGTCTGGTCTTCAAGAATTCTAGCTATATACGTGGTCATGAAAATCAAGCCAACAGATAATTGCTTCTTATCTCAATAAGCATTCCTTGTGATGGTTTTATAAATGTTATGTACACATATATAATTATAGTAGGTTGAACTATATCAAATTCTAATATTAAACCATTTTTTACTTACAAAATAAAAGTAATTTTGTATTACCATCATTAGAAATTTTTTCATACAGGACAATGTAAACTTCATTTACTCACAGACTCTCCTTTTTTTTGTTTTTAGTTAAACATTTCAACATGTACCATTAAATCTAAGAAAAATAAACACATATGCACAAATCATATTAACAAATGTTAGCATTTTGCTATATATATTTTTATTTCCTTTAGGGAAAAAATAATCAGGCACAACAGAAGTGTTACTGAACCAAACAGGTACACTTGCTCATGCGAGGTAAAGCCAATCTACTGACACTGGGTTGTGGTGAAGGAAAGTGCAGTGTTTATTCTAAGGTCCCAGACAAGGAGTCTGAACTCCCCTTTGAGTTTCATAGGCAAAATTTGTGGGATGGGCTGCAGGATATGTAACCCCCCTCTGACTGTTTGGTGGTAAGTTAACAGGGCGGTGTTCCAGGAATCTCAGTTGTCAGCCTTCTGGTTCCAACCAGTCTAGGGTCCATGTGCTTGAGCTCAGCCTGAAGGTACCATCCTCCACCTGGATGGGGGCCTTACTTCCTGTAGAACTCAGAGATATATATCATAATTATATATCCCTTTAGGAGGAACCAGACCAGGCCCCATCACTGTCCTATTGTCTTTTGACTGTTTTCCCTTTGTCTCTTCATTCCCTTACTCCCTTAATTAGTAACTGTTTGAAATTGCCCTTTGGAACTCTGGGAAGGTCATGGAGGGTGAAACCTTTGTCCTGTAAACAAGAAATGGGGGGACAAAGAAAGACCTTTGTACTTGGGAGGATCCTAGGGTCCTGCCCAGTTTCAGAAGATCCCTTTATGTCCCTTCTTCACTCTCTTTTCCTCTCTTGCTGTCAACCTAGAGAGAGAAACTCTGAGGCAGTTTCTGAGATAACAATATTATCTTGTTTTGTTATCATATTTTTGTGGACAATATGTAGCTTTATTTTATACGTTTTAATAATTCTTACATTCTTGAGTATGATAGTGATATTGTGGTTATCCACAATAATGTCCTTGTTACTTGGATATATGTTATATTTAGATACAAAATGTCATGAGGTTTGCAAATTATTTTTCAACTTGTTCAGGAAGATGTGTGTGCACGTGTGTAGAAAAATAGCAAATATGACAAAATGTTAACAATAGGTTATTTTAGGTGAAGAGTTTATGAGTGTTTGTGTTACAATTTTCTCAAATTTTTTCTGTAGATTTAAAATGAACAGTAAAAGCTTAAGAATTTTAAAGCCCTGTGTAATTAGAATCACTCAATATGAAACACATTTGAGATAGTTTAAAGTTTAACTTTCCCTTTCAGCAAACAATAACTTTTCAAGAAATGCTAATCTTATCAATGTAAAATGGTGCATCCACTTCAGAAAACAACTTTGGCAGTTCCTCAGAATGTCAAGCCTGTATTTAACATATGACCCAGCAGTTGTTTACATATCCAAGACAAATAAAATCGTATCTTCATAGCAGCATTATTTCCAATATCCCAAAAATGCCCATCAATTAATGAATGAATTAAAAAAATGTGTGGTCATATATCCATGCAGTGAAATATTCATTAACAAAAAGGAATGATGTACAGATACATGTGACACCATGGATGAACCTTGAGAATATTATTCTAAGTAATAGAAACCAGTCATCCATGCGTTGTGTAATTCCATTTATTTAAACACTCCAGAACAGATAAATCTATAGAGATAGAAAGTACGTTAGTGGTTGCTGTGTCACTGAGTCCAAGCTTGTATGGCTCACCACATGACAGGCCAATAAATTGAGAGACTAGTTGTTGGGGCAAGGAAGAGTGGCTTTTATTCAGAAAGCCAGCAGACTAAGAAGTTGGTAGACTAGTGTCCCCGAGAACTATCTTGCTCAGGTTTGGATGCTGGGTGTTTTTTTTTTTTAATAGAACAAGACTGGTTGGGGAGAGGAAGTAAAGTAAAAACAAAAACAAAAACAAAAACAAAAACAAAAACAAAACACAATAGATTGTTGCAAATATTTCCTGGTTCTGGGTAGACTCTGGAGGATATGTGTTAATTTCCTTTTTCCTGCAGCCATTCATAGGTGGGCCTGGTCAGGATGTTTCCTGGGAGCCAAACAAAGGTATTTTATAGCTTAATGCTCAGGAGTGGAAGGCAGGATTCCTGGAGGTGAGATATTAAGTACACTTCAAGCTATAGACAACATCCCTTTAGTGATTAACTTGTAGCAAAAGCAACAGAATACAAAGGTTACAGTAAAAGAAACATCCAATATGGAGTCACATTTGTTCTTCCCTATTGTACTTGGGACTGGGGCAGGGAATGCAAAGAATGACTTCTAATGGAATGAAGTTTCTTTTGGGGGATGATGAAAATGTCCTAAAACTTGATGATGGTGGTGATTGTGCAACTCTGTGAATATGATAGAAACCACTGAATTTTATACTTTAAATGGATGAACTTTATACAATGTGAATTATATTTCAATAAAGCTGTTGACAGTAGTCTTTTTATGAAGTTAGGAAAAACAAAATATTTTAAGATTAATTGCAAACATGAAACTATAAATCATCTTTGCTGATTTTGGATCTTATAAAATGGCAATTTTAATA
The DNA here is from genome assembly GCF_009834535.1 of Camelus ferus. Classification (NCBI taxonomy): domain Eukaryota; kingdom Metazoa; phylum Chordata; class Mammalia; order Artiodactyla; family Camelidae; genus Camelus; species Camelus ferus. The sequence goes on from NC_045696.1 coordinate 100,482,553, forward strand.
TACTGAAATGTGAGAAACAATATTAAATGTCAGAGATGAGTGAAGCTGGCATTGTAAATTTATTTAAAAATGTAGCAGTTGTACTCTTTCTTGATGTAGTATTTTTCTGATTATTGATTAAGCACTACAGTTTATAAAAAGGCTAGAAATTCTTCAGAAGTGTATTTCTTGCTGTTAGCCTGTGCTTACTTTAATTTTGAATGAAGAGAAAAGGGACAATGAAATTATATATAGATATATAAAGAAAAAATAATTAATTCTTATTTTTCTATTTCAGAAAGGGCAATTTATATGCCAGTTAAAAATATATTAAAAGTCTCCTAATATATGAATACTCAATATAAATGTCACTGACTGGCCCTTGGGACACTCTAACTTTTATGCTGGAAAGCAGAAATATTAAACGAAAATCTCCTTGAGGCTTACTTTCCCGTAGTGGGTACAGACTATAAACATTATACACGATAAATAATTGAATTGCATAGTATGTTAGGAAATAACAAGAGAATTAGGGGGAAAAAATGAGAACAAAGGAAGGAGATCAAGAGTTCAAGGGGCAAGAGGTTAGCCTTGCCATTACCAAGACAGGGGAAGTTGCAGGAAGGGCAGATTTTGGTATGCAAGTGTCGGGGTTAAGAGCTCAGCTGTGATATGTTGGTTTTGAGATCTCTGTTAGATGTCCAGGTGGATATGCTGAATTGGCAGTTGCATAGATAAACGTGGAATTCAGGGAAGTGAGTTAGGCTGGAGGCATTAACTGTGACATGCAAGTCCATAGGCATTTACAGACAGGATACTGGGTAGGGAAGAGATTTTGCAACATTCAGAGGTCTTACAGAAGAGAAGAAATCAGCAAAGGGGACTGAGAAAAGTAGTAGCTGTTAGTTTAGCCACAGATGAAGAGTATGTGATATCCTGTGAAGAGAGGTGTCACCCGGAACTGACCCTTGGATGTAACTTTGGTGTTATCTGCAGCTACAATTGCAAAGACGACAAGAGTGAGCTGAGAATTAATTTCCTCTCCTGTTTAGGTTTAATCTACCCACACTTGAGATGTCACTGCATCATCCCTCTTGCCACAAATCATACTGTTCGTAATTATCAGCCTCAGTGGAGAAGCAGGGATAGCTGAGTTTATTAAACAGGCAGTTAAGGGAATTGTCTTATTAGGTGAGGAAAAATTTGGGAGGCGAAGGAAAAAACGTGTTCAAAGTCGAAATTTGGGGGCTAAGAGTCATATTAATTTGATTATTAAAATTCAGTTTGTACCCCACACTGGTGAAATTGGCTTATTTATTGGACTAAAATTCCACATTCTAGTAAAATACTTTATGTAAAATAATATTCGCTTAGAGCATTCAAAATGCCCTCAGTGCCTATTTCTTTTCTGCTGACAGGCTAGTCATGCCAAGGCTAACAAGAAGATTCCAGAAACTTAAAATTAATGAAAATTTATTGCACAATCTTGCTGCACAGGCAATGTGGGTATGCAGTGAAGACAGTAATTTCCACATCTATCCATAATGAAATTGGAATTGAAATGTATAAAAATTAGCCAACCTTAAACAGAAAGGCAGAAGGTTTTGTTCATTTTAATCACTCGAGGATCCAGGCTGAGGGAAACACCAACACTTTATGACACTATCATCTCAATGTGAGGCTTCAAGATTCTCCAGGACCAGAACCCAGCGTAGAGAATGGGGATCGAATGTTAAATGCTCAAGGTAGTGATGACAAGTCTTTCAGCTCACATTTTCTTAACGTAGCTAAGTCACTTGGTTATGCCTAGTTGTCTAGGTACGAACACGTCTATCTCCCTTGTACCTGGAATCAAAGAAGAATCAGGTGTGCTGGGAATGCTAGTGATGTCTGTTGGACTCAAGTGTCCCTGTGACCTGAGGAAATCAGAACTAGGAGGCCTGCCCCTGCCTGTTGTATACCCCACCTCCCCGCTATATTTATGAGTTCTGTGTATTTGAATTGAATTGGAGGTGGTAAGAAAAGAGAAATAGCCCTCTATAAGCCTTGAGTTTATCAGAAAAAGAAATAGGATGATAGCAGAAAAGGGTAGAGGGTCAATAATTTTTTTTTAAGAGAGGCTTAGTATTTTTATTAAACGATGTTTCGTTATTCCCTCTTCTTCCCTGTCACACTTATTTTCTCCTTCTCACTAGGAGGAGCTTCCTGCCAGTTAGAGTAAGCCATGCCACCCATTAATTTGGAGACAGGTAATCATATCAAAGAAATGATGGCAGCAAAATCCAATCTAAACTCATAAATTCAACTTTATAATCTTGTATGTAAGACAGAAAAGTTTGGATCTACTTGAGCAGAGTGAATTTTTTTTTTTCTTAATCTCAGGCTACATTGAGACTCCTCTGGCTGGAGGACAATTGTCAGAGAAACCCCACAAAAATAGGGTAAGGGCAGAAAGGGAGAACTTAGAATAAAGGCTCTCTTCAAAGATTTTCCACAGGTCATGGATGATAAATGTCTCAGGAGAGGAGACGCATCTGCAGTAAGTTGGCGTGCACTGGGGATGTGAGATGGCCGTAAGTAGAATCTGGGAAAATGAACAGCTAAAATTGAACAAAGAAACTGATGAGTCATGAATAGCAGACTTACAAAGGCTAAAATGAATTTAGAGGGTGTACATTTGTGTGAACCAAGTAGGCTCTGATATGAAAATTTCTTCTTTGTTGCCTCATGCAAAGGAGAGCAGGGGAAAAGTTGAGGAGAGAGTTGGGGGCAACATAATAAAGGTTATGTGGAGGAAGCTTAACAGAAAATCTTGGGGCACTACTGCCTTGAAGTTGCACTGATACTGTCTTAGACAAGCGAATTATTATACGGTAACACTAAAATATTGAAATATGCCTTAAAAATTTTTAAGAAGCAAACTTTTCAAGAGAAAAAAAAATCATTTTCCTCAGAATGCCATTTTAGAAACTCCTGACTTGTTTATTCGTTTTATCAACTCTGGAAATGTTAAAAAAAAAAAAAAAAAACCCTTTGGGAATATGCTGATGTTGAAAGAAGTTAATATATTCCACATGCTTCTGTGATTTTCTATTAAGTTCAAGTTATTTTACTGATAACAAGTAACAAAATGAATCCTTTGGATTTTGCTCACCTTGCCTCTAGAGTCCAGGCAGTTTTCCCGGATGAGAGGTGGCATAGCACAACAATAAACCCAGACACCCGATGGGCAGCCACAAGTTACTAGAAGTGTAGGCATCACTTTTCCCAGCTGTAAAATGGTGCTCATAATACATACTTCTCTGGTTTGTAGTGAAGATTAAATGACTTTTTGTGCATAAAGTGCTCAGTAAAGTACCTGGCACGTAAGAGGCTTTTGGCAAAGGTAGATATTACAATTTTTGTTACAGGAGATTTTGGTCTTTTTAAGCAGCTGTTCTCTTTTCATAAAATCTTTCTTTACAAAAATTGGGGAAGGTAGAGTTAGAAAGATTTTGGTGACATGGACTTCATTCCCCCACCACAACTAGGCAAATGTCTTTAGAGTTCCATATGACATTCACCCAACCCACCCTTGAATAATTTTATAGTTAGTGTGCACATAACACCTGAAGGGTGCTAGGCTTGACAAAAGGTTCAATGATTAAAACCTTGTTCTACTAAACCAGCTATACCACACATTAGTATTTATTTTACCTCTGAAACTATAATGAGAAAATCCTCTTCTATCATCTTCTACATGGAAATACCTGAAACAACAAAATATTTTAAATGTTTCCTCTGCACTTATTTCTCCTGGCAAAAATAATTTTCATTTATATATGTGGATTATATTGTAAAATTCTTATGGCTCTCATTTCTGAGAGCACGTTTCAGTTTAAAAAATACATTTTAAGATGGGAACCTCTTATTTTTTCCTCTTCTGAAGTAATATCACTATCCATCACTCTTTGAAATTTGGTAGAAATGATAGTAATATCTAGATATCTGGATAATGAAATAGGAACTTCTAATGTATAAAAGCCAAATAATTTGTAGGTCGGGAAAAATTTAAAATGATCTATTATTTGTTGGGGAAATATAACTGAAAACAAAATCTTCTTTCAGCCCAGAAAACCTCTCCAAAAAAGTAGTAGAGAAAAAAAATTCTAATCATTGTACAAGAATTAAATGAGAATGGACGTGCATCACGGGCAGTTCACTAAGAGACTGCAGAGACAGAAAGCTCACCCTTTTATAAAGCCAAACTGATGCCCACTACGTACATGTTTCAGCTCTTGCCAGTAGGAAGTTCTCTCTAGAGGAGCTATTTTAAGAGGAAACCTGAAAGGATGGAAACCATACCCACCCTCAGATCTGGAAAATGCCTCTTCAGGGTAACCTCCTATAGCAGATTTGTAGCAAACTAACCTGAACCACAGTTTTCTTGTGAGTGGTGGGCAGTGGGTGAAGCCAGGTGTGCAAGTTTCAATCTAAGTCCTATCAGAGTTAGTTGAAAAGAAGCCATCTAATCTATTTTAAATAAACCTGAATCAAGATAAAGCAATAATATATTTGACTATGATCCATAATTATAAAAGTTGTGTGTGTATATACATGTATGTGTATTAATCAGTGATCTAAGTTTCCTCTTATTGCACCTGCTCAGGCATTAAAGTGATGTTATGCTTTTTCTCCCTCACCTACCACCAACCTCCTTCCTCACAATTCTCAGTCTTCAAGGTTTATGTTATAAGTCGCCTCTATGGAAAATCACATTCAGGTGTCCTAACTAGAGTTGATCTTTTGCCTCTAAACTTGATACCAATTATATTCAATGTACTCAGTCTCTGACATATGCCTGTCAGATTTACATTTGTGATACAGCAGGAATGTGTTTGTAATACTTTGAGTGTTTTAAAAAGTTCAGTACTGTGTACGTAGTGGCTGAAATTTGATGATTGGTTGACAAAAGGTAGGTATAAAAGATAGGAAAGAGAAGAATCTTATGAAGTCCTTTCAGTGGACAGTTTCCTCCCCATCCCAAATTAATGGCAGGCTCAACTAATTTGGTTCCTCCTTGATGTGGGAGTATCTTCAATTCTGTAAGATGTCTCAAATCCTGTTTTGTTTTGTTTTTCTGTTGAATTGTGTTATCTGCTGTAACGTGTAAGTCTCAACTCAGCCTCATTACTTTGTTCTTGTCTTTTCCAGCCCTTCCCAACAGTAGCTGTTAATAACTTCCGTGTGCAGATTAAGCTCTGCAGTGTTCCGGAGTTGTATACAAACCCTGAGCCTCCCTAGTTGGAAAACTGCAATGTTTATCTTGCTATATTTAGAATCTGTAATTCACATGCCAGCGCTGAATGCTGTCATCATTTGAGCCTTTACTCCTAGTAATTTGCTCAGCTCTTGTCTTACTCTTCCCTGGAGTACGAGGACTTCCCTGAGTTGGTGCTCCTAGCAAGACCCTCCATTCACCTCACTTTTGTCAGCCCCATTTGTTCTGGACTTTTCTTCCTCTTCCCAGTTGCCTGACTTTATACCTCAATTTGGCACCCAATTCTGTCTTGTGATCCTATTAACTTTCTCTAGTAGGTTTAATTACTCACATTAAAATAACTATCTCATGCCCTCTCTTGCCTCAAACTTCCCCCCAACACCTACTTTCTCTGCCCAATCTCTCAACTGATGAACTCTCTTTATCCTCCAGTGGGAAAACAGAGTTCTCATATTTCCCAAGGTTCAAATCTACAAAATTATAGTATCTCCATCTTCTTTCCATCTATATCATTGAAGGAAATGCCTGCCCTTCACCACAGCCTATTAGGCTCTGACCTCTGCCTCTTTATAATTTCCTCTTACTGATCCTGCCCTAAGTACTTACTACACTGCAGCTGCCAGGTGGAATGTTCGTCTTTCCCCTTGGTCTTTGCATGATTACCTTCTTCCCATCACTGAGTCCCGTTTTAAGTGTTACCACCTCAGAGCTACCTTTCCTGACCACCCAATCTAAAGTAGACCCCTCACTGTTATTCATTTATATTTCAGTCTGTTATTGCCTTCCTGCAAAGTGTCTGCACTTCGTCAGCTGCCTTCTCTAGGCTGTAATCCTTGAAGGTAGGGAGTGTGTCTCCCACCTAGTCCCAGTGCTTCGTGTCCTGGTATGCAAGGGCTCCGTCAATATTTGATGGAGGAATAAGCGCTATTTTCCAAACAAAAGTGTAAACCTATCATCAGTACCTCACTTGCTACCTCTCCACACATACCGCTTGGCTATATGGAATCTCAACTAAATATTTGGAATGCTATGTGTCAGATTCTTAGTTGCTGCACATGCAAATGACTTTAAAAAGATCTTGGGTTCAAGAGAAATTTGTACAGGAGAATTCATCACACAGTCCAATGTCTACACACAAGCTCCATTACCCAGACACCTCACATGCTCACAATTCCCAGGTTTCTTCATCCTTGGACTGCAGATTTTGGAACCCTTCAGAAAGGGGAGTTTTTTCCCTGTGTTGTGAACACTTGTTATGGAACTCTTATCATGTGCTCAGAGGTTGCTTTTTATACCAGGTTTGCACTGGTTGGCTGACTTTATTGGGCTCCATCTCCAAGCAAGATGAGGTTCTCTGAGGCAGTCTGGCTTTGCTCCATCCCTGATTCTTGTAGCTGAGGTCATATGTGTTCCATTCAAGATGCACTGGCTTATAACTATTGTTTTGTTTTGAAGATAAAACAAAAATTATAGAAAAAAACCAAAACCACTTTTGACTATAGTTTCTCAAAGATAATATTACATTGTAGCAAAGCAATAAAAATGATCTATTATAATAATTATTATGACTTATCAGCTATTAAATGTAATATTTATTTTTTTATTTCTTTAAGTTAGTTTTAATGGTTAAGAGTGGTAAGAGAAAAGATAGTACTTATATAAAGCTGAAAATATGAATTATCTTTTAGCATAGAAAATGTAGGCTGAACTTGAAAATATAATTTTACTTCTTAAGTTTTGAGGATCCTTAAGTACTTTTATTCTGTAAAACTTATCTGTCTAGAAACCAAAAAAAGCTGTAACTTTTAAAATAAGTTTCTAACTGATTGTTTTATTGTCAGTCTGTATGACCTTCAACTTTTAATTAGCTGGACAAAATATAAATACCTATTTTTTTTCACAAGGCTAAATGTGAGTGGTGTATTTTATTTTCAGAAGAACACTATCACTCACATAGTCATGATATGATTTCAAGAGTTTCTACATATTCTTAAACTTTTTTTTACAAATATTGATTGTACAAATATATACACACTATAAACAGACTTTAGTACAACAGAAAATATCAAGACAAAGTTATGGATGGACTTAATACTTTGCAGATGGATACATTTCCTTTCCTGAATATAACCGTTTCCCAGACCAATGTAGATACATACAAAGTATTTTATGAATTTAATTATATGAATATTACAAATGTAATGTATGTACTTTACTACATTAGCTTATTCTGTGGTTCAGATAGATTAAAGATATCTGGTGATATTATTTTATGGTAACCTAGTTTTTAATTTCAATTAGTATGAGAGAGAATTTCAGGTAACAATTGCCATTACACCAGAAGAAGCCGTATTTTAAAGCTATAAAGAGAAGGTGCATACTGGTAAGAAAATGATAGTTCCTACTCAAACCAATTTTGTTCAAAAAATATTTCTCTTGCATACCTGAAATTTGTTGCGAGTAGATCTTAAGCATTCTCACCATGAATAAAAAAAGAATGAAAGAAAGAAAGAATGAAAGAAAGAATGAAAGAAAGAAAGATAGAAAAAAGGGAAGAAAGAAAGAAAAGAAAGAAAGAAAAAAGGAAAGAAAAGAAAGAAAGAAAAAGAAAGAAAGAAAGAAAGAGGAAAAAAAGAAAGAAAGAAAGAAAGAAAAAGAAAGAAACAAAGAAAGAAAGAAAGAAAGAAAAAAGGAAGTTAACAATGTGAGATGATTGGATATGTTAATTATCTTGATCTTGGTCATCATTTCACAATGTGTATGTATATCAAGTAGTCACGTTGCACATTTTAAATATACCCAGTTATAACTGTTAATTATTTCTCAATAAAGTTTAAATGCTTTACTTAGCATCTGTAAGAGAAACATTTAGTTTCCTTTCTTGTTAGGTAGACTTGAGAGCTGTAATTCTGCATGTAACTCCAGCGAAGAGCATCAGCTTTTGATACTAATTTCTTCTTCAAAATAATGTTCTTTGGGAAGTGTTTCTGGAGACCCTGATTTCATTGGGCTATCCATGCCCTCCATGGCTGTTACTTTTGCAATTCCAACGTTTAGTGTAGCTCTGGACTCATATGAATGCTTCACTTCTACTGAGTGATGATTTATTTTGAAGTTTTTGAAATCTGATTGAAGGACTGACCTCATTACGATACATAACAGTTCAATATAATGATTTTAATATTTTGTAAGTGCCTTAACTTTTTCCACGTCTGCCTCAATAAAACTATATCTACAGTAAATGAAAACAGCTATGTATGCCTAGCAGTCATCTGTCTCAAGCGATCAGAAAATTGTCTTATTGATAATAGGGAATTTAGGACAGAGTGTCAAGATTTTAATCCATCTTCACCTTGAAAGGTCCTTTAGAAATGAAACCTTTATTGTCACTGTAGCTGAAACTTATAGAAGGGAAGATTTTTGTCCAAAAAGTAGCTGTCTCAGTTACACGGATTTTGTAGAAATCACAGCATTAATCAGGAATGTTGATGATCAGTTAAGACATGGAGCAAATGCCCTTGACATCTGTTTCAAAGTTGCCGTTTTAAGTTGATTGATGTTGACGTATCCTGAGGAGAACGCTGTAACGTCGTACAGGAGGATTTGTTAAAGGGAAAAATATGTTTTAGAAAGTTCCAAGAAGTGTTTGGAGAGAAAATAACAGATGAGTTGATTTGACATAATTTTCTATAAATTTAGTACTGGCTCAGTAAATTCAGCAATGTGAAACTAAATAAATCACAGTAATTTATGTCATAGAATATTATGACACGTTCACTTTGAATTATGTGCAGTACAGAAGTGATTTGGTTCATTAGAATTAAGCTCTGTGGGAAAACAAAGGGCAACAATACAATGACTTCACTAATGATTCTAAAAATAGTTGTATAAGTAAAACCAGGAAGAAACAACTATTAAAATCCATGACAATTAACCATACTTTGCTAAGTAAAAAATATTTTTCAGGTTATTTGGAAAAATATATCACACACTAGTCTACAATTGATTGCAAACATAAAATGTTAATACTTAGTTTTGTTGTGGGCAGAAAATGATAGCATCTGGCTTTGTAGTATATCCCTGACACATTTCATTTCCACCATTAGCACACATTCTTAATCTTCTCTACTTTTACCTCCAAGGGACATTTCTTTAAAGAATGTTTCTTAGTACAGAAGGTAATAATTAAAGATGAAAAATCCACACCTTTTCTTCACCCTGTCTGCCACCTTGGTAGTGGGCGCTTACGGAGATCAAGACTCAAAGATATCAGAAAAGCTCTCTTATATCAGTGAATACTCCTTTGACTTCAACAACTTAAAGTTAAATTTTCCTGATGGTATAGTTATACAAAACCTTTGGTTATATCAATATTCAGTATTTAAGTTTTACGATGATATGAACACTGTTTTTATCTGAGCTATATAAAACATTGTAATTTTTTTTTCTTCGCAACTGTCTGGTGTCCCTGAAATTATTAATGATCATTTATTTTTCTGTTTGTTTATTTTTCTAAACATTTTTCACTAATGTAAATTCTTCCCCAGTTATTTAATTCTGCTCCAGACATATTATGTACTGTATGCATTTGATCTTTTGTTGGAGGTATCTTTCGGTCTCCTCTGTTGTGCCCCAGTTTGGACTGGTTACTTTCATGCTCCCCTGGGAGCTCCTTTCAACATTCCCCTGAGCGTATCTTTGTCTTGTCTCTGATGTTGGATCTCCTGTTAGTTGTGTCTCTCTCTGTTCTTGATTTGCCTTCCCCTTTTCGGTGGAATATACCCCCCAGAGGCATCCTGAGAGAAGGTGGATGCTAAAATGCCTGTATTTCCCATTCACACTGGATTCATCATAGAATTAGACATATAATTCTGCTTTGGAAGTTACTGTCTTTCACAACGCTGAAGGCATTGGTCCACTGTTTCTAGCTTTTGTATTGCCCTTTGAGAAATATGATGCATTCTGATTCCTGATCTTTTGTTTATGTTCTTACTAATCTTTCCTCTCAACCTTTGGAAGCTGCTAGGATCATCCCATCCAGAGTATTCTGAAATTGCAAATGTGTAAGTATATTATTTCATGCGTTATATGGGCACTAATGAGTCTCTTCACCATGAAAACGTGTGTTTCTTGGTTTTGGTTTGCTTCTTTGAAACTTTACTTCTCTCAATTGTTTATGATCTCCTTCTTTCTGGAATCCATATTATTCAAATATTAGATCAACTGGGCTGTTGTCTAATTTTCTTATCTTTTCCTTTTACCTCTGTTATACTTTGTGTTATTTTCAGGGACTCCCTCTTAGTTTTATTTCCACAACTCCTATTGATTTTTTGAAATCTCTGCAATCAAATTTTTAATTTTCAAGTTTTTTTTTCCTGAATATTCCCTTTAGTAGTTCAGTGCTTTCTCTTTCTCTCTAAAGATCTTGATTTAGTTCTTGATTTTTTTCACCATTGCTGGCTTTAGGATGCAGTCATCCTTTTCTTTTCTCCTCCTCCTCCTCATCTACCCCTTGTACCTCCTCCTCCTCATTTGCTCTCTAGCTCATAAGAAATCTATTGCTGCTCTCTCCTCTCTTCCCATTCTTGTGGATTTATTTCTGTTAAGTTTCATTTACTGCTGCTTTATTGGATTGTAGGAAGAGAATAAATATATCCATTTATTTACCGTGTTTATCTAGACAAATATTCTTCTGTATTTTCATGATTAAAAATATGTTTACTTTGTAGTAATAATTATACAAATCTATACCATGTTATTTAAAAAATATCCCCAAGTCAGCTTTCCCCATGATTTACCCATTTTAGTTTTATTTACAAGTATTCTAAATATTTGCTGAGTCTCATATTGCAACAAGAGAAGTTTCCATTAAGTCAGCACATTTGATCCCTTGGAGGTGAATATTTTATTTTCAAATAATATTAACAGTGTTCCAAACAGCGTGTATAACTATTTGGAGACGATAAATTCTGGCTTACCCATTTAAAGACATTGACTGAGCACCTTCTCTATTCCCGGTCCCATGGTGGGTTCTGGGGAACAGAAACATGAACCGATAGCGTCTCCTTCCCTGAAGGAAGTTAAGGAGAGATTCTGGAGATTATCTTTGTGCTGAAAAAGTTACAATCCAAAGGAAGTTGATTACTGCATCTAGGGTCACATGCTCATCAGCCTGGTGTTTTGACCTGGGGCTCCCTGCTTTATCTATTACAAATAGACTGTGGTTTAATCTATGCTATACGTGCCCCTGCCATGCTGCTGGTGGATTTGGTAATGTGCTAGAATTTCTGTCAGCTGTCCAAAGGCTCAGCTTTGATTCATGATGCTGTGTACCATAGGGACTGATTGTGCACATGAAGAAGGCACTCTGTCTAGACTCGAATTGTAAGCAAGTTACCAAAGCCCCATGGTGCCTCAGTTTGTTTCTGTGTAAAATGGGTATGATAATAACATTTACTTCATAGAGTTGTTTGTAAAGATGGCAAGAATATATTCAAAGGACTTAGAAAAATGCTTGGCAATAGGAAACACTCTTCAAATGTTATGACCTGAGTTATGTGCCACCTCAGAATTCACATGTTGAATCCCTAACCCCCAGTGTGACTGTATTTGAAGACAGGGACTTCAGGGAGGTAATTAAAGTTAAATGAGATCCTAAGAGTGAAGGCATAGTCTGATAGGGCTCATGTCTTTATAAGAAAAAAGATGGGACAATGGAGATCTCTTTCTCTCTGTGCTTTCACAGAGAAGAGGGCCTGGGAGAAATGGCTAGAAGGTGTTTGGCTCTACGAACCTGGAAGGGCCCCCCAGAAACCAGGTCTGATGGTAACTTTATCTTGGACATGGAACCTCCAGAACTATTAGGAAATATATTTCCACATTTAAGCCACCCAGTAGTCTGTGGTATTTTGTTCTGGCAGCCACCCAGATTAATACAGCTGTCATCACCTACCTAGTGCCTTGCATTGTGTTTTTTGCTTAATGCTAACCAGCTACACCATCTGTGGCAATGGTCCTTATGTGACTCCAGTGCCTTCCTCATCTTCTTCAATAATACGATTTACTTAGGACATTGGCTAGAGTTTGGGGATCCAAAGAGTTACTGAATATTGTCTTAGTTCTTGCGTGTAATCTATAAACAAGTGGTCAACTAATAATTGTAGGGAGGGTTTTCCTAGATCCAAAAAATGTTCAAGGAGGGATTGAGACTTGGACCAAACCTCCAAGCAACGGTAAAAATACAGAAGAAAAGACACTCACAAGAGTGGAAACTGAGAAAATCCTGAGTTGGAAACACAGTTCTCCTTTCTACCCGTGTGGTCTCTGGCTCTCCAGCAAGTAACTTGTCTCACTCAGCTTCCGGTTTTCCTCTGTGAAAGAGGGTGGTAGTAATAGTGCCTGATGAATTGTCAAGGTGTAAGTTTAAAACAGACATCAAATAATATTTATGAACATGATTCGAAGATGTTGATCACATGCTTGAAGAAAAATGAACACAACAAAATAGGAGAAGAGTGATAGGAAAATGTTGGAGAGGAACATTGTGGCCAAATTTCAGACAATGCTGTGTCAGAAGTTTCAAGAAGTTTCAGGGTTCATTGTAGAGGCACCGAGGAAGTCCTGAAAATTGTTAAGTGTGGACACTACTGTATTCTTTCAGGAAAAGTAATCTGTAATCTTGGAGCAGAATGCTTTGAAATAGCAACAGAATTACTGTATACAAATTAGCAATGTTTTACAATATTTTAGGAGAGAGAATGCTGATTAGGTTTAGGGTAGTGATACTTGGGATATAAGGGAAGACAGAACTATCACAAGGAAAGTAGCATCAAGTTTGAGAGCCAAATACATGTGGGGGAGTGAAGAAGCAGCTATGGTTATAGCATTATAGCCTATCCTAGTGTCGAGGCAAGTGATGGATAAATTGGACTGCAGTCCAATATTCTATTTTTGTTTGAAGCAAATTGTGTGTGTAGGGGGGGTCTATGTGTGTGTGTGTGTGCGTGTGCGCGTGTGCTCACAGACGCACATGCATAATATTCACCAAATGGAAATACTTTAGTGTAGTTAAAACTATTCAATTGAATGAAAATACCCAAGAGTAAATGTACATCTGATTATCTATAACAACATCTGCTTGACTATAGAAAACAGACTTTTAGGACATTACTGGTTAAGGTATACAGAAATATACTTTTGAGGGGGGGTGCTTAATCATTTAAGCAAAGAAACTTGAACCCAGTCAGAGGGATAGTAAAGCTAAAAAGCCCCAAATATCTAGGTTTAAAATTTGAAATGTAATTTACACCTCAACTATATTAATAGAACAAGATATATTTGTGAGACATATAAGATTTTTTTAAAAAAATGCTTGGCCATCAAATCCAAACTCTGAGAATGATGCATGTAATTCTTCAGCATGTTTCAGGAAAATTGCAAAGAAACCTAGAGGAATGAGCCAGCAAAGACTTTCACTTACTACTTTAAAATAACTGTGATTTTCTTCTATTGTCCTGTGTAGTGGCTTTCTGACGTTTTGCTCTTTGAAACTTATAATCTCTATCTTGCTGAAATGATAGATTTTAGATGAGTCAAGGCCCAAAATTAGCAGGAAAGGGCAGAGACTAAATGAAACTTTTCATTACTTGTGATTTGAAACATTTCCCATCTGACTATCCATCTTACAAAAATCTTAATTCAACATTGATATTCCTAAAGCAAGATGGATCTAAAAAATGTTTAATATTTATTCACTGTGCAAGAAAACACTGATTTTAACAAGGGTGCAACTGTAGATTTTCTGCGTTATAGCTTAAGCTAGAATATGTGTAAACTTGTTTTCCTTGTTTATAGTTGTCGTTTTAAAGTAGCCTCCTAAGACACATACAACTGTAAAGACTTTATTGTTATGACAGCTTTAAAGAGCCAGATAAAAAAAAATAAACTGTTAACTCAAACATTTATTCTTACATAAAATGTAGCAAATACAATCTATTCTAAAACTTGTATTAATAAATCTCACTGTTTTCCATTGTTCTCAATTTAATTTTTAGATGGCTGGATTTAACAGAATTTTTGTCACATGGGTAGTAAGTGGAAAGGCTTAACCGAGGTTTAATACAGTAAATTTCCATCACACCAGCACAGACAGGCTACAAACAACAACTTTGGGAACTTATTACAGCTATCATTTATTGAGAGTTTACAACCTTAGGCACTGGGTTCAGACAGATTAAGTCATTTAACCATCATGACAGTAGCAGGTGCTGTTAACATCTTTATTTTATGGACAAGGAGATCCAGTGTTACTGCTTAAGTCAATAGTTCTCCAACGTTGGTGTATATCACAATCACCAAGAGAACTATTAAAGAAAATAAAGTCTAGGCTTCTTGAAATTGATGAAGATCTGGGCCTTTGTATTTTCACTGACTCCCCCGGGTGCTTCTGAACACCACCAAGGTTGTAGAACCACTGACTTAAGTATCTTGCCTAAGGTAATACATGGCTGAGTTGATTTTTAAACCCTAATTAATGAGATGCCAACAATTTATGCTCTTAACCAACATGCTATAGCCTCCAACTGTATTTACTCATTCTCTCAAATTACTAGAATATCTATGTGGTTTCTGAAAAAAATAAATATCTAGATAACTCCCTCCTCCTTAGGTCAAAAGGAACCAATGGTCTCTCACAGGATATAGTTGTTTTTTTTTTGTTTTTTTTTTTAACTAACTGTAATATAAAGAAGTGGACGATTGATATTAGATACAATTATAACAAATCTATGTTGTATTTTGGTGAATGGTCACTGCAGATTTTCCAGCAGGAACAGGATAAAGGTATTGCATGAGTCTTTTCTGTATTGGAGGTGTGATTAAAGCTGGTGAATTCCGTGATGCCGGCACAGGGTGGCCCTGCAGTCCTGCGAGACTAAATACAGTGTCCCTTCAGCTTATAAACACAATATAATGAACTTTAAATAATTTGCTGCCCTTATGCACTGGACATTGAAATACTCTGCACTATTGAGTATAAAATGAGGCTAAACATTAGCATTAATTGTTGAACATAGAAACCATCTACTTTGCAGCTCTCATTATAAATCTGTTTTGAAAACGACACAACGGACCAGCAGCCCTGAACCTCAGTCAAGTACTTCAGCATGAGAGACACTGATAACAACTACAGATGTAGTTAAGGTTTTCTTTTTCTGGCCCACAAAGTTTTGTTTTTGTTTTTTTTTTCCTGTGTTTTTGCAGAAAACGATTTTCAGACAGCTTGGGGAAAGATTCTGAAAAAGCTGAGTTTCATTTATGGACATATGGCTATAGCACCCCCTGCTGATGACTGCTGGGATTAAAGTTCGTGTGATGCTGACCTCAGAATTCACAGTTGCTGGAGCATAACGTTTCACTGTGAGACAGAACGGTAATGCTACCTCAACGTCTCTTACCTGACCTTTAGATTGCTGTTAGGTTTTCTTTGAAACTCTAAATCATCAACTTTCATTGGATTATTTGTACTTTTTATGACCTGTTGTTTATTTGTTCATTCAGTCATTCAACAAATACTTATTGAGTGCCGACTCTAGCTGGAGATATTCTAGTTGTCTGTGATATGGGTGTGAACAAAACAAAGCTTCCTCCCTCATGGGAGGAATAGTAGAGAGAGATGAAAATTGGAGAGAAGACAAAGACAGGTAAATACATAGTAAGTCAGGTGGTGATAAGCATTATGGGGGATGAAAAAAAGAAGCAAGATAACAGAAAAAACAAATGCAGATGGAGGTTGGGAGATTGTTTTTTATAGGCTGATCTATATTTTGTGTTATTTTCTTTACATCCTTTGAAAGAGTGCACTAAACACAAGCAAAAAGGAGAGGATGTCTGTTTCATAACCCATCTACTCTTTAGGAAAATGCACAGACTATATCTACATAACTTTGCCTCTAGTGGAAGACTTCAAAGTTTTCCTGCAGCGATGAGATGAATAGTAAGTCCCAAGCAGAAGTCAGAGCGTAAAGGGAGACAGCATTAGGCAACCCACCTGTGAGGAGTGAAATGGGAGGTGAATCTACCTGTGGAGGTGCAAGACATGTTTTTAGAAAACCTTTTACATCCAAAATAAATGCATCAATCTTTGCCTCACAACAGAGCTACATCTGAAGCTGTTTTTTGAGACCAAGCTCTTTTTCTTTCTTTCTTTTTTAAAAATCAGAATTGTCTGTCACAAAGCTAGTAGAACAGAGCACTGTAACAAGGTCACAGCTGTTTGCACATCGCGTTTCAATGTTATTGAAAGCATGTTATTACAGTCTCGTTCTTAACATGAACACATCTGCACAATGGAGAGGGATGGTGTTCAGCTTTGTCCCTTTTCTGGCCCCTGTCCTAAGACCACCCACGTGGCTATAGCCCCACCCTGACCATCTCTGCTGGTCAGAAGAGAGAGAGAGATTCCCTGTATGGAGCTCATATGAGCTAAATCTCAATGCAACAGAATGAATAATTTCTGTTTCCATGCATATTAAACTAAGAAAAAGAAGAAATGAGTCGAATCTATTAAATAGCACTGGTCAGTAGAAAGAGATGCGGTTTGAAAATGAGAACTCATAAAGAGCAGGAAGATGACAAACAGCCAGGGCATTGATTGACTTTCATTCCTCTGTCTCTTCTCCCCATTTGTATGACTTCCAAGGCAAACCCCAACTGTGAATCAGTCAAAGCTTCTGCCCTCTCAACATCTATCGCCAAGATGCTATGCATGCTCAAGAAAAATCACACACTTTTAGGGGACTAGGAATATGCAAATTCGTGGTCCTCAAAATAGCCTGGAAAATGGTTCTCAGAATAGCCTAGAAAATTCTCATTGTGTTTTTAGTCAATTCTATCTCCTGTTTTTAACTTTGGCTTCTCTCCTCTACTGATGACCTCATCAGACTTCATCACAACCTTCCTCTCAGGAGAAGACCTACTTTCTTATTACAGACGGAGATAGAGGCCACCTGGTTGTTATCCTCTAATCTTCTGATGCTCACATTACCTTCGAAAGTCTCAGCATCTGTTAAGTTCTTCTCATCCCTCTTCCTTTGGTGGCAAAGGACTTAGTCTAGCTGTTCTAGGATGCTCCTTTTCCCAGTTCTTTCGTATCCTCAGTGAACTTGCTGTGTCATTCATCCACCCAGCCCTCCATTCCCTCTGCCTACTGGTTTTCTGAGGCCCTGGTACAGTAGGGTAAATCAATGGGCTTTGGGATTAGTGGGATCTGACCTTGGACAATTCGCAGGGTTTCTCTCAAACTGTTTCTTCATCTGTCAAGTAGGGATCAGGATATCTCTGTACAGGGGTTTTGTAAGGATTAAGTGACAATACGCAAAGCACTTGGATCATAGCAAGTATTCCAAAAAAAAAATGAGGGCTTTTGTTATTGCCTGTGTTATCCTACTGCGGCATACTACCAACTTTTGCAACTGTCCTTTTCAACGCATATTTATGTATATTTCCAATTTTACCCTTACAAAAGCTTATAATATAAGCAGGACTGATCTAGAAATGAATTCAAAGTAATAAAATTTCTTTCACAAGGTCACAGAATAGGTGGTGGTGAAACTGAGACTCAAAATCGGATTCTCTGAATCCTGCTTCAGTGTATGTTCATCTACATTTTCTGCCTTTTTTTAGTATCTGATTCCTTATGGGGAGTATTTGACTGTCTATGAATTTTGGATTCATTTGAACTTAGGAGTTAATGAGCTGCTATTATTACAAAATAAAGCTTGTATTTCTCTGTGCAGATATCATTTGTGTTTTCCCTTGTAGTGTGGCTTACTTACGAGTTTGATGTTCTTTATGTATGCAAAGCGGGGTAGGTGTTAATTGCATTACCTGAAGCAAAGACTACAGATGTGTGAGGTTAAAAAAACAACATGGATGTTATATAATGCTTTGTGAACAAAACTCCAAACACTTATGACAAAGACTATATAACATATGGCTTAACATCTATTGAGTTTGCAAGTGTAAAACATCCAGGGAGAGGAAATATGTGGTTTTCTTTTTTCATCAGTAATTTTTCTTATTTTATAGATTTGAGGTTTAGGAGTAATTTTGAGGAGTCAACTAGTTCAGTTGGCTGTTTTCAAGTGTATATTTAGGTCACCTGAATTTCAAGATACTTTATAGCTTATGTAAACAACTTACATCAGTATGGAATCATGTTATGTAAATGGTTTCTTCATTCCATTTGGGGAAAAATAACTATTTTTTGAACTATTAGAATAAAAACTAAGCTAGCGAATGAAGAATCGGGAATACATGAGAGGGTGCTGGCATCGATTTCAACACAGAACACAGAATTCTTACAGGAGTTGTAAGGACTGAAGTATTTATTCCCCTAAGCTTCTGGGAGGGTTGGAATTGCTGTGGCTGAAGAAAACTGCCTTGTTTAAGATTATACCTGGTCCCAGGGGCAGCCCCCATCCAATGGCCAATAAAGGGTTGTATAAAGGCCTGGCCTTCTTGCCTCAGTTCAGAATGGCGTGGAAGGGAGTCAAAGAGAAATAGCACCAGATACATGTTAATAAAGATGCAAAACAGATGCTGTTCAGACCACTGCACTAGAGGAGATTGATTTCAGTATAAATGAAGCTCAATTCCAACTAAGACAAAAGTAACTGAAGTTTTTAAATGGGGAAAAGAAATGAGAGAACAAAAAGCGGCTAAAGAAAGTGAAAATAAAAGGGAGAACAAAAAAGGTGACTAGGGGCTTCCCGGGAAATAAAAATTACAAAAGAGGGATAAAAGGAAATTACTAAAAATGGCTTGGCAACGTAGTGAAGGACAATGTACATTTTGTAGTTGGTCAGCATTGCATTTTCTTCAGTGACGACTCAGCACAGGGGCTGGTAACCCCTTAATGGACACGGCCTAGTGCAGGCAGAAATCAGGCAAAAGCTTCAAGCAACCCGTGTGCCATGTGGGAGCTCAGCATTCACAGACTCATCCGTTTCCAGGACTCCTTTTAGGGATGACCCGGGCGTCCACTGAGACTGCAGTGGAGCACGACATCTCCCTCTGTGCAATCTGGCCTCTACTCACTCTCTTCTCTTCCACGGATGTTGAACTCAAGATCTGTAATGAACATCTGACATGCTAATCTCCATCTGAAGCTACCTCTGCGGGAATCTAGCCTCTAACAATGTGCTTCTTATACCAGTAGTCCCTAGGCTGTTCACAAAGTTGAAATAGATGATTCTTTATTCTCTTCAAAGACATCGTCCTGCATAAGTCAAACATCAGTACAGCCTTAGAATATATACCAGCTACAAGATTGTGGCACTTCATTTTAGCTAAAAAGATATGGTTTATTTTGACTAACACGTTATTCCGTCATTTATGTGTTCATTTCTACACATTCTACGTTTGAATTTTTGGTTTTTGCTGTAATGATCTATTATGTCCCAGAATAACTGAAATGGATCAATGGTTCAAAGGTGATCTACTAAATCATAAATGTAAAGAGAGGCATCGTAATATAAATGCTGCTACTCAAACAACATTATAAATACTAATCTATTACATTTTAAGTACAGAATTAATTGGATGGTCACAGCAAATAAATCTGGCATGAGGCTTTTAAACAAGGAGTGAAAACAAAATGCTGACAGGAAGAACTGTCTATATGAAAATTGGGTTTTATTGGATCAGTGATCCATTCATCTCTATTCCTTGGAACATTGTTTGTATTGAAAATTTGTCAAATAACACTGTGAAATCATTGAAGGTATCACATGATTTTCAAACAAAGCACAGTGATCTTGCTAGTCAACCAAATTTTGGTTGCTTCTACAAGAAAAAGTGAAAAATACTGCTTTCTTGCATGAAATTGATGAATTTAGTTTCAAAACATAGAGATGGATCCAAAGTTTGAGGCCTTGAACAAGAATCATACTATTTTAAAAAATATTAAAATAAATACAAAGCTATGGATAAACCTTAGCTTGAGAAAGAATGGAACAGAAGCAATTGTTAAAACTTATTTTATTAAATAGTACTGATGGGCATCAAATTATATTAACACATTGAAAAAGTAATTACTCTCTGAGACAGACAGTCTTATGATGGGACAGGCTATCTATGATGTGTGATGATATGTGGAGAATGAATGAGTTCCTGGCACATACGTGAGACACATTGAGCCGTAAGTGTTCTGTGAAATTGTTTTCTTTATTATGAAAACCCCATGCTATAGAAGATGTCATGCTTTAAGTTCAATCATGATTACTCTGTGAACCCTAATGAAGACTGGAAGAGCTGTGCTGGCATTAACACTGAAGAAATGCCATTTACATAGGGCCATCAAGGAAGACCATAGCTACCGGAAGTCAGCTATACCGATAGCTTTACTCAGAAAGTGTGCTTGGTGTCCAACAAAACACTTCCTGCTGCTATTTCTATGTTGAAGGAAGAAAGTGAAAATTATGAATGCGCCAAAACTTTAGCCATGTAATTTAGGTATTATTAACATCCTGGAAAAAATAAATAAGCAACCAATATAAGATTTCTTTTCTACTCTGAAGTAAGCTCATCGAAGAATATTCATATTATTTTCTTCTATCATCCAGACTTTAAAAACTGGATTCTTTGAACACATAGGCCCCTTTTAGTGTCACCTCTTTTCCCTGCAATCTCATAGTAAAACTCTTCCAATAATAGTTGATGTGGCCCTCTCTTTGCTGTCTTACCTCCTGTTCCTTCTCCAGCCCATTCCAGTGGGGCTTCTGTTTACACTCCTCAGTGAAACCACTTCTGTCAATGACAAACTGGCTTCCATCTCGGCAAGTTCAAGAATAAAGTCTTCAGATATTTCATCAAATTTCAGCCCGTTGACTTCCTGCTTATTCGTATACATGTTTTATAAATATATACATGTATATAATTTGTGTTATATATTATGTGAATAAAATATGACTTATATTTAATATGAAAGACTTTTGGCAAAACACAGTCATCCTCTATCTGAACTCCCCACTCCTTATTCCCGTTTTCAGTCTGGTAAGCTGCGTTAGATGTCCCCAAATCCAGTCTCTCTCACAGACCGCCCCGCTTCAGCCCACCCTGAGTGGCAGCCTTCTGGGGGACTGCTGCCTCCACTTCATGAGATTTCTGAGGTTGTGTGTGCCAGTCTGCTTGCTTCTTGTTGGCTTAAAATCTGGAAGGCACTTACTTGGGTTTCAGCTGCTAAAATAAGCTGTGTCCCTTGAATCTCAAACACTTTTCTTCTTCCCCTCTCCCCAACTTTTTATTTTGAGAAATTTTCTCCTTTTGCCTTTATTTTTGTGCATTTATTTATCTATTGTCATTTTAAAGGCACTTAAAAAATATAAGTAAGTATGTGTGATAATTCTGCCATATTTAACCAGAATCATTCCCCCCTCCTTACAATAGTTTTTTGTGTATTTTCAGATACAGGAACATTCCTCCTCTAAGTCTTACCTTATTAGCCACTCTTTCTAAAACTCCTTTTACAGATAGTGACTTTTCTCCCAGCCCCTACATTTCGGAATGTTCTGAGTTTCAGGACTCAGCTCTGTTCTCTTTTCTGCCTTTTCTTTTCCAGGCCCAGGGTCTTATATAACATCTATACACTAATCCCCAAATATATGTCTTCTGCCCCAAGCGCTACCAAAAGCTCCAGCTAAATAATCCAAACTCCCACAGAAAATGTTCATATCTAAAAGGCATCTAGAACTAATATGCCCCTGGCAGAATTTTGATCTTTTTCTTTCCCTGCCAAATTGTCCTGTTTTCTTTTTAATTGTTTTCCTACAGTGCAGAAACATGGAAGCTCAAAACCTATGTTTTCTAGATTCTCTTGCAGCTAGACATGCTTTAGGTTCTGCAGTAGATGCACTGGGAAAGGCTTACTTTCTGAGTTAAGTGGATACAGAGGTAGCACTACACTTTGCCGGTGCAGACCTGGCAGCGATTTGGTGTCAATTATTTCTAATATCATCGTCTTGATCTCCAGGTCTCACTTAAAGCATTATGCTCCTTGGAGCTTAACTTTTGTAGTGTCGGCTTCTGACTCAGTGAACTGTGGCTAAGTGTGTAACCCTGAAAAAGTTTGAAGAATGGCTCGCTGGTCACCTTAGTGTGGCCGACTTAGCATATTTCAGGGTAGGCCAGGTTTTTTCTTGCATTTCCTGGAGTAATTTTTCAAGTCCAAGTTTAAAAGTTGCTATTCTTGCTCATCCACTAACTTTGGAGCCCATAATGTCACATTTTGTATCTTCTGCTTGAAATATTTCTCAAAAAACTTGATTGATACAGAAGGGATAGCTATTTACTACAAATGGATGTTGAAAAGTTGGAGCAGACATGTGCATTGCAGCATTTTTCACTATGGCCAAGATATAGAAATAGCCTGAGTGTCCATCAACAGATGAATAAAGAAAATGTGAGTTGTATCTGTGTGTATATATCCACATATTGTATACACACAATAGACTATTATTCAGTCACAACAAGAAGGCAGTCCTGTCACTTGTGGCAACATGGATGGACCTTGAGGTCATCATACTAAGTGAAATAAATTAGGCAAAAAAAAATACTGTGTGATTTCACATATAAGCCAACTCTAAAAACATCGAACTCACAGAAACAGAGAGTAAATGGTGATTGCTAAGTGTGAGGGGGTCAGGGAAATGAGGAGATGTTGGTCAAAGGGTACAAATATTCAGGTAGAAGATGAATAAATATTGGGGACCTAAGATTTAGCCCAATGACTATAGTTAACAATATTGTTTGGTATAATTGAAAGTTGCTTTGAGAGTAGACCTTTAATCTTCTCGCCATAACAACACCACCAACAACAAAATAATAATTTTGTGAATGAAGGATGTGTTAACTAATCTTACTATGGTAAATATTTTGCAATATATTCATGTATCAAATCATCACATGTGCACTTTAAACTTACACCGTATATGTCAACTACATCTCAGTAAAGCTGGAGCATAAAGCTGAAATCCACAGACATTATGGACATCCACTATAAAAGTACCCCTCTTAGAGAGTTTGATTGAATGAGGGTCCATATTTTCTGAATATTTTAGCAAGTTAAATATAACACCAGAAATATTTTACAGCAGTCAACTTTTATATAAGCTGTGCAAAATATTTTTCAAGTGCTAATTTCCTTTGGTTATCACCATAAATTGTGAATAAACATTTATTGTCTATATTTATTAGAAGATATTCTTGCGTCACATGTAAAATAAGAACATGCTTCCATGGAGATATACTATAATTAAAGAGCTTAGAAGATTCCAAAAGATGTGAAAAAAGTTAATATGGAGTTGAACTCAGTTTCATATTAATGGTTATTGCTGGGCACAAAAGAAATGGGAATGATTAGCAATGCCGAAGGGTGTAATGAGCATCTCTGAAGTAAGACTGCTTTATTGGTTAAAGTTCAGAATAACCTTAGAAGTTAATCTATGTTTGTTTCCATTTCAATGATGGTTAAATCAATAGAGGAAATGGTTGTCTTGAAATTACACAGTAGTCAGGAATAGTCAGGAAAAGATCTATGAGTTTTGGGTCTCAGAATATTTCACTTTCTAAAGGAATCTCATACTTGTGTTACAAATACCAGAGGAATTAAGGTTTAGATAGTTGGTTTAGTATTTTTCACAGCTATTTAGCCTTTCTCAAAGACATTTCTGTGGTGAGACTTTATACTCTCAGCCCCAATGGGTAATTTATGAGTGTGCAATTTAATAGACTCCTCAGATTCTGCCATGTATACATTTTAATGTGAACCTGATGTGATTATCTTTAGTACCATGGCACACACCCTTAGTTTCTAGGGCTCATATGTGCATTTAAGCCAAGTTATAAGCTTGTTCATTTGCTGTAACTTTAATTTTTGGAGTTTCCCCCCTTGTTATTAAGAAGTACTGTTTCACTGACTGCATACTACATAATCAGAAAATTTGGGATAAAAAATAGAAAGGCTCAATGACTGTTGGCACTCTTTATAAAACATAGTAGCTATTACGCTGATAATGAGGTCAGGTGTAATTATTGACTAACAGATAGGAAGACAATTTCACAGACCACTGACAGAGATATGAGAGAATTCCTTGAAAGGAATAGAGAGTTTATGCAAAAGGCATAATAGGATTATCTGAATGTGATAAAAATAGCATACTTACAAAAAAAAGATTTCATTTTCTTAATACTATCAAAGTGGCATCAGTTGCCAAATTGTTAACTCATATCACCCTTTAAATATACACAGGTTTTGGAACTATAATTAAATCATTCAGTGGTTCAATAACTCAGAATATATGCACATAAACTATTGCATTGGAGGCAAAGGCAGGTGCTAATCATATAATTGTTGAATGTCCCTCCTGCTATTGTTTTTCAAATTAGGTTTTTACAATCGCCTCATCTTTTGTCTTATAATTTCTCATCCCTTTTCACCAAATGTTCCATCTTCTTCAGCTGCCAAAGTCTTACAGTTACATTCCTCATGCTGTATTACAAAATCATCATTATCAGCTTCATTCCACGAAATACGTATTGAGCACTTATTATGAGCCAGATATCATGCTAAATGCTGGGGTTACAAGACTTGTGAGGTCAAGTGTGGTTTATTCTGTGAAAAATACTTTAATAACTTTAAAAGTAAATTTAATTTTACATCACAGAAATCATTAAGGGTTTGAAGGGGTGGCACATTTCTCATGCAGCCAGCTGCCTAAAGCTTTGGAGAAAATGTGACAGATTTTACTTGTTAGCAGTATACGAAGGAGAACAGACCATACAAACACATCAGTGCAGGTAGTTTTTCTCTTGACGTTTTGGCTGACCTAACATTTTACAAGACAATTGGACCCTCTTTCTGGGTCAGATCTGTCCTTCCTTTTGTTTGTACAGTTTCTACTTTTCCCAGAGCTTTGGCAACTAATATAAATTCTCTGTTTTCACTTTTATTTAAACTAAAAGACATATATATCTTTACTTCATGGATAGGGTTGTACATAAGAAGAAGAAACAGAATAGCTATGTATTTCAGGTATGAGGTTTATACTTTAATGTCATATTTTGATTCTCAAAAACAGTTTCATTATTTATTTGGGGGAAGTTCAACCCTGAATAGTTCAAACAAATCAATAAGTTAACCAGTTATTCATGTAGCTGATTGTGGAGCATTTTATTGGTTGGGAAATTTTTGATGCCGAGCTATTTTGAGGATTTTATCGACAAAGCAATGCTGCGTGGTGACAAAAAGAACTAGGCAGACTGAAGCATAAGCCTGCACGCTTGAGCCCTTTTGGGATCATTTAGTATCTGTGTGACCTTCTTTTTATTATTTTCCTCTCTGTTTCTTTGTAGATGCATTTATATTGTGAGATTATACTGTCCTGAATTGAAGTGATACCGTGAGGTCCTTTGCGATCCTCAAAGTTTTGATCTGATCTCCATCAAGGGATCAAGATTATTCAGTATCTTTTGTAGTAACCTATAATGCAAAAATAATATGAAAATGAACTTATATATGTGTATGTGTGACTGAAACACTATGTGGTATACCAGAAATTGACACAACGTTGTAAACTGACTACACTTCAATCAAACTTAATTAATTAATTAAAAAAAGAAACCTAAGAAGGTTTAAAAACTGACTATGGTTTTAAAGAAAGGAAGAAATGGTTGTTTCATTAGGTACTCGTGGGTAGGCTGATCTGTTATGCTAAGAAAGTTGATCTCTCTGATTTCAAACTTTTTTCAGGAAATTTGTTTAACAAGCTGCTGATGAAATAGGTCTGTAGTGCATTAAGTACCATCCTAAAAATCTTTAAAAGTGGTCGTGATATGGTTGGGTTTTTTCCCCCACATTTGATCAGGGTGCAGAAGTCTGAATCATATAATGCCTAGAGGTCTTTCTGAAGTCTGTTAGTCCCTGAAGCTATTTAAAGTAATAAGAGCAAAAGCCATATAATTTTTGATACTTCAAAGAATTGGCTTTACAGAAGCCTTCACAGCTCCAGAGACTTACTGGCTAATCCTACTCTTATTCTATTTACACATCTCTTATTTATATTCAGTCTGCAGTGATTTAGGCATAAATTTGTTCTCTCAGAGAATAGTTATCCCCTGACTCAATTCTCAAAATGGAATAAAATGAGATGTATATACCAAACCCAGCATGCACTGTGCATGGGAAAAATACACATCCTTAGAATTTCTTAAAAGTTAAAGGGATCTGGGAGAGGAGGAGATGAATGGGTGTTGCAAATCAATATGACTTTTTTGGGGAAACATTTATTTGTTTTTTTAGTTTTATTTATTCAAATCCATTAAGTTTGCTTTTTCTGTGATATGTGCATGTAAAGGATTCACTACCTCTGTAGTAAAGCACTGGGCTGTTAGGTGAAAAGTAGTAACAGTGAGGAAGGCTCTTCTTTAAATACCAACACCACTGCTTAATCACGATGCCTGGTGCTTTAACCGCTTGGGCATCAGGTTTTTCCCCTGTAAAATTATGGGGTTGATTGGCTAAACTTAGACTCAAGTTATTATTATAATTGAATTGATTAGAATAACCATGGTAATTTCATTTTCTGTTTTGTTTCCATGACTTTAGTTTCTTTCATTTTTTAAGCTTATGTGAAACTTGTTTGAGTAGTTTTAAATACTAATTATCTTTTATGAATCAGCAAATAAACAATAATATAGTCATACTGGCCACTAGGTGTTTTCTGTTTAAATATGTGGCTGTATTTATATTAGGCAAGTGAACGTAGAAAAATGTTTTTTCAAACAAGACTGATTATAAGAATGTCCTCTAGAGGGATCCATTTTATTGCTTTATAGCGATAGGCTTGAAATTGTCCTAAATTTTTGTTTAATACATATTAGAATATTGAAGGTTTACTGCTATGACTATTTAATGATGGGGGCGGGGTGTGGACAAAATCACAAATAAATCATGAAAGATTTAAAAAGTCTATTTTTGGATAGAGATGGAAAGTCTATTTTATTCAGATAAACATTTTTAATATGATATGAAACTGATGATACAATAGATTTCATGGAAAATACATTTCTTTCCCATATGTAATAACTTTTTAATGTATCTTTATTGAAGTATAGTCAGTTTACAATGTTGTATCAATTTCTGGTGTACAACACAATACTTCAGTCATATAAGAATATACATATATTCATTTTCATATTCTTTTTCACCATAAGTTGCAGCCCTTATTACCAACTTATTTGAATATGCATTGTGTGCAAATTCCATGTATAAAACTAGGAAAATAGCAATAGAACAAATTTGAATATTGGAGAAATGAAATTAATGAATGTCAAAGATAAAGTAGAAAAGGTAAATAAATAAAGTCAACAAGTGTTTTGGTAAAGGCCCACAGAATATATAATTCCTTGGTAAATATACTCAAAAAGTATGAAAAGAAAGTAAAAATAAAATATATAAGTGTTAGTAAGAAGAAATGAGATGTAGCCATGGTATGGCAGAGTTCTAATAAAATTACAGGGGCATACTATAGAAAGTACTATAAAAATACAAATACAATTCTGTAAGAAATGGACAACGTTCTAGTAAAATATAAAAACTCCCTGAAAGTAAGAAACTTGAATATATTATTAGAAAAAATTAAAGAATGAAAGCTTCCTAGCACTTTCCCAGTGTCTTTCCTCAGAAGAAAATGCTATTTTAATTCTTTTTCTAACTGATTCTTCCTCACAGAAAGGCTTCATCCATCCTTTATTTTAAATAACCACAATGTCCTCTAACAGTAATTTTTGCTTCCATTCACTTACTAACTGCTGCTATAAAGGAAAATTTGGGGAGATTTTTATGAGTTATGAGCCTAGAATGTCTTATGAACAATACAGGTATCACCTCTATTTTATGGATAATTTGAAAAATAAGTTGCATGCTATTTAAAAAATACAGCATTCTCAGATCAGCACGCTTTTGTTTCTTATTTCCTGACTTGACACAGAAACTTCCACAGAACTTTTTGAAACAAAATAATGAATTCTATTTTGAAAGTATGAACTTTCATTCTTTTTTATGAAATAGTAGCTTGTTAATTTAGCTTTGCATTATTTATCTCAAGATCAGAGATAATTGACTTTTTAGTCTCTGATAAATAGAATATAAATAATCATACCTCAACTTGTTCTTTAAAAAAAATACTCTGCTTGATTTTGATTTCTGTAGAAACTCTTTAATTACAGTGTTGCTATTTGCTATTAATTTGCTATTAAATGTACATAACCTATTGAAATTTTACATATTGATTCATTTTCTTAAATAATTCATAGAATTCTATACAAAATGTTTCAGTTCAATGTACGTTCATTACATTCTTCTTGTTCTAAACAAATAACTAACTATAAAGAAAAATGAAATCTCAACAAGTTTTTAAAAATAGGAATTGTAAATTGTTTCTTAATGCCTTTGACATTCATATGGGAGTTGTTTTCAAAAACATGGGTTTTTGAAAACTTCATGAATTCTATTATGCTATTTTATTATTATAAAGCAATGTTATAAGGGATTTTTAAATCTTGGAGAAGGGGAAAACACATTGTCTCAAGGATTAAATATGCAGATAAATTCAATGGTGTAATGTTTCCTTAGCCCAACCTCTCAGATAATTTTTCTGCATTTTTGATCTCAGTAATTGGCATTTCTTTCACCTAATTCTAGATATTTTGCATCCTTTTGTCCCCGATATCCTGAACCCACAGGTCACCAGGTTCTCTTCAATGTTTCTCTAGTCTGTCTTTTCACCTTTTGCTCCAAAAACTAGCTTAGTTTAGGCTTCTATTCTTTCTTTGCTTCCTTCTTTCTCTCTTCTCTCCTCTTCTTTCCCTCCCTCCCTCCCTCTCTCTCTCTCCATCTGCACTAGCGCATGTCTGTTTACTGATTTCTTGAGAGGTAAATCTTGGACACATCTATGATCTATTGGCTCCTTTTAATTCTCACCTGAACAACTGTAACCAGGCTTTCTTTTATTTACTAACTCTTGTTAAATTTGAAGGTAACTACAATTTGAATTACAAGCTGCCTCCCTACTAGGTTTCAAGCCCAAAGTATCCTGCCCCAACATGTGCTTTCTTTAGTTCCGTTGGGTCTCCAGGTTGTTCACCGCTTGGCCTGACCCTGTGATTATCTCTAATTAACCTTTAAACTTTCCCAAAGATTTAAAATAAATAAAAAGAAAGCTGCTCATGTTATTTTAACTTTGGCTAATCTTTAATATGTCTTCTTAATTCCTATTGGCTTACCTGTTTTCTGACCCCTTATTTAACCTCATTTACTTTATTAGTACAACAATTTACAGAAACTTTTGGTCAGAAAGATATGTCTTTTACTGGTTGTAAGACTTTTTCAGGTTTTCGGAAAGCTAAATAGCCTTCTGAACCATGTTTGTCAATAGTAGATGGGGCTAATTGTATCTGTATCCCAAACTCTTTGAGAAAACTTACCTAGAAAGCACATGTGAATCGCCTAGCTTAGTACCTGGTTCACAAAAGGTACTCGATAATTGTTAGTTACTTACCAGTTTTACTTGTGCTGTTTTTTCCATTGTGGTCACTTCAACCTACTGCTGTAGGAAGCACAATTGGAAATATGTTGTTTGAAGCATATCAGATACAGGAGAAATGAATTATAGCATCAAGCATTCCTTGACCTTTCTACTTGGTACAAACCAGTGAACTCTGACAGATGGTAATGGAATTTGCCTGCCCTGGAAAATTGAATAAAAGCTTAAGGTTATTTCATGTTGATATGATTAGTCAAGCCAAAAGGAATGCTATTTGGTAAATTCTCCTAACCAGTAAATGCTAGTTTGGTAACTTCTAACCAGTGGGCAAAGGAAGTTTGCATGAGAGGTGCTATACTGTTACATTAAATATATCTTGCAGAGTCATCATTAAAGAACATATTAAAGATGAGAAAATTTCTCCTTAAGCAAACTCTTCCAGTTCATTGTTAACTGTTGACAATAACATACTTGCACAGGAAAATGCAAAAAAAAAAAGTGAAAAATTAAATGTAAATAAGAAAGCCTATATTTGAAATATAGCTTGAATATTTGATACGTGTTGACATCTACATGGACAAAGTAACCAATTAATTTTTCTCCTAAAATATCCCTGCGTGATAGTTATCCTCCTAGAGCACATAACAAATATAACTGAATATATATGGGTGCCCACTCTCACCTAGAAATCAAACATGCTCAGAATCTTCTCAGAGAACAAGACACCTGAAGTCCAAGAATACATACTGTCTTTTTCTCCATTTGATGCTAAAACGTCCCAGTGATTGACATGGTCCCTGCCTTCTGACACTCTCCTGCACCTCATTATCTTGAGCTAGAATGCTTATTTCATACAAGCTGCACCTTAATCCTTCTAACTGTCACAGGGCCCCCAGCTCCAAGGAGTTTGCTTTCAGCAGCAGCAAAGAGCCGCATTGCCTACAGCCAGTCATCACTGGTGCCTTCAGATTGAAGTAACTAGCCTTTCGCTCCTGGAGACAGGCTGCTGCGAGGAAGCCAATAACTGCATTGGATGAGGAAGCGGGAGAGGAGGGAGCTGAGGTCACAGAGCCCCAGGCAAGTCGGCTGTGGATGCCTGTGCACTGAGCAAAAGTTGCTGTTGATATTTTCCTTGTTTTGACAGCAACCTTTTCCGTCTTTCTTACTCTTTTAGAAAACAGTTTCTTTAGTTACCAAGGTTTAGAGAGCACTTGGCCTGTGAGATATTTCAAACCAAACTTTATGAGCTATTTACCTTCTTTTTAAAAGCTACAAATTATGATTCTATGGAAAAAGGGTGTTTTTTTTTTTCTGTTTCTGTTCTTATTTTTCTAAAAGGAGGGCAAAAACATCATGAGAAGAGTTATTGTCGTAAACAGTAAACAACTTGCCAGACTGATGTTTCTTGAAAGTGAGGGAACAGACTCAGTTTATAAAATATACTTTATCATCCAGACACGTGTTTCATCTAGTTCTCCTTCCATAAGATAAAATTTCCAAATTTTATAAACTTAAGTGTATTGAAACAAATACACTATAGAACCTGTGGATATTGCTATTAAATTCATTGTGAGCTGCAATGTGAATTGATATTAAATACAAATAGGAAGTGAGCAAATGGCATAGTATTCCTTGCTACAATCTCAAAGTTGAATGTTGCCTTCAATATAAATAAAGAATTAAGTGTAGTAAAAATCCTATAAAATAACTTTTCCATGTGCCAGGAGTTTGGTTATAGTGTGAATCAGTGGAAATAGTGTGGCATATTGTAATAGCAAGGGCTTTCAGAGTCAAACACTTACTAGTTTGAACCTTAGGTATAAATATTCAGTGTAACCCTGGGAAAGTTACTTGACTTCCTTGACTCTAAATTCTCTCACCTCTCAAAACTAAGAAACAGAATACAAACTATGGTCCAATAGTATTTATGCCAATTAAAAGCGTGCACACAAAACAGCACTGTATATTGACAGAAACAACACATATCTAAGGAAATGTATGAAACCCATTAAAAGCATAAAAGAATGCTATGTAGAGGGGAAAGAGATTATGGATCAGGGATGAAGTAGGGGCAGCAAAATAAAATAAAGATTTACTCACACCAGTTATGAGAATGCAGTCAGCCTCTTCCCCAACCACCCCTGTCATCACACAATGGGCTCCTGAACAAAGTGACGTCGTGGCAGGGGTGGAGGCTCTGCAAGGGCTTATCAATGTGGACTTCCACTCACCGAGCCTGACCTGACTACACCCCTGTTGAGTGACCATCTCTGCTGGCAGTGGAAACCAACACTGAGCCCTTGAAATGGCACTGTTTCTGGGGTGACCAGCCAGCTTACCTGGTGGAAGGTTGATTATATTGGACAGCTTCTATCATGGGAGGGGCAGTGCTTTGTCCTTACTGGAATATACAGGATATTACTCAGGATATGGCTAGTCTTCCCCTATATGTAATGCTTCTGCCAAAACTACCATTTGTAGACGTAAAGAATGCCTTATTCACTGCCATGGTATTCCATGCAGCGTTGCTTCTGATCAAGGAACTCACTTCACAGGAAAGCAGTGTGGCAGTGGGCCCCTGCTAACGGGATTCACTGGTGTTACCATGTTCCCCATCATCTTGAAGTGGCTATTTTGATAGAATGGAGGAATGGACTTTTGAACACTCAGTTACAGTGCCAGTTAGGTGACAGTACCTATCAGGGCTGGGATAATGTTTCCCACTGGGTTGTGTAAGCTCTGAGTAAGCATCCGATATATTTTGTCTGATAGCCAGGATTCCTGGTTCCATTCAGGAATCAAAAGATGGAAATGAGAGTGACATCACTCACTATTACTCTTAGTGGCCCGCTAGCAAAATGTTTGCTTCCTATTCCTGTAGCTTTATGCTCTGCTGGTCTAGAGGCCTTAGTTCTAGAGAAATGCTTAAACCAGGAGATACAGCGATGATTTCCCTGAACTGGAAGTTAAGACTGCTCTCAGCCACTTTGGGTTCCTCATGCCTCTGAATCAACTGGCAGAGAAGGGAGATATGGTGTTGGTGGGGATGATTGGTCCTGACTACCCAGGGGAAATTGGACTGCTATTTCCCAATATGTGCAACACAGGAGATCCCTTAGGGCATCTCTTAGTGTTACCATGCCCTGTGTTAAGGTCAAGGGAAAACTACAGCAACCCAAACCACGCATGACTGCTAGTGGCCCAGACCCAGCAGGAATGAAGTTTCAATTTATCCCACCAGGTAAAGAAGCACAGCCAGTGCAGTGCTTTATGGAGGCAAAGGGAACACAGAATGGAGAGTTAAAGAAGGCGGTTATAAATACCAGCCATGACCACGTGACCAGGTATGGATATGAAGAATAATTATCATGAGCATTTCCTCCTTATTTTGTTATGAATATGTTTGTATGTATATATGCACACATGAAACAAATATCTTTGTCTTCTTTCCTCTTTATTCCCTTATCTTGTGATGTAAGATGTATTGAGTTTATTAAAGTATTTAAGTATTGCTAACTCTACATCATAGTATTTAAGGGGTATCAGGTGGAAAGTAAACATCACTCAGGGTCTTTACCTCCTCTTCTGGAAAAGGGATTTTAGTGCTTCTTTGGTTGCACACAGGAGAGTTGTGTCATGTTGGATGGAATTATGACCTTGTTATTTTTTTTATTTGGAAGTTAAGTATGGCTTAAGGAGGTGCAGAGAGTCCTTTATTAAATATCTTCCAATTACTACCTGGGCTTCAAATTAATGGTTGAAAACTTTCTGATCAATTTCCAATTAAACTTATGCCCAGTCTGGAAGCTGCCTGCAAGCCTGACTTTGCCAGTTCCTCTTCCTGTGGGAACTAGGGCCCTAAGAAAGACATTCCTAGGCTTTTCCCTAAAATCATGGATGTTTCTGGAAACATGGAAAAACTTAAGATCCCTGGCCTGGTTATAAGCATAGGAACTAACAAAAGACTCTCCCCACCTTCATCACTTTATATCACTGCTCTTTGGAAAGGTGCCATGGGTGCTTGATCAAAAAGATAAATCTGTAACCTTGAAGTATAGGGTTGCATATGTCCATTTAAATCAAGTTTGCAGATTGTGATTAAAATCTTCTCCATCCTTGCAATTTTTAAAATTTGCTTGATCCACTAATTACTGAGAAACTTGTGTTCAATTTTCTCACAATGATGATAATGTTTTCAGTATTTTCTTCTACTTATGTTAGTTTTTGCTTTATAAATTGAGACAATATAATTCAATGCACACACAAATATAATTGCTATAAGTTCTTGGTGAATAATTTATCTTATTATATTATTTTTAACCCAAAATAATATCTTTTGGCAAAATCTCTGCTTTATCTTACTTTGAAAAGGCCTTTGTCATTGTTATTATTGCTAATGCGTGGTGTGCAATTTCTATCATTTAATTTTTACATTTTCCTGCCTTATATTTTATACAAACATGCTATGAAAGGCAAATGCCCCAATTTGGCATTTTAGCAAATTTTTGAGTCTGTCAACTGGAAAAGTTTATCTGTTTATATTTATTGCTTCACTGATATATTCAAATTCATTTCTGACATCTGATTTTGTATTACCTATTTGTCCTTCCTTTTCCTTCTTTATTACCTATTTATTCACATCCATTTCTGTTTTTCCTATATTTCATTATCTGAAGCTTTTATTAATTTGTCTTTGTGCTGGTGGGCAGATTTTATTCTTATCCCTATTTCTTTAATAGAGTGGCCCTTGAATTATATCAGAAAAACACCAGGGTACTTTTTTCCTTTCCTTGCAACCAAAGTCCCTGTGTCAGTGGTTTCCACACTGTCTTCTTATCTGTAGCAGAATACCTGAGATGCTCTCTCAAACCATGCAATATTCATTTCTATCGTAAGTAGGCACTACTAAAGCACTGAACGTTCCAGAATTTTAAAAAATGGTATTTCAAATGAATATAAATGGGTAGTTTAATACTTTGCTGAAACTCTCCAGTGGAAGGTCTTAACATGCCAGTTTCCCAGGGTGTACACACGCACACATCTTAACTTGGAAAATGATACCTTAACTGTACAACTATCTGCTGGGGAAGCTGCCCAGTGTTATTGGAGGTTGTCATTTTCCTGTTTTCAGTCCCTTCTTCAATTTTGACCCCTGGGGATTTCCCTTCATTTTTACATACTCAGTGATGCACTTATATAAACAAATAACCATATATATTTATCCAGCATTTCTAGCTCTTTTAGTTTCCCCTAAAATTTAAATGTTATTTCATGTGGAATATTCCTGCAAACTGAAGAACCTACTAATCTCTCTATATTATTTCTTCCCTAAATAATACTATATAAAAAAACTGAAGCTATTAAATACATAGTGAAAATATGTTCTAAAAAATACGAAATAATGGCGATGGCAAAAATATATATATTTTCTGTTTCATTACTGATGCTCTTGTTTTAACAATTCATATTTAATTGACTATATAACATTGGTTTAACTGGAAACTTTTCTGGCAAGAGAGATAGAAATGTCAACACAATATTCTTGCAGCAAACATTGTCATCATTGTTATTAGTATTGAACATATGGTGTTTTAATATAATTGAGATGAAATTGAATAGTTCTCGAGGCAAATGCCAAATATATACTGTTTTTGGTAACAGCTTTTTAATGAATGCAGGGTTCTGGGAATCTAATAATACACCCTGGTAACATTCTGTCAAATGGCGTAAGTGATTTGAGATAGTTAACCTACTACAATCATCCTCTGGGCTTCTCAGTCATCAGAAAAATATGATTATGAAATAATAATAAAGCAGTGTAGGATTGCCAGGAAGAACGTGTGAGGAACTCTGGAAATCTGTCTCCGAAAGGGATACATTTTACGCTGGTCAAAACTAGCAAAGATAATTATTCAAAGTTTTTAGAGATGACCAAACAGCTTACTACAAGTTGAAAAGCATTCATTCAACAAAATGTATGGAAACTCTGTAAGAACAGTGGAAGGCCATGGCACTGATGATACAAACTGCACCTGTCACCCAACAGCTGCGCCTAGAGAAGAGCTGCTTCAGCTGTTTCTGCAGCTGAGCGGGGGTTACCATCTTCCACAGCTTCCTGGGTGGGGAGAGGTAGTCATGGTGGTTTCAGCATCCCAACAGCTCCCAGCGCCCTCAGCTTCTTAGTGTAGGAGACCTATTCTGGTAAATTTGGCAGCCAATGAATACTGGAAGGTCTCATCCTCCACGATTCCGGGCTGTAGAAAGTCTGTACTAAGTGGCACCAGTTACCACCTTTACAGTCCTACAGCGCCTGTTCCATAGGGAGGATCCAAATAAGGAAGCAGTGAAAAACAATTTTCTGTTCCTGACCTTTACTTCTGCTCCATAGTGCAGAGAATCTGCCCAGGGGAGAGTCAAAGAAAAGGGCTAAGAAGCCTGACTCCAGTTGATTCTGACCATGGAGCAATTTATGATCCAGAGGGTTGTCAAAAACAACAGTCTAACAGCTGTTAAGTAGAGACAAAGACCAGTTAGAAGTCTAAAGAGGAGATCAGGAAGAGTTCAGGAATGCTAAGCTAATAAACAAGTTTCTTCTGTACAGCACAGGTAACTATATTCAATATCTTGTAAAAACTTATAATGAAAAAGAATATGAAATGAATATATGTATGTATACATATGACTGAAACACTATGCTGTACACCAGAAATTGACACAACATTGTAAACTGACTATACTGCAATTAAAAAAAATAAGAATGCTAAGCTAAAATCACAAACATTGCTAATGGTCAGAAAGACTGCGTGCATGCCCTAGGCTGTGTCCTTTGATGAGTGACATCAGAGGCTGCACAATGCAAGAAAAATAGATCCACTGTCTATTCCAGCCAGGTCACTCAGCAAGTAAACAAGCAAACATATATGACAGAAAGCCTAAAGTCAAGATATATCAGTATCACAAATTATTACAATATATTAATTATAATTTTCAGTTTTCCATAAAAATATTATGAGACACTAAAAGAAATAGGAAAATATTTCTATGAAACAGGCAAGAGAAACTGCCTTTGGGGGTTCAGATGTTGACATTAGCAGGCAAAGACTTCAAAGCAGCTATTAGAAGTATGTACAGAGATCTAAAAAAAATTGGTTGAGAAATTAAAGAAAGCTTTTATGAGAATAGCTCCAAAATATTATCTCATCTTGGGGAAAATAATTATGTTTGGTCTTTATATTGATGTGTTTTTGGGGGGTGGGGGGATATCAATTCAGAACTGTCATCAGTGATCCATTGCTTTCATGTGACTTATTAAAAGCATTTCTTTCTCTTGGTTGCGTGGCTTGGCATTCAGGTTGGACTTCTGCCCCCAGACCTCCTGACTTCAAGTCTGCCTGTTGGGTGTATTCGTGCCATATGCTAATTTCATACACCTTTGATGTGGCTCTGGGATCAGAACTTTGTCCTACTCATTACATTTTATATTCCTTTATTTAGTAAAGATATCAGAAATCCATTCCAAGGAAAATGATCTGTGCCAGATGCTCTGGAGGACATAGACATTCTCCTGAAGGTGTTCAATCTGCAGTGACAGACAATGAAGACCAAAAACTTTTAAGACCGTGCATGTACAATTTGGATTGTACACATAGTGTCTCAGGAACAAAGAGGAGATCAAAACTGCTTCTAAGTGGGGAAATTCTAAAGGAGGAAGAGATAGTGTGGTTTTGTGGTGGTTGTTGAATAAATCACTCCCATATTTCAGTAGCCAGCATGTCTTCTCAGCTGTGAAATTGGCCTCCTAATTAATCTCGCTACATACAGTTTCTCCCTGATTCAAATCATCCTCTACCTTCCTGCTAGGTTCATTTTCTAAAATACAAATCAGGTTGTGTTACTCAAATGCTTAAAATTCTCTATTGCTTCTCCATTTCCTTCAAGATACAGTGGAAATTGCTCTGTTGGAATTTCTTCCTACTTATCTTTCAGGCCTCCTCTGGGTACTGTGCAGAACTGTCTGACAGTGACCTTGGGGTCTCATTCCAAGCTGCTTGGACAGGGAACCAGCGGGCAACCATGGCCCCTTATCCTAGCAGGAGGGGCTGCACCCACATTCTGAGATCTCTGGATGCCAAGTTCCTCATGGAGCATCTGAAATTCCAAGGCAGCTCCTACAAACAAATGATGGAACCTAAAGCCGGCCTCATCAGTTGGCTTGCTCTTTTCTGATAAATAAGGTTTCTTTATCATCCTTTTGTTTCTGCTGCTGTAAATTTCTATAGGATAATTTCCTTTTCCTAGAAAACAAACCATGCCTTAGACCCCTGTGGCCCAGCACGCCTTCCAGCAGGGATGATACAAGACGACAACACTGTACTTTTTCTCACTGGAGAAGCCGCATTTAGTTGTCAGTTTTTGCTGGTTAAGCTGCACTGACACATATGCCCCGAATCTCAGCAACCTGTAAAACCGCGGTGTATTACTTACTCATGTTCAGAAGTGGTTGCTGTGAGTTGGCTGTGGCCCTATTCCTCTCGTCTTCTTGTTACAAAATCCAGGCTGAGGGAGCTGTCACTTTCCAGGATATACTTTTTTTTATGGCCAGGAAAAAAGAGCACAGGAACAGGCAGAAATGGTTCTCAAGGATTCTGCACAGCTGTGGAATGTGTCACATTTGCTCCAACACTGCTGGCCAGGACAGTGAGGGTGAGGGCTTGTAATTTCACGGGAGGTCCTGGATATCATGTGGCAATGGTGGGTTATATAACCTTTTACTGGAAGAAAGAGCAAATATTTTGGAACAATGATAAAATTGACTACAGTTGCTCTGTATTATTTTCGCATTTACTGTTATACCGCTAGGCAATTGTACTTAAAAAGTAGCATGTCTTTTACTTTTTAAATTATACATATGAAATACACAGAGCAGAAAAAAATACTTTTAAAGTTAGGAATGGCGATGATATTTATTAGATTCACTTTGGGGGATAAGGAGAGGTTTATTTGTCCCTTTTAAAAAAGTTTACCTATAAATCACCATAATCATATTGTTGGTTGAACAAACAAGAAAGTTAGTACTATTTGTGAATTTCCAATAAACTCCCAGTAAGAAAATCTCATTAAAAAGAGATCTGAACCAGGAAGACAAAATTTAGAAATCAAAACACCTCAAAACCAAAATAACTCCAACTAGTTTTACTTGGGAACTAATTAGAATTTGGCCTTGAGATCCACAAAAATGTATGTTTCCTAGATATCCCTGTGCTTGTTCAAAGATAGTTTCTGTATGTAGACACATTAATCAGTACTAAAAAGACTATTTTAACATATTGTGTAATAATCTTAATTTGTAAGCTTCTGTTAAACGATGTTATTTTACAGTTGTAGAGAACTAGTTTATAATGTTCTTTTAACCTACAGTTCAGTTGTGTAATCATGCTTTAAATTGAATATATAATTCTATTTATTCCACAGCCTACATATATTGCAGTGGAAATAAGTATTACATGCAGTTCAAGTTAATAGTTCCATGTTTATATCGGTGTGTAGGTGTTTTGGTCTTGACAGAAATGTTTGAGATTTAATATCAATATTTCCCTCTAATGATGTCTAGTATAAAACCAGATGGAAGACATCACATGGGTCCCACTGAATGTTCTGGATATTTGCCCTTTTCTTTCATAAACACCTTGTATAAATATAACACCCAAGATGTGAAATTTCTGTATGTATATTTAGCTAACACAGGAAACACAGAAAAGGTACTGAAATGTTTGGATCAAGCTTATAGGCTATTGTCTACATGTGGACAGGTCCTGTCTTGGAGATTAGCATGGAATTACCCATTTTATATGTAACCTTCAGACAATTATCATTTTTTTTTTTTTATTTTCGAAGGTGGTATTTCAAAACTGTGACTAGAATCTATGTATTTGTCTGAAGAGCTGAAGTACTTATGGTCATATTTTCTACACTAACCCCATGTGAACCAGACTTAGTATATAAAGCTAAATTTCAAGGTAATTGTTATTATGGCATTGTTTTTGTCGAGAAACGACAATCCAGTAACTTTCAGCTATAGAATTCTGCATTCATATATGGCAATTTATTTATTTAGAATAAATAAGTCCAAATGACAGAACATTTATTTTGTATGAAGAGTATATTTGTTTTTTCTCTGTGGGCAAACAAAAGAGTAAAACCGTATATCAGAAGGCCATTTCACAATCATGGAATAAGAATAAGATTTGAATAAATAAAATATATAATGACTTCATTTTAAAACAATTTCTTTAATACTTCTGAGAATAGAATTAGCGTCCTCTGTGCTTTTCAGCTATTAGCTCACTTAATCCTCATGATAATCCTATAAGGTAGTGTCTGTCTTAAAGATAAGAAAATTAAGGCACAGATGATTGAATTACTCACCCAAGGTTACAGTAACGGTGGAACCAAGACTTGAGATCAGGCAGCCTGGACTAAAGTAAATACCCCCTGCCGCCCCTCTGAGAATCTGACATATCTATCTTATAAGAAATAATAATAAATGAATATGGTGAAACACTGAATTCTTAATGGATGCAGGCGTTTTTATAACAGCTTTATTTGTATTATTTCAT
Source organism: Camelus ferus (assembly GCF_009834535.1). Lineage (NCBI taxonomy): Eukaryota > Metazoa > Chordata > Mammalia > Artiodactyla > Camelidae > Camelus > Camelus ferus. Next base: position 100,523,007 of record NC_045696.1, read on the forward strand.
TTACTTGTCGTAACTATCCCATGAGGTAGGTACTAGTAGCATCAGAAAACTAAGGTACAGAGAGGTGGAATAAATTGCCCAGCATTGCACAGTAGGCAGTGGTCAAGTTTCAAGGCTGGGCAGTCTGACAAGAGACTGTAGACTCTTGAGAATGCTCTTCCCAAAGGGACCAGAATCCTCAAAGACACTTGGCTACAGTCCCCTGCAAAGGGGAATGCTGGTTCTTTTCCCCAGATAGTGCTTTCATGAGAACTGTCATCAATGGCTTTCCCCACCTATTTCCATAGTTTCTGAACAGTTCTTCTAAAGACATGCTTCTTCTTTGCATGTGTTAATACATGATATCTAGTTTGAGCTCTAACGGACCTGATACAACCCACTAGTGATGAGATGAATGGCTATTACACACTAGGGGGCAATTTTTGTTTTCCTTAAGCAAAGAAGTTCAATACCCTGCTAAATCTGCTTAACTATGCTAAGGGTTCTCCCAGCCTTAAAAATCTATAATAGGTCTTATTTAAGAATATAGTTTCTTATAATGTAATTATTAACTTAACCTGTTATTTAGTCCATCCTGAAAAATTATTTTAGGCTCATGGTTAATAACTGAAGAAATAAAGCATTTGACTATTTTATTGTAGAATTATTTAGCTATTTAAATATATGTATAAGTTAATGTGTTAGATCAGAACAAATAAATCAGAAGAAATAGTAAGTAAAATAAATTTCCTATGTGTAGATTATACACAGCAAAATTCCCACAAATATTGGTTTGATTTATAGCAACCGGGAGTAACATACAGAAAAATATGTAACCATATGCATGTTTATAACCATTAAATTTTTATACAATTTCACAAAACAATTCTATGTTTATCTAATATGGAACTCTTAAAATTTGAAATATATAGTGATTTTTTTTGCTGTATCACTGTTTTTCATTCACTAAATCTCCCCCCATTGTATTTTGTCTTACGTTGAATTTAATTTCATCTTTCATTTAAATAACATTTTATCTTAAATTATAAACAGTTATTGTTCTGGACTTGGCTTTGCAGTGTGTGTAAACATTTGAGTAATTTTATGTCTAGAACTCCTGTTTGGAGCATGTAAAAAAATCTTTTAATAAAACATCACTGTTGCTGTTGATTGTAACAACAAGAACATAAGGTATAGAGAACCACATGGTTGAAAAACTCGTGGCCAAATGGTCAGGAGGTAACATCATGTTGACCAAAGAACTGTGAACTGGATGGCAGAACTCCACCTGAAAGTAAATCCAACGGTGGTGGGGAGAGGTTATAGCTCAGGGGGAGAGTGTGTGCTTAGCATGCATGAGGTCCTGGGTTCAATCCCAAGTACCTCCATTAAAAAATAAATAAACTCACCCTCCCCGGCAAACAAAACAAAACAAAACAAACAAAAAACATAAATCCAACTAGATGGTTACAAAATTCAGTTCCCGTCTTTGGGATCAGGCAGTTTGTGAACAAAAATGAGAGGACTGAACTACCTAACTTCAGTGACATATTCCAAAATGATATATCTGTGATTTTCTTAATTTCTGTGATTTATTTTATGAAATGAAGAAAATTTACCTTTAGAATTATTTTCAGATCTTGAAAGTTAAAATCTGTCAATCTTATAATCATATTAGCAATCTACGAGTTTGTATATATCCCAAGAAAGTAAAGAAAAATTGACTTAACGTCTCTGATTGTTCCCCAGTTTTCTTATTCCTACAACCCTATGTCATAATCCCATTTTAACTTTTTCCTTCACAATTTATGATAGTATGATATTTGATTAAATATGGCATAAAAATTTATGATAGTATGATATTTGATTAAATATGGCAAATAACCTACACATGTAGATACAAAATACTCATAACATGGATATTTTTTCTTTTCTAAGGATCTCATATTGATATGTCTATTCATGGAATAGGGAATGACCGCACTTATTCAAATAATTTTTCTTTCCACAGTGTCATAAATTAAAACAAACATTACAAAAATACAAAATCAAAATTCCAGTTAGAACACATTTAAGGAAGTTATTGTTATGTAATCAACTATTTCTAATGGAAGAATCCAGTATTATTGTGTAACAAATTTTATCTTCTAGAATATGTTTTAAATTATTTTTTATTAAAATAAGCTTGTATTCATTTACTTACTTTTCATTCTCTTGATTTAATACTCTGCTTCTTTTCTCTTCTCATCTAATAGAATATTAAATGTGGAAAGATGATTAACCAAAGCAGTCTGAAAAATGGCAAAGTATAGAATTATGACAAATGTAGATATTATCAAACTAGAAAATTAGTAAATTCTAAAAAAAGCTTTGTATATTTATATGCAAAAGTGAATGGTTTAATTTGTTTAATTGTAAAATTCTTTAAACATTTTCACTATAATCTAATGCAGAGACCTTGTCTAATTATACGACATAGTTAAACAAGTTATTTCTTTGACCCTGTTTTGCACAGATAAGGCAAGAACTTTGTTTCCAGGCAGGACTTTGAGTTAATGTTTACATTACAAATAAATTATAGATACATTTAGAATTACTTAAAACTAACAATATACATCTTTTATAGTTTTAAGTTGTTATAAACTATATCAAAGAAACAAAAATATGCATAATATATGTTTATGGTTTAAAAATAATAATGAAAGACCATCCTTGTAATTGCCACCTGCTAAAAATAACAGAACATGATGTATCTATGAATCCTCTGTTTGCCCCTCTTTATTCTGTCTGCCTTCCTACCTCCTACAGTTCCTGAATTTTGTGTTTATTATTCTCTTGCTTTAAAAAACATAGTGTTACATGTATCAATGTATCCCTAACACTATACCAATTATTTGCCTCCTTTATAAACTTTATAGAAGTGGAATTGTACTTTAAGTATTATTAGCTGATATGTTTTTCTTTTTGCTCAATAGTGTATTTTTGTTATTAATGGATGAGGTTCTAATCTAAGTTACATTGTTGTATCCCATTATGAACTCTACCACATTTTATTTACCCATTTCTCTGTCGATGGAAGATTGGGTTATTTCAAATGTTAGTCCTTCCAAATGGTGCTGCTGTGAACACTGTTGCAATTTTCTGTAGGGTGGACAACCAGGAATGGAGTTTCTGGGCCATATCACATTCAAATCTTTAGATTTACTAAATAATGCAAAATTTATTTCCATTGGGGTTATATAAATAAATTCATCCACTAGCAGTTTGTGAGTACTTTTTCATGACATTGTAATTCTTGGTATCTAATAAGTACAGAATTTTTATCTCATGATTCTAACTTATTTTCCCCTGCTTACTAATTCTCTGAAATATCTCAACTTGAAAAAAATCACTATTGGGTTATTATTATTATTATTGTTACTGAACTCACGCATTTAAAAAATATTTTAAACATCCACCCATTGCCTGAGTTCTATGTGTTGTCAACATCTTTCTTTTATGGCTTATCTTTTTACTTCTTTATGATACTCTCTTGTTCAGCAAAAGTTCTTCATTCTAATGTGTTAAGTTTCTTTATCATTTGCATTATTTGTCACTTGTTTAAGAAATTTATACTAAGTTTTACTCTTTCTATATTTCTGTCTCTGTCTATCTCTCTCATGTTCATGGTTTGGAGGCATTTCATTTTCTAGTTCATCCAACTGACTTTCTTGTTATCATCTTGGGAACTACTTTATGTGAGAATCACTAACCAAACTTCACATCGTCCAGAGTCTTAATGCCTTATCTGGTGCCTGCCCTTCTGCTGGTGGATTAAGATCAAAGCCTTGAGCCACAGGGAATTAGTGGCTTCTGTTCCTGCTTAGCTCACCAAAGTTATGCTTTCTCATCAGTTTTAAATGATTTAAGAAAACCCATACTCAGCATTTTTAATTGTAGGGTACCTAGAAATTGTCTTAGGTCTACATTTCTGGAAATAAGAATTCTTTTACTAATTTTTAAAAAAAAATATTCAGAAATAATTCATTTGGTACAGTGTTCATGGATGAAGAAAACTGCATTATCTGTGTATACAAGTTTCTTTTTTTTTTTCAAAATTATTTTCTCACGGTAATGTTATTGGGTAACTCAGTCAAAATGCTTGCCATTGCCCTATTCCGTTCATTTATTTCGTAGTGACAGGTAAGCTCTGTACTTTATGACCACAGCCCTGTCCCTACCATAGTTACTAACATTTTCCTCAAAAATAGCTGGTACATCAGCTGATTTTCACATTATAATGTGGTCCACTGTAAAATCTTCACATCAGAGAAGCATGAGCGTTATTGAGGCCAATTAGAGAGACTCTATCTTGGACTTGAACTGGGCAATGTGAAATCAGTCAGTTGTCAGGAATGCAGATGGTAAAGAATTCAGGGAACACGATTGTGAGCATAATGGTCTACAATGGAAGTGAGACAGCTAGAAAAAAAAAAAAAGCCAAGAGATTAGAAAAAGTTAAACAGAGAAGACAGTGAATTGATTAATTGCCTCAGAAAACATAGTAGATATACAGAGCAGAGAGTGGCAAATCACTAGAGAGAATAAATATTTCTTAATTTCTGCTCTTAGAGGTTTGCTAAAGATAACATATTTCCTGAAGTGTCCCTGTAAGCTGAGAGGACACTCATGTCCTGTGCTTGGAAACATGGCTCCTATGAGTATAAAGCAGTGCTGTCTGTGATAAAAGATCAGTCCTTTATTATTCCAGTTTGTCATAGATTGATGCCTTAATAAATTACAATAAAAATAAAGCAGTTGAAAAATTAAATTAAAAAAAAGACAAAATTTAAGTCCATATCTTCAAAATTAGATTTAGTAGAAAAGGCACTGCCCTTTCAAGGGGCCTATAAAAGTCTAACTGCTCACTCTCAATTTCTGAACTCATCTCACTGACAAGTAGCATTGCCAGGACAGGCACCGTCCGTGGACCACACTCAGAACAGCATGGTTGATGGACTTCATCTGCTCTCTCGCTGTGCTTCTACCTCTGCACAGGTAGGGAGAGGAGGGGTGTTTCAACGTCTTTGCCTCCAGCTTCACCACTTCCCATGTGAGATTGTCACTCTGTCTTCCTTTTTATCAAGCTTCATTACATAAACCCAAGGGAAGGGGAGAGGGTGATCAAGACACAGACCCTCATAGTCATTAATTAGCTTTTTCTATTCTTTTGTGTTGAGTTGGTATTCCTTGAAGTTTAAAAGCTCTGGGAGTCATACCTTGTGTCCTAGGAGGCCTAAGCAACTTACCTGTTTTCTCTCTTTCTGCTCTTTTTCCATCTCGTTACTACAGTGGTTCCAGTAAACTAGTTCAGAGTCAAATCTCCAGAACCTGCCATGTTTATTTCATGGGAAGGGGAGGAGGAACTCATGTAGGGCGAAATTCCACATGGAGAGATTGAATCTCATGATTTGGGCAGCTAGTATGAACAGGAATGGCTGGGATCAACTATTACAATTAAGAAAGTATATTTTGGGTTCAAGACCTCATACTCGGAAAGCATCTGATCTTAGTTAACTGTAATAAACTAAAGGTTTATTTCTGCTTCTCTCTGAATTCACATTTAAATGTGGAGAGGGAGAGCTTTGTGTAGAAGATCCCTTGAGAAGAGGCTTTCTCGGAATTAAAAAAAAAAAAAAAAAAAAAAAGTCTGACCTCTTCAGATTTGTTTTCGTACCGGGTGCTGAGTGAGGATTGTTGTGCTTCTTCAGGGCAAGTCAGGGCTTGCTGTTTCTGGAATAGAGGTGTGGGAAGATGTGAGGCTGTTTTTAGTGGATTAATAAAACTAAACCAAGCCCTAAGAATTTAAGGATCCAGGGAAAGTTAAGAATTGGATAAAGCACACTGCAACAGTTACCATTTCATCTTAAGGCACTGAAGGAGTAAGATCGGGGAGGGCCAAAGCAGAAGCGTTGGGCTGGCAAGCCTTTGATTTTTTTTTGCAAGGTTGTGAAAAATAGCTGGCAAAATTAATGTCTTGGTAGGAAATTTCTCTCGATAGAGATTAAATTCATAGCTAATGGAAAAGAAGATTGGCAACAAAAGATTGACATCTGAGTAAGGTTAAACCCAAACTATAATTTTCTTTTTACTTTCATTTCCCCTGTCTTATTTGGATCTTCTTTAGTCTCCCTATTCTTAAATCTCTTCCATGGCCCATGGAAATGACAAAAATTATGGGGAAATAACAAAAATCCTTCTCCTGGAAAATGTGATGTCTGCATGGTTGTGTTTAGTTTTAGATATTGTGCATATAGTGATAAGAGCTGTTGCTGTGATCCGTTTGTTCTTGTATACTCTTGTGAAGTTGGACGTGTGGAAAGGTTGAGTAGTTTTATAGACTGAATTGTGTCCCATCAAACTTCATTTATTATATTCCCAAACCTCTGGACCTCAGAACATGACTGTGTTTGGAGATAGGACCTTTAAAGGGGTAATTAAGGCAAAATAAAGTCATATGGGTGGGCCCAAATTCCGTATGGCTGGTGTCCTTATAAAAAGAGATTAGGACACAGGCACATGTATGGGGAGGACCATGAGAAATACAGGGAGAAGGTGGCCATCTACAAACCAAGGAGAAAGGCCAGGAAGAAACAAAACTTGCCAAGACCTTGCCCGTGGATTTCTAGGCTCCAGGAATCTAAGAAAATAATTTCTCTTATTTAAGATACACAACCTGTGGTATTTCATGATGGCAGCTCTAGCAAGCTAATAAAGGACAGATTTAACCTGGAGATGCTTCTATACATAATTCAGTAAAATGTGCCTTGGGCTTCACTGCTGAATAACCATACTTGTACTCAGTGTTCAGAGTATTGCTCATTTTGGCTTATACAGAGCAAAATATAAAATTTTGGAGAAGAAAATGTATGTTAATTTATTGTGTCATTGAATTCTATTAAGAGATGTGACTTGATTTGGGGATTTTAATGTCTCTCTGGGAGTTCAATATTTAAAGATTCTTTTATTTGAAGTTTTGAGCATTTGTTATCTTATAAGTAGGTTTGTTGCAAAATCTCTGTGAATTATGTTGGACAACAAGGAAGTTACTTGCCTGATTGTTTATAGTTGAGTATTCAGTGGGCCGAATATATAAGAGGGTTGGTAATAAGAAGGATGGGTTCCTGTACCTTAAAGGTCAGCATTCATGTATGATGCCCACTTTCCCCATTCCTGGCTTCCATGTTTTAAACAGCAAGGTCTGCCTCTGAGAGGTAGCTTGTGTATTAGCACCTATCATTGGGTACCAAATTGCACCCACATTTAACCCCTCAAAACAGCATGTACTTATCCTTATACAGTTTCTGTGGATCCGGAAGCTGATCTTTGCTTAGCTCGGTCTCTCACAAGTCAGCTGCAGCCTGATGATTTGCTTGAGGCAGGATCTACTTCCAAGCTCATTCAGTGATTGTTGGCAGGATTCAGTTCCTTATGGGCTGTGGAACTGAGAGCCTCAGTACATCACTGGCTGTTGGATGAAGGCCACTCTCAATTCCTTGCCATGTGGATCTCTCTATAGTGCAGTTCACAACATGGCAGCTGGCTTTATTAAAGTGAGCAGAAGAGAGAGTAGGAGAGCTCCAGCAAGAAGGGAATCCCAGTCTTTTTGTAACTTAATCTTGGAAATGACATACTATCATTTTTGCCATATTCTATTTGCATTCTATTTGTTGGAAGCTAGGTTGATATGAAATGATGCCCAATTAACAGAGAAGTTCCATTTCTGCAAACCTTGGGCTCTCCTAAATTACTTGCAGAATTCCTTTTTTTTTTTTTTTTTTTCAGAATCCTCCGTTTTTTTCAAAAAGAAAAAGTCTTATTCTTTTATGATTGATACATCTGAAAATTTCCTTGTTCCTCTGCATCCTCCTTGCACTCAGCAGCATAAGGCGACGTGCTGGTTTGAGTCTTCTGGACATGCAACCTACATGGAAATAAGATCTGTCACTTAATAACCGTAGCATCCCCTACTGGCAACCTTATTTCACCTGATCCTGTTTTCACTGTTATGAGTAACCCTTTGCATGGTTATGACTTGTACTGAAGCTCTTTCTAGTGCAAAGATGTCATTTTGTCTTCTTGTTTTAATTCTTGTTAATGTGTTTGTTTGAAGGAGAAAATTGGGTTGCTGCAAAGAAAATGTTAACCTCTGTGATCTCTAAACATAAATAGAATGGTACATTTTCCAGCATTAACCTAAATGTGTTTGCCAGAAAAATCCAAATCAACTTAACTAATCCATCCTTCCCTCCTTTTTATTTATTCATTCATTTCTTGTAACAAATCCTGGAAGTCCTCAAATCCTCTTTATTGAATAAATGAAAACAAATAAGATTAAAAAAAAGATACCTTTATGAAATAAGAAATAAAAATGATAGATTTGTCTCCTTCCTCCCTGTTTAACATGACCATAAATATGGTACCTGTGAGAAAAATAATTCATAATCATCAGGAGATATTAATATGTTTCAAGTAAGGTACACCTAAGGCAGAGTTATGTTCCTTTTAAGACAGCTCTGTTTCTCTAGCCATTCTTGTTACAATAGTGTTTCTTTTTCTTTTCTTGGCTTTTCTTTCTGTTCTGCCTTGAAAGACTGGGAAATGACCATAATAGCTGTTTTCCTTGGGCAGTGAGCAGTGAGTGAATGTTGAGCTCCCTGTGGACTAAGCATTTTGATGCAAATTTCCTCAGAAAAAGAAACAGAGCTGCTGATTGCTACAGAACCACTATACCTCGGAGTGGGGAATGCTTCACTGCTCTCTTATCCTGGGGCTGAGTATTAACTACACTATTGAACAGCAAGTGCTTATCATCCCTACCATTCAGACCACATAAATCTCCAGGAAGAGACAATGTCCCTCCAGGGAGCATAGCTAGCCCACAAACGTCAAAAAAAAAAAAAAAAAAATCAAACTATATTTAGTCCATAGAACTGCAAAAGCTAAGGTAATTGCAACTATTAGAAAAATATTTTATTACCATCATCAAAGCAATTGATTTTCAAGAAAGCTTTGTTTTTTGGGTAAATTTTACATTTTACAAAAAATGATTTTGAGTATATAAATGGAAACATTGTATAATTCTGTGTATATATTTCACTTACTTTTTTTCTTATTGCATTACCAAATTATTCTTGGGTACCTACTAGATGTATGGAAAACTCTTGAGATGGACCGGAAAGAAGTGTGAAACTGGGTTCTACTCTCTAAGATTACAGTTTCCTGCAACCTTTGTAGTTGTTCTTAACAGCAAGAGGCTCTGAAGGATCAAGGAGAAAGATTAAGTTCTTCAGTTTCCAGTTCTCACAGTGGAGTAATGGAAATAATAAGTTTTGAGAATCAGACAGAATTGTTACTTTTATTATTAAAAAATTATTTTAAAAATTCACCCAGTCTTCCAGATGTCATCACAACCTGCATGTCCCACACCACTTTTTCATGACCTTGTCATATATTGATCTCTGTGCAGTAGTAGAATTTTGGTTTTGCATCAGAGTAAAATAAACCCATTACATCTGGAACATAAAAAATGTTCTATTTTAGTGCATTTATTTTTAACTGATATTTTATTGAAATAGAATAAAATATGCACAGTAATACTCTATCAGTATAAAATTAGAGAATTTAAATGAACTTATCTTGTGCTCAGACCATAACCCTATTCCCAGAAGCAACATTTATTTTAACATTTTTATTTGGCTATTATTTTAGAACAGGTCATCACAGATACAAATATTTACACCAGAATATGCCGCTCCAAAATATGCCTCTTTGGCATGTGAACTATTTTGAGCTAAAGGCAGTTGAGAAGCAGCAGATGCAAGAAAACCTCTAACATTGGGGCACAGATTTTCCTTTTGCCCATGAAATCCATTTGTACAGATGTCTTCTTCTTGTACCAAGAAAGGGAGGACTCAACAGCTCTTATCAATGGGGAAGGCACTGACTTAAATCTGTGTAACAAACTTTACTAAAAAAACCTTGTTTACCACACTTTTCCTGGGCACCTTCGAAACACTTGCCTCTTCTACCCAGAAGCCCCAGACCCCTTTTCCTTTGTTTAACACAAGACAGTATGTAAGTCCAAGTTCTCACCACGCATTTTGGTTGTTCATCAGTGAGTGCTCTCAAATGCACATGTTAATAAACTGCTGTTTACTTTTCTCCTGTTCATCTGTCTTTTGCCTGTGTAATTTGCAGAGCCCAAACTGGAGAACCTAAGATGAGTAGAAGAGAGAGACATTTTCACCCCTCTACAATATAAAGGACCAGTATGTAAGAATATTTACACAAGTGAGTGTAAGCTAATTCATTCTTATGCACATTATGCTTTTTTTTTTTTGGTGGGGGCAGGTATCAGGTTTATTTGTTTGTTTATATATTTATTTATTTAATGGAGGTACTGGGGATTGAACCTGGGACCTGGTGCGTGCTAAGCATGCGCTCTACCACTGAGCTATACCCTCCCACTGCACATTATGCTTTTATTTAAAAATATATATGAACTATTTTCCTTATCAATACATGTAGGTCTTTCTCATGTTTTTCTCCCAATTGCATAGATCTATCATACTTTTTAAAACAATTCTTTTGTAGAATTTGAGGTTGTTTCATGGTTTTGCTATTATATAAAATATTGAAATGAGTATTTTAAACATAAATCTTTCTAGATTTCAATTATGTCTTTTGTATGACAAATTAGTAGAATTTGTCAAATAATAGAATCTGGACTGAGCTATGAAGTTATTTTATTTGAAAAGGCTATTGCAATAGAGGGAAGGGGGCTATTTCAATGGTGGAGAGGATATTGCAGTAGGGAGGCATTTGTGACCAGAAGGTCTATGAGTGTCTCAAAGTTTAGACAGAAAGGGCTTTCTTTGTTAAGGAGGAACAGATCAAGCTAGAAAGAATTGGCCGTTGGGGAGTGGGATGAGGAGGAGGAGTCAAGAGAAAGATGATTGGGGAAGGTCTTTTCCTGAGATCAGTGGATTCACAGGAAAGGCCATTAAGAGGGATGGTTTTATATCCCAGTACTTGACATTCAGAGATGATTCAAGGCCCAAGATGATTCAAGGTTCAAAGATGATTCAAAGTCCAAGGGCTGTGGGAAGGGGGGAAGCCTGACTAAAGTATGCAGGTAAGTAGATATTTTGTCCAGATTGATCAATGAGAATCAGTAATTCAGCTAATCATTTATGTAACCAAATAAATGGGAATTTGGAGGGTCCTTGTCTGCCTTGTCTTGTCTAAGTCACATGGGGAAGGGTGTTACTTGCAGTAAGCCAATTCCCAGAATGCAAAAGGCTGGGAAGGTTTCTTACACTTCAGTATTTTCCGGGAGCACAAGGCTCTCATAAAGTTCAACACTGTCAAATTGTTGGTGTCAGGATATGTGTCTTTAAATTCTGATTGCTTGCTTGTTTGCTTGTTTTAATTTTGGCGATGTTCTTCCTTGGCATTTCTTCCATATGACCTTCATTCACTGCTTCATTTAGCTCTTTAATGTCTCGGACTATGCTCATCATTTCTTCAGTTAGATTTTAGTGTCATTAAGAGCAAAGATTGGCTTTTGTTATTTCTCTTTATCTTCCATTGTATTCTCATTTACTGAATAATTATTTAACAAGTATGCATGTACATATATAGATACAGAGAACAGATAGATGTGCAAATATGCGTAAGAGAACAGAAAGCATTTAAATGCCTCTTCAGAACAGGATTTAAACTTGCTCTAGAACATGTTTCTCAGCTGGGATTTTATTGAATTCTGGAGTTCCATGATTTATTACTACTAGTTCAGTGAAAGAACATGAGTGAAAAAGCAAAACAAAAACAAATACGCAAAACCTTATTTTTTGGAACTTCACAACCTACACAATGCCTGCATGGCCATGTGGTGGTAGCCAGTGATTAAGCAGCCTTCTTAGCTATTTCTTTAGAAATCCTTCAGTCCTTCCTGTGTGGCAGTGAGTGGTAGGCTGGAATTCATTGGATTGAGTTCTCATTTTTTGCTGCGAGATAAGACAAGCCATTGACAATTTTTTTTTTTAAGTATAGTTGGTTTACAATGTTGTGTTTATTTCTGGTGTACAGGATAGGGATTCAATTATACATATGTATATTCCTTTTTATATTTGTTTTTATTATAGGTTTTATAAGGTATTAAATATAGTTCCCTGGCCTACACAGGACCTTGTTGTTTATCTGTTTTATATATAGTAGTTAGTATCTGAAAATTCTGAACTCCCAGTTTTCCATGTCTGTGAGTCTGTTTTGTAAGTAAGTTCATTTGTGTCTTTTTTTAGATTCAACATATGAGTGATATCATATGGTATTTTTCTTTCTCTTTCTGGCTTACTTCACTTAGTATGATGATCTCCAGGCCCATCCATGTTGCTGAAAATGGTATTACTTTATTCTTTTTTATGGCTGAGTAGTATTCCATTGTATAAATATACCACATCTTCTTTATTCACTCATCTGTCAGTAGACATTTAGGCTGCTTCCCTGTCTTGGCTGTTGTAAATAGTGCTGCTGTGAACATTGGGGTGCGTGTCTCCAACTCGAAAAGATACAAGCTATTGACAATTGCTGAAAGTACTAGTCTTCGGTTGATAGGGAGGAATAGAAGCTGATAACATCAGCCTGATTTACTTCCTTGGGTAGCTAAGTGACTCAAGGGAATAACAGACTCAACTAGGATAATAGAAAATCAGAGGGAAATGTCCAGTTCTAAAAAAGACACTTTTACTTATGTAGACTCTGCTTCTTCCCACATGCTTTGGTACTGCAAACATTGCAAAGTATGGATGGAGTAGGTTAGAAATAAATTATATTATGAATATTTATGTGCTTTTCAATATTTTCATTTTGCTATTATTATACCCTCTGTTTATTAGTGTTATTGTTTTACAAACCTGTCTGACGATCCAATGTGACCATTTTTGGAAAAAAAAAGGGTGAGATGAAAGAGGAGGCTTCTATGCCTAGAACTGTTAACAATTCTGATAAGGTGTTTGATGAAAAATTACAATGTTTTGAGTCAATTTACTTAGCATAACAAAGACACAATACAACCGTCTTCACACTGACAGGTACTTACCCATGGTACTGATAGACCAAATTGTCCAATTCCATTGTGCATGATCAGTGCAAGACAATTCACAAATACAGCAATGGCTCCAGCAAAACTGAAAAGTCACTTACAAAAATTACAGTCATTTGACAAGTAATAATGCTGACTGTATTAAGTTAACTATTGGAATGTCAAAATAGAAGTTGAACTTCTGTTTAAAAACTTAAAATCATTGAAAAAGAGTTATTTAGTAGCAGAACTTACGGTCCAGAAGAGAAAAATTACACAGATGGCAAGGACCTAATAATGCCAGCGTACTGTGTTAGAGTGAGTAAAATACTCAGAGAATTTCCGTACAAGAACTGATTCAACTCCACTCTCAAACAGCTCCAGACGTTAACATATCCATGACATGTCAAAGAGAGCTTTTCTATCCAGGTTGATGAGTCAACCAATTTTCCCTAGTCAATGGTATGCCGTGGTGTGTGTAAGATTTGCTAGCGATGGTGAAATGCAAGAAATGTTTGCCTTCTGCAAAGAGCTGCCTGGAAAAGCAAAGGCTTAATGTTTTGCCTTCCTATCTGGAAACCAAAAGGCTGGTTTTTGGGAGCTGTGTTGGTAGCTGTGCTAATGTGTCTCATCCATGTTTGGCTCTATGAAAAGTTTGCTTCTCTTGTAACAGGAAACATTTCTGACATTGTCACAATGAACTGCTTTCTTCACTGATATATGCTGGTGTCAAAAATTCTTAAAGATGAAAGGAAAACATTCTAGTCACTGCTACAAAAGTGATTACCATTAGTTTAAAAGAACTACTACATTCACTCAAAAATGTTTAAAATTTGTGGGAAAACTTGAACAAGGACCACATACATCTTCTGTTTCGTCCAGAGGCAGTGGATGAGTTCTCAACAGGGAATTCTGAGCCAAAAGGTGAGTTGTAGGGGTGCTTTCAAGAGAGTAGAAAAACAGCGATTGCTTAAGGCTTTGAAGATAATGAATGGTTACAGAGAAAGCCTACTTGTCAGAAATTTTCCTCACACGAACCAGTTGCAAGACTCAAGAAAATGTGAGCCTTCCTTTCGAAATTCTCAATGTCTTCTCAATTTAAGTGAGAAGTCTCTTGGCTTTAAAAGAAAGCAGAATCTTTGGGAAAATCACATTGTAAAAGAAAATCTTGAAATGTCTCCACTGCTGAGCCAGAGAGTAAGAGAGACTATTAAGACTTATCAAAAATCTCCTGAAAGAACTCAGATCAAAATTAAATAGTACGTTTTTCTCCCTTTTCACACAAGTGTGTGATTGGGTAGGTGGTCTTTTCTCTGAATTTTCTGTTAAACTTGGGAATTTGGCTTTGGGGAGAAAAAAGTAGAACTTTATGAGCTGTAGTCTGATCATGGACTCAAGATGACATTTATTCTATTCTTTCCTTAGAAAAATTCAGGATTATATAAAAGACAAGTGTCCTGTCATTCACTACTTGGTGTACTTAGCATATATTTTGCTGTCATTTTCAAGTTCTTCCATGTACCAGCGAGTGCTTCCATGTTTAACAAGCCTCAAGAACATGGAAAGAATCTTCTCATTTCAGTTGAAAATATCTCCATGCTTATCTTAGATTCAATCCAGAATTGAGTGCTGGTGCTTCAAAATACAAGCTACATTCTCACATTAAAGAAGAAAATTCCATTGTTTATTTTTAGTTTGACTATACTTTTGTATACATAAGCCTGTAAAAAAAGAGTAAGAAACCAACACACACGAACAATAATTTTGCAACTGCTAAGCCTGTATCAATGCCTTATTTTTTCTTTCAGAAAAAAGTGTCTTTCACTCATAGAATTGTATCATATGCTCTGTGTGTGCTATATATATATATATATTTACATATATATGTATATAAATGATATATACTTACATATATAATGTTTATATCTGTATAAAAATATATGTAATGTTTGTATATATACATATATACATGCATACACATATACTATATACAAAAACACACATAATATATATATATTTGGCTTATGGGGTTTATAGCTTTATTATTTAATGTTGCTATTAAAATTCTCATCTTTAATTAAAATCAATTTAAATTTTTTATTTAAATTAAGTGTACCACGCTTAGAGAAATCAGTTTAGAGAAATTAAGTGTAATTTCGGC
The DNA here is from genome assembly GCF_009834535.1 of Camelus ferus. Lineage (NCBI taxonomy): Eukaryota > Metazoa > Chordata > Mammalia > Artiodactyla > Camelidae > Camelus > Camelus ferus. The sequence continues at coordinate 100,538,270 of NC_045696.1, forward strand.
TTACCAGAGCTATTAACAGGTATTTATTATGTTTGTATTATGGGTTTTAAAATTATAAGAAAGAATAAGATACATTCCAAGAAAACATGCTAAACTTAAGTACCTATTTGTTAAAGGAAAGTTAATAAAAAGTCACTTTTAGTTTTAAGTGGGGAGTAGGAACCTTTGCAGATACCACATATCAAATACCATCCTCATTTTCCAGCATCTTGTAGAGTAGAAATTTGTGATAAGGCTTTTAGATCTTCTTATCTCTTATCAGGAGGTTGGATTTATATTTCATGCCCTTGAACAATGAAGAGCTAGTGACAACAGCATAGTGATGCAGTGTGCTTTTTTTCAGACTAGATCATAAAATGCAGTATTTTTTTCTGCCTGATTGTCTTGATACACTCATTGTTTACACTTAGTCATTATGCCATGAGGAAGCCCAAGCAGTCTGGAAAGGAATCTAGATGGAAAGGAATATTGGCCCAAGCCTCACATCCCTGACTAAGTAGCCAGCTGTCTGCCAGCACCTACTTGCTGTTCCTACCAAGCTTTGCCCAATTGCCTATTTGTAAGCAAACAAAGGAGTGTTGTTATTTTAAGCCATTAAGATTTGAGTGCAGTAAGTTTCACAGAAATAAATAAATGGAACAGATTGGGGTACTGGGAGTGGAATATTGCCATGACACAAATCTAAGAAAATGGCATTAGCTTTGTAACTATGGTAGGTGATGCCCAAGAGAATTTCTAGTAAATTATTAATAAAAGCCTAATGGGAATTTGATGCAATGTTTGCAGTGAGGGCTTAAAGTAAAGTAAGGAAACTGTTGCTGAAGTCTTAAAGAAAAAGGACTTTTCTTATATAGTGGTAGCAAGTTTGGTGACACTGTCACCTGTAGTAGGGTAGACTGTGGAAAATGTACTTAGTGAACTCAATGATGTAGGTAAGAAAAACCTGAGGTGGAATATTAGAGTGCTGGTTTGCTTCTTATGCTTATAGCTGTCCAGAGGAAAATGCAAGAGGAGAGAAATGAGATTTTTTTTTTAAACTGTTAAATTTTTAGGGAAAAATTTCAAGGAAATAAAATGAACTAGGACTTCATGGTTTTGAAATGAAATCAGAAGACTGTTTTTCATTCCCAGATGCCTCAGATAGAACACTATTCCAAAATTAAGAAATGGCTTCCAGGTAAAAAATCCCATACAGAGTAGACGTGTGAGATCCTAGAAAACTTCAGAAAAAAACATCTAAAGCATTGCTTTATAAACCTTTTCAGAGTCCCTCAGAAATATTTCAGGGCATGCCTAACAGAAGCTATTAAACAATAGGTCTCCTAGGAATCTTAAAGCCATTGTCCCACAGAAATTCCACATGGAGCAGAAGATATAGAAGGACTTACCTTAAAATATGGGAATAGCTTTTGTCTAATAAAGTGGATTATAAATTAATGGGCAAAATGTTTTTGAAGAAATTGTACCAGCTTGAATTGGAAATATCAAAAAAAGTACAAAATAAAAAAATGCCTTGGACTCACAAATGACTGTGGGCAGGGAGCAGGCAGAGAAAACTACCACACGACACAGATTGTTTCTTTTGGAAAGGAAGGGTGACTCAGAGAACAGAATCCGTAGTCAGAGGGTGGAGATAAGAGTTGCAGAGAAGAAGTCCCAGGCAGGAAGTCTGAGCCCTAATCAAGGAATTGACAACACACGCCTCTCTTTATTTCATAATTTTTATAGACTAATACTGCTGTGCCCTTCAAATTTCCCCCCTCTCTGAAAGAGAATGTCTGTAGCTGTTACCCTCTCCTAGTTGCCTAGCTCACCACTGGATGTGTGAGGTGGGTAAATTACTATTTCAGTTCGCAGCTCTCTAGATCAAAACGAAGAATATTCAAGAAACTATATTTGATACCATATATCACTTATATGTGATATCTAAGACATGATACAAATGAGCTTATTTACAAAACAGAAACAGACTCACAGACATAGAAAACAAAGTTATGGCTACCAAAGGGGGAAGGGGGTGGGGGAGAGATAAAATAGGAGTTTGGGATTAGCAGGTACAAACTACTGTAAATAAAATAGATAAACAAGATCCTACTGTGTAGCACAGGGAATTATATTCAATGCCCTGTAATAAACCATAATGGAAATAATATGACAATGAATATATATATATATTTCATTTTCTTATACATAACTGAATTATATATTTGTATAGTCATATATATGTGTAACTGACTCACTTATCTGTACACGAGAAACTAGCCAAACATTGTAAATCAGCTGCATTTCAATAAAAATAAATTAATATAAGAAATAAGTTTTTTTGAGAAACCTTATCCAAAATCTTCATTCATACCTGGGCCTGATGGAGATAAAAAAATTTCTGGACTTCAAGCTGATGCTGTAATGGGATGGGTCCAGGGGAAAAGGAGAACGTATTTTGCATGTGGGAGGGGACTGAAATTTTGTGGCCAGAAGAAGAACTGTAACATTGTATTTTCCAATAAACGGCTACCAAAACATCTTGCACTCCACACGCTCTTAATACAGTGTGAGTTTGATAGTTCTTCAACTGAACTCGTGGCTCCATGTCCTTCGTCCTTGTGTCGGGATGGCCTCTATACTGTGGTGAAAGTGACAATTTGTGATTTCAGAGGCTGGGTCATAAAATGTGACACTGCTTCTGCCTGCTTCTTTTGAGATATTTGCTCTGGGAATGCAGTCTCCATGCTGCTAAGAAAACCAAGCAGCTCAGGGAGAGGTCCTCAGAAGGGAACTGAGATATCTGGCCCCATCTGAGTGGCCCCTGACAAACAGCACCTACTCAGTTAGTCTTTTGAGTGAGCCAACTTGTAAGTGGCTTCCCCAGCCCCAGATGAGTCACCCCACTGGATGCTTCATGGGCACAGAGAAGAACTTTACTGAACTTGCCCAATTTGTAGAATTATTCAAGGATTCATCCAAAATGAAAAAGAAAGAGAGATAAATTTGGCTCAGAAATAAAATTCCTGTTAGCTGTAAGGTGTTCATTTCTTTCTACCTTTTGGATCTGGTGACTCTTCCCAGGATTCTGATTGTGACAATTTCTTATTAAAGTGAAATTGTCTCCATCTCTTCAAGGACCCTGGATGCGATCTCTATTTACTTTAGATACAGTCCTATAAATGTAAGTGCTGAGTGAAAGTCAACAAAATAGAAATATCATTTTAAAAAAAATTAATTCTCTTAATATTTTCAGTGTACATCTGATGGTCTTGAGAAGAAACAGAACTGACTTTCTAGAGTCCTACAACTATGGATTCTTTGGTATAAATAGACATCTTAAACAATAATTAACCAAATACCTAGTTGTTCTCTGGTATAATGTACAATATTGTAAACTATTAGCACCTACTGTCTGACCTGAATTGCATACCAAATATTTGGAAGGGTGTTTTAGTAAAATGACATGAGATGAAAGTGTCAACCAATACATAGCTTAGAGCATTCCTGAAAGTAGGAGTCTACTCTGTAGTCTAAGGTCTGTTTTCTCTGAAAAAGTGAGAATGCCAGTTTTTCAGTGGAATTTGATATTGTGAGGATGCAAAAGTAATAAACAGTGGAACATATTTTCAAAATTACATTAATTATGTAAGGAGACCACTGGTGCAATTGTGTATCCTTATTTTCAGTGAATATATTCAATCTCACTGAGTTAATTCAATTTTATTTCATTACAGCCAGCTGCTAAACTTTTTAGAATGTTGATTTCTTTCCAAGTGTAAAGGAAATTCTTGGCAAATCCACTGTTGCTTATTAAATTATGAAAGGTAGAAAATGAACCTTTATTGAAAATAGTCTGTAAGAACCTGTTTGCAAAATTGAGTGTAATTTCAAATTGTAACTGGAAACTCAGATTTAATGATGTTGAGGAAATAACACTTGAAGGGGTACAGAACGTGCCACCCCCAAATATGCTACTTGGCGTGATGATTATTTTGAGCTGAAAGCAATCAAGATCTAGCAGACTCAGGAAAGGCTCTTCACCTCCACCTTAACTACATAAAAGAAAGTACACATTTCTCTACTTGTGGGGGATATCTACATTTAAAGGGGAAATTTAAGTTAGAAATTTACATGTTTGTACCAGGGAGACAGCTATTCCCAGAGATCACTTTCATACCTGAAAAATTTATCTGCATGGCGGGGCAAACTTTGTTTACCATACACTTCCTCCTCTCACCTTCCATTAATAGCTTCTCCCCACAATCCCCCACCTGTAACCCCAAATCCCACCCCTTTCCTCAGCTCAGGATGGCATATCCGTCTTAAATGTCCGGTCACCTTTTGAGTCTCATGTCTCTGTGAAGCTCCTATGTGTATGTATATAATTAAGTTTTTCTTTTCCTTGTTAACCTGCTTTACATCAAACTTAATTTCAGACCAGCCACAGAACCTAGAAAAATAAAAAGGAAAAAAATTTTCTCCCCCACATACTATGCCACAAAAACCTCACTTGGGGGACACAGAAAAAAGTAACTTTTAGAATATAAGCCTCTTTCTCCTCCCCGTGGTAATGTGCGTGCAGAGAAGAATTTAGTAATACTACTTTACAGGAAAGGCTATTTCATGACTAAAAGTCAATTAGTGGGACATTATTTCTATTATGCGTTTTTGGCTTAAAATGCAGTATTTCACATTTTTGACCTGAGTATTATAAAATGTTTAATATTTAGGAAATGCCTGCTTATAACTTCAATCTTAAAACATTTAAGCTTTGCCTTTCTAATAATTGTCTTGGAATTTTAATTGATTTTATAATCAGTCTTTACTTTTTCCCTTTATTTTTGTCACAACTTGTTGACATGTTATTTATATGGTCTTATTGTTTCCAAGCTTCTCTGGGTTTATTTTTTACCTATGATTTTTAAAGGCACATCTGGCAAAATATCCCACATACGATTTTTATAAAGCAAATCGTGGAATTTCAATATATGTGATGCAAATGAAATGTACTGGTAGTTATTTTTTTCATTGTACATAGGCTAATTCTATAACTGTAAAATAATATATTTAGATTAACATGTAGAAGAGATAAGCATTTATTAGTTTATTTTTATCTCTTCTTCGTAATGACATCCTTTAACTATGTCTAACTTCCTGGCTAAAATATGAATGTCAGAACTAAATATATAAGGAAATTAAAAACGGAGTTAAAAGTATAGGTGGCAAGAAGGAGTACATGAGAATTATAATTAGTTCTTTTTATTATGTGAATCATCACAACACTAACTGTATTATATCATAGCATCATAGAGATTGCAAACTGCAGATTAACCAGTGACATAGCTCACTTTCTTCTGTAAGGAACTGGACTGCAGACTTCTCTAGGATATTTTGTGACTTTGTTTAAGAGGCAAAAACAAACAAAAAGAGTGACTAAAATATGTTTAAAAGTTAAGAAATACAGTGAACTAATAGGTCTAATTTGTACATATTTTTCATTTAATTGCCTGGGTACATAGCTTTGGATTCTGTAAAGATTTGTGATAGTTACTAGACATTTCTAGTAAAGAAAAAATATTGAGAATTGTTGAATAGCCCTCTTATTGGGTGTACACATAACAACAGTTTAGTCACACAGAATAGCCACATCAAAGACAAATTATGCTGTAAAATCTTGTTTGCCAATTTTCTCACAAGTACTGTGGAAGCAGCATTGCCCAAACACGCAGGCAACAATCGATAGTACTTTTTGTCAGGGTCCTAAGTATCATGAATAGCTTGCAACTACCCATCAGGAAGTCCTTATTGAGCTTCTGAGTGGCGCATTTGTGCGTCCTTTTGCCCAACTATTGTACAGATGTAAGGGAAGTAATAGGTTAGCCTTTTCAAAGTGTCCATGCTGGGCATTTAAAATAGATTACCTTTAATCCTCACAACAATCTCGTAAGGTAAGCATCATCATCAAAACCATTTTATGATGTAGACGCCAAAGCCTGTAAACATTGGAGAACACATCCAAAGCCACAGAGTTTGTCAGAGCCAGGATTCCAACCGTTTCTTCTCTGATTCCAAAGCCTATGCTCTTTCCCCAACATCCTACTTCTTTAAGATGATGATGATGGTAATGATGATATGAAGATATGATGATAACCGTTACAACTTTGTAAATGCTTGGTATTAACCACAGTGCTGAGCGCTTTGTATACTTTTTTTTTTCTATTATCTTACATTATCCCCTTAAGTCTCTCTGTAATAATAAAAGACTTAAAGGGTTTTCATTTAAATCCTCTATTATTATAGAGAAAAAAGACTGAGAGGTTAAGCAATTTGTCCCGAATCATGTGGCTCATAAGTGGACTAGGCAGGATTTAAGCGGTGACTCTGAGATCTCAGCTAAGGCCTTTAACATTTACACAGCATTGATTTCAAACTGAGGCTTTGAGAAGGAGCCAAGAATACATTCATACAACATAGGATCATATTTTAAAATAGGTCTCACTCCTCAAGAAGATTCTGTAGTCACTGACAAAACTATCTGGTGGCTGTGGTCTGAGTAGGAAAGGCAGTATTTTTCTCTCTTTCATTTGTTTGCTTATTTATTTAATAGTGTTTGGGCACTTGTGTCTCTTATTCTGAAGTAAGGCATTCAGGAATATCTCTGGAATTTTCTTTCTTTCTTTCTTTCTTTCTTTTTTTTTTTTTTTGATCTTCTTAAAGAAGTGGTTTCTAAACTTTTTTATTAATTACTATATCAGTAAAAATTTTATTCATAAATAAATGTGCTTATCCTCTGGCATCTGCATATTTATTTGTCTATAAATTTTATATAAGCCCTATTATTTTAATATATCATGGAATTTTCTAAGAGGAATTTTCTAAAAGGGGTGGGGAGGAAAGAGGCAGTGTTCTTAAAGAAAATATGTTGGGGTTTGTTAGGAAGTAGTTCTAGAAGTAATCATTCTCTTTCAGTATACATACTACTAAAGAAATTTCTATCAAACTCCTTACAGGTATCTGTAACATCTGAAAACACTAGAACAAGATGCTAGCGGGAGCAGTGGATAAAAGGGGGAATAGGAGCTGTTGGGGGTAACTGTAGCCCTGTTGCTATGCTGTAGAGGAGAGTGCGGACGTCTTATTCCAGTGACTGCAGAATTCACACTCTGCATGTTTGTGATTGAGGTTGTGTGTGATGAATGTGGATGTACCCTGGAAATAAACCCGCAGCACACTGCAACAGTGTAGAATGCTGCAACTACAAATATTTCAAACATTAAGAAGATGGATCCTTTAATCCCAGGTGTTTTCTTTATAAGACCATGAGCCTAGCAGAAAGCAAATAGGTTGTAGAGATGAGAGGGAGAGAAATATGAACTCAGACTGGAATTTTAAAAATCTGGATGACCTTGTGCATTTACTGAATTTTGCTGTGCTTCAGCTTTTCATCTGTCCAATAGGCATAATGCTCTCTACAGTACAGTATTGTCAGGGAGGCTCCACCACAACCTAGTGCCTGACATACAGAAGATGATTAATGAATAGAGGCTATTTTTATTTTTCAAAGCATAATCTTTGCCTCTGAGATGATTAGAGTCTAACTGTAGAAAAGATTGAAATAAACACAATTGTTATTAACACTGTACAAAAATGAGACTCTTTCTTGCTCAGCTCCAAAACACAAACTACAAAACAATAGATGGCAAGTGTATCCACATTCCAAAGTGAGATTGGTCAAAGGAGGTGGTCAAAAAGTTTTGAGTTACCTTGTGCCAAATTTTTACTTGAGAGTTTAAAAGGGATGCCAGAATTTCTTGGAAGATTGGTGTCTACATGCTGTGAAACGCATCACTGTCTCTCACAGGAAAGAGGCACCCATCTTCTCCCTCTCCTCTCCTTCAATGAGACCGTATGAGAGCTTGATATTTTCCAAGTGGAATCTGGGCAGGGTGCTTCATAGACTGGTAACTGACTCACACTGAAAAATTTCTCCAAGCAAAAGTCTGGCTGTACCGCTCTGTGGTGGCTGAGAAGGAGAGAGGACAAAGTGGAGGAGGATGGACTCCCACCATTTTGCTTGACCAGGACATGTGACTTCTCTTTGTGTCACAAGAACACCCCACAAATTAACCAAGCTGAAACCATTTGGAAGAGACCTTGCCCCAGAGGGCAGCCTCCCAAAGCAAGGTAATCCAGAAGGGGAGTTGTCTGGCATACGCCTGGGCTGGGGAGAGCGGGATGTGAGTGGCTGCTTGGAGAGTGAACCACCTACATCAGGGATCTGGACAGTGATGAAGGCCATTAGAAGTCGCCAAAGAAACCACAGGTGTGCCTCCAAAAGAGACATTAGCACTTATATCTATGATTCCCAAGACATAGTCAGTTTCAAACAATCCCAAACTCAGAGGGACCCACCATCAGATCATGGCCATGCCAGTCAAGTGAGACCTTCCCTAACTGTTGTTTTCTCAGTACTCCTTCTTTAGTGGAGTCAGACACCATGACTAGCAAGACGTAAGGAGAAATATGCAAGGCAGCAAAGGGGAGACGATTGTGACAATAAACCTCATTCCTTCTCCCATCATGGGCTTCCAGGGGATGCTTGCTAAAGCAGGGGAATGGCTTTAAGTTTAGAATTTTAATGACATTGGGTTTGTATTGACTTCCTGTTGCTGCTTAACATATTACCAAAATATAGTGGCTTAACACACATTTGTTAGCTTACAGTTCTATAGGTCAGAAGTCCAAGATGGCTTAACTGGGTTCTCTGCTTAGGGTCTGATAAGGCTAAAATCAAGTTGTTGGCCAGGGGTATATTCTCATCTGGAGCTTGGATTTCTCTTCCAAGGGTATGTTTGTTATTGGCAGTTTATTTCCTTTCTGGTTGTAGGACTGAGGCACCTATTTCCTCACTGGCTGTTAACCAAGTACCTCTCTCACCTTCCTAATAACATTTATTCCTTTTCATGTCACCTTTTCCATGGTTAGATCCATCAAAGGCATGCTGAGTCTTTATCAAATTCCCAAGCTCTCTGAAGTCCTTTTCTGCCTCAGCCAGAGAAAAGTTTTTGCTTTTAAGGCCTCATGGGATTAGATAAGGTCCAACCACAAATCTCCTTATCTTAAAGTCACCTGTACCATATCACATAACACAGTCACAAGAGTGATAACTCATCATGTTCAAATGTTCTGGGAATTAATAAAGGAAATATTTAAGGGATCATTTTAGACATTCTACCCAACAGAAGATAAAACCTTTGAAGTATTGCAATGATGCCAGTTTAAAATTTGTTTTGACTCTAAGTGACCAAACAACCTTTTATTATCTGAGAGTGACCAACAAAATAATGGGCCCTGCAGAGGATTTTATTCAAGAATGAGAAAAGAATTACTTCTGCAAATTGGGGTTAAATGGGCAGTGGTGGTGCTTAGTCAGAAAAATGTTCCTTTTATATTGCTAAACTATATTGGTGCCTTTGCTTTAAACAAAATGTATAGCTTGAAATAAGCTGTGGTTTGTGGTAGAGAGAGATAACCTATGTGCAGTGATCTCCCTTCCCCCTGCCCCAGGGATGGACTAGGGAAATAAATACTGTGAGTTCATTTCTTTACAACCTAAGCTATCCTGCTGGTATTACTGCTAGGCTAGAGGGCAAGCATCTGCTGGAATCCATGAGGTCAGTGTCCCGACGCCCAGAGACATAGGGAAGATGCTGGAGAGTGGATCTGAAAGAACAAATGGAAATTATCAGCACAATAATCTATTGCAATACACTGAGCAAAAGATGATGGTGACTTGGGAAAAGATGTTGGCAGTGGAGTGGAGAGAAAGAAATTAGAAAGTTAATATTCTTTCTCTTTTCACTAAAGTTTCTTATCTTTGAAGATTCTGCTCTCAGTCTATGATATACTTCTATGTTACACTTATATCTAGACTGCCTCCCACTCATTAATTATTTTCATCTTTGGCTCATGCCCTTCTAACAGTACTCTTGTCCTAAGTCTTAGTGATTGCAATGTCCTTTTTTTTTTTTTAACATTTTTTATTGGTTTATAATCATTTTACAATGTTGTGTCAAATTCCAGTGTAGAGCACAATTTTTCAATTATACATGAACATACATATATGCATTGTCACATTTTTTTTTCTCTGTGAGCTATCATAAAATCTTGTGTCTATTTCCCTGTGCTATACAGTATAATCTTGTTTATCTGTTCTACAATTTTGAAATCCCTTCTGTCCCTTCCCACCCTCTGCCCCCTTGGCAACCACAAGTTTGTATTCTATGTCTATGAGTCCGTTTCTGTTTTGTATTTATGCTTGTTTTTTTTTGTTTTTGTTTTTGTCTTTTAGATTCCACATATGAGCGATCTCATATGGTATTTTTCTTTCTCTTTCTGGCTTACTTCACTTAGAATGACATTCTCCAGGAGCATCCATGTTGCTGCAAATGGTGTTATGTTGTCGGTTTTTATGGCTGAGTAGTATTCCATTGTATAAATATACCACTACTTCTTTATCCAGTCACCTGTTGATGGACATTTAGGCTGTTTCCATGTCTTGGCTATTGTAAATAATGCTGCTATGAACATTGGGGTGCAGGTGTCATCCTGAAGTAGGGTTTCCTCTGGATATAAGCCCAGGAGCGGGATTCCTGGGTCATACGGTAAGTCTATTCCTAGTCTTTTGAGGAATCTCCATACTGTTTTCCACAGTGGCTGCGTCAAACTGCATTCCCACCAGCAATGTAGGAGGGTTCCCCTTTCTCCACAGCCTCTCCAGCATTTGTCATTTGTGGATTTCTGAATGATGGCCATTCTGACTGGTGTCAGGTGATACCTCATTGTAGTTTTGATTTGCATTTCTCTGATAATTAGTGATACTGAGCATTTTTTCATGTGTCTATTGACCATTTGCATGTCTTCCTTGGAGAATTGCTTGTTTAGGTCTTCTGCCCATTTTTGGATTGGGTTGTTTATTTTTTTCTTATTGAGTCGTATGGGCTGCTTATATATTCTGGAGATCAAGCCTTTCTTGGTTTCATTTGCAAAAATTTTTTTCCCATTCCGTAGGTTGTCCTTTGTTTTACTTACAGTTTCCTTTGCTGTGCAGAAGCTTGTAAGTTTCATTAGGTCCCATTTGTTTATTTTTGCTTCTATGTCTTCTAGGAGAAAATTTTTGAGATGTATGTCAGATAATGTTTTGCCTATATTTTCCTCTAGGAGGTTTATTGTATCTTGTCTTATGTTTAAGTCTTTGATCCATTTTGAGTTGATTTTTGTGTATGGTGTAAGGGAGTGTTCTAGCTTCATTGTTTTATGTGCTGCTGTCCAGTTTTCCCAACACCATTTGCTGAAGAGACTGTCTTTATTCCATTGTATATTCTTGCCTCCCTTGTAAAAGATGAGTTGACCATAAGTTTGTGGGTTCATTTCTGGGCTCTCTATTCTGTTCCATTGGTCTATATGTCTGTTTTTGTACCAATACCATGCTGTCTCGATGACTGTAGTATCTATAGTATTGTCTGAAGTCTGGGAGAGTTATTCCTCCAGCCTCTTTCTTTCTCTTCAGTCATGCTTTGGCAATTCTAGGTCTCTGATGGTTCCATATGAATTTTATTATGATTTGTTCTAGTTCTGTGAAATATGTCCTGGGTAATTGGAGAGGGATTGCATTAAATCTGTAGATTGCCTTGGGCAGTGTGACCATTTTAACAATATTGATTCTTCCAATCCAAGAGCATGGGCTGTCTTTCCATTTTTTAAAGTCTTCTTTAATTTCCTTCATCAGTGGTTTACAGTTTTCTGTGTGCAATGTCCTTGTGTATGAAATTTGTAATGTTCTGATGTCATAGTTACCAGACCCTTCTCTTTCAGTATCCTCCCTTCCACATCCACTCTGTCTACTCCCATGGCCATTATCCAGACCTTGACTTTGTGAATAACTGTATCTCCTTCACAGGCTCAGTTTCAAGTACTCCACTTTCTGATTTCCACATCCTCTCATTCCATCTCCTTTCTCTAAGACCTTTCAATCCATTGATTCTACCATCTTTATCACTGCCACTTGCTTCCACTGTCAATGCCCTTCAGCCATCAGACACCAGGAATAAGCCTATAGTTGAACAAGTTGGGTTTAATGTTCCTTTTAAGGAGGAACAAAGCACATCATTGGGAGCCATCAGGTATCTGAGTGAGAGTCTGTTACAAAAGGCTGCTTCTTAGGAGTTGGGCTTATGTTAGGTGATTTTAGGAAGGGTTTAGGAAGCAGGATTGTACTATGCATTTGGATGCTGTCAGGCAGTGTGGGCATTCTGTGACGGTATCTAAATCATTCTTATCTATAAGGCAGGAAGAATGCATCGAGGCTGAAAGAATAATTGATAAGGAAGCTGCTTTCACTCATATTATTCAAGATAGGGAGATGTTTGGATATTTTTGTGGTTTGAGCAATGTCTAGGTTTTGTCTGGACTTAGAAACGATTGCCAAATGTTCTTTTTGTCTTGATCCATCATGGTCACAGTGTCCTTGTCTGACGTTAGTGTTCCGTGGAATTGTTTATGTTCAGTAAGAAAACCACAACCTAGCTGCTAGTGCCTGGCCAGCTCCCTGATGCTGGAACCTGCTTTTCTCTTCCTCACCTTGGTCTGTCGTTGCAATCACACCTCACCCCTCTGACTCCTCTGATTGCCCCCCTTCCCTGCCAGCCCCTACCAATGATTCTAGATCCACCCTAACTGGCATTCTCTATTCCTTTTAACTAGCTCTATTTCTTTTTTCCTGAATATTACTTATAATCATTTACCATATTATAAATTTAGTGTATATTTGTATGTTATCTTTCTAGTTTTAAAACAAATGATTCACACTACTTGTACCATATAATGGCAATTCCTTAGGAATAAGGTAACCAAAACCTGCAAATTCCAATAGGGTCTGTATGAACCAGTTATCAATTCTATGTGATTATGGAAAATAAAAATAAATGATTTATTACTTCAAAAGTTTTTGTGATAGTATTTGCTATTTTGACAGTTGACTTCACTGAATTAAAGATAAGCTGTTTCATAAGAGATATTAAGGGCATGTCAAAGAATAACCTAAAAGATTAAAATACAAAAAGATGAAGTCACTTGTTGGGGGTGGAGATGAGGGGAGGTGGACATAATAAATTGAAGATAAATGTAAGGATTTTCTGTGTAAGAATTGTTTTTAAAGAAGCAGTTTGACTTTTATTTCATAGCTACAGTTTGAGATTTAAGCCTTTGCCTCTCTTATATTTCCTGTAGCCTGAGGGCCAGTGTGGGAAAGAGGGTTGAGCATTGAGGGAGGTCCTGGTTTCTGCTGCTCCTTCTGCTACTCCTCCTGTAAACCAGAATTTACATGCTTTTCAAAACATTCTCCTTTCATGTTCTCTGAATATGTAGTTTCTGTTTTTTTAACTTGCCAAGTTCTAATTTTGAATTCAAATTATGATTTGAAGTTTTAAGTGTTATGCCTGAGACTTCTTCTCTTTTTTTACAAAATTGAATTTGACAGTATGAAATTGTGTTTATAACTAAGATGCATTTAATGATTGCATTAATATGGAGCAATTAGTACTGAGGCTTCTCCATCAAAACGTAAAATGTAATTATGATTATTATTTGGCAAAGTTAGATCACAGTTACTAAAGTGAATAGTTAAAATGTTAATTAAACTATAGAAAATTTGGATATAGATTGAAAATAAAACTACTTTACTTCATGTAAAATGCACTTAACATAAATTTTTCTGGTCTTTGATATTTCACTTGAACAAAAATCCTGAATTAATTTGATTAACATTTAAAAATGTATCCTTTTTTTTTCTTTAGTTGTAAAGAATGTGAATAATCTAAAATAGGTTAGGAAAGGACTGGAATCAGCACTGGACCAAATATAATTTTCACTTTGTTTTCAGTTGAATTTTGGCTTACTGGCTAACAATCTAAGCCATTGAATTTGAGAATGAAAAATCAAGATGCTTTATGGAAACCTTAAAAAATCACTAAGAGCAAACTAATAAAGTTTTGGGGTTTTTTTACATGCACTACCTCTTATCTCTTTAATTTGTGTTGAACAATATAAATAATGCCATCTGACATAATTACCAGTGTCTTAAAATCAGACAGAACTTCATTAAGGTTAGCAATCGAGTTGGGAACACTTACGTTGTGCTAGGTGATTTACATGCATATAATGTTTATAATTCAATACTTTTTATAATATGATACAATAACATTTAAATATTAAATTTTACAAATTTAATTTTTTCTGCTTGATAAATATTTTCATTGCCAATTTAAATATGAGGACCTTGAGGTACAGAGAAGCTACAGGTTTTTTGATATCCAACCATCAACTGTCCATTAACAATTGTGATGTTTCATTGTACAGTAAAACATTGAAAATGAAAACTTTTCATCTGATACTATGACCCTGTATGTTTTAGAATTTGACGCTCAGAGAGTTTCACCATGTCCTGAGTGGCTAGTGAATTGGGCAGTTATTTGAAAGCCCTAAAGATGAATAGTTTTGATTACATCAGAAGAGGTCTGCTTCAGATAACATAATTATGAATGTCGTATTACCTGTGGGGCAGATCCAATGGGTGGCCATGTCTCCGAGTACTTTACAGATAAATGCACACTGTTTTTAAAACAATTCTGAGAGAATTGTAATGGTAACTTATTGAGTTTATAAGGGAGAGCAATGGGAAATCTGTGTTTGCAATCCTCATTTAGAAATGAAAGTATGAAATAAGGGAAAGGGAAAAATAGGTTTTGTACGTAATCCAAATTATTTAACCCAGTCAATTTTTTTCTGCAAAGGAAATCAGGCTTATAACCAAGCTCTCTTTGAGGCTGATAACAGAGTAATATTTAGATTAAATGAGTGGAAAATTCAGTTTTCCACTATTGACTATGCAGAATCTAGTCACAAACTTTAATGCATTCAATTTCCAATCTGTGCTATCGGTGCAGACAAACCAGATAAACAAAGATACATCCCTTGAATATAGCTTTGGTTCATCTTTTATTTTTTCTTATCTCTAGAGGTGGTGATTATACTTTATCCAAAGCAAGCAGGATTCTCACATCTATGAAATATCTGCGGTTTTCCTACATGAAGTGACACCACATGTTGTTCTGCTTATTACGCCTGCGTCACCAGTGCAGCACTTGTCTGTTTTAATGATATATGGCTACCTCAGCGATTGTTAATCTAATGATGGAATGTGTCCCTGGTGGTTACAGGTGCCACTTTCTAAGCCTCTTGCCTACAGACTGAATTACAAGATGATGGCTATCGTAAACATTTTTTTATTCTTTACTAAAATATGTGCACATTTATAATAATAGGAAGTTATAGCTATGATCCTAATAAGAGCACTTTCCAGGTAAGCATCTTGCAGCCTTTGCAGAAATGGCCGTTTTTTATATAATTTCAATCTCTTTCACTGACATTGAGCTTTTTCAAAAGAGAAGCCAGGAAAAAAAAAAAAAAAAGTCAGCAACTTATGCGTTCTGATTTCACTCCCAGCTGAATTTCAATGTAAATATAATAAATACACATTATGTTAATATATTTAAATATGTGACACACATATTTACATTTAAATGTAAATTAAGATGATTTACATGTTAGATTCTGAATGTCAGTCATTAAAATCCACTGATTTCCTGACCCAATGCTACCATTCAGAATGATGTATGCATGTGCTTGTTAATTAACCATTTACTAAGCACACAAAAGGTGAAAATGCTGACCCAGGTGCATACAGTAATTTACAGGATGGTTCTCCTCTTAAAGGAGCTACAGTCGGAGTGTGGGGGGCTGAGGTGGAGTGGTGGGGGTGATATGGATAAATATAGAACTGAAAATAGGAAAATAGAAAAACAAAGGGCAAAAGGGAGAATGTAAATGTACCAAATCAAGCACTCAAGTTTTCAAAGAAATCTATGTCATGATGATAGGAGGAAGAAATTTTTCTCTACCCTCCTAAGTTTCTCTAGTTGGTCTAAAAATTAAATTAACATGAGACAGATTAACAATGTGTATATATGGGAGAGACCCATGAGAACTGAGTAACTCACCAACATGACGGAAATCCTCAGCTTACATACTGTCTTCAGCTAAAGACAGAAGAGGATGATGGGGGTTGCGGTTTGGGACTTCAAAGAGGAGGAAGGAAATTCACGTGGAGATGGACAAGCAAATATTTGGTAAACATATGTTTGTTGGGCCCTGCAGACACAATGGGGCACACCGTGGGCTCTGGTCTCTGTGCCCCCCACCACTGAGTTTCCCCACAACTTCCAGCACATATTCTTTGTATCTCTGGTCGTAGCTCTATTCTGGTAACAGGCCCTTTATCTAAATTCTTTTAGGCAGTTAAAAGGGAGGTAGTAAGAACAAAATTCCAGAGTCTTCTGTTTCTTAAATATAGTCAGCCTAAATTAATTTTCATGCCAAAGATACACATTTTGGGGTGGCAGGTTTTGGCCCCCTAGAATGACTTTTAACATCTGGTCTTAAAGGAGTGATCAAGTGGCATGTTCTTCTAGGTAAATAGGTAAAAAAGTAATACATAAAAATAAATATGTATAGGCCACTCATTAATGACAAATCATAAGAGATTCTGTCATGTAAGGGTGAATGATCTGTCGGGAGGACTCATTGGTATCATCTTAGTTCAGACTTGCAACATTCATTCTATACATTTTTAAGGCAGTCTTTCTATTTTCCTTGTCTTCAGGTATGACTTTCTATTATCTATTCTACATACTTCTGACATTATTCTAAGTGATCTTTCTATACACAAATCTAATCATATAATGTCCCTCATTAAAAGAATCCAATGGTTCCCCAATGCCTTCGTCTTCAAATCCAACCTCCTTAAATGCTTCATCTCAATCCTGCTCTTTTATACACATCAGGTCTCCGTTCCTGCCATCCTTTGACTCACACCCTGTAAATCTGTTGTCCCAAATTACTTGACATTCCCCAAACTCACCCAACTTTTGTTGGTTTGTTTTTGTGGATTTTCCTAGAATGTCCGTATCATGTGAGTGTATCCTAGTTCCCTTTGAGACTCAGGTCAAGGGTGATCTTTAATGGAAACTCTTTATCTCTGTTCTTCCCAAGTGTGTCCACACTAATACATTCTCCTTTCCCAGGCCCTCTGTTACCAGAAGGCACTGATGGTGGAGAAATCTTCCCATTCTTTTATGTTTGTGAAGGACCATCCTACCTTCACATGTGTAGATAAAATTCATCTGGACTTTTCCTCAATGTCTCAGATGAGACCCATGTCCATCCTTCCTCTTGACTCCTTTATTTTATAAAAGCCCAGATTTTCTCCATCTTTTTTGAAATGTTCCTCACTAATGAATGCCGTCTATATTCCAATATCTTGACTAGTCACCTCCTAGTTACCTTGGGCTTTTATACCTTGGGTGTTTTGTCTTTCACACTGGGCAACTTGGGTCTCTGTCAGTGAGTTCATTAGAACACTTGTTTTATTTTGCTGTAACTGTTGATTTGCTTGCCTGTCATCCTCGCTAGACTAAGAGGTCCTTGAGAATTGGGAAAATGTCTTGTTTACATATATTCCCATGTGTACTCAGTGCAGTGTCTGAATACACATAGCAGGTGACAGATAAACCTTCGATGATCACTGAGTATCTGCTACATGGTCACTCTTTTCTTTTACTAGAGGAAGCACATCAACGCTGCCTCTGACAGGGGAAGTCAGTGTCATTTCAGTCCTCTGAATCATGTTCAGCTTATCCACCCATACCTTCTCCTAAAATGCTTACAGAAGTGTTCACTTTTACTGTATACAAGAATGACAGTTACAGCTATTTACTAAAATTCCTTGTGGTTCATAGATGATTATTATATAAAAAGATAACCCTTACAAATATCATTCATTATATGCCAGAGTCACACAGTGTTGAAATGTGAATGGAAGTGAGACATCAAAAGATGACAACTGTTTAATAGATTTGAGAAAATGTGAAAGATCTTTTGAGAAATCTAATTTCTGGAGAACTATACAAAGTAGTGGGAAATCAAAACTTCAAGAAAAATACATAATATCAAGACAGATGTAATCTTAGAAAGTAGCAAAAATTTAGAGTTATAAAAAAGATGATCTTTTCTAGATCAATGAAGAAAGTAAAGAATAATTAAAGATGAAGAACTTAGGTGGCTTACACAGTGGATTGTTTACCTAGAGCTGGTTAAGTTTGTACTTTGACGATTCATATACAACTCTGCGATTTGTAATAGTTTGTACTTTACCAAGGTGTACTCGGCTATAAATTATGGATAGTAGGTTTCTGTCCAGGAGGATTACCTACTAGTCAGTGAACCTAGCTTACCGCACAGCATTTAGCATTTACCATGCAACACAGAGACTTAGATCCTTTGGTCTCAAATCATCATTGTAAATGTACCTCCTGTATTAAAGTGAAGCAACTGAAAAACAATGTGGTGAATGTGTGTTCATGCCTCTGTGTGGATGTCTCTGACTGAAATACTACCCTGGAGAGAAGTGTCAAGTATTCTTTTCTATCCCTAACATATTACATGAGATTACTTGCAAGTGTGAAGATAGAATGTCTTTGGAGATTTTTATTTTTTAATGTAAAATTTGCATATTGTAAAATGCACGGATCCCAGTGCAGTGAAATGCACAGTGTTCAATACCATGAGTCTTGACAAATGCGTAACCATGTAACCTAAACCCCTATGTATCATTCAAGAAACAGGTACCAGTGGGATTAAAAGTTTAAGAGATTTATCGGGGAAAATGCCAATTTATTGGGGGAAGGATGAAGGGGAAGAGAGGGGAGTAGGCAGGGATAGGCTGATGTCAATGAAAGGAGAGAGTTAGAAAAGTTTTGGTAAATGGTTAAGTGTTTCAGACCATAGCAGAGTGTGTTTTCATTTCTGTTGTGGAAATACCAGGTTGAGTTGCTGAGTCATAGAGTAGGTATATGATTAACTTTATAAGAACCCTTGAAACAGTTTCCTGAAGGATTGTAGCATTTTCTCCTCTTACCATCAATGACATTTCCTATTGCTCTGCATCCTTGCCAGTATTTGATGTTATTGATCTTTATAATTATAGCTATTCTAGTGGTTTTAACTTTTATTTCCAATATGAATAATGATATTAAACAACTTTTCTTGTGCCTATTGGTCAATCATATGCCATCTTTCTGTCATGTGTTTAACTCTTTCTCCTATTTTTTAATTGTTTTATTTTTGTTAATTTGTAAAGATTTTAAAATATGTTTTATACTTAAATCCTTGGTTATATTTACTGCAAAAATATCTCACCCTGTCTATGGCTTGCATTTTTATTATACTAACATTGCCTTTAACGAACACAAATTATTTTTTAAATTTGGATGTTCAATTTATCAATTTTTTCTGTTGTGTTTAGTACTTTTTTGTGTCTTATCTACAAAATTTTTGCCTACTCTGAGTTCATAAAAAGAATTCTCATAAGGGTTGGTGGCAACTCTCTGTAGCTCAGCTGCCTCTCTTTGTAAATAAAGTTTTATTGGAACCCAGCTAGGCCACTTATTTATCGTCTGTGGCTGGTTCTGTGTTACAACGGCATAGCTGAGTAGGTGTGATAAAGAGAACATGGCCAGGAGCTTAAATTATTTACTATTCGGTCCTTTAAGAAAGATTATCAACCACTGTTCTAGAAGCTTTGAAGTTCTAAATGTTATGTTCCTGTCTATGAGCTCTTTCAGATTTTTGTGCCTGGTATGAGTAGACATGAAAATCCATTTGTTAACCATTTGTTGCAGCACATTTAACAGGACTTTATTTTCCACATATAATGGGGACTTTCTCTTCAATTTTATTGATCTATTTGTTTATCCTTAGACAAATATCATACCCTCTTGAGGACTGTAGTTTCATGTAAGTCTTGCAGTCAGGAGCTGTTAGTTCTCCAAAATTGTTCATCTTCTACAGGATCTTTTTTGCTCTTCTAGGTCCATTGCATTTTCACATAAATTTAAGAATCTGTATGTCAATGTTATAAAAATTTCCACTGTGATTTTGAGTGATATGGTATTAAATCTATATATCAGTTCAGGGAGAATTAACTATTAAATGCTTCCATTCACTGTACATGGTATGTATAGACCTTCGTGTAGGTCTTTGTTTCTTTCAGTAGCACTTTGTAGTTCTTGGTATAGAGGTCTTAAATATCATCTATTCAGTTTTTTTTCTAAGTAGTATTTTGTTATCTAATGACACTGTAAATATACTTGTATTTAAACTTTGGTTCTACAAATTTGAAAACAAAGAATCTATTACAATGAGTCCAAAAAATAAAGAAATGTTTTTGGTGTAGGATTTATTATTACAAAATGCATTATGATGGGGAGGGTGTAGCTCAGTGGTAGAGTGCATGGTTAGCATGCACAAGGTCCTGAGTTCAATTCCCAGTACCTCCATTAATAAACAAATAAACAAACAAACAAACCTAATTACCACCCCCCCAAAAAGCTTAAATAAATAAATAAATATTTTAAAAAGTGAATTGAAGCTAAAAAAAATCATACATTGAAAGTTGAAAGAATATACAAAAAAAGAAAGAAAGAAATGAACTGTATCTAGGAAAAAGGGAGGTGAGGCAATTAAATGTTGAAATAAAATATTGATGGACTTGTGCCTTAAAAAAACTGCATCATAATTATATTATTTCTACCAAATGGACTTATTACTTATGTTGCCACCTCACCCACATTTTGTTGGTGGTGTTCTTAATATCAATATTTACACGTGGCTTTGGTATACTAAAAACAAATTTTCCTTTTAAAGAACTGTGATTCATGTACATTGTATCTTTTATTCTTCAGCATCTGATTTATCTACAATATCTACATGCACTGTAATGTTTCTGTGGAATCACAGAAAAATATCAATTAAATTCCTAGCATAGTCAGAGAAAATATGAAAATAATGTAAACTACTTGGAACCCACTCCAACTTTTACTTTCAAGTTTAGAAAAAGTGAGGTGTGCAGAAGCATTAAAACATCACTAACTGTTTTGTACATAAATTCACACAGATACAGTAAACAAACTTATGGTTATTGGGGTAAAGGGGATAGGAAGGGATAAATTGGGAGTTTGAGATTTGCAAATATTAACCGTTATATATAAAATAGGTAAACAACAAGCTTCTACTGTATAGCACAGGGAACTATATTTAATATCTTGTAGTAATCTATAATGAAACAATATGAAAACGAATATATGTATGTATATGTATGATTGAACTATTATGCTGTACACTGGAAACTAACACATTATAACTGACTAGACTTCAATTTGAAAAAATTACCACGTTACCAACTGAAGAGCAGTATAGACATGAGAAAAATTTTGTTTCCATAGGGATTTCAAACAGAAAAATAACTTCAAAGACCAGAAATAATCCTTACCAAAAGAGATTGGTTTCCTTTTGTTTGAAGAAGTCAAAGTGTCTCTTGTGGCCAGAAATTCTTATTAAAAGGGGGCTCTGGAACTGGCTACTTCTTTCAAACTGTGTTTATTTTCAAACCAAAAGTGATAGGCTTCTACACTTAAGAAGCTTAGTCTTTAGAATTCTGGTTTTAATAACCTAACATTTCTTAGAATTTTTTAGTTGTGAAATAAACCCCATTAACTTGTGATATGTTATCTTTTTTTGTAGATATAGGGTTGAATTTTGTGCTCATATCAGTTATCTGTTCTTATATGGAGTTTTCTCTTAACATTAGCTCATTTCTTTCTTTTCCCTTATTCTTCATGAAGTATACACATATTATATATAGTCATTTCTATATGTGTAACAGTTTTTTAAAGCAAAGTTTCAAATTTGCTCATACTATGCTCAGATATTCAAATAACATGCAAATTACTTGCTATAATTTATGTAACTTTCTTTCTGAGCTTTGATTTGAATCTGCTGGCTCAAGGAAAATACTAAATTTTAATATTTGCATTCACTTTCTGTTAATGTGGGTTACAAATAGATCTTCTGTTAACGTAGATAGTCTTTTTGGATTAAATGCCCATTGTTTCAGAATCATTTCCCGCCACTTCCTATGTCTTTCAGAAAGCTGTAATCAGTATATACAAAGGTGGAGAATTTGTGCACTTGGAGGAAAGAGACAGATCATTGGCTTTGTGTTGTTTCACACGTTGCTAAGGATCTACTGAGGAGTGTTCACCTTATCTGATTCCTAAGGGTTTTTTTCCTCTAGTCTGCTACTGGGTCTTATAGCTAGGAGTACTGTAATCATTTGCTAGGACTGTCATAACAAAGTGCCACTTCCAAAATATAAAAACAGGACTGGCAAATGGTAGCCATTTCTATTCGAAAAGGGGGAAATCACAGGGAAGGAAGGGATTACAGGCCTCAAGCAAGTCTGAAACCTAGCAGAATAAATTTTATTAGACTTTAAGGCCTGAGAATTATCCTTTTTGTTTTGATGCTCTGTTCTCTTGGCCCACCAGGAATGTGGTCTTGTCTTTGGGGCCCACCAGTGTGGTGACCCCACCCCTTCTGTCCTAGGCATAGGTCGCTTGGCTCTCTGAAATCAAAGAGGTAGCCCCACCCTCTAGAACTGAGGAGAAGACAGCTCCCCCAACACCCTGGACCTGTGTCCTGTGAGCTCCTGGAGGCAACGGCAGCCCTCCTAACCATTGAGGTGTTCTGGGGGTCATTCTTCCATTTTCTTGAATGATAAAGCATATTTGCAGCTGGATAGTTTTATCAGCCCATCCCAAAGGATCCCAGAAGTCTGACAGCCTTCTGTTCCATCTCTGTCCCCTTCAGACTAAGCTGGCACTTTTCTGTTAGTATAAAATTCTCAAAAGCCTCATTGGCCTTCCATGAAATTCATGAGGATCTAACCATCAGACAAGGCAATTGTCCATAGATCTTTCCTAGATAACTGCATCACTATCCCTGGCTTCTGCTGAGATGGTTGACTGGATTCATGAGTTGTACCCATAATGTGTTTAGCAAATGATTGTCCAGCCACACTTGATGTTCCCTTCAGAACATGCTTTCTCATGTTTTGCAATATGAGTAGGCTGAAAATTTTCAAATCTTCAAGTTCTGGTTTCTTCTCCTTGAGAATTCCTTCTTCAATGTCTCTCTTTCCTTTTGCCTTTTATTCTAAGTAGCAGGGAGAAACCAGGCTGAATCTTTAATACTTTGCTTAGAATTCTTCTCTGCTAAATATCGAAGTTCATAATTTACAAATTCTTCTTTCCACAAAATATTTGAACATTATTCTATCAAGTCCTTTACACTTTTTCATCAGGATTAACTTTTCTTCAGTTTTCAATCACATGTTCCTCATTTTCATCTGAAATTTCATCAGAATTGCCTTTTTCTTTTTTGAAAGGTAGATATGGGGGACTGAACCCAGGACCTTGTGCATGCTAAGCATGTACTCTACCACTGAGCTATATGTCACCCCCCTCCCCAAATTGCCTTTAATGTGGATATTTCTACCAACAATCTCCTTTATGCAATTTAGGCTTTTTCTAACATGTACCTCAGAACTCTTTTAGTCTCTAGCATCTCTCAGTTCCAAAGCCACTTTTATATTTGTATGTGTTTGTTACTGGTACCAAAATCTGTTTTAGTTTGCTAGGACCATAACAAAGTACCACAGACTGGGCAGCTTAAATGACAGAAGTGAATTTTCTTCAGTCCTGGAGGCTGGCTGCCCATAATCAAGGTGGAGTTGCTTTATTCAGTGGCCTCTCTCTTTGGCTTGCAGATGACAATCTCCTCGCTGATCTTCTATCTATACATGCCTTTGTCTTAATCTCATTTATGAGGTAATCAGTCATATTGGGTAGAGTCCTCCCTAATGACCTCATTTTAACTTAATTACCTTTAATGACACTATCTTCAATTACAGTCACAGTCTGAAGTGCTGGCTTTAGGACTTCGGGGGAATACAATTCAGCCCATAATGATTATCCATGAAACTCAAAATTTATTTCAAGCCTTTGGTCCTTGATCATGCCTTGAGTCCTGCTGGTTCAGTAGACCCTTCTGAGCCTCTGCCTTTGTCCCTTACTTGATTCTTGCCTCAGGTGACTCACCTCATATCTTGCCATTATGTCCTCCCAAGCAATCTTTACCTTTGGTGTCACCACCTTCCTGAGAAGTGTGGGAACTTCTGGGAATCTCTGTAACATATGAGAGCTAATGAAGGTCTGAGAGTGAAAAAACTAAGGCCTTCTCCTGTTGCTTTGATCCTGTTACTCGGCTAAGGCTACCTCATTTTGGAGTGAGACAGTTTTGTTTAGCTATGTACTCCTGCAGTCCCAAATGGGACAACCGTTGACTCTGGTCCTCCAATTGTGACCAAATACATTCTACCCTCATCATTCCCTTTAACTTTTCTCAAAGACTTTTTTTTTTTTTTGTCTCTCGGCCTCTCCCCTGTCAAAGGTAGGTCCAAGGAGGGTATAACTGGATTCAGGTTTCTGACACTTGTTTTTCCAAACTATGTTTGTCTTCTTCCTCAAATTCTCCAGATGAAAGGGGGATGATAGTTTTTTTTTTAAACTTTCTTTAGGTCATGCTAATTTTCTACCAAAGGACAGATGGCCTTAAGACTTTCCCATCATGGGCCAAGGGGATACTATCTCTACTCTATGAAATCAATTATGTGATGTGAGTCTTTAGATATTGGCTTTTGATAAGTTCAATGGAAGCTAAGTGAATTTAGAAAATTCATTCTTTTTCAAAAAAGCTTGATTTTGAAAACCATTTTTTAAATTAAAATATTCCATTTGCTAGTCTGAAATGTAATAAAATATTATCTTTCTTTTTGTATTCCTGATAAAATACTCCCCTCCAGTCACTCACTGATAATTTCCCCAAAGCATGCGCAAACTTCAGATGGAGTACATACAAAGAAAAAAGTCACATTTCACTGATATTATACCCACTATGTTTTTTATTGTAGGTTTATTTTTATCATGTCATATGACATCTTTTTGGAAATTAACCAGGGAAAATAATAGCTGTGTTAAGCAAAGTTTGTTTTTGCTTACATAGTCATATTAAAGGCATTTGGAGAAACGTTCCTTAGATAAGTCCCTTACCACTAATATTGAGTGCACAACAATATTGTTCAAAGGTTGTTACTGCTTAGTCACACATTTTGTTTAGGCTCTACTCCTTTCCAGTAAGAGTTCAGTATATCCAGGCTTAGCAATATCAGTGTATTCCTCACTAGAAGCACTTTGGATCCAGGTGTTTGGAACTTGAATCAGCCAATGAAAATTAAAAGACTATGGAGCCAAGTTTTCAGCTTTAGATTTCATTTTACGAATTATAACTTTTACTTTTGCTATTAATCTCACCTCCAAAATTGCATACACAGCTAATTAAGCCACCAGGTGGCTTATTGCAAGACTTTAATTGCTTGCATCTTATTTTGAGGGCAATGGTTATAATTATCAAGTTCAAGTGAAACTAAATATGATGCCATTTCCCTGCCAAATGAATTGTGATTAGAAAAGAAGGCTAACTTAGGCCAAGCTGGAAGACTAGTGTTAAATAAAATACAGTAATTTCCTTTCAATCTTTCAATGCCACCTCATTCTTAAACGTTATGCCAATTTGAAACATATAACATCACAAGTCAGATTTTTCTGGCTTGCTAGTCTTCACTTACAAATTAACCACACTGGGAGAGGCATAGTTCTCAGAATGTTTCCAGATATGTTCTATAGATCAAAGATTAAGAAGCCCATTAATAGATATATTTTACAGATCAATTTCTAAGACCAAATAAGTTTGAGAATTCTGCATTAAATAGATAACAAAAACCATAGTTATTATTTTAAATATTTCCCTTACTGTATCTACAAAAGTATGCAGCATTCCAAAATTTATTTGAGCAAGAACAGCATTTTTCTCAGAACATCTTATAAATAGTATTAAAGAAGGCAACCCTAGGTTTCAATGAATTTGTTTTAGAAAAGGTTGCATTGACTTGTAAGTCTTATTGTTCATTGATAAAGCCCAACAAATGATAGTTCTAGGTAAATAAATGTTATTAGGAAAAAAGAATGCATATTGTAATAGGCTTAAATGTCAAATCAACATTTTTGTCAGTGGTATAATTTTTAAGTCATTAATTGGCTTGTTTTCTTAAGTCTAAAAAGAGATTTCAAAAATATTTTAAAACTAGGGAAGTCTATAAAATTGAGTAGTAAACCATGGCTCTGATGAATTTCTTGTGGACATTGTGAGTGTAAAACTTGGTAAACTTGGACACATTTGCGAACTTATTAAAATGTCAATGGTTTAAAGACTAAAAGTGAAAAATGACCTGTCAAAATTCTGTCTGTATAAACTTTTATTCATCTCAAAAATGTGATTTTTGAGACAACACTTGACAGATTAGTTTTCCTAATATATTCTTAGAATGGCTTTAGTCACTGCAACTTATGAGAGAGACAAAAAACCATGGCACATTTCCCACTCCTTAGGTAGTGATGCTAAATAATTGATTTTTGTCAAAGAAAGAAATCCAAAAGTATATTAAAGCAATAAAATGTACCCTGGGATCTTTCTTTGTTAGAACTGAAACAGTGGATGGATTCTTAACTGCCTGAAATAGGTTAGATATAGAAATAGCTAAAGGTAAGGGAGGGTAATAGTACTTCTTAGGGATTCCATCCACTTGTCTGATCATATGTAACTAGTTTGAATTGCTCCACAACATTCAGCAGACATAGATTTACGACTCTTACTTCTATATCTCAAAAGAAAATCAGCTTGGGCCACCACCTGTCAGATTGCCTGGAGTGCGGTGTTATCTTCTTGGATGAACTCAGCTCTCATGAATCATCCAAGAACATTCAGGGCTTTTTTTTCTTGTGTGTATGTGGCAGGGGTGGAGGTATTGTTGAAGCTTATGTAGTTTACACGGGTAGACCATTGGCTTGATCCTCTTTTTCCAAGCAGGGGAGCCCAAGTGTCTGGAGACAACGATGGTGATGCAATTGTTCCTTATTGGCTCATTGTCTTGGTGTGGAAAGCTGGACCTGCAACTTCTGCACATGGTGCTATGATTGAATACTTTGATAGTGTGAGTTCTGCTGGTACATTTCCAGGAAACTGTGAGCCTTTGCTAAAGCACAACGCTGAAGGTGACTCCTCAAGTGCCAGTTTCTTCAAGGCAACCTCGGTAGATTGCCTGGAAGCTCTTGGACCCTAATGCTATCTGTTACCCACTTTGCAGTCCTCATTTAGGACCCAGCCAACCTGAAGAGGCTGTGCCAAGTTGGCTTGGATGTCTAGCCTGTTTTTCACCACAACCACAGCTCAGCCAATATTTCTACTTCCAGCAAATCCATCACTGCTGGGTTATTTTCATTTTAATACTCAGACACAAATGAACCCTTTCACGTTCCCCCTCCCTAACTATTGATTTTTCCAGATATGCCTCTCTCTCCTCAGAAAAGCCCCATTGTCACCAGCCACGTTCTCTAGCTTGATTTAAACACAAAAGACAGATTGTATCTCACTTTTGGATAATAGGCTTGATTGCTTCCCTTGTGCGTAAGTGTTTGAAATCAAGTGTCTTGTTGAAAGATCCTGGGAAGCAAAACTTGTCTAACATCCTGAAGATAGATGAGCTTATTCTTTTATGTTTTGGAAAACAATTACGACAGTAAAACCAAAGCTTAAAATTCTATATGACTCTCACACACATTAGAATATTTTATGTTCCAAGTTACTATCGAGATGATACTGTGGGGAATTGTGAGGTTGAGGATTGTTAGTAAAGGTATAGACGTGTACAGAGGCTTTGCCTTTGAGAGTTTTAAGTGCCACAACAGAGTGATGTGGAAGCATTAAAGAGGTTTAATTGGAGGAGGGACATGCTGAACGAAGAAATTACTCTGAATATTTTTAAGGGAGGAGATAAAGGAAGACAAAGAGGATCTATAAGAAGCAATTGTATTCAGTCGAGTTAGGAACCAGTTAGGAAGTTGGCTGCACTTTCTTTGTTTTCTCTTTTTTGAGCCTGTTGCAGTTTCATACATTAAGATGGACATTAGAGGCAAAATATGTCCATCATTTCATGTTCCTGAAGCCTTATTGTTCATTCATTTCTTCATTCCCCTCACTACCATCTCCCCTTCCCTCCCCCTCCTCCGAGCTCCACTAGGGCAGAGAGCTATTTTCACTTCAGATGTGAGGTATTCTAAGCACGCAGAATAGTACTTTACATATAATGGGCAACATGAATAGACATAGATATAATTATTTGTTCTACTCCTTTATTCAATATTCAGTCATTTTATTTATGATTTTTCTAATTCTAAAAAAACATTTTGCAATGCTCATAGAAATACAAAGAATACTCTAAGATAAAATTATCATAAAACCAGTCGAGAGAAATGGAGAAAAGAAAAAGAAGATTAAAAATAAGTTAGATGAGGTCAGGACCAGAGTAAGGTACCAAAGGTATTCTGTGGCGTCTTGGTAGGGTCTCATTGTAGGTCACCATGAACTTGGCTCTCATCAGCTGGGAAGGGCTGCTGGCTTGGCTTTCTCCCTCCCCCACCTGAGCGTGGCTGTTGGATGGGTTCCCTGGCTGCCTGGGAGTTCCTGGCTGGGCGTCCTTGTGGGTGGGGCTAGAGCTATGCTCAGCAGTTGGGTGAAGCTGTTTGCTTGGCTCCCTGACTGGGCGAGGTCAGGGGCTGGGCTCTGAGGCTGTCCCGAGGCTGTTCCATGGTCACTGATTGGGTTCCCTGGTCAGGTGGGGATTGGAGACCATGCTCAGCATGTCGGCAGGGCTGCTGGCTTGGGTTCCTGTCTGGGCAAACCATATCGCCTATTTGCTGGAGACCCAAACCAGGCAGAACTCCTGACCTGACCCTTCTCCCTGGCTAGACAGGGCACGGCTAGGCTCTGCAAAGAGGTGGAGCTGCTGACTGAGATCTCTGCTTGAGCACTTTTACCAGCACAAATGTAGTCTGCCAAGTCTATATGCTGGTTGCTGTGAGTCCTACCCCACCTTCTCTCTCTCTAGCTGATCCCTGGTGGTCTAGTCAAGACTCAGGACTTACTCCCCCCAGTAATTCTCACTAAGCTAGACCTAAGCAGGCCTCTTGGGCAGTGTCCTACAGCACAGGGGAAGCTGGATGTCTACCTCAGGCTTTTTCCCATTAGAGGATCCATAGGCCCGGGAGACCTTCAGTGCTGCGTGTGCTGGTGGAGTTGGGGCAACGCAGTCAAAGTGAACCAACTCCTCTTAGCCTTCTACTGTGTTTTTCCTTGATTTTTCTGGTCAAAAGGGATGCTTCAGCCTCACCACAAGGTTGTGAGATTTTCAAAAAGACATCTTGTCTATGTATAGTTGCTAGTCGTTCTTTTTGTGAAGGAGACTGAAGTCAGGAATCATTTATTCTGCCACCTTGCTGACATTGCTCTCTCTAAAGATTATATTAAAGATTCAAAAGCTAGAAGCAATGACATAAACAGTTTAATGTAAAAGATTGAGAAATTAAATCCAAAGCCTACAAATATATGTTAAGAGTGAAATTACAGAAGTCAATCAAAATAATACTAAAACATTAAAAAAAATTAAGACATGGCTGATATTTTCCATTTTCCCCTTCACATCTACTTTTCATCCTATTTTTACCTTTCCTACACTTGGGGTAGGGTGGGGGGTGGGTGCAGGGAGAGGGAGGAGCTTTGGTGGGCCATTGGCACCAAACATAGCCTCTGGCTTCCTCTTGAGGTTGACCAGTGGGGGCACCAGTAGATATTAGGGAGCAGGAGAAGAGAGAGTTTGAGGTAATTGTCCTACTCTGCCACATCTTGAAAGCCATCACCTACCCACTGGGTGTCAGGGTTAGCCTTTTCTCTTTGTCCTTCACTCCTGGGGGTGGGGGTGGTTAACTTCCTGGTGATACTAGTTCTTGGCTGTTTGGCCATTCCTTCTGCCTCCTTGACTCCACCCGAACCTCTGTAAGTAGTTCCTTTATTACACTCTCTTCCGTCACCACTTTTGACTGTGCCTGCCACCTGTTTCCCTACAGGACCCTGACTTATATTAGAATATAAATAAATATTTAATATCAGGAAAAACCATAAGTAAAAGGAGGCTGCCCAAAGAAATAAGTAGAGCATATATTTAGAAATAAAGAACACTCATAACAGCAACAAGATATGGGCTACTGTTCTATGCAAATACATGTGCAAAGGTGCACACTCACAGTCTTTTTTTTTTTTTTAAATGGAGGTACTGGGAGTTGAACCCAGGACCTCATGCCTGCTAAGCATACACTCTACCACTGAGCTACGCCTTCTCCAGTCTAAGGTTGATTGAAAACAAAAGATGGAAAGAGAAAGGGAAGGTGAGGAAAGGGCAGAATAAGAAAACCCAAAAGAAATTAGACCAATGATGCATTTTCTAGGATACTCTTCATTGTTTACGTTGCTTTCAGAATAGAATTTCCGAAATCCACTTGGCCTTTAGGCTGCCTCCTCCTCTGGAACTTGGTCGTGGAAACCTTGATGGGGGAATCATATTTCTCTTGTCATTCAGCTCTGATTTGGGTCTATTTTTTAGCTTATCTTTCCTAGAGAACATGATCATCTTTAAAAGCAACAGTAGATAGAATTAAAGTTGAGCTGATCACATGTGTTGAAAGAAATGTTATTCTAGAGGGAAAATAATGCTTCCAGTAAGGACAATCACCACTCACAATTCAGTGAGTTAGTTTCTAAAATTCCATTTCTTATTTATCAGACATTTTATCCAATTATGTGTGAAGCACTGTTGTAAGTACCTTACACATGCATTTGCTTGACTTCTCACAACTCTATGAAGTAGGTACTATTATCATGACTATTTTACAGATGACAAAAACAAGACATGAAACAGTTAAGTAACTTGCCCAAAGACTCAGGACTTCAAGGTGGAATAGAAAGGATTTGAACTTAAGCAGTCTGGTTCCAGATGTTGTACTCAGTTGCAATTCCTGGATCAATAAACATAAATATCTAAGTGTCTTAGGAGAGACAATTCTGTTTCTTAAAATGGGGGAGATACACATTCATCATGACCTAGTTAAGATACTTTATTTGGGAGTCATGGAAGAAGCCAGCAAAAGCTACTGAATTAAAAAAAAAGATTTTATATTAAAAAAACTTTTTAGAACAGATGTTTTACAGAAATTGAGAGCAAAGATGAAGGTATCAGGATGTGAAAGGATAAGATATTAAAAAACAAAATCAACTAGACATTGTGATAAACATTTCTCTGTATCTCCTCTCACTGCTTTTCTTTGTATTTTACTTCATTCTCTCTCAAACTAGTTTTTTGGCTTCTTACTGCATACAGCATATCAAGTAGAATATGATCTCTAGAAAGCTTTAAGGTCTATAACTTCTCCATTTGGGATCCCAGCTCTCAGTCCCACTTTCAACTTTTTGGACAGAGTCTCTGTTGTTTGGCTGTAGTCTGGTGTCAACTTCTGGTCTGAAGGCAGGTTGGCCAGAGCCACGGAGTGCAGATGTGACAGCTGGGGGCAGTTCTCAGAGAAAGGGAATCACTTTGTTCTGGGCTGATACTGCCAAATGTGTTTGCCACACATGGTACCTTGAGAGCAGTGATCTGTCGGTCAGGTGGGGGCATTCAGTGTGAGGGAAGCCTGGAACAGTGTCAGGCATCCAGCTATGAGAATGGTTTCCAGAAGCAGAACTGAGGACCCCGAGAAAAAAATCAGCAAAGAACAAAAAAGGCAGCTAGAACACTCTTAGAAAAATACTTAAGGCAAATGTAGCTTGGGATTGAAAGAGGTACTTGTTATAAAGTGTGCTCATTATGTATTTGTTCCTAAAATTTTCTTTGCTTTACTTCTTACTCATTTATTCAACAAATATTTTTTGAACATTTCCTACGTAAGGAATATAGAGCTGTTTTTTAGAGTCATAGATGACTAAAACATGTCCTGCCTTTTTGCTGAAGGAGATCACATAATATTTAAGTTGCACCGTACAATTATAATATCTGTCTGTCTGTCTGTCTATCTATCTTATCTATCTATCTATCTATCTATCTATCTATCTATCTATCTATATCTATCTATCTATCTCTTGTCTGGTATTTTTGCTGCAGGCAGTTTTGCTGCACGCAGTTTTGCTGCACAAATAATATGCTATTTGACATAAAAGATAAAATAATTAAAATAAAGTAAAAGAGGGACATTAAAAAGGGCCTAATCTGAAAAGTTAAACCTGAAAAATTAAAAACAAATGTTTTAAAAGATTTAATCGCGGAAAATGATAATACAAAGATATTTGAATATATTTAAAATGTGTTTAGATTCATGGTTTTAGTTGTATCTGAGTATATCTTAGAGATAGCTGTAACACTTTCTTTCTCAAAGTTGATCATTAAGGATTCAGGATCCAATGTCAGATATAAACTTTTCATGGTATGAAAAAAATCTACTGTAAATTTCTTTAGATTTCCCTGGAAGTAAAATGAACAGATGAGGGATGTTGATGTATCTTATCAATATATATGCAACTGTATATGACTGGTAGTACACATCTGGGCTACATTAAATGTTCCATCACGTGCCCAGTCCTTACAGTTCACTAAATATCTAAACCAGACCCTGTGCCAAATACCAAAATTCCATCTACATCACATTCTTAACTATCAAATAGCAAAACATTTTCAGAATTTTAAAGACACTTATACTCACTAGGAATCACATATCCATATCCCCTTCTTTTGTAGGGAGGGGGAGCTTGATTCTTCATTTGCCTCTAACTTTTAATATTGCATGAGAAATTTGGTAAAGACAGCATTAGATTAGCGGAATTGATCATTAGTGTTCCCAAAGACAGTTGTGAGTTACTAGCTGCCTCTTGTATTTGCCATTGCTTAGCAAACTTTTGGTTGTGATGGGTGGGATGGATGATTGTGCTCACTGAAGGATTTGCAAAAACTGATATGTTATAATTTTCTAATGTAAGAAAACCCAAACTGTCAATTGACCAGTTATTTGATCTTTTATAGCAAAATGGCCTTACAACCAGTTAGTTGAGCAACCACTCTGCTGCAGCAAAGGTTTTTATGGCAAAAATACCTAGAACTTATCTGTCTGTCTACCTATCATCTTCAAAGAACTTATAGAAAAAAAATTTATGCCTACTGTCACCATTCTTGTTTAACATTTTTCTAGAATTTGGGGTACAGCAATAAGACCAAAAAGGAACTTAGTCATAAATTTGGGAAAAAATTGCAAAATATTAGCAGGTGATGTGCTTGTCTATCAAGAAAATCACAGAGAATCAATAAAACATTCTGAAACAGTGAAGTGAATTAAGCATACTGGTTAAAATAAATGTACAAAATCAACATTTCTACTATATGAGGAATAATTTGTTAAAAAATAAAATGGGAAAGAAATGTCATATATCTTAGCAAATAATGAATGAAACAATAAGCCATAAAAAAATACCAAAAAATGAACTTCAAAAAGAAGTATGCTGACCTATACAAAAATGTTCAAAATTCCACCATGGAACAAATGAGATGATTTTAATGAGAGACAGATAACACATTTTTTTTTTTGCTATAGTACATAATAAATATCTCCTAATGTAAGCAAAAGGTGTTTTTTAAGAACTTTAATTATGAAGTTTACTTCCAAGAAGGAATGAGCTAAAAAAAGAGTAATGAGAGAAAAGTTTTACTCACATAGTTTAAAATATACTATAACGTTCTTATAATTTATTGTGATAGTTGCACATTTTTACGTAGATCATTCTGTCACAGAATAGAAAGCCCAAAATCTTGTCCAGGAGAACAGTGATGAATTTAGTTCATCACAGAGGTAGCATTTTAAGACAGTGGAGAAAGACTAAATTAATAAATGTCCTGGTATAGCTTGGCTCATTATTTGGGAAAAAAAGAGTCAGTTACTCTACTCATAAAATATAATAGTTACGGGTGAAATAAATCCATAGATTAAAATTAATATTCAACATCAAAAATACTGTCACAAAATACTGACAAATATGTATTTGTTCTCATGGGACTGGTCTTTGTAAACATAAAATCAGAAGCAAAAATTATAAGGAAAAAATGGATAATTTTGACTTATATAGTATAAAACTTCTTTATGAAAAAAGAGTAAATCACTGTTAAACAATATATGACAATTAAATTAACAAGGGTTTTTTTTTAAGAATTAGAATGTAAGAGCCACAAAATAAAACATTTGGTCTTGAAATATTAAGGCATCTTATGCTAATTATATTTGAAGAGGAAAATATCTTGGAAATGCTGCTGTATTATATAACATCATACTTTAATTAAATTCCCAGGTTAAATTTTTGGCAACTCATTATGAAAGTTCCAAGTAACCTGTTTCAAACAACTTCCATTTTCATACAACCAAACCGCAAGAAATTTTCCAGATCTTCACTTTATAAGGCAGAAGTTTCACTTTGTATGCTCAGTACTTTGTTTTTTTCTCATGCAAAACACTATAATGATACCTCTGTGACTAAGCTGCTAGTGTTAATGTTCTGACCACGTTGACAGCAATGGCAATGTCACTGCTGATGATATCTTTTGGATTCAGACTGTTAATCTCATCATTATACATAGGTGAATAAAACAAAATACTTTTCAGCGGCTTTGGGAAAAAAAAATAATAAATCCCATGACAGTAGGTTCCTATAATGAAGCAGATCATGCATAGAAGACTTTGAAATTTGGTGCTAAAGCAATAACAGCTTCTGTCAGATCCCGGTAACTTCATTTGACAGGCGTAATGTTTCTACTTTGTCTTCATTTAGGATGGCTTTGCTTCAGTGACTAGGAAACATGACAATGAGTTGTAACAGCTAGCAGTTCAAACTACTTTTCTAACTGAATCCCAAGGTGAAGCCACCAGACTTTTGCAAATAGAAAAATTAATGGTGTTCACAAGCTTCCTCATGGAATCACGCAACTATGATTTTTTTTTAATGTAGATGTGTAATGATAATTGAAATCATTATGGGAAACTATATTGAATATTAGGAATAAGTTTATGTAAGAGTGACTCGCTGCATGGATATTTTTATTTGGACATAGCTTCTCAAAAGCCATGCTTTATGCTACAGTGGTTTTATTCAGCAGTGAGTTTGGGTTTCAAGTCAAGCAAGCATTTGTAGATTTCCTCAAAGATTGAGGCTGAGCAGTCAGAGGTCTACAATGAAAAAATGTTATCAAAGAAAATTAAGGTGTTATATAGGCTTAATTCTAGAGAGAGATAACCATATTTAAATCACTTAATGAATCTCTGAGTATTCAGAAAAACGCAAGTTGAGGTTATTCTGTAACAAACTCAGTGAGGATTCAGGAGATGTGGGTTCTGAGCTCTCCTTTGCCAGTTGCTAGCTGTGTGATCTTGGAAAATTCAGTTCACTTACTTGGTTCAGGATTTTCTCATCTGTAAAATAAAGAATTGGATGTAGTTTATCTTGGGGTGCCTTCCACGAGAGGTCACTCTGAAATTTCACTGAACATTAAAGGGATATGTTTTCTCAATACCACCAAAGGCAAATAGGGTGAAGATCTCTAAACACAAGCCATTTATCACATTATAAAGTGGCAAATGGGATCATTTCTGCTCAAAAGGTGACTAGGACAAAGTCTGTTTAGAATGGACTGTCAATGGATGTGATACCAGGTATAAGAAGTTTATTTGCAGCGATTTCTTCTGCATCTGAATAGGGTTCAGATTTTTCTCTTCAAGATAAAATTCAGTATTTTGTTATATTTAAGAGACACACAGGTACAACTCCACAAGCCTGAAAAAAGGGTTGAAGTTATTTCTGAAAATTCAGTAAAGAATTGTAACTCACAAAACAGAAAAAAAAAAACTCCTATAATTTACTGTTATAGCCCCAAAGTTCTATACACATGAGAGCTAATAAAATCACTCCGTCTACATCCCCAAGTCCCAGATAATCTTTTTTTTCTTTTCTCTCTCTCTCCTTTTTTTTTTTTTAATTATAATACAGACAGTTTATGATGTTGTGTCAATTTCTGGTGTACAATAGTATAATGTTTCAGTCATACATATACATACGTATATTCCTTTTCATACTCTTTTTCATTATAGGTTACTACAAAATAGTGAATCTAGTTCCCTGTGCTACACAGAAGAAACTTGCTGTTTATCTATTTTATATATAGTAGTTGGTATCTCTCAGATAATCTTGACTTTTCACTTTTCCACTCTCTCTAGCCAGGCTCTTCTTCCATTTTAAATATATATTAACTAAAAATAAAATCTATAGTTTTTGGTTTATTCTTAGACTGAGGGAA
This sequence comes from Camelus ferus, assembly GCF_009834535.1. Classification (NCBI taxonomy): domain Eukaryota; kingdom Metazoa; phylum Chordata; class Mammalia; order Artiodactyla; family Camelidae; genus Camelus; species Camelus ferus. The sequence continues at coordinate 100,574,706 of NC_045696.1, forward strand.
GAAATAGGGCAAGCTGAAGTGAAAACAATTAAATGTTTTTAGAGCACCAATTCTATCTAGTCATTTTATCTTACGTAATTGCATTGAAGCCTCCCAACCAGCCCAGGATACAAGTATTATCATCAGTCAAATATTATTAATATGAGGAAACTGACTCCAAGAGAGGATTGATAACCTTTTCAACACTTAATAACTTGCGACAGGATAGTTTAGGGATTGGAACTCATTAATTTCTCCTCTTTCCAATACTTGATATGTGAGTTTAAAAATGAAAGATTTGAATTAGGCATATTTATTTCGCATGGCCAACGAATACAATAGTAAAGCCTGACTCTGACACGACGATCTTATTTTTTTAGTAGTTTCAAAGTGGAAACCTGAATTTAAGATTTTTCTGTTAGATGTGGGTATGAGCATGTGCTTGTATTAGTGCATATTTACACATACATGCAGACATGCATTGACAGATAAATATTTCAAGTGATAGTTTTCTAAAAAAGATAAAAGGAAAAAATTATTCACACCCAAACCTAGCCGATGTTAAGATTTACATGTAGAAAAATTAGCCTGCAAAGAAAGAAAAGGAACAATCAGAAGTTGGAGGAAAATCGGGGTAGTGTGCTCTCAGGGGACACCACTTTTAAAGAATCTTCCTTTAAGAATAATTGGTGATTTTTGAAACTTCTAAACACCAGCATGTATCAAAATACATATCTTTTGACCTCAAAATGTGAACTGTAGATAGGTCCGATTTTAGAAATGTAGGCTGAACATTACTTTCCCTCGTAACTTTAAAGACTTTCCCCATGGCCTTCTGGTGTCCAATGTGAGAAGTCAAGGGCCACTCTGATTCTTATTTATTTTACAGAAATGATTTTTGATGGCTGGAAACTTTCAGGATTTTCATTGTTGGGGTTTGGAAATTTTGTCATTTTTATCTTTCAGGTGAGAAATTATTTTAATTTTTATATTTTAATATTAATAATTTTAATATTAATCCTTATTAGCACAGATTGGGTACTTTCAACTTACAGACTTGTTTCTCTCAATTCTGAGAAATGTTTTATTTTTCTCCCACACTTAATTTTATCTTTCCTCTTTCTGGAACTCTTAATATTGGATGTGGAACCTCCTAGATAAATTCCTTTAATTTTCAAACTATTCTCTCCTATTTTGCATTGCTTATCTTTTTGCTTTAAAAATTATTGAAATTTTTCAAATGTCATCTTTCAGACATTCAAACTTTCTAAAGAATTTATGTGCATGTAAGCATAATGTATACTTACATACTATACAGCATGTATTTTCATTTCTGTATATCCTATTACTAATTTCCAAGAGCTCATTCTTGTTCTTCTTTTACACATGCCCTTTTGTCTGTTATGCCTGTCTGTGAAGAATGTTCTCCATGTATTCCTGTAGATTCACTTTACATCCCTCTTCTGCTTTTTGCACCCAGCTGATCACTGTGGACTGATGGATAAGGATTGCATCTCCAGGGCATCCTTGTCCTCTGGCTTCTGGTTGGGATTTGTCAATACAGTCTGGCCCCATTTCCAGTAAGGCCATTTCTTTGCTTTCTTTACGGTGCTTGGTTTTCCTGATCTGGGGCTTCTCTGCTCCCACTTCTCTATAGATTAAACCTGCAGTCTCCTGCTGGGTGGAGGAAGAGTGGTCCCTTGGCAGTGCTGAATCTGGGAGAGGACCTAAGGGTCTCATTGCTCCTTACACAGACTTTTAAACACTCCTGTTTTCAACTGCTGCCTCACGCCGCCTCGCACAGTGGCCGTGCCATCAGTTCCTCAGCCCTTCCAGCGTGGTGCAGGTAGATTGGTCTGTTTTTCATGGCATTTGCAGGCATTCAGGTATTCATTTTTTTTTTTTCAGATAAAGCTGCTTCATGTATTTGAAAATTATATTCACATCTCTCAGATCTTCATGCCCATTTTCTTGGTGTGTGTTCATATTTTAGAAAATGTTTGCCATTGTTATGACATAATGTTATTAGAAGGAGTTTAAATTCCTGGCAGCAACCTGAACACAGCAAACTTCTCCTTAAAAATGTATTAATTTGTTTGAGGATGGGGGCAGAGATCATCTCTAATAAATGAATCTCCTCTAATTGGTCATCGTTAAGGACTTTACTACTTGCATGAGCATGGAGAATTAAAAGAGAATTTCTAAACATCTCTGTAAAAAAGTCATGTTGTGCTCCCCAGGACTCCTACAAAGTATTCTTCTAGAAAAAACAGACACTTTATCACTTAAACATAATTCTAAATAGATCTTTGATCTAAAGGTCAAAATAAATATGCTTAGGTTTTTCTAGTGCACATTTAATAGTTCACTTTTATCAAATGCAGAGAAGAACACTATCAGAAAGATGAAGAACTTCAAAATAAATTACACACACATTTTGAACACAACAGTTTCTTTGTTAAATTTTCTTTTGCATGCTTTATATTGCCGTGAGATTACACTTACATGTTTATATACTTCAAACTATTTGGATCCAAGTTCTTAATCTTTAAGTAAAAGTTACATCAATATCACACTTTCTTATGCAATAATCCTGTATCATATCTTAATTAATTAAAATTTATAGCCCATGATGAATTTTGATTTAATTTTAACTTGCTGCCAATTTGGAAAGTTTTCAACATAAGAGAAATTGTTAGGCAATTTAATCTTGAAATGCCCTAATAGTCTTACATTGGTTTTCTTTATGTGATCTTAAAGTAATGTAAAAAAATTATTTTAAATAAAGCTTTTATATTGTTAATATACTACTTAAAGACATGCCTCCACTGCTTACTTATTACTGCATCTGATTGAAGAAGACAATTTTTGTTAGAGCATAGACTTGATAATCCAATAATTTTTTCAATTAACTAAAACACTGGAGCTAAACTGAAAATGCATCATTAAAATGTTTATTACTACTATGTATTCAACATGTAGACTATATTCAAATACTGATATTAATGTTTATGAATAATCATACATTTTATGAAGCAAATACAGTTCATTCTCTGAGAAATAATGAAGTCCCTAATGTGGATACATGTGTTTTGGAGAATGAGTGATAAGAAGTGTTGCTTTAAGGGAACTATTTTTCCCCAGAAAAAAAATTTTCAAACATAGTTATGAAATATTTCGTTCATAGATTCATTCTACATATTTTATTGAAAGTATCCTAGAAGAATTATTTTGCTTACTTTGTCACTTCATTTTAAAGAATAGTTCTTTAAAGAGCAGTTCTTTTTCCAAATTGATCATGTGTGTGTATGTATATTAACTAATTTTTTAAAAACAATAATTTTAACATGTGAATATATCTTGCCACTGTACTGGGTCATTATATAATTTTGGTTTTTTTGTTTTTGTTTTTCTTTTTTTTTTTTGTTTTATTTTTTATTTTTTTTTAACATTTTTTATTGATTTATAATCATTTTACAATGTGTCAAATTCCAGTGTTCAGCACAATTTTTCACTCATTCATGGATATATACACACTCATTGTCACATTTTTTTCTCTGTGAGTTATCATAACATTTTGTGTATATTTCCCTGTGCTATACAGTGTAATCTTGTTTATCTATTCTACAATTTTGAAATCCCAGGCTATCCCTTTCTACCCTCCACCCCCCGGTAACCACAAGTCTGTATTCTTTGTCTGTGAGTCTATTTCTGTCCTGTATTTACGCTTTGTTTTTGTTTGTTTGTTTTTGTTTTTGTTTTTTAGATTCCACATATGAGCGATCTCATATGGTATTTTTCTTTCTCTTTCTGGCTTACTTCACTTAGAATGACATTCTCCAGGGGCATCCATGTTGCTGCAGATGGCGTTATGTTGTCGGTTTTTATGGCTGAGTAGTATTCCATTGTATAAATATACCACTACTTCTTTATCCAGTCACCTGTTGATGGACATTTAGGCTGTTTCCATGTTTTGGCTATTGTAAATAGTGCTGTTATGAACATTGGGGTGCAGGTGTCATCCTGAAGTAGATTTCCTTCTGGATACCAGCCCAGGAGTGGGATTCCTGGGTCATATGGTAAGTCTATTCCTAGTCCTTTGAGGAATCTCCACACTGTTTTCCATAGTGGCTGCACCAAACTGCATTCCCACCAGCAGTGTAGGAGGGTTCCCCTTTCTCCACAGCCTCTCCAGCATTTGTCATTTGTGGATTTTTGAATGACGGCCATTCTGACTGGTGTGAGGTGATACCTCATTGTAGTTTTGATTTGCATTTCTCTGATAATTAGTGATATTAAGCATTTTTTCATGTGCTTTTTGATCATTTGTATGTCTTCCTTGGAGAATTGCTTGTTTAGGTCTTCTGCCCATTTTTGGATTGGGTTGTTTATTTTATTCTTATTGAGTCGTATGAGCTGCTTATATATTCTGGAGATCAAGCCTTTGTCGGTTTCACTTGCAAAAATTTTCTCCCATTCCGTAGGTTTTCTTCTTGTTTTATTTCTGGTTTCCTTTGCTGTGCAGAAACTTGTAAGTTTCATTAGGTCCCATTTGTTTATTCTTGCTTTTATTTCTTCTAGGAGAAAATTTTTGAGATGTATGTCAGATAATGTTTTGCCTATGTTTTCCTCTAGGAGGTTTATTGTATCTTGTCTTATGTTTAAGTCTTTAATCCATTTTGAGTTGATTTTTGTATATGGTGTAAGGGAGTGTTCTAGCTTCATTGTTTTACATGCTGCTGTCCAGTTTTCCCAACACCATTTGCTGAAGAGACTGTCTTTATTCCAATGTATATTCTTGCCTCCTTTGTCGAAGATGAGTTGACCAAAAGTTTGTGGGTTCATTTCTGGGCTCTCTATTCTGTTCCACTGGTCTATATGTCTGTTTTGGTACCAATACCATGCTGTCTTGATGACTGTAGCTCTATAGTATTGTCTGAAGTCTGGGAGAGTTATTCCTCCAGCCTCTTTCTTTCTCTTCAGTCATGCTTTGGCAATTCTAGGTCTCTGATGGTTCCATATGAATTTTATTATGCTTTTTTCTAGTTCTGTGAAATATGTCCTGGGTAATTGGATAGGGATTGCATTAAATCTGTAAATTGCCTTGGGCAGTGTGACCATTTTAACAATATTGATTCTTTCAATCCAAAAGCATGGAATATCTTTCCATTTTTTAAAGTCTTCTTTAATTTCCTTCATCAATGGTTTACAGTTTTCTGTGTATAATTCTTTCACCTCCTTGGTTAGATTTATTCCCAGATATTTTATTACTTTGGGTGCTATTTTCAAGGGGATTGTTTCCTTACTTTCTTCTTCTGTTGATTTATCGTTAGTGTAAAGAAATGCAACTGATTTTTGAATGTTAATTTTGTAACCTGCTACCTTGCTGAATTCTTCAATCAGCTCTAGTAGCTTTTGTGTGGACCTTTTAGGGTTTTCTATATATAGTAACATGTCATCAGCATATAATGACACTTTTACCTCTTCTTTTCCAATTTGGATCCCTTTTATTTCTTTCTCTTGCCTGACTGCTGTGGCTAGGACTTCCAGGACTATGTTGAATAGGAGTGGTGATAGTGGGCATCCTTGTCTTGTCGCAGATTTTAGTGGGAAGCTTTTGAGTTTTTCACCGTTGAGTACTATGCTGGCTGTAGGTTTGTCATATATAGCTTTTATTATGTTGAGATATGTTCCCTCTATACCCACTTTGGCGAGAGTTTTTATCATAAATGGGTGTTGAATTTTATCAAATGCTTTTTCTGCATCGATTGAGATGATCATGTGGTTTTTGTCCTTTCTCTTGTTGATGTGATGTATTACATTGATTGATTTGCGTATGTTGAACCAGCCTTGTGTCCCTGGGATGAACCCCACTTGGTCATGATGTATAATCTTTTTTATGTGTTGTTGGATTCTATTTGCTAAAATTTTGGTGAGGATTTTGGCGTCTATGTTCATCAGTGATATTGGCCTATAATTCTCTTTTTTTGTAGTGTCTTTGCCTGGTTTTGGTATCAGGGTGATGTGGCTTCATAGAATGAGTTTGGGAGTATTCCCTCCTTTTCAATCGTCTGGAAGAGTTTGAGAAGGACTGGTATGAGTTCTTCTTTGTATGTTTGGTAGAAATCCCCGGTGAAGCTGTCCGGTCCTGGACTTTTATTTGTAGGAAGGTTTTTAATTGCTATTTCTATTTCCTTTCTAGTGATCGGATTGTTCAAGTGTTCAGATTCTTCTTGATTCAGTTTTGGTGGACAGTATGTTTCCAGAAACTTGTCCATCTCCTCTAGTTTATCCAGTTTGGTTCCGTATAGTTTTTCATAATATTCTCGTATGATATTCTGTATTTCTATTTTGTTTGTTGTAATTTCTCCATTTTCCTTTCTTATTTTGCTAATTTGTGCTCTCTGTTTTTTCTTCTTTGTGAGTTTGGCCAGAGGTTTGTCGATTTTATTTACTTTTTCAAAAAACCAGCTTTTGGTTTGGTTGATTTTTTCTATGGTCTTGTTAATCTCTATTGTATTTAATTCCTCTCTGATCTTTATTATTTTCTTCCTTCTGCTGCTTTTTGGGGCTTTTTGTTCTTCTTTTTCTAATTCATTCAGGTGGTGGGTTAAATTGTTTATTTGAGATTGTTCTTTTTTGAGTAAGGCCTGTATCGCTATAAACTTCCCTCTTAGCACTGCCTTTGCTGTGTCCCATAGGTTTTGAGTGGTTGTGCTTTCATTATCATTTGTCTCAAGGTATTTTTTAATTTCAGCTTTGATTTCCTCATTGATCCATTGTTTTTTCAATAACATATTGTTTAATCTCCATGCTTTCCTTTTTTTCTCCTTTGTTTCTCTGTTGTTGATTTCCAATTTCATGGCATTGTGGTCAGTAAAGATGCTTGAGATAATTTCTATCTTCTTAAAATTGTTGAGGTTTCTTTTGTGCCCAAGTACATGATCGATCCTGGAAAATGTTCCATGTGCACTTGAAAAGAATGTATATCCTATTTTTTGGGGGTGTAATGCTCTGAAAATATCCACCAAATCTAGTTTTTCTATTGTAGTATTTAATTTCTCTGTTGCCTTGTTTATTTTCTGTCTGGAAGATCTGTCTAGTGATGTTAATGCAGTGTTAAAATCTCCAACTATGATTGTATTCCCATCAATATCCCCCTTTATCTCTGTTAGTAATTCTTGTATGTACTTAGGTGCTCCTATATTGGGTGCATATATATTAACGAGTGTAATATCCTCATCTTGTATCACTCCTTTAATCATTATAAAATGTCCTTCTTTATCTTTCTTTATGGCCTTTGTTTTAAAGTCTATTTTGTCTGAAATCAGTACTGCAACACCTGCTTTTTTGGCTTTTCCATTTGCATGGAATATCCTTTTCTATCCTTTCACTCTCAATCTATATGTGTCCTTCTCCCTAAAGTGGGTCTCTTGTATGCAGCATATTGAAGGTTCTTGCTTTATTATCCAGTCTGCCACTCTGTGTCTTTTGACTGGAGCATTTAGTCCATTAACATTTACAGTAATTAATGATAGATGTGTGTTTATTGCCATTTTGAACTTATCTTTGCAGTTGAATTGGTATATCCTCTTTGTTCCTTTCTTCTTCCTTTTGTGGTTTGGTAATTTTCCTTTGTATTTTCATGGATTTTATTTAATTTTTGTGACTCCTTTGTAAATTTTTGGCTTGTGGTTACCCTTTTTTGTAAATCTATTAACCCATTACTATAACTGTTTTTATTAAACTGATAGTAACATGATCTCAAACCCATCCTACTGTTAAAAAAATTTAAAAAAGAAAGAAAAAGATATTCTATATTTCCTTGCCTCCCTCTCCCACTCTCAGTGATTTGTATGTCTTCTTTTATAATTTCATGTTTACTTTATTTGTAATTCATGAGTTATCACCTTTCCAGTTGTGTGTTTCTCATTTCTGTAGCATCCTGCTGCTTTTCTATTTAGAATAGCCCTTTCAATATTTCTTTTAGCATGGGTTTAGTGTTGCTAAACTCCTGCAGCTTTTTTTTGTCTGTGAAACTCTTTATTTCTCCTTCTATCCTCAAGGATAGCCTTGCTGGATAAAGGATCCTAGGCTGCATCTTTTTTTCATTCAGGGCTTTGAATATATCTTGCCGCTCCCTTCTGGCCTGTAGTGTTTGTGTAGAGAAATCAGCTGAGAGCCTTATGGGGGTTCCCTTGTAACTTACTCTTTGCTTTTCTCTTGCTGCCTTTAGAATCATTTCTTTATCCTTGACTCTGGCCATCTTGATTATGATATGTCTTGGTGTGGGTCTATTTGGGTTCTTCCTGTTTGGGACCCTCTGAGCTTCCTGTACTTGGATATCTGATTCCTTCTTTAAGTTTGGGAAGTTTTCAGTCATGATTTCTTCAAATACCTTTTCAATCCCCTTTGATCTTTCTTCTCCTTCTGGGACCCCTATTATGCGAAGATTGGGACGCTTTATGTTATCCCATAGGTCCCTTAGGCTATTTTCATTATTTTTTACTTGCTTCTCTTGTAGTTCTTCTGAATGGGTGCTTTCTATTGCCCTGTCTTCTAGATCACTAATTCGTTGCTCTGCATTATCTAGTCGGCTTTGCACAGCTATTAGATCATTCCTCATCTCTGTCAATGAGTTTACCCATTCTACTTGGCTCTTCTTTATAGCTTCAATTTCATTTTTGACATATTTTATATCTCTAAACACTATCTCTTTTAATTCCTTCAGCAATTCGATCACTCCTTTTTTGAAATCTTGATCTAGTAGGCTATCGATGTCTATTTCGTTGATCTTTCTTTCAGGGGATTTCTCTTGTTCTTTTAATTGGGAAAGGTTTTTCTGCTTCTTCATCTTGCTCATACCTCTTTGGCACTGTGGTTTATGGAGTATCAGTTGTTTATTTTGGTCCTTAAGGATTTTATCTATCTAATACCTATTTAGGAATAAAACTTAGGAAAAAAAGAAAAAAAATAAGAGAGAGAGAAAGAATTTTAAAAGAAGGGAGAAAGAGGGTTTGAAAACAGTGTATAATGAATAATAGAAGAGTGAGTTGAAGCAGAGTATTAGTCGGGTTGAGACGTCCTTTTAAAACCTTTACAAAAAAAGGGGGGGGAGATGAATAGATGTATTTGAAACCTGTGTCTAATCAATAACAGGACATCAAAACCCAAGAGAAATAGAAATGAATTAAGAAGTAAAAATTAAGAGAGTAATAGAAAATAGAACAGGTAAAAACAGATTTAAAAAAAAAAAGGGGGGGGTGGGTTTGTCGGTGTTCTCCTGGAGTCTGTGTGCTTTTAATGTGAAGTCTTTCTTCGTCCTGTTTTGGAAGTTCAGCTTGCTGTTTTCAGAGGCCCTCCGTTGGCGCCCTCTTCTGTGCTGCTCCCAGCACCTGTCGGCAAGCAGCTCGCGCCTCCTCCTAACACTGGGTCAGGTGCAGCTCTCCTCTGCTGTGGGCAGGCGGGTCGCTGCCCCTCCGGATGCCGCAGTCAGATGTTGCAGACTGGCCGGGTAGGAGGGCGGGTCTTGCCCCCTCCCAGCACCTCGGTCAGGGGCTGTGTTCCTGCCCGAAAGGCGGGGGGCCGCTCTCCCTCTACCTGCGCTGCTCCGCTGCTCTGTGCGGCTGCGCGCTCCGCCCTGGTCGGCGCTCCGCAGGTGGGCTCGGGGAAGACCAAGGGGCAGCCTTGTCCCTGCTCCGAGCCAGAACCCAGCTCCTTGTTTGTCTTTGTGGAGCAAGTTCTCTGAGGGACCAGGATGGAAGGATCCTATCTGACCCAGGCTGCAGGCTAGTCTCAGTCTGGCCTTTGAGGCTGCTAAGCCCTTCGGTGCGGATGCGGGTTTCGGTTTCCCCCCGCCCCCGCCTGGGTGCTCAGCGCCGGAGGATATGGCGGCTGTGCCTGAGCCCCGCCTCTCTTCCCCCGAAAACTTTCCGCGGGATTTCAGAGATGGGGGTGTGCACCCTTCCCCCAAGAGCACATCAACCTTGCTGTTCTATGGAGGGCCCAGGTTGTTCTGCCCTGTGCACCCACAGCCACGGCGCGCAGCCCCTTGCGTTCCCCCGGGGCTGCCTCCGTGCAGCCGCCCCCGTCCTCGCCTGGCGCTGCCCGCCGCTGCCGGCCCGCGTCTCAGGCTGGGTGTCGGGGGGACGCTCTGTGCCCGTTTAACTTAGTTCTGTTAGTCAAGGGCTGCTCTGTACAGATCCGAACCTCTGAGGCTCCCCCTCCGTCCCGCTGGCCTCTCAGTTGGAGAGGGGAGACCCAGTGAGCGAGCGCCAGTCCTCCTTTGCCGCTCCCTCCCCGCGGGACCCGTCCCGCGCTGCTTTGCCTTTTGTTCTTTCTTTTTTCCTTTTCTCCTACCAGATTTTTGGCGTCTTTATCTTTTGAAGAGGGCGATGTTCTGTCGGAGTTCCACAGGTGCTCTGGTTGGCTGAGTGGGCCTGTAGATGTGGGTCTTGGTGTATTTGTGGGAGAGGGTGACCTGCGAGCGTCCTTCTACTCCGCCATCTTCTCCATCAGCTCGGTCATTATATAATTTTTGGAAAGACTACTAAGTCCAAAAATGGAAAGTCTAGAAAAATAAATAACTTTTCATGTTATCTTCATGCTTATATTTATAAAGAAAAGTCTTGTTTCTTGGGTTATGTGGACTTAACTTGAAGAAATAGGTTGAGAAATTTGTTGTAGTGCAAATTTATTATGAATTGTGTACTTAAAATGAAGTTTTCACTTTAAAAGTAATACCATGTATTTATCTGTTGTCCTTTCTGAATTATTGTTATACTTTTAATAGAAACTAAATAATTTATAAAAGACACTGGAAGAACGACTAAAGTACTTGCATAATATTAATCAGAATATTTCTGCCTGTTCTATTTTCTGATGCCAAATTGTTCTTTTACAAGTCATGATGCTTATAACAATTTGTAACCATATGTCTTTTTTCTTTCCTTTTCTTTCTTTTTTTTTGATTGAAGGATAGTCAGTTTACAATGTTGTGTCAGTATCTGGTGCACAGCATAATATTTCAGTCATACCTATACATAAATATATTTGTTTCATATTCTTTTTCATTATAGTTTACTACAAGACATTGAATATATCTCCCTGTGCTATGCAGAAGAAACTTACTTATCTATTTTATGTATAGTAGTTAGTATCTGCACATCTTGAACTCCCAATTTATCCCTTCCCACCCCTTTTCCCCCTGGTAACCATAAGTTTGTTTTCTATGTCTTTGAGTCTGTTTCTGTTTTGTAAATAAGTCCATTTGCATCCTTTTTTTTTTCAGATTCTAAATATTGGTGATAACATACGGTATTTTTCTTTCTCTTTCTGGCTTACTTCACTTAGAATGACAAACTCCAGGTCCATACATGTTGCTGCAAGTGGCATTATCTTATTTTTTATGGCTGAGTAGTACTCCATTGTGTGTATATATGTGTGTGTGTGTGTGTGTGTGTGTGTGTATGTATATATATACCACATCTTCTTTATCCAGTCATCTCCTCGATGGACATTTAGGTTGTTTCCACGTCTTGGCTCAATACTGAAGAAAAAGAACAAAGCTGGAGGAATAACTCTCCAAGACTTTTTTTTTTAATAGAGGTTCTGGAGAGTGAACCCAGGATGTGCATGCTGAACGTGCACTCTACCACTGCCAACACCGCTCATTTTAATCCTGGTAGAAGACTTGACAGTTTTAAAATAAATATATCTGTATCTTAATATAAAAATGTATTTGTGGGTTCGTCACCAGTTGTGGGTTCTGGCCAGCAGAAGTTCCACTGAGACGGAATGAATTACTCATGACTCTGGAAAAGTCAAGAAAGTGAGAGGGAGTTGGGAGCCAACTCCATGAGCCTCTCAAATCTCTCATATTTATTGAGTACAGTCAAAGGAGGAATGCAGGATTTAGGGAAGAATAGGGTGGGATCACAATGAGTACAAAGGCTTTGTTTACTGTTGGTGTTTGGCTCAAGGTCAGAAGACCCTTTTTGGTAAGTCATATTCATGTTGAGCCTTTCAGCTTATCAGGGCAGAACATATGAGAATCAGCTGCTTAACTAGATTTTTCTTGGACTCAGGTGGCTGTGCCTGTCTTAGGTTGCCCCCTCAGGGGATCTTACCCATCATTGGCTAACCAGCCTTCTCAACTCTGAGTCTGCAGCTTTTTACCATTCCAGCCCAAGGCTGTTTTGGGGATAGAAGACTAACAGCAGGCACGCCCAGTGTTTATAGCTAGGGGCCTGGGGTCATTGCTAAAACCTCAAGGCAGTTACTAAGCACATCTTCTTAAAGGAGATAAGCGGCTGGGATCTGTTACAATTTGTTAACCTAATCATGGGCTCCAACATGTATTATATGTAACTGCAATTATATTTTAGTGTAATTAAATATAAATAAATGACATATACAAGTAGCATCATGTAATGCTACTGTTCTGTTTTCTATATGGAAATGATTTTCCTTTTAATAAAGACCTGAGAGTCAATTTTGGCTTCATCTAATCCATCACCAAATCCTATTGATTCTACCTCCTAAGTATATTTTGGATGTTTTGGATTTGTATCCTGTTTTCTAACCATTTTAACCCTGATTTGTGACTAGCTGTTATCAACGAGACTTTATCAGTGATCTCCAGGCTGGCCTTCTTGTTTCCACTTTCACAACCTTTCAGTCTATCCTCTAAGACAATCTTTATAACACAATTATCTAATCAGATCTTTTCAGTAAATAGACATTAAACATTTCAATAACTCTATGCTTTTTAAGAATGATGTTAATACTCATTAGATCACATACTGAAAATTTCCATCTCAACCTTGACATTGTGCCTTTCTTGAGTTTTATCAGTTGGTGCTCTTCTACATTCTCCATCCACATAAATTTCATTTGTATCCCTAATTTTTTGAAATTATTCTTCTACAGTCTTCCGCCTTTCCAAGTACTTCGCATCCTTTATGATTCAGCTCAAGGTTAACTTTTTTCCATGGTGTCATCTATTGAACTTTCCCACCCTTCACCTATTGCTGTCATACACCCTACTATCTCAATTATAGCACTTATTATATTGTATTAACATTGGCTGGTTTGCTTGTCTTTCTATATCACTGAAAAATGATTAGCTTCTTAAGATCAGAGATGAAATCTAATTCATTATTTCTTGTTAGCACTTATGTCTGATAAACTTCCACTATTCTATAAATGTTTAAATGAATTAATTGATTCAAAAGACTTTTCTGAGAAGATAAATATAACCATTTACACAATACACTTCTACTATTTTAAATACGTCCACTAAATGAACCTGTAAGAGATTAAATTGCAATAGGAGTGATGGTCAAGAAATGCACTATAGAGAACAAGAAAGATTTATTTATTAATGAATCAACCTATATAAATATCCATGATAAAAGATCTTAACTAACACTTGTAAGGAACTTCAGATGTGCTAGGTACTAAGTGCTTACACATATTTACTTGCTAATTCCTAAAAAGAATCGTATGAAGTAGGTATTTTATCATCCTTTTTTGAAGGTAAGGAAATAGACACCTAAAGAAGTTAAATAATTTGCTCAAAGTTATAGCTAATAAGTAATTATTGCAGGATAAACATATGCTTTCCAAGAAAACTACATGTGTTTTTATTATCTCTGTATAAATCAAAAACATTTTGTTTTTGTTCACGGATATTTCATAGACTTATCAGACTGGATGGTACTTTAGCAACTCTAGTTTATCTTTCCACTTCTAAGAAAAACTATTAAACTATAAGCTTCAAACACCCATTTAATTATAAAATATATAATGTATGTATATCATAAGAAAAATTATGTAAATTTTACATATATTGAATATTTTGGTGTCTGAACACCAGATATTTCTGTGTTTCTCAAAGGAAATAACAGTTAATAAAACCCAATGTATTCTAAAGAACCCATCAAAAAACAACACATAAAAGGCCAAATAACAGAATAGCATCTACACACACTCACTGTTTCAATTATCTGTTGCTGCTAAACAAAGCACCCCACAATTAAAGGAATTAAAAAAAAACAACCCTTTCATTTCATTCGGTCAAAATTCATGAGTCAGAAATCCAGAGAGTGCTCTCTCGGGCAGTGCTTCTGCTGTCTGTGGCTTTGACAATGGTCCCTTACTCTGCTCTATTCAGCTGGTAGCTGGGCTGTGCTGGAAGGTTAGGAGGGTTCATGCCTCCATCAACCTTCACGTGGCGTCCCTCTTTCCATCCACCAGAGTCCTTTCATGATCGCTGGAATTCTTTTATGGAGGGGGGCTTTCAAGCAGGCAAAAGCTTGAAAAAAACTGAAAAAATATTTATCTCACGTACATTTGTTCACATATATTATATGGGGAATTGACATAGATTCATATAGACAACATATATTTATACATGTATTATCCATATTAATCATGTGCATACTTATATACAGAAATTATATATATTTAGTTATTTTGAAGGTTTTATACCCATCTCTGTTTACTGCATACACATATACGTATTGTACTGCTATATGAAAAAATGTGAAATTGGCTTCAAAATATTTATCTTCATATTTAGAGACATTAAAAAAATTACTGGCATGAATATTATATGATCTTAAAGGTGTTTTTTCCAAGATTTGGCTGTTCATTTTCAAATGTCTACAAATCATGTTGGGTTCATATAATTTGCCAACAGCTCAATGTACAGTTCAAACCTAGAGTAATGATCTTCAACAATATTTCAAATGATCCTCTTGATAATTTAAAACAAATATTCTGGGCAGCTTCTTTTCTTGTACGACTGGGTCAATATTATTTTTATATTGTCTAATGGTCAATCCACAACCACTCTGGAGAAAAGAGAAAGTAACAACTCCTATTTTTTCACCGTTTATGTGTATTTGTATTGTTAGGGTTAATCTGAGTTTCTTTGCAGAACCCTCTTTTGAAGGCACCAGTCAGTTTTGTGAGGAATAATTCAGTTAAAACCAGATAACAATATACTTAAAGCTAGTTAGCCAGGGGCACAGACTGCTACACATATCACAGTAGGCTGGGAATGAAGAAAAAGCAAGGCACCACTCTCAATATCTCTGTCCTGGAACCTTCACAAGTCCTTCAGGATAACACACTGGTAATAAATAACATGTCACTCTTTACCATAAGGACTCAACTCAGAGAGGGGACTATACGGAGCCTCATATGAAATATTAGTGAGATTAATAATGTGCTTTATTAAAAAGAAAGGGTCAATTCTATTTTTGAAAAATGGTTGAAACAATGTATTTCCTATCCCACATATTCTCCCGGAAGCTTATTATTCCTCCATCAAAATTTGTAGTCTGTGTTTTCTTCTGTTGAGACTAGCAGGGCGTTGGGACTGCCTCAACTAATGGAGTGCTCAGGAAGTCAGCTCAGGAAGGCAGTCTAGCTTCCCCCTAGTGCTCTGTCGTCTCTCTCAGGGATGCTTCCTTTTTGATCCCACTCACCATGCAGGCAGGCCATGTGTAGATGTCCTTCCCGGCAGCCCGGCTGAAGTCCTACCTGACAGACGGCACTGACTGCCAGGCATGTGAGTGAAGCTGGCACATGCCATCTTTTGAGCATCCCCAGCTAAAGCGCTGTCAAGCAGAGACAAGCTGTCCCCATTCAGCTCTGCTTAACTGCACATTCATGAGCTAAATAAATGACTGTTGTTTTACAGCACTAAGTTTGAGGTAATATTGTACTTGATAACCTGAATAAGAAATTAACGTATTTTCCACACATTTCAGTGGATTTTCTTGCACGTACTACTTTGAAGACAATTAACCCTGGTTGTAACTAAAGGAATCAGAATTAACTGAGGTTTGGGGAAGAGGGTGTCAAGATTATAAAACATGAGCTACCATCTTACATGATGGAAGTCCTTATTTACAAAAATATTACTTTGACCCAGTTGTCATTCTGCCCGAGTGTCCACCATTATATTATGTCTTGGATAAATATAGTGTTATTTTGTTGAAATTAAAGAGGCTAATGTATTAAACTGTTAATCATATATAAAATATTTCATAACTTATTTTCCTTTCACTGTTTTAGTAGGTGAATTGGAAGAAAGAAGAAGGCTTTGTTTTTTGGTTTTTGTTTTTTTAAAGGAGGGATTTATATATGTGGTTACCTAGTGGGAAAGGATGGACTAGACAAAGAGTGTTGAGTTGATGCAGTTCTGGTAACATATAGTGAAGACCAGAATTATCAAAGATGTGCGTAAAAGCTTTGAAAGTAGCCCTGAGAGGCTCCAAAGATAAGTTTCATATCGTAAATATTTTTGTGTAAATGGGTTTACTTACCTGTTTAATGAGTTTTGATTTCAAACATTTTTAAATTTTCCCCTCCTATTCTGTCAGAGTTAGGAACTCATTATTGTTCAATGAAAATGATAGCTACTGTGGACATATGATTTATAGGAGTACAGAAAAGGCTAATGTCATTGTTTCCTTATGAGTTCAGGCAGGTTTGTGGGGCTTAGGACTTGGATATGTCCCTGCCAATTAAAAAGCAGGTGGCAGTGAAATATCAGAGATCCACAAGCCTTAGTCACACAGTATAGAGAATAGAAATTGAATCCAATAGAACATATTTGAGTTGAAGTTCCTTGATGCAGCAAATTACGATATGGCTTACTTTGGAGATGGTGGAAATTTGAGAATTGTAAAGAATAATAGATTCTTTTACTCATGTTTAGCTTGAAGCTGCAATGAACTATGTCACATGTGTTGTGTTAATGTTCGTTGCTGACATCTTTGCTACTGGTAGGTCTTTTTTTCTGTAGTGAAACGATCAGTTCTGTGACACCGTGGTTCTTAAACCAAAACATTCAATATACTCACTCTATCCAAGCAAAGATTCATTTTATTGTGAATGTCACATTCTTTCAGCATTGCAAATGCCTTCACTAAGTTTTTGCTTATGCTGAAATGTGATTCCTAATAGCTCAGGTGGATATTTAAAAAAATAGATTTTTCTCTTTCAGGTCCTTTTTGACACCTAAATATATTGTGTCATATATAAGCACCATCTTACGATGTTGGCTAGACAATCTCTTGTGGCAATTTAATATATAATGAGTTCACAATATAATATACTCTTAATGAAGTCCAATTATATTAAGTTGATCATAATTTGTGATTTTGCAATTATAAATTATTGTCTAGTGGATATTTTGATTATTTTTCCATCTCATGTTTGTCAAAATGTCTCATGATAACAAATCCCAGTAATTCATAATGAACTCTCAGGTGGTGCAAATTTGCATTTTAGTGATTCATTTAATTAAGGAGGTCCTATAATTAAAAGAAAAGCATCCCCCTCCAAGCTTTAATGACTTAATAGTTACTTTCTTTTTTTATACTCTTAGAATTAATTTTAATGATGGTGGCATTTTTAATAGACTTTATTTTTAGAGCAGTTTTAGGTTCAAAAAAAAAAATCAATAAAGCGTTCAGAGCTTTCTCATTTCCCCTCTGCCCCTACGCATGCACACCCTCCCTGACCATAAACATTCCTCACCACAGTGGTACATTTGTAACAGTTATGAACCTACACTGACACGTCGTTATCACCCAAAGTCCTCAGTTCACTTTAAGGTTCTCTCTTGGTGTAGTTCACTCTATTAGTTTTGACAAGTATGTGTCCACTGTTAAAGTATCATACAGAATAATTTCACTGCCCTAAAAATCCTCTGTCTTTCACTTATTCATTCCTTCCTCTTTCCTAACCCTTAGCAACCAATAATCTTTGACTGTCTCCATAGTTTTGTTTTTCCAGAATGTCAATGTAGTTGGGATCATACAGTCCAGGGCCTTTTCAGTTTGTCTTCTTTCACTTAGTAAAATGCATTTAAGATCCCTTCATGGCTTTTTGTGGCTTGAGAGCTTGTTTTCTGTTAGTGCTGAATAATATTGCATCATCTGGATCTACTACTGATTATTTTTTGTTTACCTGCACAAGGACATCTTGATTCCTTCCCAGTTTGGGCAACTATGAATAAAGCTGCTATAAACATCTGTGTACAGGTTTTTTTGTGGGCATACATTTTCAGCGACTTTGGGTAACTGCCAAGAGTCATGATTGCTGGATTGCATGGTAAGGGTATGTTTAGTTTTATAAGAAACTGTCAAACTGTCTTCCAAAGTGGCTGTACTATTATGAATTCTCACCAGCAGTCAACGAGAGTTCCTGTTGCTCCACATCCTCACCAGCCTTTGGTGTTGTCAGCAGTTTGGATTTTGGCCATTCTAACAGTAGTGGTATCTCACTGTTGTTTTAATTTACAATGCCTTAATAACACATGATTTTGATTATCTTTTCACATGCTTATTTGCCGTCTGTTTATCTTCTTTGGTAAGGTGTCTGTTTTGGTCTTGTTTTTAAATCAGGTTGTTCGTTTTCTTATTGCTGAGTTTTAAGAGGTTTTCGTATATTTTGTATAGTACATCTTTATCAGATATGTCTTCTATAAACATTTTTTCCCATTGGCTTATCTTCTCATTCTCTTGATAGTCTTTCACGAAGCAGAGATTTATAATTTTCGTGAAGCCCAGGTAATCAATTATTTCTTGTTAATTTTTTTAGATGAAAACAGTCCCTTATAGTTTCCTACAAAACACATAATTATTAACAAGAAATTTTGTCCAGATATACTTTTATTTCTTGGTTTGCTTTATTTAAGGATGATGCCTCTATACTCTTAAATTCATTAATAAAACTATTTCATTTTTCCAAAAGCAAAGATACACGTACATCCATGATACAAGTTCTGTCTTTTCAGAATGTATTCAGAAAGAGTTTGTTCAGAATGAGGACTGGCAGAGAGCTTTAGTTCAGCCTAAGATATGAAGTGGTAGAATTTTAGTGTAATTTTCTACATTCTGGAAAAATAGTATATCATTAGGATTCAAATAGAGAAACAGAACCAGGAGGTACAAGACGCTTTTCAAAGAATCAGTTTCTATGATTGCGGGAGCTGGCTAGGAAAGTCTGAAATCTGTAGAGCAGGCTGTCAGGGAGGGCAGACCGAAGTTTCACGCATGGGCTGAAGCTGCTGTTTATAGGTGCAATTTCTTCCCATTCAGAGAAGCCTCAGTTCTGCTCTTAAGACCTTTCCAATTTATTGAATAAGGCCCATACAGGTTAACAGATTATTTAGGATAATCTCCCATTATTAAGGATAATCTCTCATATATATGAATATGTTATAAACAATAAGGGAAATGTAAGCATTACAGTTCTCATTTCTGCAACTGTTCACATGGTCATAGATGGCTTTTATACCTATTGTCTTTCACCATCCATCCCATATTCCCTTTATCCTCCACAAGCACCTCAGCTAATTGTGGTAATTTGTCTGGTGATCTGACCAACTCTTTATTCCTGAGGGGTCTTAGCTTCAGTAGCCCTGCCTGAACTAGGTTGCAGTTTTCCATTGACTCTAATCACAGGACAATAGTACCAAGTGATGTCTTAAGGGATCTCCTGTATTCCAGACACACCTTTCTTGCCTGCACTGTGGAGGAGCAGTCCGATTTCCCCTTGGTAATCGGGACCAATCCCTCCAGCCAGTACATTAAGCCTCTTCTTTGCCTCTGAACTAAAAGGCATGAGGAGCCCAAATCGGCCCAGTGGCAGTTTTAACTTCCAGCTCAGTGGAATCATTTTTGTATCTGCTGGTAGAAGCATTTACTCATTTGGAACTAAGGCTTCTAGACCAGCAGAACCTAAGGTGACCAAGATGGGGAGTAAGATTTTTGCCGGTGGATCGCTAGTGGGCAATAGTGAGTGGACCCACCTCCATTCCCACCTCCTGATTCCTGGATAATGAATCCTGGTTATGAGAAAAACAAGACCATGTGCTGAATGCTAATTTAGAACATATACCACATGCTAGAGAACGTGGCCCCAGCCCTGTCTAGCTCACACTGTAACTGAGTCTTCAGAAAGTTTTTTCACAAGTCTGTCAAGCCAGCTGCTTCAAGATGAACACGGTAAGATCAGTGGATTCCATAACCACAGGCCTACTGTCATATTTCACTTACTGTTAAATGAGCTGCTTGACAAGAAGCAATGCTCTGGACTACCACAATGGTGGACTAGACTTTTTGCAATCCCATGGGTGGTAATTTTGGTGGGAAGTTTGTGTACAGGTAAGACAAATCCATATGGAGTAAATATCTATTTCAGAAATAAAAATTTCCTGCTTCCACAGTGGAAGCTGTCCAATACAATCAACCTGCCCTCAGAGGCCTGGCTGATCACCCCAGGGAATGATGCCACACTGGGAACTCAGTATTGGTATCTGCTACTGGCAGATTAGACACTCTACAATGGCCATAGCCAGATCACCTTTGGTGAATAGATGTTCATGATGCTGAGCCCGTGTATAACCTCCATCACTTCCACCATGTTTGCTTTGGTCATTAGCCCTTTGAACAATGACGGAAGTGGCTGGGAAAGTGGCTGACTGGCCTCCACAGACAGGTCAGCCTAGTCACTTTATTAAAATTCTTCTGTGCTGAGGTCATCCTTTTGTGAGCCTTTACCTGGGAGTCAAATATCCTCATATTTTTTGCCTTCAGAGAGATACATATCCACATTCCTCATCCCCAGACCTGTCATCAATTTTCTAATCATTTCCTTCCAAATTTTTGAACCATCCACACAAACAATTTGGTAGAGCCCATGAACCTGAATAGACTTGACCTCTGTCCATTTTTCCTTCCAGGCACAAGGAACAACAGGTGTACTGCTCAGTGTACCCCCCTGCCCTCCAGTGCAGTCTCCGCGATGGGTTGTCATGCTATGACTTCCACCTTCAGGTGGCATATGTCTATCATTCAGAACCATCTGTAAACTATGCCCAGGTTTTCCCTTCTTCAGTGAAGTAATCATAGACTATTTATGAAACTATTTTTCTCCCTATCACAATTAGGGAAGTTAACAAATGGAGTAATATGTTTTAATAATATCCATGAGAAGTTGAATGGTGCATGATGGAAAGTGATGGGATAAAGACAAGGAACATTTGTTGTCAAAAAATAGTGACAAATATGGATGGTGGATGCAAATGTATGTGTATACATTACATAAGAATAAAGTTCAGACAGCTATAGCTTACATGCTCGTATATATAGTAACAGGTAGAAATATGGATTAATCAGGGAAATATCATAGAATAACCAATTTATGATTCTGAAGTGACCTGAGAGATTGCCTTATTCAAATTCCTTATTTTCAGATGAGTAAGGTTTAAAGGATCTTGTATTGCTTTCCTGGTATCCCTTTCCAGTTTCTTCTTTTGAGCTGAATTTCCCAGTACAATTAACCAGTTTGGATTCCCTTGAAAATAATTTGTCTTTCCTGTCTTCCTGACCTGTCTTGTATTTTCAACTGTCATCATTTATATCTAGATGTAGCACAAGAACAGAGGAATCAACAGCCAAATATATTTAGCTTATAATCTGTACATTCACAGAATTCATGCCATATAAATTAGATGGCTGGATAAAAGCACTGCAATATGAAACTATACACTATTTTCTTAATTCTAGAGGTTCATTCCCTTTGCCCCAAGGAAGTTTCTAAAGGTATTAAGCACATGACTGTCTTTGAATTTCAGCACACACATTAGCAATCAAGTTATCTCCTTTGTTAGCAATTGGAAAACTTTAGAAGCTGATACTCCTGATATCAACCGAAAAAAAAATATCCCTTATACTAACACACACCAGTGTTAATGCCTACAGAAAAGAGAAATGTGGTTCAGCATTTAGTAGCTTTGCTACAGAGAAATTATTCACAATTCTTGGTGTTTTTCTGGGAAAACAAAAGTTAAGCCATTTTTTTCAAGACAAGAAAGGGAACACAGCATTCATGTCAGCTTTGGGGTTTTATGTCTACATCCAAATTTCAATATTTTTTGCTATAAAGACAATATAATCTTTGAAATTAATATCTATAGCATATATAGACATTTCTTCTTGAAACAAGGATAGAGGAATTTGTTCTTTCAATTAATTTTTAATTTTGCAGTTAATATATGACTACTCTCCTCAACTGCAGAGTCTTCTCCAAAAGTTTTCACCTTGGTGTGTATGTTTCCAGACACTTCGATACGTTTTTTTCATATATAAAGAACAATAAGCAACAGGTATCTACATCTAGATAGACATCTACCTGTGTTTCTATATTGAAATATTTATCTCATTCTACTCATTATCCCTGTTCAAGGATGTTGCCAGAAGTAGCTTCCTGAGTTTTGTTCTTATCCGGTGACACCTCATTATTAATACTTACTGAACTGAGAGGGACTATATTATGAAAATTATGGAATAACTGAGTATATTACTTGGTAGCAGGAGGTTTGGAGAGAAAATCATAAAGAAAAGAGCAGGAGGGTAACTGAGTCAGAGTAATGGAAGAATTGTAAGAAGTCCAATAAACTATTGCTCTGGAGTAAATTCTCCCTTATTTTCCTTTGGCGTATCGCCTCTCCTTCACTCTCTGTCCATGTTTGTGTGAGGTCGATTTACCAACTCTTGTGATGGCTTAAGTCAATCACTCTATTATCCCTACCCTCAGTGATTCATTTGAGGATGCACGTGGGTCCAACTGAAGCCAAGGAGGGTTGCACCCAGAGAGGAGAAACGGCCTTTCTCTTATGCTGAACTTGGAAGCATAAAGACATGATTGTGTAGCCCTTGACAGACATCTTGCCACTTCAGTTCAAGAAACTGCTTGAGAATGAAGCCAACCCCTCATGAAAGCAGAGCTGAGACAAAGAGAGAGAGAGAGAGATACTTGATGACATTTTTTAAGGATCCTGACTGTAGTCATACTTAAAACCAAAATATTTCTCAATTTTTCAGTTGTCTTAACTGAATTTTTCAATTTCTTAAACTAGTTTCTCTATATCTTTTTTCCCCCCTTGCAATAAAAAGGATAAGATTTCCTGACGTGATTTGAGCATTAAATTTTCCTTAGTTAAACTTTCAATACATAAAGATGATCATATATCTTCTAAATTAAAATGACTTTTAGAGTGAAAGGGGGAACAATTATAGTTTCACAGGACCAAAAGGTGTAAGTTGTGCCTGTTCTTGGCAAACCCAGAAGAATGGCTGCACTAACCTTATTGCACATATTGGACTGATTGGCCCGACTCCACTCCTTAGAGTGAACTTAAATAAAATGAGCATAATGCCCACTTAGGAGCCTAGTTCCACGCATGTATAAGGTTTCTACTATGTCTGAGATAGATTTAAAAAAGAAATTGGAGCAGATAAGGAGCAGGAAGTAAAAGTGTGCTTCCTGTAGCGTTGTGGCTCGTTTACATATTTTTTCTCTCTTTGATTTCCTGGCTTCTTTGTTTTCTCACTTCGTTGGTTTTTCTCTTCGTGCCTGACTAACCTGTCTGTCACTGTCATTCACAGTGTACATTATCAGCTTGCTAGTGGTTATTATTTTTCAATAAATGCACATTTCCAATTTTACATTGGGAATCTGTAGAAAAGAGGAGTAAGTAATAGAAATTGTGTTTCATGTAGTACTTTTCTGGAATTAGTATATTCAGGAATCTCTGTCTAAAAAGCAGAAAAAACAAAACTTGGAGATTTATTAACACTTAACAGAACTTATTGTAAAATAATTTTTAAAAATCACAGAGTAGGATTTTTAAAAGAATATAATTGCCAAATATTTATTCCTCCATTTCTTCAAATTATGCAAGAAAAAGCAAAATCTTTCTTTCTTTCTAACTTCTGTAGAGAACTCTTAATTTTTAAAAAGCATTCTTTTAATACCAGTTCTTGATTGTAATTATAAATTAGAACAATAATAAAGGGATTGTTTTTGCTTTACAATAATAACTTTAAAATCCAGGTTTTTTCTTTGCAATAATAGCTTATGACCCTTCTCAGTGCTGGTCAATAAACTAAAAATTAGAAAATGATTTATTCTTTCCATGCTGCTATATTACAGCCAATACTCTTCTGCTTCATAACTACTCTTGAAAATATAATTTCCAATGGAGGCATTTCATAGAAAACTTGGATTTAGGGATCATTTCAGCCCCTGTGAGAACTGTCTTTAATCTCTCATAATATATATTTATGATTGAAAATTATATTTCAATGGACAACACTGTTTACTGCATGCTATAAACACTTATATTTTGATTTTTATTAGTTTAACATAATTCCTTAAACACATCTCTCTTCTACATGTGTGGAGGTAACATGAAATGTGAGCCTCTGTTAGATTTGTTTTGTTTTAATAAAAAAAAGGAAACTCTTTGATCATTTAAATTAGCACAAGCTTCACAAAGAGCCAGATTTCCACACAACTAAATGTTGATGATTGGAAGACTTAATGTGTTTTTACTATTACTATTTTCAATTTATATCAATATAATAGTGAAGTAATCTGTGTAGATCACCAAAAAACCATAGCAATAGTCCATGACGGTACAGAAAGTACAAGAAAAGATTTTACTTTCCTCACTTTATCCCTTCCTAAACCAGGAAAAATCCTTTCCTGAGGCAAAATGCCTGGCATTTCTTCTTATTTAGACCTTCAAATTTGTATTTATGTACTTTTATCTTTGCTTATGAGTATATTAACTTTATACAGGATCTTTTGGCCCCTTGTGTAACTGAGTTCATTCTCCCCTCTCTTTTCCTCTCTATTTTTTTTACTTTTTTTTTTAATTGAAGTACAGTCAGTTACAATGAGTCAATTTCTGGTGTACAGCATAATAGTTCAGTCATTCATATACATATATATATATATTTGTTTTCATATTATGTTTCATTATAGGTTACTACAAGATATTGAATATTAATTCCCTGTGCTATGCAGAAGAAACATGTTGTTTTATCTATTTTATGTATAGTGGTTAGTACGTGCAAATCTCAAACTCCGAATTTATCCCTTCCCACCCCCTTCCTCCCCTGGTGACCATAAGTTTGTTTTCTATGTCTGTGAGGCTGTTTCTGTTTTGTAAATAAGTTCATTTGTGTTTTTTTAGATTCCACATATTAATTTCAGCACTGACATTTTTAGTTTCCCTATCAATTTCTCTTTAATTTAGCATGTTGTAGATATTTATTAACTTATCCTATATATTTTTATAGTCTGCATATGTATATATTTGTAAATCTATATATTTATCATTTGCTTATTTAATCCATATTTATCTAATATTAATCTATATTATATAATTAAAACAAATTTGATTATTTGTTCATTAGACAATGTACTGATTTAAAGCTAATGACTATGAGACTATTTTTTATTTCTCTTTTTCCCAACTTCTTCTGCTACTCTCTGTCTTCCAATTTCTAGTTTTTACAGTTTTACTTACACAGTTCAGGTTTATAACAGTTATAAACTATTCTTTAAATATGATGGCCTTCTATATTTTACTGAGAAGCTGATTTTAAAAATTAGAGAATATAAATGCATTTAAAACATTAAGTTTATGTAAAAGGCTTTTACTCAAAAATGTTATTAACTCCAGAAAGATGAAAATGTAATCTTGTGCTATTTAATAGCCAACAGTCAATAAATGATCTGCTTTGTATTATATTCTAATACAGTCTCCTTTAATTTTTTTCTAACATATTCTGTTTTCTGAGTCATACTTACTTGCCTTAAAAAAATTCCATCATTTTTTGAATTGAGATCTTGATTTTTTTTCTTCCTAGCTATATATTTTAAGTTAGTTGAATGTCTGACTTTATTTTGCCTTAAAATTTGATTGTCAGTTTTTCTAAGTTTTCTAGGTTAATTCTTAATACTTAAAAACATTATTGTCATCTGGGATATCAGCTGGCTATAGAAAATGTGATGATGGGTGATTTCATTTTTTTCTCTCTTTCTCCCTTGGCGTTATACTCATAAAAATTCAGAAATGTATTTCTAAATATTTGTCTTATTTAAATAGCTTGTTCAGTTGTTGTGCTTCTAAAAAAACATTTTTTTTTTTTTTAGAATGATGTTCTCCAGGTCCATCCATGTTGCTGCAAATGGCATTAATTTATTCCTTTTTATGGCTGAGTAGTATTCCAGTGTGTGTGTGTGTGTGTGTGTGTGTGTGTGTGTGTGTGTGTGTGTGTGTGTGTGTGTGTGTGTTTGTGTGTATACACCACATTTTATTTATCCAGTCATCTCTAATAGACATTTGGGTTGTTAGTTCCTCTCATCCATAAATTTTGCTTCCTTCTGAAATTTTATTATATAGATATTCTCTCTCTTATTTCTATCTCCATATATCTCTTTATGTTTCTCTTATATTTTCTATCTCTTACTATACACAGCTACAGCT
Source organism: Camelus ferus (assembly GCF_009834535.1). Taxonomy (NCBI): domain Eukaryota; kingdom Metazoa; phylum Chordata; class Mammalia; order Artiodactyla; family Camelidae; genus Camelus; species Camelus ferus. The sequence continues at coordinate 100,601,056 of NC_045696.1, forward strand.
ACATGAAAAATTCTTTTCTCTTCATCAATAAACTCCTCCAATTTCACTTGCTTTACCAGTTCAAATATGTCCATCATTTTCATGTTGTTTTATTTCTTAGCATCTGGTGTTATGATGGTCTGATTTTATTTGTGATTCTAAGACTACAGTATTTGTAGCTGGTGCAGATTTTCTCTGCAGTTGTGTTGGCTTGTTTACCTCGAATGGGGATGACTCATTTTGGCATGTGTAGGAATCTTGGACAGACACACATCCCTGCATGAAAAGCAGGCAGACAGACGGAGATGCTCAAAATTTCCAAATAAAGAAAAGTTAATATACAGGTTACACTTCATTGACGCTGACACAGCTTAAATTTTATTTGTCCTAGAAAAGACAAGGGTTGAAGAAGAATCTACTTTTGCCTGTGCTTTGTCTGGCAGAACAACTTGCCAATAGTTCAACAAAGAGCAATGCAGGAAAAAGTGCATCCCTGGCAGTGAGAGCAATGTGTGCAAAGGCACAGAGGCAAGGAGAAAGTGGAACAGGTGTTGAGTTGAAGTAGCTCAGTGTGCAGGGGCAAGGGGTGTATTCTGGACTGGTTCACCTAACTAGCTTCAAGATGGAGCAGAGATTCCCAGACCACGTTCAGCCTTTTTTCTGCCTTTTAAATGGACTTCAATTTTTAAGAGAAGCTTTAGGGTCAAAGAAGAACTGAGCAGAAAGTACAGAGAGTTCTCATATATCCCTTGCCCCCACCTCCAGCTTCTCGACCATCAACATCCCTCATCAGAGTGATGTTACAATTGATGAACCTATACTGACACATCATTATCATCCAAAGTCCATAGTTTATATTAGGGTTCACTGTAGATGTTGTGCAGTCTATGGGTTTTAACAAGTGCATAATAGTGTGTATCCCAAGTTGTAGTAGCATACAGAATAGTTTCGCTGCCCTAAAAACCCTCTTTGCTCTGCTTTCGTCTCTCTCTCCTTAAACCGTGGCAACTACTGATCTTTTTCCTGTCTCAATAGTTCTGTCTTTTCCAGAGTGTCACATAGTTGGAATCCTACATTTCAGATGGGCTTCTTTCACTTAATAATATGAGTAACAGGCATTTAAGGATCCTCCATGTCTTTTCATGGCTTACTAACTCATTTCTTTTTTTTTTTCCTTTTTTTAAATAAACTTTTTTTACTTTGGAATAATTTAAGATTTCAGATAAGTTGAAAAGGTAGTACACCCCTCACCCAATTTCAGTTTCCTCTGATGTCATTTTAAATTACTGTGGTATATTTTTCAAAACTTAAGAAACCAACCAATGTAGTACATTACTATTAATTAACCTCAGACTTTTTTCAAATTTCACCTATTTTCCATGAATGTTCCTCTAAACTCCAGACTTTAATTACATTTCACTAATTTTTCCTTTAAGGTTCCTTTTCTGCTCTGAGATCCAATCCAGGGTACCACATTGCATTTATTTCTTACTTACTTATTATTTTAAGAATCAACAGAATGCAGTAATCCATTCATAAAGGACAGTCAAATGTGCTTATACATATTTAAGAAATCAATCATCTAAGTTATAAATATTAAGTAGTTCATTTGTGTCCTTTTTTTTTAGGTTCCACATATAAGTGGTATCATATGGCATTTTTCTTTCCCTTTCTAGCTTATTTTTAGAATTTTCTTTTTAGAATGATGATCTCCAGGTCCATCCATGTTGCTGCAAATGGCATTATTTTATTCCTTTTTATGGCTGAGTAGTATTCCATTGTGTGTGTGTGTGTGTATCACATTTTCTTTATCCAGTCATCTCTTGATGGACATTTGGGTTGTTTCCATGTCTTGGCTATTTTAAGTAGTGCTGCTATGAACATTGGGGTGCATGTGTCTTTTTGAATTATGTTTTTCTCGAGGTATATGCCCAGAAGTGGGATTGCTGGATCATATGGTAAGTCTATTTTTTGTTTTTTAAGTAACCTCCATACTGTCCTCCATAGTAACTGCACCAATTTACATTCCCACTAACAGTGTAGGAGGGTTCCCTTTTCTCTACACCCTCTCCAGCATTTATTGTTTGTAGACTTTTTAATGATGGTCATTCTGGCTGGTATGAGGTGATATCTCATTGTAGTTTAGATTTGCAGTTCTCTAACAATTAGTGATGTTGAGCATCTTTTCACGTGCTTGTTGGCCATCTGGATGTCTTCTCTGGAGAAATGTCTATTTAGATCTTCTGCCTATTTTTTGATTGGATTGCTTGCTTTTTTGATATTAAGCTGTATAAGCTGTTTGTATATTTTGGAAGTTAGTCCCTTGTTGGTCGCATTATTTGCAAATGTTTTCTCCCATTCTGTAGGTTGTCTTTTCGTTTTGTTGATGGTATCCTTAGCTGTGCAAAAGCTTTTAAGTTTAATTAGATCCCATTTGTTTATTTTTGCTTTTATTTCCATTACTCCAGGAGCTAGTTTAAAAAATATATTGCTGTGATTTATGTCCAAGAGTGTTCTGCCTATGTTTTCCTCTAGGAGTTTTTTAGTGTCTGGTTTTAACATTTAAGTCTTTAATCCATCTTGAATTTATTTTTTATATGGTGTTAGAAAATGTTCTAATTTCAGTCTTTTACGGGTACTAGCTCATTTCTTTTTTGCTCTGAATAATAGTCTATTGTCTGGGTGTACCACAGTTTATTTATCTACCTAGTGAAGGACATCTTGGTTGATTCCAAGTTTTGGCAATTAGGAATAAAGCTAATATAATAATACACAACCACACTTTTTGTGGACATTGTTTTTCTCTTTTAAGTCAGAAACTACCCTCAATATTTGAAGGTGCTGTGTTTTGGAGGTTTTTTGTTGTGGCAGATAGAAATACTAATACAGCTGAGCATTAATTATGTTGAAAAATCTTACCTAAGCACCTCAGTTTGTACAAGGAGATTTCAATCTTAACCAATTAATTTGATCTCCAAAGTACAGAAATTTAATAATCTTAGTGTTTTATAATTACAAAATTCAATGATGTTATAAATTACCAAATTATGTAACTGTATTAGCAAAAATTTCAGGGATAAAATAAAAACAAACTATATTTTTAGAGTTTATAAACTGAATGATAAGAGGTTCTCTGCTCACCAAGTGGTTTGGATTCAGTTGAATTACTTATTTTTTATTGTAATAATAGAAAAAAATGTGCATTTCTGTATATATGTGTGTGAAAATGTTCAATAAGGTATGAGAAGTTTAACCAAAAATACATTTGAAAATTATGCCAGTTACCAGACAAAACATAAGATATGTGACCTTCTACAACATTTGTGATGTAGCTAGTATCATTTATTTTGATAGCTGTTCCACATTTAAAAAATTAAACTCCTTCAATATTATCAGTCATTGTTCTTGACATTAGAATGTAAGGATGAAAACCCTTGGACTCTGCTCTCAAGTAATTCAATCTTGCAGGGGAGGTGCCTATAAACAAACAGCACAATGCTTGGTTGTAAGGGCATCAATAAATGTCTTAAACATATTACAGCAACAGCACAGAGGAGAAATACAAGGTCACCAAGTGTATAATTCTTTTTAGTGATTGGACAGCCAAGTGAAGATTCGAGGAACCAGGGATATCTGATGAAATTGTTGAATGATGAGAAGTAAAGGTCTTACATCTGTTAAGTATTTACAATTTAGGGTGTTACAATTCGAATGCTTATCTTGCCAAAGCCTCCAAATACATACATACAGGTATTTTATTTACCAGGTGGATAAAATTATAAAGTTTTTGAGAAATGCACAGTTTATAGCTGATATCTTTGGGTAGTAGTGTCTTCAAAATACCAACTAATCTAGAAGTACATACTCCAGTTCCAGTCGTACCTGTAATAGCCTCTCCGATGGCTTGCTTCTCCATTTCTGATAATATGCCTTTAAAAACAATGTCCTTTAGGGTTCAACGGACCATGAAATAGTCTGCAGAAGTGCCCCTGGTGCCAGCACTGAGACAAACACTCATTTTGGCTGTCAGCTGAAAGAACTTGGAGGAGATGAAGCACATTTATTATGTACTGATATATTCTGACTCGATAATCCTTTTTCGTTGGAGGCACTATAAAAGCAAGTGCAGATCACTGTTGGCAAAATAGTAAAAAAAAATAAAATTCAGTTGAGCTGCGGAAGTTTTGCTTCCAATTTCACAGCTGGGTAATTTTCTTTATAAAACTTCTATTAAAAAGTTACGCTGGGAATGAGTATATTATTAAATAAACAATTTAGAATATAGTAAAGTCAGATGAATCAGCAGCCCTTCAAAATAATAATCTTTATATTTTAAAAATTTGATGGTTTTCCTGTGTTATACAATCAGTGGTTCAGTTAAATGACTAATAAGAATTGGCATTATTATTAGAATGAAAACTTATAGTCAAATTTTTATAAGCCTTTTTATTTTTGGAAATATTAAATAAATATCCTTTGTGTTTATAACTGTGGAAAAATAAATCCTAAGTATTGTTTTTTCAATATTCTGAAATAGTAAAATAAAAAGTTGTTTCCTGTTTAGCCATAACCTTAAAAAAGTGGTAGTAAATGCTAACTAGAAGGTAAATGAAATAGGGTTAAATTAACTTCTCAGGAATAAAAAATAGGTATCTTAAACCTGTTTGCCATCTTTCAAAGGAAAGAGACACCCATTTAATTGTATTTTGCATATGTCATGTGCATATCTAAACTGTTATCTTTTTAAATGGCAAGTTTTTCTTTGTGAACAGTACTCGGCCATCTCTCTTCCTGTGACTCAAAGCACTTTGGCATCTCACCCTGTCCTACATTTATCCCAGTCATGAGTGAAATAGCAATGGTGCTTAGAATGGCATCCAGGTATTCTGATCTGGAATGAGTGTGGTGAACTTTTACACCTAGCGGTTCTGCCATTTTTACAGCAACTATTCCGGACTATGTCTCAAGTCACAATAGCCAGCCTTACCCCTCCCTCATCCTGGTGTGTATCCTAAAGTACAAGTCAGTGATTGTAGATTCAGGGAGCAATGGTGGCTCTGTGGAACACGTAAAAAGGTTTTACCAGTTACAGTTAATAAGAAACTAATCTGTATAAAAGGACATTTTTTCCCCTTGATTGTCTCTTTATTCTTTATCACATCATAGGAAAATTGATGGATACATTTTTTACCAAATTTAGGAGAGTAAGTTTTGGATAGCCTATTTGGAATACATGCTATGTGATACACTTAAAATTAACTTTGGAGGTTTAGACTGTATCTCAGAAAGATTATTCCTCAAAGAAGCCTGTTTTCACAGTCACATGCAGAGCTGTAAGCAGCTCCTCCAGTAAGTAGTGGCAAAGATCTATTTATTTCTCAGAGGCTAATGATTTCCCCAGGCAGTGACACTGAGTCCCACTAGCCCAAATGAACACATTTGCCATCATTTTTATAAACATACCCTATAATTAATCTTATGTATATTAAGCTTTTCAAACTAAGGAATGGGTTCTAATAGAAGAAAGTAAATACACTTAATCTTATTTATTCCTATATAAATATATACATACTATTTTCATTATGCAAAATCCAGCCATTCCAGAAATATATTCCATATTTCACCAAACTTAAGATAGTACATCTGTTTTTTTATCTATTACTGTTTTTTATCTATTGCTAAGAAAAAAGTGACTTCCAATTAATCAGTAATGTAATACTTTCTTTTTTAAAAATTTAGCTTTATGCTTTTGAAAAACAATCTTTACAACTCAGGCATAGGTTTTAATTGTTGTTTTTGTTTTAATGTAGAGGAGGAAACATTTCTCCTCTACCTTCTTATGGTTTCTGGTTATTCCTAAGAATTAAACTGACATAGAACAGATTAGCAGGAGAAAAGAATACATGATTTAATGTTTTTTTTTTTTTCACATACATGGGAACTTTCATAAGAAAAATGAAAGCTCAAAGTTTGTTAGAGGCAAATGTTTATATACTGACTTGGACGAAGAGTAGTAAATTATGTAAACTTGACAAGGCAAGTTGGGCTAGGGTAGTTAATCATGAAAAAGTGAGTCGAAGCTTAAGAATTAGTTTAACAAGGTTTATTTGTACAGATTTCTCTCTACCTCAACTTCTCATCCCTGCTGATAATGTTTCTTTCCTCATGGTGTAGGGACAATATCTTTCCCATGAGGGCTTTATCTCCTGCTTTCAAGGGTTTAAAAAAAAAAGGAAGGTCAGAATGTTCTTTTGCATCCGCTGTTTTTTGAAAGCTTTTAACTTAAAATAGTCAATATGTCACAGTGGCATATTTTGGGATGACATGTTCTGAACTCCTTCATTAATCACCATTTTGCATATTGTATTAATTCCCTATTGTTCTGTAACAAATTACCACAAATTTAACGGTTTAAAACAACACAGGCTTATTGTCTTACAGATCTGGGAGTCGGAGGTCCAAAATGGGTCAGCAAGGATGTGCTTATTCTGGAACAATAGGAGAAAATCTATTTTCCTCGTTTCTTCCGGCTTCTAGAGGCTCCTCCTTTCCTTGGCTCAGCCCTTTCCTCCATCTTCAAAGCCAACAGCAGAGTATCTTCAGATTTCTCTCTCCCTGTCCCTCCTCCTTTCCATTTCTTTCTCCTTCCCTCCCGCTCTCTCTTCCCTACTGCACATCTCTCCCCAGCCCTCACATCTCTCCCCAGCTCACATCTGCTTCTGTCATCCCATCAATTTCTCTGACTGTGAGCCTCCTTCCTCTCTTCTAAGGACCTTTGTCCCGGATAATCTTCCCACCTCAAAATCTTTAATTTAGTCACATTTGTAAAATCCCATTTAGCAGGTAAGGTAACATAGTCACAAGTTTGGGGGATTTTAGGATGTGGACATCACTGGATGCCACTATTCTTCCTGTGGCACACACATAAAAGGAAAAAAATATACAAGTGAAATAAATGGTGGCTTCTCTAAATTTTCACGTCCAGAGTTAACTTTTAAAAACATTTATTTATAGAAATATAAAACTTATTAGGAAAGCATTAGAATCAAATATATATAATTCAATAAAACATTGCAAAGTGAACACATGAGACATGACAGATAAAAATAGAATATTGCTTGTACTGAGGAAGCTCGGGCCACCCCTGAATCTCTCCTTCCTCCTTCCATTACGTAAATAAGCGCTCTTCTCACTTACAATACCATTTTTTTTTTTTTTTGGTGTTGCCAAGTCTGAACTTTATACAAATTGAATAACATAGCAAGGCTCTGTGTGTGTGTTTGCATGCATGTGTGTGTCTGTGTAGCTTGTTTTGCTTAATATTTTACTTTTGAAATGAATACATTTCATTGTGGGCACTGTAGCTGATCATTTTCATTGCTGTATAGTATTCCGCTGATAGAATATACCACAATTTATTTGTCTATTCTGTAGTTGATTGACATTTTGGTTGTTTCTAGTTTAAGAATATTCTGAATAATGTTTTTTGAATAATCAGTTACTTGTTTCTGAGGAATACATGTGCATGTTTTTATTGAGTATATTCCAGGCAGTGAAATAGCATCAGCCTTGGACATGTGTGTATTCAATTTTGGATGACACTACTATGCTGATTTCCAAAGTGATTCAACTACTTTTTTACTCTGATGAGTAGTGTATGGAAGTTCTAATTGTTTGCTTTATACATCCTTGCCAATAGTTTAATTATTAGTCTTTCTCACTTGAAGCATTCTGGTGTATATGTACCAGTATTTCACATTACACTAGTGTTATATTTCAAGTTGGAATTTCCTTGATTATTAATGAGATTGAGCACTTAAGCATATTTTCATAATGTTCACTGGGCTTTTGGATATTCTCTTTTGTGAAATGTCTACTTAAGGATTTTGCTCATTTTTCAACTTGACTGTCTTTTTCATTATTATTTGCAAACGTTCTTTATGTATTCTGGATCTCAGCCCTTTGTTGGTTTTATGTTGCAAATATCTTATCCCATACTGTGGCTTGCCTTTGCATACTTCTAAGGGAATTTTTGATTTAATAAACAATTTTTGACTTTTAATGTCCAATGTATTAATATTTTTCTTTATGGAAAGTGATTTTGAGTTCCATTTGAGACTTTTTTTTCTTTCTAGCTTTTCAGTAACAATATTCTGTACTGGGCTTATAGTAGGTACATGTCATGAACAAGCATTTGAAGAGTGAATGAATATAAGAGTGATCGCTGATGGTTATCCCATCACACTTTTATCCTTACGTATGCCATGAACTTACTTAAGCCCATTGTATAAAGGACTTCTGCTTGTAGCTTCTTTTTAAAACTTCTCTCTCATATATTTCTATGCTTCCTTCTATGTAATCTATTTGCTCTGGCTGCCACAAAATTAAGAATTTTTTTAACCTTCCTCATCAGGGGCTTACGTATATAAAGATGGCTTAACTGATTTGTCCTTGATACAATATTGATGACTATTAGATTTCTGAGGTCACACATTTGGCATACATTATCTCCTTGTTCTGTTTAGCCCTCTAGGTGATCACCTGTCTGGTATGAAGACAGTGAAAGGGAGACCTACCTGGTCTGAAGCCTGATTTTCTGCAATCCAAGCCCACTCACAGGACACATGAGGAGAGTGAGTCTCTACCTTTTCCCAGATGTGGTTTGCATGAGGCAGAGATGTCAGCCCGTTAATAGAACATGTTGAGTGACAACATTTATCACTATGTGGTTATCAGACCTTAGGATTTACTGGTTACATTGATCAATCAAATGGTGGGAAAGGCAGTAAGTGTGCTACATCTCACAAGTTCTCAAATATTTATATTTTATATTTACATATTTACACAAAAGCTTTCCTCTGTTTTCCTTCTAACAAGGTATCTTCCTGCAGTAATTTTACTTCTTGAGGAATCCAGTAATGCGGCCTACTTCTGTCCCTACTGGGCATGTGCATCCAGCTCCTGTGTGATTTGTGTTGAAGCCCGATTGACTTCAACATAATCTGTCCTTCATGATGATCTTACAGCTGGTCTGTTTTCTTCTAGTCATCTGCTATCCATATACTCTTTAGTGGTCAAAAATATGCAAAGAAACAGACGTTTGCTAATGACTGTAATAGGCACCAGCTGGAGTTAACATCACAAGTTTTAAAAACTCTCTTTGTTCTTTGTTTTTGTGTTTTGGTGGAAGCCTTTCACTCCCCCTTTTGAAACACTCTTAGACTTGTTTTTATAATTTATTTTATTTCTAGCATTATAATTTCCCTCAGCTCAGTTTTGCAAATAATCACAATGCAGAAAAACAAACAAATAAAGCGACTGAATCATTCTTTCCAAACCTGCTACTGATTTTCATCTCAAATTAAATACACCAAAATTTTTCCAGTTACTCAGATTAAAAAAGCCATATTCACATTTACTTCTTTATTTGGGAAGCTGTCACATCTTGTAGATTCCATTTCTGCAATGGTTCCTCTTTCTATTCTCTATTCTGGGACTCAAGTTCAAGATCGTCAGGTTCTGCACTTTCAAGCCAGCTAGCACACTGTTGCTAGACTGTTCCTCCTAATGCATATGTTTAAAAATAACATTTTAGTTCTTATAATAACTAATAATAACTCTCTGTTGCTAACAAATCAATGACCAATGATTTTGATTCAAAGGTTTCCTAAGGTATTCTTATTTACTTTTCAAAATATATCAGTCCCTACCTCCAATAGTTCTGATGTTTTTAGCTCCACAGATTTGTTTGTTCATCTCACTTTTATTCCTAGATTGTCATGTGATATATGCATTTTGGAAAAAGCACATTCATCCTTCAAAGCTCTTTTCAGTAATGAGAAGAGTTTTTTGCTCCTTTAGGCTAATGACCACATTTTAATAAGACCGCAACTACTCTCCCAAAAAGGGCAGGACACCAATCGGGACACTTTATAAGGAACCGCTCCTTCAGTCCTCACCATCCCTCAGAGGAGGGAGGCATCATGCCCCGGTTTTGGCTGAGCAAGCCAAGGCCTGGAGTTTGAGTTCCCCAGGTTCTCAAAGCTGGTCCCCCTCCCATCACCTCCCCTGCGAGCCTGGTGCTGCTCTCTGCTGGTTCTCTGAAGGCAGGGGAAGGTGATGAGAAGATGACCTTGATGCTTCAGTGCTGCAGGTTCTCCCACTTAGCGCCCACCAGCATCACCCCCCAGGGCTCATTAAGACTTGTGACCGGACCCCACCCTTAGAGGAGGGGGTGGGGCCTGAGAATTGGCATTTCTAACAAATTCCCAAGTGCCGCTGGTGCTGCTGGTCAGGGACCACACTTTGTGATGAGGCTCCTCCCGCCTGGGCTGTGCCTCCGCTGGATGTTGGTGCGCCTTCCTTGGCTTTTTCTCTCGGTGCCTCTCTTACAGTTGAGCTGATATATTCCCAAGAATTCTTAACAAAGTGGTGCAATGCTGCTGTGTAGCCGTCCTTCAGGAACAGCCCCTCGCGTGAAAATGGCCCCTCAAGTGTCGATGTTGTCCTCAGATTTCCTTGGATCCCTTTCACTGTTTCTGCCCCCTCCCTTATTTCCTCCTCTGCACCCGCCTTGCTGTGGCTTCCCTTCCGACAGCAGGAGCTGCGGCTCTTTACCAGAGGAGTAGGTACCCTGGAGCGGCCAGAGCCCGCCCACCCTAAGGACAAGCTGGGAGAGCTGGGAGTGCCCGGGGGCTCACAGCTCCCGGGGGACGCCTTTAGCCAATGACCAGACTGGTGCTGGAGAGTGGAAGCCGAGCTCCCGGCTCAGCACAGCTCAGGAGTGATTTACACTGAATTCTCCCCGCGGGATCCAGCTGATGCTGCCAAGACGGCAGGACTTTGCCTGACATGGCATCCTGCTTGGTGATGACTTCTCTGTCCTTCCTCGCTCCCTGACTAGTTTTGCCCTGGGCACGTCCTTCATATCATGTACCCAGATCCTCATTACAAGGGTCTGGCTCTGGGGAATCTGGTCTAAGACTGCAGTCCAAACCTCCAGTTGTCTTCTAGTTTAACTAGACGTAACTTGTGGGATACGTCAAGTTGCTTAAGTCCCCGAATAGCAAGTGCAGAATACTGCCTGGCGTTCTGAACAGGTTCTAGTATATGATTGCTTCTGGCCCAGCTCTTAAACCCTTATGGGTGTTTGAGAGGGTCTCTTGAAGGCGAGAAAGTTAGGATTTATCATTATGTTTGTGAAGGAAGACACGCTTACCCGTATAAGCATATTGTTATAATGACTCTGATGGAATGGGCTGTAGTGTGTGCCCCTGGCTTAGAGAGCCTGAACTCTCCTGGGCTCTGAGAGTCTGGGATTTGATTAGTGTTGGCTGTAGTCTAGTCTCTTATCAGCTATTTCTGCAGCACATCACTTCTGTGTCTTTCAGCAATGTCTTTGCTGGGAAATAATTCTGACAATCTGGTCTATTTTAAATTTATCAAATAATTGTATGCAGCCTAGTCTTAGTGGATTTTCCACTAAAGGGCTCCGTATTTTCTTCTTGACAAGCTTCATCTCACTTTCTGTTAAGTTGTGATAAGCAGACAGTGTCTGGCTAAGAGGCCATGGCTTACTGTATTTTCAGTTCTGAGGGCTTTATCGAAATACCCAAAATAAAGGATGGGATTTATAGACCTTTAAACTCTATCACATACCTATTGCTAAGTTCGCCTCCATCATTTCTTATAACCTTGTTTCTTGAAATCAAGTATTTCGGTTACATTTTTTTTTTTTTTGTAATTCTTATTGTCTTTTAGAAAATGTTTGGCTACAAGACATTTATACAAAATAGGAGAGCCATCATTCCAGGTATATCATTTTATCAGTTTTCTGTGTTACATTATAAATTCACAACACTGTATTATCCCCACAATTGTCATTTTATAGCATGCTTTGCAGATGGAGAGTTCTTGTGGCTACTTTTTGTTTATTTTTTATTTTTTTTAATTTGCAAATGACTTGAGTTCCTTTTCACTATACAAAATTATCTTTACTTCCAATAGGAATTCTACTTATGTTTAGAAACTGGCATTTTGGAGAGTCAAAGACATGAATCAAGATCTTTACTCTTTTTATAAAAGTTCAAAATATGCTGAAACAGAATATACTGATTTGTGAACTTTTTGATTTATTGCAATCAATAAAACTTACATTTTTATGTACAAAAATACATATCAGCCAATTAAGATTACTTTTTTGACAAATATTTTTATATATTAAGGATACATTTTATATGTCTAATTGGGCATTACAGTTGAGCAACTTTAGTAATAAGAGTTCTTGCTGCTTTGGTTAACCTTAGGAGGATGTAACCTAGAGAGATTTTAACTCTGGCTTTTGGCAAAATGGCCTTGGAATCAAGAGGAAAGATCAGTGAAAAGCTGGTTTTGCTATGAAGGATTAGAGTCAGGGAAACACTTTAAACATTGAGCTCTGCTTAGAGAGGCATGTAGATACATAGTTATGAGTAAATATTTCCATTAGTCTGATCCCATCAGTTTACTTCTTCCAATGGGAGGATGATGAGAATGATGAAAATCTATCTGATTCACCCATAAGCCACAGATGCCTCTTCTCCAGGGAAGAAGGCCCAGACTCCTAAGAGTCTTCTTATGGATGCTGAGGGTGACATGGCTACTTTTCTGTGCCTCACTCACCTCTTGAAGCTTCTCACTCTGAGAGCCCAGCTTGTATTAGCTCTGTTCACATCAAACCTGAATGAAACTTGGCCTCTTTTACTGTATTCCCTAAGAGATACAGTTGTGCTCAGCAGTGCTTGGATTTTGTGACCTTATTCTTGACCTTGGTGTATAGAGGAGAATCAGCGAGTACCCAGTATTCTATGACCTCAAAGACATCTACGTCAATGAATCAGCCATGCTACTCCCCTGCCTTCTGAAGCCTACCCACTCCCTTCTACTTATCTGCCTGCCACAGGGAGCACCCTGGACAGTGGATCCTTGTTCTCTACTCTACTGTCTATTCCCATGAGAACAATCCTACTCTGCTACTCCCCTTTCTCCAGTGCCTCAGGCAGTCTGCCTGTCTAAACCCCTCTGAAATTCTAGCAAATACAATTTTCCCTCTTATTTAATATTAATTCACTGTCTTATTGTGTGACACCTTCTGGAAAACAGTCATGATCAGAGTGGTATGGTAACCCAATGGAAGCAACCATCCCTTCTCAGGGATGGGAAGATCAAGTGAGATCTTCTAAGAGATTATTTTTGAACTGGTACTTAAATAATTAGTAGGAATACAGAAGGACAGTAGGAATACAGAATCTGAATATATATGTATCCATTACAGCTCATTACAAGAAATTGAATATAGTTCCCTGTGTTGTATAGTAGGTCCTTGTTTATTATTTTATATATGGTAGTGTGTTATCTATGACTCCCAGCTGAATCACTTTGCTGTCCACATGAAACTAACACTGTAAATCGACTACATTTCAATTAAAAAATAATTAAAAATGAAAAAAATAAGATATTGTGACTCATTATCTTATGTTGATTTCCATGAGAAGCAGATTCTGAGTTGGAGATTAGCTGCAGAACATTTATCGAGGAGAGCTCTTGGGAAAAACAGTGCTAAAGGGGGAAGCGGGACTGGGCAGAGGGAATGATTCAATCATGATGTCAAGGAACAGAAGCCTCAAGTGATCTCCTGAAGCTCCAGAGCTGGACAGTCCTCAGAGTTGTCCTCGGTCAAGGTGAATGGGCAGGCTGGGACTGAGTATCCCAACACTGACCTGCCAAGAAACACGGGCTGCCTCTGAGAAGAATGCATGAATAGGAGCAGACAGCTCTCCCCTGGAGGACAGTGACCAGAGCCAGCTGGGAGAATTGGTGCCAGACTCTTGGAGTCTGGGTAGCACACAACGGGATGTCAACTTTGAGAGCAGATACCTGCTGTTCTCTTTCGGCCCTACTAGAGAAAATGTAGCATATAATGCAACTGCTAACATTTGTAGAATGGATGGTCAGTTTTCCTGAGTACTAGAAAATTAATCATCTCCTGTGGTGTTAACTTTCCTGAGACATATAGATATAAATAATGACTAAGCGTTTTCTTGAAATGTTTACCATCTTGATCCTGGTTGACAATGACATCATACCATCTTTAGCCTGGGTGACAATTTTGAAAGTTTATAACAGTTGACTTGAAGATTTTAGACTCTCTGACTTATTTAGATTTAAACTTGTTGAGGTAGAAAAAATGATCTAGATGACTTATTTGAGACTAAGTGAGCTTAATTTTATTCTGACATATGGTCAAATATTATGGTAATTGATTCAGTCCCTCATGAGAAATTCTAAATGCTAAAAATCGCTTTTCCAATATGCATATTGTATATATTTAACACAGTAAGGTCACAGATCTAAATTTATAGCTAGGCCTGTAATGAATTTATTAATGATGGGACACTATCAAAAGCTTAATATTTCTAAATATCTTATATCACTACTTAATTTTTTTATATCAAAGTAGCTCGCTTTACATTAAAGATTTCCTACCACAGCAATTGCAATAATTAAACTCACTGAAGCCTGACTAGGTATAAAGTGTAAACATAGGCTTTCTTTGTTGCATGAAAAATGCGTGTACTTTATTTTCAAAGACTGGGACTGTTTATTAGGGATGATTTCATTTTAAAATGTGTACTTTTGATAGGCAGAAAAAAGTAAAATGGAGTTAACTGGTTGAGTTGCAGTAGAAAATACATTAATTATTCAAGAAAATTTGTATTATATATATCTATATATATATAAAATAGAAGGAGAATATCAAATGATTGTGTCTTTAAATAGGAAAAAAGCATTTGGCAAAATTCAGCCCCCATTCATAATACAAACTGAGCAAACTGAAAGTGGAATGGGTGCTTCAATCTTACAAAAGACGACTAAGGAAATGAGACATCAAATTCAGTGCTCAATACTTACATATTAAATGCTTCACACAAGATGAGAAATAAGAAAAAGATGACCATTCTCTTCTCTTTTAGATAACATTATACTAGAAGTCCTAGTGAGGGCAATAATGCAAGAAAATAAAACAGTAGCATAAATCCTGGAAACGAAACTACTCAAATTAACACATGAATTCAGTAAGGCAGGGCATATGGTCAATATATAAAAATCTAATAAATTTTAATGTTCTAGCAGCGGATAATTGGAAAGTGAAAATTTTAAACTATTATTCACAGTGTATCAACAAGTAACTTAACAAAAGAGATGCAGAAATCCCTCTATCCTGAAAACTACAGTGTTTCAGAGAGCAAAAGACCTACGAATAGGGTAACAATAACAGGTTTATAAACTAGAAGACTCGATACTATTAAGGTGCCTTTTCTCTCTGTATTGGTTTTCTAAAGCTGCCATTAAAAAGTATCACAAACTGAGTAGCTTAAATAATAGAAATTTACTGTCTCACATTCCTAGAGGCTGGAAGGCTGGAATCAAGAGCTGTCTGTTGGGTGTGAGGGAAAAATCTGTTTCACGCCTCTCTGCTGGATTGTGCTGGCTTGCTGCCAACCTTTTGTGTTCCTTAGCTTGTACACACACCACCCTAATCTCTATTTTCATGTTACGTGGCATTCTGCTTGTGTGTGTGTCTGAATCCAAGTTTTTCCCTTTAATAAAGACATCAATCATATTGGATTAGAAGGCCACTCTACTCCAACACAGCTCCACCTTAACTAATTACATCTGCAGTGACCCTATTTACAAATAAATACATTCTTAGGTCGTGGGGGTTATGATATCAACACATGAATTTGGGAGGGGACACAATTCAATATATAATACTGTACAAATTTATCTACAGTTTTAATACAATCTCAACAGAAATTCCCAGTGGGTTTTTTTTTTATTTGTTTGTTTGTTTGTTTTGGTAAATGTAACAATCTGATTTTAAACTTAATGGATATTACAAGGACCTAGAATATCCAAAACTTGTTGAAAAGAAGACAACTATTAGAAGGCGCATACAACCTGTTCAACAAGAAAATTTTAGAAGGAAACAGAAGACAACAAATCTACACTATTGAGTAGGAAATACTTTTAGGACACATAAAACACTAAGCATGAAAGTAAAAAAAAAAAAAAAGCAAACATGGTGCACAAACACACGTACTATACAAAGTGGTAAAATGAACATTGTCAAAATTAGAACTGCTTTTCAGGAGAGACTGATGTTACCAAGGTGTTGGGTGATGCTAGCATGGGAAACCCTATTACAACAAGCAGTCCAAACTTGGAAACCTTTTTGTCCTTAAGTGCCTGAGACTCCTTTCCCCCATGAAACTACTGGCCTGGCTTGGGGGAAATTCTACTCCCTCTGATACTGTCAGCACTTATGCGTGGGTGCCCCATTGGTATCAGATAAACCAAGTAGACCAAAAATAATAATCACAAAACCTCTGATAATTAAACTTATGGAACCACAGAACAACAAAGCAGAATAGGAACAGTGGGCTTAACCTAAACAAAATGACTGCTTGCTAAAATAAAAAATTTAAATAGGACTCAGGCTCTCCCAACATAGACAACATGTTTATCATACCATAGCCATCTTACCAGGAATCAGAAAATAACACTTGAATGAGAGAAGACAATTAACTGATTCCAGTACTGAGATGTTGAAACTATTCTGACAAAGACTTTAAGGCAGCCATTGTAAAAGTATTTTAAAATCAATGAAAAATTCACTTAAAACAAATGAAAATACAAAAGTTCTCAACAATGAGTAGAAGGAATAAAGATGAATTAAATGGAACTGATAAAACTGAAAAATATAACAAATAAAAAAAAAATCACTAGATGGACTCAATAGTAGAATGACAATGACAAAGACTAGATTCAGTGAATTTGAGAAGCGATCAAAAGAATTTACCTAATCTAAACAATAGAGGAAAAACAGAGTGGGAAAAAATTAAAGAGTTTCAGGGATCTGTGAGACAATACCAAAAGATTCACATTCATGTCAGCGTCTCCCCTAAAAAGGAGAAAAAGAGTGGGACAGAAACAGTATTTGAAGAAAATAGTGACTGAAAACTCCCCAAATTTGGTCAAATTCACAAACCTACAGATTCAAGAAGCAAGGTGAACACCAGGAGAGGATTAGCTCAGGAAAATACACACTAAGACATAATTTAGCGAACCTTTTAGAAAAGAAAGACAGAAAAACTTGATAGCAGCCAGAGAGAAGTGAAATATTACTTATGAAAGACATCAATTTGAATGATGAATTTCTCACCTGAAACCAAGGTGGCTAGAAGGAAGTGGCTTCAACATCTCTTAAGTGCCATAAAAAGAAAGAACACTCAGCTTGTAAATTCCATATTCAATAAAAGCAACCTTCAGGAATGAAGGGGAAAAAAGACATTCTCAGACTAAAGAAAACCACAAGAATTTTCACTAGCTGACCTACTCATAAAGACTGGCTAAAGGAAATTCTTCAAAGAGAAATAAAATGATAAAAGAATTATGAAATGTCAGGAAGGAGGAAGGATGAAAAAGTAGAAATGTAAGTACATACTATATGCTGTACTTTTCCACATGCATTTTACAAATCATATTTTGATGATTTAAAAATTATAACAGCATAAAATATCACAGAAAGTGTTATCTGATGTAATGGAACCAAACTGAAAATCAATAGCAGAAAGAGACAAGGAAAACGTCTAAACATGTGTAAATTAAACAACGAACTTGTGAACAACTCATAAGTCAGAGTAAGTCTCAAAGAAAATTTAAACACAAGTCTTATTTCTAAGACCTGTGCAATAACTAATTTTTCTAGTCTTACAGAAAGTCAGAAAGTATATAGGCCATTTGTGAGTTAAGTTCTTTTTCTTCAGAATTAAAGGTAACATATTGTACAGGATTATTTTCCAAACAACCTGCTCCATCTTGAAAATTATTTTTTTTGCTTTTTGTTAAATTTGGCTATGTGAGTCATGTGTTCTTTTTAAACTTCTAGTACCATAGTCATTAGACCTAAGGAGTAACTACTCTAGGTACAGCTAGTATCCTTAGTTTCTTAACTCACAGATTGTACACCCATTAGAATGGCTAAAATCTAAAAGACTGACAAATGCAACCACTTCAGGATATTGCAGGGCATTTTTGATTCAATTGTTTATTAGAATACGTTCAGTAATAGTGTGAAAGTATTAATGTTGTTAATATCAAGATGACAAATAAAATACCTGTAAACATTTTGTTTCTGTGTTAATGATCAATATTCTCAAATATTTCAAAAAAGCACAGTTTTTTTGTCAAAAACTTTGAAAAAGCATATGTTTTCAGATGAATTTTCTGCAACTATACATATTTATGTATGAATATATTATAATTTTCTTAGGAATCTTATCAGTTATTTAAAAGCATAGAACTAAGTAAGAAAATAACATCACATTTAATTAAAATGAAGAATTATTTCAGCACAGTATAAGATGCACTCTCTTTTATGACAATACTTAGAATAATTTAAAGCTTAAAAATAACTATGACCACCTGTCTTATTTGCTTAGCTGAATTTTGTTGATTTTATCTAGACATATCTAAGTAAGATGACTTTTTAAACATCTGTATCTGGGAAATGCTAATCTGAGTTAATGGAACAAAGATGGTTTTTATTTGATGTGCATTTAATCAATTTAAATTAAAAATACAATTTAAAAAACTTGAGATAATTATTAAATATTCAATAAGACCAGAGAATTATATGTCTACCCTTATCTTCACCATAAAATGAGAACTTTCTGAGGTAAAGTAAGTTCTATTTGAAAATAGATTTGTTTTCAGCTTTCATGTTCATTGAAATTCGTAAGTCATTAATTCAGGAAATACTAAGTGAATATCTGCTGCAGGAGAGTTACTGTCAAGGAAGGGCATAGCTCAGTGGTAGAGCACCTGCTTAGCATGCAGGACGTCCTGGGTTCCATCCCCAGTACCTCCATTAAAGAGAATCACTGTCCAGCACTCAGCAGCGTGGAGGATGGAGAGAAGCATCGGGAGATCCAGACCATATTAAGTACACACCAAGAAAGAGTTGTACAGCCTTTTATATTACAAATGTGAGTGTTACACCATTATTGTCTCAGTGTTCTCATTTGACACAATGGAAAAATGATCATTACATAAAGCATGCCAGAGTGAAGCAAAGGGCAGGGTGAGGAACAAATATACCAAATCTTTACTGTGTCTTTAGTGCTGTTATGATTGACTCTCTGAAGTGTGTTCTCCTTTAGAAGTTGGAAGCAAATGAATTGTGACACATCTGTAATTATCATAGCTAACTGGCTTATCTAGATTTCTTCATTTCTGGGTACAAGCACAAATCTTGGCATCTAAGTGCATTTTCCATATTATTGTTAGAAAAAAGCAAGACTGAAAGCAGCCAAATACGTGGTATTTTCCGTTTGACAAGACTGAGTTCAGTGTTCACGTGTTCTAACAGAAGTATTTCTGTGATTTGTCATTTTGCTCAACAACCTGATTGAGTGTATCAGTGTCTCCTTATGTAAAACATAAATAAATAGAAGATGCTCTGAGGTAATGACTTTCTTTGGACTGGGGCTAACCTAGGACTGAATCAGCACACCAGCATACCTCCCACCACTTCACTATGAAATCACATAGATTTGATTAGATTCCTTCTGCATGATCAGTTTAAGCCTGCCAGTTTGCCTTTCTCTCTCCTACACCTCTCTTCTGAAACACACACACACACACACACACACACACACACACACACACACACACACACACTGTTAAATAAAATTAAAAGTATCTTTGACCCTCACTGGGAAAGAGTATTCACAACCAGTTTCATTGAGATACTGATCAATAGGCTTTGGGAAGACACAGTCTCTATTTTGAATCATTCTTATCTGATTATTTGGTAATTTTTTAGGTAACACTCTTCAAGTTCCACTAACAAATGAGCAGAGTTTTGCTCAACAATGTTTAACTCCTAAATTCTAGAAAAAACCCCACTTATTTTCATATTTGGGGGAAAAAAGAGAAAATTCTTACTCTTCTCAAAATGTTTCTGGAGGGCTCTATCAGAAAATAAAATAGTTTAAATGCAGAGTTAATCCCATTTGTAAGTCTGGACCTGCCTATTCTATTAAGTCACTAACTGGGATGTATTCCCCTTCACATTCAATTTGCCAGTCACACTTGTCTCAGTATTTCAATGAAGATAAATTATAACTGTTGGTAATTAGTTAATTGGTAATTTGCTCATTCATCTCCATATTGTGTTTTGTTTTTGCCATCTTGTTTATTGCATTATTCTTTCCTGTTTTTCATTTCTGAAGATGGGGAACCAAAATTAGAATAAATATCAGCCCTGAAATTCCCAAGTAATATAAGCCAAGCAGCTGTTATCACTTAGGAAATTAGATTTAATTTAGAAGTGAGTGGGGAAAGACAGGAGGACGTGAAATAAGACCCATCCAAAGTATAATGTAAAACTGTAATCCCAAAATAATGCAAAGGTTAGAGTGAAAAATCATAGGAGCAGAACCCATTTTGGAGTTAGAGGAATTATGCTCATTCTGACCCTTCCATTCACTGTGGCGTGACCATAGGCGAGTAAGTTTTCTTCTCTAAACTTCTGCTACATTCTACCAGCCAAGATTCTTAAGTCCAAGCAGTGAAGTTACTGGTTAGTTAAAGAAGAAAAACGTTCATTAAAGGATATTACACAGTCAATCAACACTGAGGAGGACCAGAGAATCAGATCCAGTGTCTTTCCAGCAAAGACAAGTGCCCACATCATACTACACTGTCTGCTGTAAGAAAACCCACACTGCTGCTTCCCCAGGGCACAGACAACACCATGATGCTGTGCATCACATGTCAAAATCTCCACCACAGGGCCATCTCAAAGCATGATATGTCCTTTACCTCTCAATCACATGACAGTTCCTGCAGGATCCCTACTTCCTCATGCAACTTTTCCAAACCAAGGCCTTAAGCAGTTGCATTTCATTAGTAGAGTCTAGACCCTGTGCGCTGTGTTCAAGAAAGTTGAGAAAATGACTTGCTAGCTTTTCCCTTGGGCATGTAGAACTTAAACAGAAATCCTATCTTAATATGGGGTAGAGCAGTGTTTAAAAGTTCTAGATGACCATAAAATTCAATAAGTATGCACTACCATCATAACAATGTCATTATATATCCTTTCTCCATCCCTAAGTTTTCAAACAGAAAAATCATCTCATGAAGGTGATGAACTTTCCTTTGGGAAAAAACAAACAAACAAACCAAGAACATACATAGTCACCTCCCGAAAAGGCTGAAATCCTGCATTCCAGTCGTCACTGCATGCTGTACCAAGTCCAAGGTAGCTAGGTGATATCCATCGCTATATTACCTCCTCAAAGTCCCATCTTGATACTTTGTAACCTATCATAGTATGTGAAGTAACTTTCCAAAATTTTACATTGTACAAAATAGTACAGAAAATGTTAGAAGAGTAAGGAAAGAAGAATCAGTTAAAATATAAATATGTGTATAGAAAACAATATGATTAATGTTTAGATGTCACAGTCATTTTTTTGCAAATGGTCCTGAGAGTCTAGTCTCTTTAAGGCCTTTCTTCACTGTCTTCTCTATGCTCTCTTTGCCTTCAGCCAGAACTTCAGCTTGTCCAGAACTTTTACTTGACATCGTATCCCATACATTAATACCACATCAAGTTGATGCCTCTGTGAGCTTGCCTAATGAAGTCTGCTGTATTTTTCTCTTAATAGTTAGATGGAAACACTTGCAGATCCCAAACACCCTAAACTCCAAACATACATCCTTAGCAACCACTGGAAATCAATGTTATTCCATAATATAATCAGGATCAATCTTTCCAGTCAATATTATAACTCATTTTTTTTTTTTTTGTCCATTCTTCTGTGTTATGAGGAATCCATTAATGGCAAGTTTTTAGCAATTTTGGCTTCCAATTCAATGGAATCAATGCACTTTCCCCTATGTAGAAATATTCCTTTCTTGGGTTCTGTGACAGAAACCCTGCTATGAGTTTTCCATATTGCTTTCTCTTTTGAGACCCAGAGGAAAACTTTTCCCATCCATGTTTGGAGTTTGGTTGGGGCCTTGTGACTGAGGTTTAGTTGCCACAATGTGGTCAGAAGTAACATTAGCTGTTTCCAGATGTGGTCCTTAAGAGGACCCCTAAAAGGACCCCATTTAAATCTACTGCCCTCTCTCCCCTTCTGCAATGGCATTGGAGGCCACACTTTTCAGTTGTTGTAGTTGCCAGATGGGAAATACTGACTGATCTGCACCAGACTGTGATAAGTATATGTGGAAAAAATCATTTTTTTCATACCAAAGAGATTTAATTGTTTGTTTATTTGCATAGCATAACCTATCTTATCCTTACTTTTACTGGTACTAAGCCTTCTAATAGAATAGAATTCAAAAACAAAAGAATGAAACATGTCACTCTTGAATGGGCCAGACAAGTGACATCTCAATTTCCACCTCCTTGCTCCTGGACTCACACATTTTGGATACACGGGAAAAAGTATTATATTGCTATTAATTACTGTTCTCTTAGTAAAATAGTGAGAGTGGGGTGGGGATTACTTCTGTTGTTTTCTGTTCATTGGAATGAAAAAAAGTATTCTGGCTCAGTTCTGACAGTTCAATCTCTAGCAAGTTTTAAATGCTAAGAAAATTAAGGTTAATTGTGTAGATGGAGAAAAAAGTAAACTAAAGTTGAAGCGTTTGAAGGTAAAGGTTCAAAATAATATTCTAAGATTATAATTAATGTATTAGAGAAAGTGATGGTTTGATACAGAAAGAATTATAGAGTACTCAACTTTAATCTAACATCTTCAAATGCTAACTTTATGACTGTCCATGGATGTTATTTAAATTCTCCAAAATTCAACACTTATTTTTGAAATGGTTTTAATGCTAACAAATATTATAAACACCAAATGGTTCACTTATTCAAAAGGTGTTGCACAATATACCGCATAAATGTTGAGAGTCTTAACAAAGTATTATCACTTTTGATGCATTTTGATATAATTTACATATTTTGAATATATAATGAATTTTTCTCTCTTCCTTGACCTTGAGTAATATTCCCTATGAGTAATATATTGGCATATCCATTTATAGCTAACCATGAAACTAAAGTTTCAGAAATTTCAGCATCCTATTTCTCCATCTATAATGCAAGGATGATAAACTGTAATGAAAGTCAGGAAAAGAATCTCATTGAACAAATTATTGTTTTCAACATTTTTTAGAGGCTGAAACTTAAATTAGCAGAGACACATGCAGTGAAGTTGAATCAGAGGTATTTTGTAATAAAAGATCAAAACACCTTTCTCCCAGTTGGTACAAAAAGATAATGAAGGTGAGAGATTACAAAACAGCCACTCTCCAGGTTCAGATACCTTGAAATCAGTGTGCATTTCCCTGTCTCAAAGCTCTTCCTTAAGCCACTTAAAATTCCTGTCAGCTTCAACTTCAAAATATAGTTTTAAACTGACATTTCCTTTCATCTGAAATTGTTGTTACTTCAGACCATCATAATTTCTGGCTTGGACACACAACCCATGCTATTTCCCCCTCCCATTTAGTGAGGTACATTTGAAGTACAATGAACTGCACATATGTACAGTGGCTAATTTGATTGGTTTGGGCATAAATACACAACCATGAAACCATCATCTCAATCAAGGAGATGAACATATCCACCACCTCCCAGAGTTTCCTCTTGCACCTTTATAACTCTCTCCTCCTTCTCTCCATCCCCAGACAGAGATCTGCTTCATGACACTAAAAGTCAGTTTGAATTTTCTAGAATTTTCTGTGTATAAAATCATACCTTATCTAGTCTTTTTTTCTGACTTCTTTCACTTGACATAATTATCTTGAGATCTGTCACTAGTCCCCTGCTAATATTGTACTGCATGGATATACCGCAAAAGGTGTTTATCCATTCACTTGTTGATGGATATTTGATTGTTTCCAGTATTGTGGCTGTTTTAGTTAAAGTTGCCATGAACATCTGTGTACAAGTGCTTCTGTGGATATGTGTTTTCTTTCCTTTTTGCTAAATGCCTAGGGGTGTAATGGCAGGATACGAGAATTTTATTTACTCCATCCTTGACAAGATTTGATAAGGTCAGTCCTAATTTTAGCCATCATGACATTTTCTCCTATCAATCCTATTGTTTCTGAATTCTATGGTTTATGAATCCCTTTTGGTTTTTATTTAGTGTATTGTACTGTTAATTTTATATACTTTCAAAATTAAAGTTGTTGTTAGTCCAAGAGATTAGAAGCAGGATAGATGGCACAGATTTCTGTGTAGTGGGCCATATGATCCCATGGTGTAACTTGACAATTTCAAAGCAGGAATGAATGGATTTGCCAGTGATGTGTAGTGCTTTGTAGTATGCTATACTGTTATATTACTTAATAGGAAACTAATCATCTTTCACTGGA
The DNA here is from genome assembly GCF_009834535.1 of Camelus ferus. Lineage (NCBI taxonomy): Eukaryota > Metazoa > Chordata > Mammalia > Artiodactyla > Camelidae > Camelus > Camelus ferus. The sequence continues at coordinate 100,625,542 of NC_045696.1, forward strand.
AGGCACATAGGTAAGCTGGCTGATTAGATTTGATGCTAATTTCTAGGTCTTTTTCACAACTAAAAAGTAGTCCATTTAGGAAACTAGAATGAAGCAGATATTTCAGTTTAAATTTATTTCCTTGAAGTTGCTTTTTTTTTAAATAATGAAAGCAGTGGATATAAACTTAAATCTCTTGTCTCTTTACCTGCCAATGGCAAGGAGAAGCAAGGAAAAAATGATAAATCCTTGCTTAGTGAACCATAGTAAAATGAAACCATTCAGCCATTTAGCTTTTATCACCAAGTGCAAGCCATAGTTCCTTCGTAACTATCGACCTAATTCATTTTAGTGTATGTGATGAATGCACCTAATCATTCACTTTGATAGCACTGTTGACAAATATTTTTTGTGAAGAATGCATTAAGCTGAATGGGAAACATCTTTTTAAAAAACATTTTAAGGTATGTAGATCGAGATTATATACGCAACTGAACTGGCTAGGGATGTGAAAACCGCATGAAAAGGGCTGAGATATTTTTGTGTTTGGAAGTGCAAGTAAGTGTTTATTATTTTAAATTGAAACAAAGATAACTGGATATGTGTACAATCAATTATGAGGTAATAAACAAGAAATAGAGGGGTAGGTCTGGTAAATATTTATGACTATAAGTGCTATTTCAAATTATAAATTCTTCATCATTGTTTAATATCTTATAAATATATTCTTTTATATATCCACTTTATTTTTATTAACTAGCTTTATTAAAAATTCATGCTCATTAAAAAGAGTTTAGGAAAATAAGACAAAAAGAATAAAAATTATCTATAATCCTTCAACCTTTAAAAAACTGCATGAATATTTAACATGTTCTCTTTTGGACTTCTTTTCTAGGCACGATGATTTTTTTGTTTGTCTTTTTATTTCCTTCAATATGATTGGCATCATATGAAAGTCCTCCATTTCATGGTGAATTCTGTCCAGTGGGACAGTTTTTCCAGAGGATTGCATGGGTCCTAATACATAGTTATTTCTTTCATGAAACATGTAAAATTATAATGAAAGAATTTACCTTTATTATTCCTTAGTCAACTGGAGCCTCAATCTCTCTTATGAGTGCACAGTGTCAAATTCCATCATGCATAATTTTGTGAAATTATGGTTCTTCACAAGACTCTAAACCAGTTGACTATTGTGAATACGTACAGTTTTATCAGGCAAACTAAAAATCATTGGATATGGTGGATTTCCCTTTGCTGAGTTTTTAGTGCTAACTTCTCTCTCAGTTAACTTGTGTGTATCCTCAAATATTTTTTCTTTTTCTAAAATTATAGATTTATCATTATGTATCTCAGATAGAGATACACAAATGAAATGTTACACAAATGAAAGACAAATTGTCTGTTCACAAAAAATTGTTGATCACAACCTACAAATAGTGTAGTTTAAAATGCTGTATTTCAGAACAATGTTGATGATTCTCCATCATCTTCTGAAATTTAGTTATATACAGGAGGCATCTTTAACTTTATTGGGTTTTGTATATAATCTGTTTTTTCATTTGATTTTTTTGTCTTCATCCTTGACACAAAGTGGGGGGAAAAAGGTGAATTATATACATTTCAGAGTGTTTTTAAAAAATTTGGTAAAGACCATTCAGCCAGAAAGTAACAGGAACTTACATTTGAACTTGGGTCAGCTGACCTCTAAATTGCATGCATTTTATATGATAAATTTAACTAAATTATTTAGTGAAGAAATATATAAAAACTGTTTTATTGCATTTTTATAATTTTCATAAACTAAGCCATTCATAGATATCTTCTTTTGTTTGGCCAGGTGGACATTTAATTTTATCAAGTTCTAAATCTGTTAATTCTGGTCCCAAAGAGAAGGTAGTGCTTGATCATAAATTCATATACTTCTGGTTAATCTTTCAGTGATTAATTAAAATCCAGTGTATTAAGCTCTAATGAATTTTTTTACAAAATATAATTACATTAAATAATAAAACATTAAATTTAGAGTCTTAACTATTAAATTTTTAACACTTGCATGCTCACTTAAAAATAATTCAAACAGGGGGAGGAGATAGCTCAGTAGTAGAGCACATGCCTAGCATGCATGAGGTCCTGGGTTCAATCCCCAGTACCTCCACTAAGTAAATAAATAAATAGATAAATAAATAAACTTAATTACCTCCTCCTCCAAAACAAAGAAACAAACAAATACAAACAAAAAAGATTTTCTAAAAAAAAAAATTCAAACAATAATAGTTGGAGTAAGTATGAATATTTCGATTGAGTCAGGTAATATTTTATTCCAATCCTGTAAGTTTTACACTTATTACTTAAAATTAGTTTTCTTAATTGAGAATAAGTAGACAATAGAATAAAAGTGACCTAGAGAGACTATTTAGGCTTACATTAATCTCTGATTGAGTTGTGCCATCTTTGGTGATGTTACAAAGTTTGCTCATTATATAAATAGTTTTCTCATATATGACTAGTATTTCCCTTTATTTGCCTGGTTACAGTGATAAAAGTTATAGATAAAACTCAAAACACTTGAAATAAGTCAGAGAAAATTAAGTAATTAAACTTTCAAAAGATTCTTTTTTATGTTTGCACCATTATACTTCTGAAGTTATTGAGACTCAAAACTGCACTGTGATTTTGGGACAACCTCTAGATATAACTGCTTTCTAATTAGGAGAAAGGTTTCTTTCTATTGTTTTGTCTTTTATTCCAGTTTGTGATAACTATTACCACCTGCCTACTCAATTATTTCTTAATTACTTTTCTAGAGCAAATTGTTTATATTTATAATATAGACTCATTGAGTCATACAACTGATCATAATTCTTTCTTTCTTTGTGATGCTAAGCAGCTCTGGTATATCTACCAGGGAGTACAGGGGATAATTAAATATACTGCCTATGATGTAATCTCCCCCAACTTTTATTTTCCTTTCTAATCTCCACATTTAGGTGTTTACTTTATTATACTGTGTGCCTTTGCTAGCTGCCTATAAGGACCCTTTATTTACCAAATTTGAGTTTAGTATAAATAAATTGCAGTGTTTTTTCAGACTTGTCTGGTGATACATCTATGTGGAAAATCCTGGAAAATTACGCTATCACTTAAATTACTAAAAATGAGATGGTTAAAATTGGTACTATAAGGACCAGGATTGTTTAGGAATACTAATTGTTTATGAATATATGACTTTCATTTCTGGTTATGCAACTAAAAGAACCAAGCACCTTCTAGATAAGAATTATGGCTTCTATTGACTATAACTGGTTATATGCAGTCATTAAAACCACTTGGGATTCCATTGATATTAAGTCTGAGTCTATGGACGATTGATACTTATTCCCAACAGATCCACATGTAAGGGAGATTATCTCCTACCAAACTACATTTTATTTTAAAGTGAGATTTATATTTAGAGTTTTTAAAGGTCTTAGCATTTAGCCTGACTTTTTTGATTTGATTTCATCATCATCACTGAAACTCTGACTCAAGAAATCTAAGTTCTAGTCCCACTTGTGCCATGAATTAGTTTTTAACTTTTAGGCAAATGTTTAATTTGAAAGAAGCTCAGTTTTCTCATCTGTGAAGCCAGAGCCTCAGATTGACTAATCTCCAGTTTCAGTTCCAGCTTTTAAAAATCTGTGATTCTGTTTATTTTCATATTCTACAAATATTTTATGTATATTCAAGGAATGATATTGGTATGCATTATTATAGTGAATAAATATTTGGTTTCTCTTTTCCAAGGTAACTATTTACTGTCGATATAGTTACAGTAAGCCAAGTTAATTATATGTTTCTCTTACTTAGCTCTTGTCTCATAGAAGAGATAGAAACGTGAAATTATAAAATTATATGGAATAAATCACATCGCTAAGCATGTATTTCCAAGAAGACAAACTAAGTAAAGCATGGGCTCCTATTTTTTTCTTTGTAATGAATTGTTATTCTATATATAATCCCATATTCCTATATATTATGTAATATGTATATGCATTTAAGACATATCCTATTAAGTCCACTGACTTTACAATTATAAATCTAAATGAATAGTAGATATAACCTTAAAAAGTTTACTGAAATTTAAATTTAAGTCTTATAATTTGATTTTAATTACAAATAATGCTTATATCACTTCCAATTATTTTAACTTTCATATTATTCAGGTCTACTCAGGTAGTGATATAATGTAGTGACTGCATTTAGTTTTTTGCAGCCATTGTCTAATCTAAATTTATTTTATTGACTTAACAAAATTACTTTCCAGTATTTCAGCACTGTTTGTGATACTGTCTCATAATGTTATATGATTTATATATTTCAGTGAAAAAATTGGGCAGGTAAGGTTTTGATATGGTACCAGAAAACAAGGAAATCCTACCACTATTAAAGCCTTGATGTTGAAATTTAGGGCTTAGTATAAAAGATCCAAAGTGAGATGTGGAAAATACAGTTTTGGAATTTCCTGGTAGCAGGGTGGTTTAATAGGTAAGAGCCTAGATTTTGGAATTGGATAGATGTAGGTTTAAACCAGTTTGAACCAATTAGTTACTATAAATTGCTTAACTTTACTGTCAAGGGTTTTACTTACACAAAGATAAAAAATAATTACCACCTTATCATAAATTGCATTATGTAAAATTATTATCAGAATCTTTGATACACAGTAAATGATCAATACATCAGAGTTGTTACAGATTATTACTATTTCTAAGGCTTTGAGTTTTGAAGATGAGAATTTACCTTTCCTGGTCCTTCTGAATTTCCTTAAAGCTTGAAGTTAATGTCTTAGCAGATAATTTGCCAAAGTAAAAACTCTTTACTAAGTGCTTTGCTACAAAGCAGGAGGAAATGGGGCATCACGATGATGTTGCTAAAACATAGTTCAGCAGAGCCTAAGCTAGGAGCCTGCTCAGCGGAAAGAAACAATTCACTGGCAAACAGGATAGTGCCTGGGTCTTTAATTATTTGACTATAATGTGTCTTCTTCTATTAGACCTTGAATTGACAACACCAAAACATTCAATTCACTGTCCTCAGTAACCCCAACAAATTATTATCATTAAGTTGCTGCTTAATTACATGACCTCCACTTATCAGCCATTTTCAGCCATTATCAGCAAACATAGTCCATTCAACAGACTCAGTATTTTGCTTCCTTTGGCAAGGTAATTTGTATCTATGTTAAATTGCTCTGGTAGAGGTTTGCCGACAATAAACATCCTCACTGTAAACATTAGCATGAATTACTAACACAACTTTTCCTTGTGGCCATTTGCTCTTATTTTCCTTCTAGTTTAACTTTCTTATCTGAACTTTAAAAAAAGTGTTATTTTCTGAGAACTGTAAGGTCTCTTTCTATGTGTTTCTGTTGTCTACCCATCTCATTTAAGAGCTTTTATAATTCTAGCTTTTGTTCTTTTATTTTAACTTCTAGTATTTTCTTCACATCTTTCAGCTCATTTATTACAGTCATAGACTTTCTCTGCTTTTTGATCACTGTTTTATGTGTCTTTTTTTCTGTAAGCATCTTTTTCAAATGCTTATTATCCACTGTTTCTGGCAACCTATTCATATAGGGGTCAAGATATAGGGGATGGAGTGGACCACCTACATGGTTCTAGTTATTTCTCTCCTCAACCAAGACCACTTCAGTACTTTCTAAGTTCCAACAATCTATAAACCCAGGTTCTCCAGAGGACTGGAATGTGCAGTGTGAGATGAGGTTGGAAGAACAGACAGAAGTCAGTCTTGCTTGACTCTCTGGGCCTTAGTAAGACAACTGGGAGTTGTCCCAAGTACAGTGGGAGGGGAATGTTGGCAGATTTCCAGGTGGGTCAGTGACATGATTCAATTTAAAATTTCCTATTGAATTTACATGTATTTAGAAATGTATTTTTAAACATGCACATATTTAAAAATGTATAGCCTAATAGCACCCCCCCAAAAAAAAGAGAAAAAATAGTGCTAGGAATAAAACAAGAATTTTGAGGGATTTCTAAAAGATGAGATTGCCCTGATACCAGAAAACCTCAACCTAGAGCACAACAGAAAAGGTTTTTTTGAAAATGCTAGAAATGGCTCCACAATGCTTAAAACTCAAAGACAAATGATGAGAATTGCTGGTGTCCTGGAGCAATGGAACTGGCGCTTGGTTGTAGAACAGTAATCAGCATATCCATGAGTGACCATTCACTCCACCCCCCACATGCACACCAACCTGACCTTTACTCTGGACTCTCCTCATTCCCTTCTTTTTATCACATTGAATTATGGGAAAAGCCGAGGTTCTTATCACCGGGAGAGAGAGAGAGACAGAGATGATCCTTCAGCCAGGTAGACAGGGTAGAACCTGAGCGGGGCTTTTAACCATGAAGAACAGGGACTCTCCAACCTCAGTCAGGTTACTGATTTATCATTTACCCTCGGAATTCATTGTGACTCCCTCATCATCATCAGACACACCTTAAAGTAGATAGAAGGAACAGTCTTAGAAAGATGAAAGGGAATCTCAGTGACAGATGCAACTATTTAATCGAACAGTCTAAATTCAGTAGAGTAGAAAGTAAAACAAGCTTATTTTTTTCAACCACAGCAGTAAAATCCCTCTGTTAAACTGCTCTATGTGTCCCCTAACATTTTAGAGCACACTCCTAATTTTTTGGTATCACATTTCACTATTACTAATTCTATTATATCTGGAGTTCCGTCTTGTATCCAACTTATGCTCAAGCCCTCCCCAGGCCCCATCACAGACCAGATTTCAGAACAAGATACTTGACGTTGAAGAGTATATAATCTCTTTGCTTCTCTTCCATGTGTCATTCTTCTGTTATGTTTTCTCTGGCATTAGGCAGAGAAGAGGTATTTGAGAAATTAGGGACTTGTTTATTTGTTCCTTTTTAATTACCTGGATTTATAATTTCAGTCCTCTGGTGTTGATGCTTCTCTGGCTATGCTGGCTGATCACTGATGACCTCTGTGAGCAGGTAACTGAATGTTGGCCCTACAGTGAAGTGTACATGTGAGGAACTGAGGACTATGTGGGAGGCTGCTCTAGTGAGGAGATCTGTCTCAATCTGGCAAGCCATATTGACTTTGCTTCAAGACTCTCCTCATCTACTGGTCATCATTATTGGCACCAACAAGTTACCTTGAGTGGCTACCATCCTTGACATCCACTTAACTCACAGGAAATCCTGGCAAACCCCATACCTGGGTGTATCAGCTGGTCAACTGCATCCCACTTTCTCCATAGACTTTCCATTCCATTTCTCTTTTCTTATTGATCCAGGAGGAAGTACAGTTAGTTTGCTGCATGGCAGAAGTTCAACCAGGGAATGAAATGTCAATGTATCTTACTTAAGGTAACTTTAAGTTCCAAGAGTGACTTTCTTAGAATGGCCCCTTCACTTGATGAGAGGTTGGAAGATTTATTTATTTTTGATATCTGAGGCTAATGATAAAAAATTTGAGTCTGGGGCACTGGGGTGATGACACTAATAACAAAATCTAATGTGGCCAAATTTTGGTAAACCAAAGATGGTATCTCTTACCCTCAATTACTTTTTGGCTCTCTTTACAGTGTGGGGTACTTGATGACTTATGATGTTATTTGAGAAAGACATAATATTATTTATTGTTCCAGTCAAACCCCATAACTTCTATTTAATCAGGAGAAATAATCAGACAAAACCAAATTGAAGGACATTCTACAAAACAACTATCCAGTACTCTTCCAAAATGCCAGTGTCATTATTCTTTGGAAACACACTGAAGTATTTCAAGGTGAACTTTCATTATGTCTGCAAACTACTCTCCAATGATTCAGGGGAAAAAAATCACAAGAAAAATAAAGAAAATGTGGCAAAAATATGATAATTGGCATATCTAGATAAAGAATATATGCAGTTCATTGTAATATCCTTTAAAATTTTATATAGGTTTAAAATGTTTTAATATAAAAATGTTGAAATAGACAGAGCAATAATATTCACACTATGTGTTTTCTTAATCTGATTTTAATTAAAAAATACCTCTGTTACATTTGAATAATGTATGTAAAAGATACTACTATATTATTTAAATGCTGATTTCCCACTATATATTGGGTACCCCTGAGGAAACACAACTTTCACCAAATTTGGGTGACGTGGCGTTAAACATGTTAATTTTACTAGGATGATGCATCAAATTACCACAAACTCAGTGGCCTAAAACAACAGAAATCTTTTCTACCACAGTTGTGGAGGCTTGAAGTGCAAAATCAAGGTGTCTTCAAGGATGCATGCCCTCTGAAAGTCTTGAGAATTTTTTCTTTCCTCTTGCTGCTCTTGATGCCTCCAAGAGCTCCTTCGCTTGGCCCTGCATGAGTCTAATGTCTACCTCCATCTTCATATAATTTTCTCACCAGTGTATCTCTATATATCAAATGTCCTTCTCTTTTCTCTTATAGGGACACCTGTCATTGGATTTAGGGCCCACTCTAAATACAGGATAATTTTATCTTAAGATCCTCAACTTAATTATGTCTACAGAGAACTTCTTTCTAAATAAGGTCACATTCACAATGGGGTTTGGATTTGGATATATATTTTTGGGGGAGTCACCATTCAATCAAATCAGGTAACTAGAAGTCTTTGAAAAAAATGTTATTCATAATTAAACTTACAATATGTGCATAAAGTTAAACTGTTAATACCAGTCTTAAATATTTGAGTAAAAGTTTTCCTTTATAAACAATCAGGTATATAAAAATAATTTGTTACCATGTTATGTATAGTGCTAACAAATTAGAAACTGTTCAATTATCTGTCTGCATGAAGGTGATCAAATAAACTGTAGTATCTCCATAATATGTATAATGATGTAGTTGTGAATACAAACAATGTTGATTTATATGCATTGGCAGGCATTAATGCCCAATAGTAATTTTAAGTGAAAAAAAGAATCAAAATAATATAAAATATGTACATTATGACCCCATTTAATTCTTAAAATTTCTAATATAAAATGGTGGGCTTAAGATGCAAATATATATATTTAAATGCATAGAAAAATGTTATTGAAGAATATATATCAAAGTGAAAACTACACTGACCTCTGAGGAAAAGAGTAGGATCTTGGGAGGTGGGCTGTTGGAAGAAAGTTTTCTTATATACTTTATGCTACATTAATAACTTATAAAAGTAAATATTTCATAATAAAATATATAGAATGTAATTTTCTATAAGCAAACAAAGCATCAGGGAGTAAACACATTCTTATCAATGGCTGTGAAGCGTAGTAGCATGTAGACTAGTATAATGATAGCTGGAGGTGATTTGATGTCTAGGGAACAGTTTGGTTTGTTTGCTTTTTAAGAAGAGTGCATTTGGCTAGAGAGGGTGTGGAGAAAAGGGAACCCTCCTACACTGCTGGTGGAAATGTAGTTTGGTGCAGCCATTATGGAAGACAGTATGGAGATTCCTCAAAAGACTAAAAATAGACCTACCATATGATCCAGCAATCTCACTGCTGGGCATATATCCATAGGGGACCTTAATGCAAAAAGACATATGCACCCCAATGTTATAGCAGCACTATTTACAATAGCCAAGACATGGAAACAATCTAAATGTCCATTAACAGATGACTGGATAAAGAAGCTATGGTATATTTATACAATGGAATAGTACTCAGCCATAAAAAAGAATAAAATAATGCCATTTGCAGCAACATGGATGGACCTGGAGATTGTATTTCTAAGTGAAGTAAGCCAGAAAAGAAGGAAAAATACCATATGATATTACTTATCTGTGCACTCTTAAAAAAAACGACAAATTTATTTACAAAACAGAAACAGACTGATAGACATAGAAAACAAACTTATAGTTACAAGGGTAGAAAAGGGGTGGGAAGGGATAAATTGGGAGTTCAAGATTTGCAGATACTAACTAATATATAAAATAGATAAACAATAAGTTCATACTATATAGCACAGGGAACTATATTCAATATCTTATAGTAACCTATGGTGAAAAAGTATATGAAAATGAATGTGTGTGTTCATGTATGACTGAAGCGTTATACTATACACCAGAAATTGCACAACATTGTAAACGGACTATACTTCAATAAATAATTAAATTTATATATATATATAAAGAAGTGTTCATTTGGAAGCTTATGGGAATGAATCAATAAAGAGTAGTAATATAATATCAAGTAATAGAGTGATGGTGCATGGAATGGAACTGGTAAGATTGAAGGCGAAAGAGGAGATTTTGAACACTTGTGGAGAGGCTGGTTTTGGACATGGTCAACTATGAGCAAAGTGCATAGAAAAAATGAATAAAGATTCAGGTAAGTTGTAATATTTGTGGTGGAAAGATAACGGAGTTTGCATCTGATAACACTCATTTTTAATATACAGTATAAATGAGGTTATCCATTGAGACTGGAGTTGTGAAGGTGTGTGGAAGTTTGATCAGAAAAGATATTATGAAGTGGTGACTTCAGAAATGAGAATATAAAGTTGTAAATAATAAGTCACAGTGACATCAAAAAATTTTGTGGGTTTTTTATTTTTATTTTTTTCAATATTTAGCTAGTAGGCCACTAGCATAGAGAGCACAAAATTTAGGTTATATATAAAAATAAGGGTTTTCCAGAAGAATAGGAATTAAGTATTTAAAAGCAAGGAAAGTTTATTGTCAATTCAAGGTATTGTCCTTGAATAAGTTGACTGGGAAAAGACTGGGTCCTTTGAAATGAGGGTTTTAAAGGAATGTACTTTTCTGATGATGACAAGGTCAAAGTTTAATCCTGGTAATGTGTGGCCGAGCTAAAGAAACAGAAAAAAGCCATCGCACACAAGTTCAGGACACTGTTAGGCTGGCTTTGTATGGTGAATGAATTTGTAGGTTGAGTTGACTTCCAATATTGATTAAAAAATACCTGATGTGTGACTACTGAAAATAAACTTACGACAGACATGGCAAGGACTTCACCAGAGTACTGAGATATGCATTCCTTCATTCAAGAACTATTCATTGAGCATCTACTACGTGTCAAGAAGAGTTGTCTCTAAGGATTCATTTTGCTTTCTCTTAAATATCTGAGTCTTGAAATTTATTTTCTAATGGTAATTGTAATTATTGCCTCTAACTCTAAGTTTGGGCTTTCAAACTTAGAACTGAAGTCCAGGAAATTTGAAGTAACTGGCTTTTTCTAAATTTTGACTTTTTATGATTATGTAAAGAGCTATCTAGAATAAATATATAGCAAGATGATTTGAAATGTTTGTTTGCAAACCTAAATTAATTTTAGAATAATTAGAAAATACAGACAAGCATAAAGTACGTATTTAAAATTCAAAATTCTTTCTATTAAATGTACAGTTTTGAGGTAGTTTGAACTTTCCAGTTTGAACCAAAGTGAAAGCATGTCATTAGATATTGGATTTTAATAGATATTGGTAAATTACCTTCAAGGCAGTTTTATCACAAATTAATATTATAAGTGATTTAAGAGCTAAAAAATATCTAATTGAAATGAGATGTTATCATCTCTGGGAATATGTAACTCTATCTTTCCTTAATATGATTTCCCCCTGAAGTTCTAATTTTTTTGGTGATATATAAGTATTAAAATTTCTAAGACCCAGAAACACATAAAGTAAATAGTTCTGTATATACTCTTACATATAAGCTAAATTTTAGGAATCATTTCTACATAAAAGCTTTGCAAAGTTAGGAGAGTTCTGTCTTTGTGTAGTTCCATCTTTTTAGAGTATAAGCTACCCCTTTAAAACAAATTGACAACCATCTGAGCAAAAGCAGTTTGCACTGTTAATGCAGTGGGAACAGGCTATTTGAAAGATGAAAATTCATTCACTAAATGACTCTAGAAGCATAATGTTAAAAAAAAGATTATTATTTTGTGATCCAATTATTGCTACCTTTCAGAATTTTGCGGTCTTTTCCTTCTTAACTGAAGTATAGTCGGTTTACAGTGTTGCATTAATTTCTAGTGTATACAGCATAGTGATTCAGCTATACATGGAATATTCTTTTTCCTATTTTTCTTCATTATAGGCTATCACAAGGTACTGAATATAGTTCCCTGTGCTATACAGCAGGTCCTTGTTGTTTATTTATTTATATATAGTAGTTTGTATCTGCTAATCCCAAACTCCCAATTTATCCCTTCCCACCTCACTTCTCTGAGCCCTGTTGTTTTCTACATCTGTGAGTCTGTTTCTGTTTTGTAAACAAATTCATTTGTGCCATTTTTTTTTTTAGATTCCACATATAAGTGATATCATATGGTATTTTTCTTTCTCCTTCTGGCTTACTTCATGAGTTTGACAATCTCCGGGTCCATCCACGTTGCTGCAAATGGCATTATTTTATTCTTTTTTATTGCTAAATAGTAAAGAATCTCATAGTGTTTAGTCATACAAACTAACTCAATATGTTATATCAGTTCTCTCTTTATCCTATTAATAAAAATCAGTGTTATGGGCTGCATAGTGTTCCCCAAATTCATATTCTAAAGCCCTAATATCCAGTACCTCAAAATGTGATTGCACTTGGATGTAGGGCCTTTACAGGTGTGATTAAATTAAAATGAGGACATTAGAGTAGGACCTGATCCAATAAGACTTGTGTTCTTATAAGAACAGGACATTTGAGCACACAAAGGGACATCATAGTTGTGCACAGAGAAAAGACCATGTGAGGACACAGGGGGAAGGCAGCCATCTGTAAGACAAGGAGAGAGGCCTCAGAAGAAATCAAACTTACTGACACCTTGATCTTAGAGTTCTACCCTGCAGAACTATAAGAAAATAAATATTTCTGTTGTTTAAGCCACCCTGACCCTGATATCTTGTTATGACAATGCTAGCAAACTAGTACAGTCAGTTTTTAGGAAAAATGAGAATTTAAATGGGAACTGGTTTTTTGACTGTGGCTACTAGTATTTTTGAAGTTAGTGATCACAATTTTCAGGTTAAACTAATTAAAATGAAACTTTTATTTAATTATGTTTGTATTGTATTAGAATAGGATATAAATAACCATTGAGGGTTTCTAATAATCAGAGATTATTTCCCTTGAAACATAATAATACATATTTGCTAGTGATATTAATACATTCATTGTCCTAGATATTGTAGAGCTGCAAAAGATATTAGAGCTTATGTAGTCCAAATTAATCTATTTTAATTTTTCCAAGTCATAAAACATTTTTATATTTCTTATTAAAAATGAAAAGTAACACCAGCCTTAATGATTAAATTACTGTTTCTTCAATTGCAAAAACAAAATTACACATTAAAAAAATTATTTCCACCTGTGACAAACAAAAGTTCTGAAATTAAAAAATTATCTAAGTAGACCCAAATGGTTCTAAAATGATGCACCATTTAATAACTGAAGTTTTACACTTTCAAATTGATGATATTATAATTTTCAATAGAACTTTCCTAACTTCTTAAAACATGTACAGACACAGCAAGACAGAAATGCCTGGTCTTAAACCGTTAAGCTAATGAAGTTATTATACTAGAAGGTGAAGGGCATGTCGTGGGCTTCAGAGTGTGGGTTCTGAAGTCGGGCTACCCCAATTTTAATTTAAAAATGTTAAAGTAAATTTCCAAAGGTTCTATAACCATGAGAAATGTACTTCAGTGCCTTCACCACTCAGTGGCTTTGAAAGAAAACTGATAATGACAATAACTGTCTTGCAAGATTAAATGCCATAATGTCTGTACAGAGCTTAAAACAGTGCCTTGCACATGGCTAGCCCTCTGGACATGTTCCTACAGTAACTGAGCAGGACGCTATGGAGTTTTCCTGGGACAGATCCCTCCTGGTACCCTCTGCTGCAGCTCCTCTCCAAAGTACCTAGACAGCAGTACCAGGTGCACACTGCCTGTGTTGTTTTACAGATGCCAAAATCCCCACCAAGACCTTACCTACTTGATGACCATGAGCACACAGCCCCCAAGCCTGCTGGAGTCTAAGGATTAACAATGTTAACCCCTGTGACCCCACCCTGTCACCTCACCAACCAGTCAGAAGGATGACCACGAGCGGCTGATAGGCACTCTACAACCCTCTTCCTCACTTTGATTTTAAAACCCTTTCCCTCAAGTCCTTTTGGAAGTTCAGATCAGTTGGGCATGAGATGCCCTGCATCCTAACTTGCCCCTGCGTTGAGTGCCATGCAGTAAAGGCTGCACCTTTCTTCACCACAACCTGGTGTCCGTAGACTGGCTTTACCACGCACTGGCATGGGGACCCAAGTTTGGTTCTGTCATTGTTTATGTTCACATGAATGTGTGGCAGAGTTTAATCTAGACATAGTGTTCATTAAAAAATGGTGAATGGATAACTTTCTCAATGATAATATGGTATTGAAATATGATATTTAACATGCAGAAGGAAAAGATTTCTATGCATTTCATTAATTTTCAAATAGCATCCGATGTTTACATCTCATCTGGTTCCATCCTACACTGGCTTTTTTTCTGAGAGCAAGAATAATGTTTTTATTATTTAAAAAAATCAGTTTCTAGATTAGACCCTCCTTACACATAGTAGGTACTCCACTCTGTTCAAGTTTGCTGAAGACTTTCATACCATTTATTATAAAATAGGACTGTGTTTCACCAAAGTAAATGACACTTACTATGAAAAATTATTTTTCATAGCTAAAGAAACACCACATCTTTGATTCAAATTTCTTTTAAACTAGCTGGATGTAATGGTGGGGGTTGGTGGAAAAGTTAATGCTAATTCAAATTTTACATTTACAACTCTTTTATCCTGATAAGAAAGTTCTTTAATACTTATTAAGAAGCTTAAAACTCCTTTGTCTGTTTTTATCTCTACCAGAGGAAAATGCATAAGCTCAGGCATTACATAAAATAATAGTTTTATTCGACAGAACTAATTAATCTAGATAAAACTTAAAGTAATTTTAAAATAAATTTCCCCCCTCTCCCAAGTACATTATGTGATGAAATTGTAGATTTTTCAGTTCCAAGAGGATATGGAAATGCTGTGACTGAATTCAAGAAAAGATCAAAGATGGCTAAAAATAGCTCTAGTTTGCAAAGTAAGCATGGTAAAGATGTAGATAATTAAATTTGTGGCTTAGGGCATGAGATAACTACCTTTGGGGACTAAGGGAAAATAAGCTACATCTTCACTGCAGTTTTCTACTTCATCATTAAAAAACAAATCAGCAGGTTTTAATATGCCTGCCTTATGAGCTTATTTGCAATAACTATATATACGTAGTTGTATCCAAATATATACATGTATATGTATGTATATTAAAATAATTTGCACATGTATATATAAATAGTATGTGTGCATATAGATTGTGCATGTGTGCAGATGTGTGCGTATGAACACTGAACCTTCAAACATGTATTCCTTAAAGTAAATTTTGAAAAGAGGTATTGTCAATATTGAGATCAAATCTGTCATTTAAGCACAGAAAATTTCTATGAAAAATTTTCAGGACACTGTGGTACATTGATAATATATGACCACTCTGAAGCTGGGTTGAGCTTAAAAGTAAGTATGTGGAAAAAGCTACATTTATGAGTCAAATTTCTTATTTACCATTTGGTAAAATGTGATAAATACTGGGTGAAACATCAGGAAGGGAGAGCTTAAAGTTCTCCCCTAAATTTTCTGTGAAATGGAAAAAAAATAATAATGCTGCCCCCAAATTGGATTATGTCTGCTTAGAGAAACTGTTTTTTTTCCCTCCAGAGAAGGATTGTGAAGCGTGGAACAGAGGCTCTGCTGAAAATAGAGTGAATAGAATTTGATGTAATTATTTTGTTCTCTGTGTTCTCACTATGTTGACCATATTATCAACCTGTTCTAGGAAATACATTATATGACAATGTAGTTTAAAATTGAATATAAGTAGCATTCTTATCCTGCTAATCTTCTTTTTATCTCAAATTCATTCTTTTGGCATGAGGAAAGCAATGAAAAACAAAACCACATTTTTCTATGAATCACAAATGTTCTTGATTTTCCAATGAAGGCACTGATGAAAATGGCAGAAACAAAATAATATTAATCTATTTCTTGCAAAATCATATCCAAATATTTGCTTCAAACCATTTTTCCTGATATCTATCTATATACCTATCTATCTGTAATAAGAAAGACTGATCTTCATTAAATTTTGTTGTTGTTGTTGTTTCCAATTGTTTATACAGTTGTTGCTCAGTCTCCTTGGGGACTGGTTTCAAGACTCCCTGGCCTTTCCTCATGGACACCAAAATCCAGGATGTTCAAGTCCCTTGTACAAAATGGTGTAGCATTTGCATATAACCTGTGCACATCTTCCTGTATATTTTAAATCATCTCTGGATTACTTACAATACCTAATACAATGTAAATGCCAAGTAAATAGCTGCCAGTGCACAGTAGATTAAGTTTTACTTTTTGGAACTTTCTGGAATGTTTTTCCCTGAATATTTTTGATCAGCAGTTGATTGAATCCACAAATGTGGATCCCGTGGCACTGGAGAGCCAATGGTACTGGTTAAGACTCAGTCATAGCTACATTTTAAAATGACTTCTCAAAAAGTCAACTTGAAGTGAGAAATTATTTTCAGATTAAATTATAAATATTTAAAAAAATTATAATGGAGTAAACATTATCTTAGAGCTTGAGGCAATTGGCTGTTTGAACCAGTGAGAATTTTCTACTAAAATAATGCTTTACTATGCATATAATTTGACTTAATACATGTCTTAAAACATACATTAATTTTGTGTTGAGTCATTTAAACCTCTTAGGTAAAACACCCCTATCCTCTCCTCTGCCTCTATGGATGCAACACCTTCCCAGGAGGATGCGCTCAGATGCAATTCTGCACTCAGGCTGCTCCTCAGGATTCCCACAAGCTACAGATTTGGTCCTCTGCATTTGCGTTGGTCAAGCTGATCGATCAAGTAAGCGAATTAAAAAAAAAAAATCAAGGTTTAGTAATGTACATTTTATGGAAAGCAAAACTAGAGAGGTGAAAGGAGAAATTAATTTGATAATTAAAGGTAACAATGGGTTTAGATTATATATTGCCTTTGGTCTAAAGCAGTCTCCAGACATATATTTAGGCAATTCTAAATTAGAGCCTTCCCAGAGTTGTCTATCCCATATCAGAAGGAAGCCTCTCCTCGTTTCCTAGGCAAAATGGCACCTGGCAGAGATATCTCCATGTTGCCTAGTAACTGGAGGGGTTGTGCTGGAATTTGTTGATGAACATGACAGGTGAACTTTTTCTTCTGTGTGCTAGTCAGGGTTGGTGCTTTTTGCTGGTCTGTCCTCCAGTGCCTACCGTTGCAAGAAGCAAGAAAGCAGAAATCTCCTTCGTTGGTCTCTGTTATAAGCTCTGGTAAGTCTTTAGTTTGAATGATTCATCACATACTCTTTGATTTCAGGTGGACCTCACCACAGCTGCTGCATGGTAACTTAAAATTTTTCCACTCACAGATACTACAAACTTTTCCAAAGAAATAGGGAAGGAAAAAACACCTTACAATTTATTCTATGTATGTCCAATATTACCTTGATATCAAAGCCAGGTAAAGATATCACAAGAAAAGCAAACAACTGATCAAAATTCCTCGTGAATATAGATGAAAAAATCACCAGCAAAATATTAGCCTACAATATCCAGGAACATACAACAAAGATTATGTATCATGACCAAGTGGGATTTATTCCAGGAAGTTAAGTGTGGCTTAAAATTTAAAATTCAATTAATTAAATACATCAAATTAATAGAATAAAGGACAAATATCACATGATTATCTAAACATAGAGAATAAGGCATTTGATAAAATCCAACATGCATTTATAATAAAAATTGTCAACAAATCCTGAAATAGAGGGAAACTTTCCAAACCTGATAAAGGGCTCTATGAAAACTCCATGTCCAACTGACTTAATGACGAAAGACAATGCTTTCCCCCTAAATAAAGAAGTCAAGGATGTGTACTCCTGCCACTTCTATTCTACTTTGTATTGGAGGTTCTAGCCAGTGCAGTCAGCCAAGAAAAATAAATAAAATATATTCAGATTGGAAATAAAGATAAAAGAAAAATCATCTGATAAATATGGTTTGTGTTTCTGCTATTTCAGATTATACAGAGAGAGAGAGAGCACTGAATCCTAACCACTCGACCACCAGGGATGTTTCAGATTATAGAAATAAAATATATTTAGTGCATAAAATACGGAAGAGCTTAAAGGAATAACAGAACGAATCCATCTTTACTCTGACCAGAATAAGTCAAGCTAACATTTTGGTATTGTTGAAGTCTATTTGGGCTGCTATAACAAAATTCCACAGATAGGATGGATTATGGACAGTAAGAATTTATTTCTTACAGTTCTGGAGGCTGGAATTCCTAGATCAGGGTACTGGCATGATTGGGTGAAGGCTCTCTTCCGGGTTGCAGACTTTTCTTTGGATCCTCACCTGTTGAAAGAGGCAAGGGAACTCTGTGGGATCTCATTTATAAGAGCATTAATTGCATTCGTGAAGGCTCCATCCTCATGATCTAATCACCTCCCAAAGGCTTTCCACACCACTAGCATCACACGGAACATTAAGATTCCTACACCTGAATTTTGGAGGGATCACAGACATACAGACCGTAGCAGGCATTTTCCATGTTTCTAAGAAAAACTTTTCTGCATATTCAATATTGTATGATATATGTTAATTTTTCATACATAATAGCCAAAATATATTTAAAAATCCAATTGCCAATTTAATTAACTCAAATATTCCCTATTGTTGGCCATATACTTGGTTTCCAACACTGTTTCTGTAAATAATATGATTAATCTATTTTGTGTACTTTTTTTCTCATTTTGGATTAATTTCTTAAGGAGATTTTTAGAATGAGAATGACTGGAACTAATAAAAAAAAGCACTTACTATAGATTGTTAAATTATTTTCCAAACTTTTCTTGATCAGCATGTTCACTAACTGCTTGGTAATACCAATAGCATCACATAACCTCCAATATTATGTATCATTTAATTTTTAATAAGTTAAATACACAAAATTGATATTTTACCAGCTTAGTATTGTTTTGACGACTAATGAAGATGAAGTTTTAAAATATATGTATTAGACATTTGCATAGTTTAATCTATTTGTTGTGAAATATAGAGAAGTTTGTAAAACAATTGTTAAGGCTTAAGAAATTATGAAGGGAATACTCTATCAGTCAGATCAAGAAAGAGAAGTCACTGGTCCTCCAGAATTTATCCACTACAGGTCCCTCCCTACCATCTAAGAATAACTTATCTGACTGCTGTGGCAATTAATTTTTTCTACCTTTCTTCAAACTTTTTACTGTTGTATGCTGTAATATGCATCACAAAATCTAATGCTTAATTTATTATGGTTTGGATAGAACTCAATGAACTGGGTTTACATAGTATCTCCTCTTTTGCTTTTGAGCTTCTTTCGTAATCATTGTATTTGTGAGACTCATCCATGGTGTGTAATGCTGTTGTTTATTTGTATTTTTTGTGTATTATTCCATTGTATGTCTATACTATTTTTATCCATTTTTACTGTTGATAGTTACCTTTTTAAAAATTGAAGTGTAGTTGATTTACTATATTGTGTTAGTTTCAGGTATACAGCAAAATGATTGTTATAATATATATATAAACATATATATATATATATATATATATATATATATATATATATATATTCTTTTCTGATTCTTTGCCTTTATAGGTTATTACAAGATAGCTATCTTAATAGTTCCCAATTTTTGTCTATTATAAATAATGGAGCCATAATTATTTTTATAAATGCCTCCTGGTGTATATGCACACACATTTTTGTTGATTATATACCTAGGTGTAGGGTTCCTGAGTAGGAGTAACTATGTATGTTCATCTTTAGTAGATGATGCCAAACTTTGGTACAAATTTCTCTGCCTCCAGCAATAAATAAGAGCTTTTCTGGGTCTACATCTTTGCCATGCCTCCTTTTCTCAGCCTTTTTCCTTTATAACCATTATTTGAATGTTAACAGTATTACATTGTTGCTCTAATATACATTGCATGGCCTTATATTTATTGGACACTTGGAGATCCTTTTTTTATCCTCTTTTATAAAAACTGGATTTTGCCATTTTCTTGTTTTTCTTGTTGACCGGTGAAAGATTTTTATATAAACTAAATATAAAATCTTATGTTATGGTAGCTCACAGAGGAAAAAAATGTGACAAAGAATATATACACGTTCATGTATAACTGAAAAATTGTGCTCTACACTGGAATTTGACACGACATTGTGAAATGATTTTAAATCAATAAAAAAATGTTAAAAAAAATCATCTGTTGCATATGATGCTAAACCATCCTCCCATTCTGAAGCTTTTATTTCCTCTCTCTGCATGATGTCTTTTGATGTTAGAACAGAGTCCAACATACTAGGTTTTTCCCTTACAGTCAGTATTTATTGTCTTGTCTTAAAATAATAATCCTACAAAAGATCATTAAAGTCTCATCATCTAAAATTGCAGACATTTTATTGTTTTACCATGCTTACTTATTTAAGAAAGTCTTTAAATATCACACAGGTTATACAGAGCCTGAGTGCACTGATAGAACATTGGATTGCCTGACTTTGTGCAAAGCTTCTGCTAGTTTATTACTTAACAGGAGTACATTAATCCCTTAATTTTCAATTTCCACAATTAATTAATAAAAGTCCCTGCAGTGACCTTCGCTTGTTTTTGGAAGGGTGTGGTAAAATCTGAAACAGGAATGGTTGATTGGATTTTATTTGTGAAAAATTTTTTCAAGCAATAAGGACACACTGAGGTAAACTAGATTACCTCACTTGTGCTCCAGTCCCACGGAGGAATAAACCACTTGGTTATGTTGACACTCCCGCTGTATAATCAATGCAATCCATAACGAGCAGAGACAGCAGTGTAAATATCACACCACAACACATGTCAGGGAAAACAATTCTTAAAAAAACACCCATTTTCTCTAATGTGTTTCTATAGGAACTGAAATTGGGTGTCAGCAGGATGCCTGTAAATAGATTATTGTTTAATCTGAAGTTCCATGCTGGAAAGAAGCCATTAGTTCTCAATCCTGAACCAATCATGCTGGATCATGAATAGTGTTCTGGTGATAAATTGATCTGGGTATTATATTTAAGAGTTTAAAACTATTGAAGCAACAGTCATGATCATGTTGGTAATTAAACATATCTTTATTCAAGTACATAGTGAAGAAATCACCTTAGTTTTCAGTCAAGAACATAGACCTGAATTCATCCATTTATTCATTCATCATCAGACATTTGTTGAATGCCAAGCCTGCATCTACCGAGTCACTGTGTTGTCCACAGAGTGCAAGAAACACCTATTATTGACCTTAAGGTCCTCTTAGTTTGCCATAAACACATCTAAGCCAGAAAAATTGCATTGTCAATAACCTGCCCGCAATTGTATACGTGAATATGTGTGTATCTTGCCTAATTGTATGTGTGTCTCAAGACAACAACAAAGATTGAATTAATAATTGATTTTTAGGCTCTGAAGGACTTATAAAATGGAAGAAAGTATAGGATTTCATTTATTTTGAAAAGTAATTTTACATTTTCATTGTACAAGATAAACCACCAACTACTTCACAAATCTGAAAACATATATGGAAACATGAATAAATATTTAGAGCAATTAGACCAATCGAGTATTTAAAACTCATCAAGACATCTGTTTCCAAGCAAATGTATCTTTCATAACACAATTATACTAAATGACCTCTTAATAATTTGAAATATAAAATTTTTGTGAATCTGTGTGTGTGCAGTAGTCCTAGTAGTAGCAGTAGTCACAGTTAATCAACAGCAAAAAGTGAAGAACATTACACATAGATGTTCATTCAAGTGATTGTATGTTTCCTTTTAAGTATCAAAATTTTATTTTTTTTCTAAAAATGTGAATCCAATATAAAAAGCTAATAAGTACAACTTCCAATCAAGAAGTGGCAACTGGTTTAAAATATTTGCAAATGTGTGATTTCTAGTGATTTCTATTAGGTATTAAAAGAACTTGACTTGAGAGGGGCAAGATATAGCTTGGTGGTAGAGTGTGTGCTTAGCATGCGCGAGGTCCTAGGTTCAATCCCCAGTGCCTCCATTAAATACATACATACATACATACATACATACATCAATCTAATTACCTCCCCCCCAAAATAATTTAAAAAAAAAATAGAATTTGGCTTGTAATCTCGGCTTTGATATTGTGTCCCTCACTTCTGGTTTCTAGTTTGCAAAAGACTATTCCCTAAAAGAATAAGTAAATGGGGGCCCTTTGTGTTTGGTGAGACAATAGGCTTATGCAGTGTTTGGGATTATCACAAAGTGAAGCACAAAGTCCTGGAAGAGGCCGATGATGATGAGAGGCTCTGTAGATTATCCTTCATGACTTTTACAGTCACCCCCTCTTCCCCCTGATTATAAGTAAGTGTACAGAGGATTGTAAGGCTGGAAAGACAGAATCTGACTGATCTTGTACTCAGATTTCTAAATAAACAAGATTGTAAACTGAGCAAATAAGAATTTGTTCATCATATCTTATCACATTAGTGAATGAGTGGCTGTCAGACTCTCAGGTGTAAATTACTTGGGCTATTTATTAAAACTCTTTTGTCTCATATACAGAGATTCTTCTGATTCATTATGTCTGCAGTGAAGTTCAGAAATCTACACTATTAATAAGCAAGCCAAATGATTGTTATAAACAAGTTTTGGAGACAATGATTTCTTTATAGGAGGTTAGGAACTCTCATTAGAGACAGGTTAATAAATCTATTTATAAAAGACTTAAGCAAATTATGTGATTATAGATTTGTTTGTGGCAACGTAAGAAATTTTAGAAAAAAAAAATGACCTACAAGCTCAACTTTTAATCTCAACATCAACTTATCCTAAAAACTGTCAAGGTCAATATGAACTCATCCAAAATACTTTCCTTGAATACAGGCAATGGACAACTGTCTAATTTAGATAACTACTTTTCTTAACTTTTTTTTATAATCATACAACCACCTTACTACTGTCTTCCAACCACCACCTCTACCCTGGACCAAGCCACCAATGTATTTTGATGGATTATTGAAATATTCTCATTTTCCCTGGTTCTGTTTTTGTGTTTATCCTCACCTTACATAATATATATTTCACTTACCCTTTTGATTAATTGTCAGCCTCCTTGACCTCCCCATGAAATGTAAGCTTCACTGAAGTAGAGGATATTGTTTCTTAGTACACAGTTTTGTTCCTAGAATTTATCAAAATGCCTGATACATAGTGACAGCTTGATAAGTATTTGTGAATAAATATCACTCAATGAGTAGTTTTGAGGAACTGAATAAAACAAGTGAGAGATAATTTCCACAGTGACAAGAATTTTCTAACAGAGATGCTGAATGTTTGTACAACATCCACAATTTATTATTTTTTTAATATTACTAAATAACTAATTAACACTATGTGCTGAAGAGGAGCCTCATCCTCATCCTTGTGTCTGCTGTCTACTCCTCCCCACTACCAACCTCCCTAGTCCCCCTCGTGTTAAACTCCTGTATGGCACCAGAAAACCCTGTATCTCTGTACTTCCTGTTTGGATGTAGATTCACTGCAGTCAGAGGGCTGTCTCTTCCACAAGTTATCACCCTAGCTCTCTTGTATAGAAAGCAGGATAGCAATGCCAGCTTTTTGGCAATTTCCCCAGAATTCTAGAGGGGCGCACTGACTGTTACCGTGTTACCCACAAGGTAAATGAAATGTATGGATCAATTAGAGAGGGGTAAAGAATCTGGCCAATGCTTCACCAAAGAACCCAGCCAAGGAGCTATTTTACTGGGTACAATTGTTTTTGACATATAGCAGAAATATTTGTTATAAATAAAGGCACTCATTCTAATCATGGTCTGTCATCCTACAGATGATGTAAGTAACAATTTTTGAAGAGAGAAAGAAGCCATCTGTGGCGCGTGTCAGTCAGGGTCCACTCTAGATTGGTGTGTTTTTTGAAATAATTACTACAGTGAGATCACTAAGGTGACATAAAACTGTCCTTGTTCTTTGCTATTGCTTTTATTTTGCTCTTCTTTTGAAAACAGATTCAGCAATTTCTTGCTTGATTTCCTCGGTAGGACCTACTGTTAATTACCTTTTCAGCGTTGCCCTAGAAGTCACCTCCACTTTAATCATTAAGCCTGCGATGAACTGACAAAATTTTTCCACCAAGTTTGTGTAATGTTTGGAACCAAAGAACTTAGATCTATGAAAGTAGCACGTGTCATTTCAAGTATTCATGTTATTAAATGACTTTGGAGTAGATTTAAGAAGTGTGGTAAATTGTATACCTTCAGGAAATATGTTTTATTGACTTTTTGCTTTAGAGATTATATGAATCTTTGTGCTTTTCTTACATTGCTTTGATAGTATTATTTTCCTCAAGTAATTAAAGTCCCAGTTAAAAAAATGTTTTATCCAAAATGCACAAATCAATTCCAAAACATGATTGGGATTCTGTGGTTCCAATTTATATAACGTCTACTGGTTTTCCTTATTTTGTTAAGAGGGGTAATTGGATCTTGTAGTCCTCTGTAGAATTATTGTTTTGTTTAACTTTTATGTTTACCGAAGTGTTGTCTGTACATAGCTTAAAAAGGAAGAGCACGCAAAGGCCCAAAACAAAAACTACAATTCTTTGCACTAAACATAAAATACTCACATCCTAGGCTCCAGAGGAAACCACTTTTAATTCTTTATCTGTTCTGATGCAAACATAGTAGTTAACAAATAATAGGTTTATACTGCTATTTTTCCCCTACATACATTACCTATTATATTCTTCTATGGAAGAGATAAATTCTCTTAAATTTATTGCTGAGGAAAGATGCATTGGGGATAAGGTTTTCAGATCTTGCAAATCTGAAAACATGCTCTTTTTACTTTCACACTTGATTGGTAAATTGGCTAGACTTAGAATTCTCAGTTGCAAGTAAATGTTCCCGAGATGTTTTAAGGCATTACTCATTGCTCTTGTAGCATCTCGTGCTGCTGTTGAGAAATATGAGGTCATTCTCCTTCTGGTCCTTCATATGAGGGTCTATGGACTTGTTCTCTTGGACCTATTCCTAGAAGGGTTCTCTAATCTCTGGCTTGCTGGGAGTGGAGGTTGGTAATTCTGTCTTCTAGAATCTGTAACGTGAGTGGAGAAAGAAAGCTACATCCTCACAGTCTTCCTTGTCTAGAGTTCCACTTAATCTCAGTGCTTTCAGAATGATGACCTGCCCTGATTCGCTATACAGAGTACTTGGCCCTAAATTCAATGTCTCTGGCTCATTTTCTCCAGAGAGCAAAGTCCCCTTGCCTACCGGGCTTCAGGAGGTGTGTTTTCCTCTTTGGGTGCTGTGGGAGAGGAAATCTAGAGATGACGCTGATTGTCACACCACTAATGTGTATGCATAGCACTTCTCACCCACTCTCCCATTAGGCTGAAAAGTTCAGTACATAAAATCAGAGGATGCTTAGTTACCTTTGAATTTCAGAAAAACAGTAAATCTGTTAATGAATAAGTATGCCCCATGCATTGTTTGGGACATATTTCTGTCTCTAAAAGTTATAATTTTCAGATTTAACTGAGGTTTTTCTATTTTACCTGGTAACTCTACCAGCGGCACTGCTGCCTTCAATTCCTAATCTCTTCTTGAGTATTCTGCTGTGCACTGAATTGAGTTTTGTTACCTTTCTTTCACTTGGCATCTAAATTTCAGTTTTTTCTACCCTGAAAGTCAGATAGCTTTCATCCATACACTTCTCATCCTCCTAAAATGTGGTTGACATATTTCACGTCCTTTCTTTCCCACTCTGTTCTCTATGTGTTAGAGAATATATCCCTTTTATTCATTTGATGTCTTTGTAGGAATTTTTAGAGGGGCAATAAACAAATGTATTTCATATGGCAAGTTTAGCTGGAAGTCTTAATGATTATTTAAAAATTTTGAGATTTAGTTTCCAAGATATTTCTTCGCATATTTTGCATTTTCCCACAATAATTGTCTAGGGATGAATGAATCAACAGAGCTAACATTTTATGATGTCTTAAGGATTCCTCTTGATATTGAATTCACATTGTAAAACAACTAGAGCCAATAGAAGACATTTGCTTTCATATTCAATTAAACTATTTAAGGTGAATAATTAAATACTTTGACTTGATGCAGTTGTTTGAATAAATCTGACATGGACCACTAAATTACATGATGCACATGTGTGGGAAATAAAAGTAGTTTATGGTGCTTTTGCTTCTTGTCACACAAACGCAGATGTGATCAGCAGCTTCAAACCTAAACAATAAAACCAGGATCAATCTCACACTGTTAAAGAAATCTTTAACACCAGAAAATGATTGTCATATATTTGCACCCAGAAAGCACCTATATACATGAGCATTTTTAGTAAATTAAGTAGAAAGATTGTTTTATTTGCCTTAAGGAGACATTATAGTACGTGCTTCAATAGATAAATGAAGGGAGTTGAAATAGCGCACAAGATTGAGCATTTGTCAAATCAAAATTGAAGGCAGCAGGCAGTAAATTGGATTTTCTTTCACAATAACACGTGTTTCACCTTCTACTGCTGTAACAAATATTACAATATATACTTCATGACATTGTATCTTTCATCCATTGCTATTGCTGAAATTTTAAGAATAAGCTGGGTCTCTCCTGCTGCCGCACCACAATTTACTGTTAAGTGTGCAAAATTTGTTTCCTTAAGGATGTTTTTTCCCACAGAGGAAATATTAGACATCAATTGTCATCTCAGATACAGAATAAACAGCACTATCAGTACTCAGTTCAGGTTCAAAGGAGTCTGTGAATGGTGGTGTCGAGTCTGGACCAGCGGTACTAATCATCTCTCAGAGCCCAGTTGTTTTCAACAGCAAGGAAAGACACAACTTGGGTATATTGTTGACTTTTCCCCCCAGATACTAAAGAATAAATGTAAGAATGAGGAAAAGTTTCTTTCATCAAATCACAGAAAGTAGCTCCTAACTCAGGTGATGTGTAAGAATTAAGTGAAAAAGCACTTTTCCTCAAAATTTTATGAAATTTATTTATTTGGTATTTTATAAAGAGATGCCAGCTGATTTATAATCAGTGAGGAAAAATAACTGAGGATTCTCACCTGCCCTTCAAGAGAGAGAAAATGCTGTTTCCGTGGTACTGCATTCTGAAGCTAATGTGAGGTGTCTGGAGCAAAGAATTCTAAAAATGGAAATGGCATCCAGTGCTAAAAGCTAGAAGCACAAATTTGTAAGGGTTCACGTGCCTTTTTAAGGAAAAAGTCTATTTGTTGTCCACTATCTAATTGTCTAATTTGTCAAATTGTCTAATTGGTCTAATCTGCTAGTTTTTTAAATATCATATTATGTAAGTCTCACAATCCTCCACACATGGAGAGTATTTTCCCTGCCATTTTACAGAC
Source organism: Camelus ferus (assembly GCF_009834535.1). Taxonomy (NCBI): domain Eukaryota; kingdom Metazoa; phylum Chordata; class Mammalia; order Artiodactyla; family Camelidae; genus Camelus; species Camelus ferus. The sequence continues at coordinate 100,653,153 of NC_045696.1, forward strand.
CAGAACAATGAGTTTTAGAGAGGTTGATTAACCTTTCAGTGTTTACTGATTAATAAGTGCTGCCGAAGAAGTTTGGGCCGAGACAGGCTGATTTGAAATCCGTGCTGGTCCACTACAATATACTGAGTCACAGGGAGAACATGGGCCAATCATCCATTTGCCCATGTTTGAAAAGGACAAATACTTACAAAGTATTTATGTTGCCGGGAGAAGGGGAATAAAAGTTTCCTTGCTTCTTAGTCACCCCCCCAAAAAAAAATTTCTAACGGGAGACAGAGAGTGTGATATTAACAGAAAATTTTATTAGTAAAGTAAAAAGGTAGAAACATACAGTACACTCCCGAGAACTGGGAGCGGGCCGATCCAAGAGAGGAAAACTGGCGCCTCTCCTTTGTTTTCCCTGTTTGTATATCCCGGCTTAGGGGCTTTTTCGTGATTGATAGATTGGTGGCTCAGGTTCTTTGGGGGCTCAGGCTGACTGACAGCTCAGGTTCCTAGCGCTCAGGCACACCTATGCAGCACAGAGAGAAACCTACTGGAGGGGGCTCAACCTGTAATGTTAATTACATTATAATGAGCACTGGGGCACGTTGAGCCTGGTCCTTCTCTCTACGGTGCAGCTGCAGCGATGGAGTCTACCCGGCTTCTTTGCTGGCCCTCATTTATAGAAAGTAAAAGTTATTGGAGTCCCTTGCAGGCGTGCTGTTATTTTCTGGGTTGCTCCTTCCCCTCTCCTCTCCCCTTGCCCGGTGCTCATTTCTATGTAACTGCTTAACTTTTAAACACCCACCTGCCTGGTGATTGATGAGGATATTTGTGTATTTATCTGAAAGTTTTGGGAGGATAATTTATGATGATTGGAATACTGAGGTATTTTAATCAATACTAAAAAAGACTGAATTTATCCATTCGTTGAGGAGTTAAGTCACAATATGGAGATGATAGATAGACAGACAGACATACAAATAAATGCAGAGAGAGATGACATTTGGAGGGACTGCTCTGAGGACTCAGGAGACAGATGGGTTCATGAAAGGAAACTGCCCATATGGTGCCTTTTCCAGAGCCTTCAGTAAAGTTTTAAATGACTTTATAGCATTAATTACTTTTAACACTGCTTTGAATATGACACCACTTTGTGATGAGCCATAAGGAGGCACAGATTTTACTAGGGTAATATTGAGTGCTTATTAGATGCCAAGCACAATTCTAAATGTTAGGAATACAAAGATGAGGAAAAAAAAAACAAAACATAAAAGCAAAAACAACCAAAAGTGTGTAACCCCTGTCTTCATGAAGATTTCAGTTTACTAGGGGAGAGATATGTATAATAAACCAACAATCATGTAAGTAACAATAAAGTCACACTTTTTATAAAGTTATGGAGGAAAAATAATACATTTAGAGTAAATATGAACGGAAGGGGAGTATTTTAGGTTGAGGAGGCAAATACGATGTTGAGGAAATGATATGTAAACACAAAACTGAAAGAGTACGAGGAGTTAAAGATCCTGGCAAGAGCATCCCAGGCAGAGAAATGCCTGTGAGTAAGTCTCTGCGAAAGAAGACTGAAGGGAAGGCAGGTGTGGACAGAGTGTAAAGAGAAAAGGGGAATGTGTTGAGAAATGAGGCTGCCTTGGTGGGTGGAGGTCAAATGCGGCAAAGCCTGGAATTTAATACCCACAGCCTTTCCTCTGCTTCCACCTACCATTTGCCAAGCTCTGCTCTAGGTGCTGGAAATATAACAATGAACATAATGAAGTCCTTGCCCTCATGGGGCTTCTGTTTCAATGGAAAAGAAATAGCCAATAAAATGACTACATATAGATATAGATATAGATATAGATATAGATAAAATGAGTGTTATGAAGAAAAGTATGGCAAAGTAGAGCTAGGGAATGGACTAGACCTGAGCAGGGGTAGCCAAATTATAGCCAGTGGGTCAAATGTGGCCCATGGCCTGACTTTGTACAGCCTGCAACCTGAGAATGGTTTTTATATTTAACAGTTTTATATTTTAAAAATAAACAAAAATATGCAACATAAACTGTATGTGGCCCACGATACCTAAAATATTTACTACCTCGCCCTTTACTGAAAATGCTCACCAACCCGACACCTGCATTAGAGAAAGGAAGGGGACACTCTTTTTGCTGCATGGGAAGGGAAGTCCTCCTTGATGTTTGAGCAAAGACCCCTTTGAGGAGAGAGAGTATCCTTTCTCCTAACTGGGATGACCTGCTTTAGAAACAGAGAAACTAGCAAGTGCAAAGACCTGAGATGGAAACGGGGTTGTGTGTGCCAGAAAAGCTAATAAACCAACGCTTATTGGAGCAGTGAGTGATGGATGATTTCGGAGATGAAGCCAGGAGTAATATTATGTTGGGCTTTATCAGGATTTTGGATATTATTCCAAGTGTGATGGGAAGCCTTTGGACGGTTGACAACAGGGAAGTAATATGATCTAATTAAATTTTTAGATGAATGGCTGTGTGGAAAGAGGCTCCAGGGGCCAGAGTGGAAGCAAGGAGACTATTATGATTGTAGAGAGACAGGTGATGGTGGCTGGTTCTAAGGTGGTCATAGTGGAAGAAGTTGGGATGTGAAAAGTGGTTGGATTCATGGTATTTATTTTAATTAGGCTTGATAGAATTTCATTATGAACTAAATTTGGGACATAAGAGAAAGTGTAGTAAATATCAAATGAGTTTTGTTGTGAAAAATATGGATGTAGCTGTAAGGAGATGTGTGATCATGGGTATTTTATTTTATTTTATAGGAAAGCTATTAAGCATGTTTGAAAGCTGGTGAGAATGATTCTGTGCAGAGGAGAAAAAAATTAATTTGAAGGAGAAGGGGTAAATGATTAAGAGCTGAATTCTTCAGAAGGCAGGAGAAGATAGAACCTATTAAAACTGGTGAAGTTTATCTTAAATAATGGTACTGGGAGTTCATGTGTTTTAACTGAAGAGAAGGCAGAAAGCATATGTGCATGTGCTTATTGGATAGTGGGAGGGTGGAGAAAGTAACATATTGAATATTTCCATTTCTGTGAATTTCTAAGCAAGGCCATTAGCTGGATGAGGGGGTACACGAAGTGTCAGCAGTAAAAAGCAAGAGGAAGAAAATGTGAAATGCATGGTTTGGAAAGAGGGAGAAAGAATTTGCTAGCAGTGTAGAACAGGATTACTGCAAGGATATCAGGGGTATTTTTCTGAGTTCACGTAGCAAAACACTTGTTTCCCCGCTAAGTTTAAATTTGTGTTCCTAATAGTCTAAAACTACCTTTCTGCTTATGCAGTCACTAGCTCCACGTAGCAATGGAGCTCTTGAGCTGTGCCTAGCATGTGCTCTTTGTGTGCAAGGGCCCACAATGTGTTATGGGCATGGGGGGCTTCAGGTATATTGCATGTGTGTTGAATTGTGTTCTCAATTGTATATACATGACTATTTTGCACCAGAGTGAAACTTTAGAGACAAAACTGTGAGGGAGCACATGTATACACCTTGGTATATGGAAAGGGAGATAAACTGACATTAAGACATATTTTAGGGTCTACAGTGCGTCAGGTGCTTCATGAGTGGCATGTTTCATTCAACCTTCAAAAAACTCCTCAGACAGGCATTATTATTCCTTCTTTAAAAACACAAGAAAACAGCAGTTAAGACGCCTAGAACCAGTAAAGTGGCAGATCCAAGATTCAAAACCAGTCTGTCACGTACAGACTGTGTGCCTCACAACTGTTTCATACTGCAACATTATTATTTTTCCACAAGGACGAGAATTAAGTGTTTCTTGAAGCAGAGTCTCCCCCAAATCCCAGAATCTCCCATCCATCAGGAGCATTGGTACATGGGGGCCCCAAATTCTTGCCTGCATTACTGAATCCAACTTTTTCCTATGACCTCTGTTAAAAAGTTAAGAAAATGCAAGACCTAATTTCAGAGTTGAAACACGTGCAAAACAAAAGAAGAGCATTGAGGGCAGTGGGGTAAGTCTTGTTAGAATCACTCTGAGTCCTGGGCGTGGGCTTCCTTGGATGACTGGGTCATGACCTAGGCCAAGCTCCCACACCGAGTTGAAAATAGCCATTCTTTGAAGTGTGTTTTCAGGAATGTTTTCTTCCTGTACAAGCTTATAGGTATGAAAATCCGTTGCATGACTTGCAACCTGCCCTTTGAAAGCTCCTCAAGGACTCTGGGGATTTTGCAGCCATCTGGAATTTGCTGTCATGCTGTGATTTCTGCAGGTTTGTTTAACTTTTAATCTCTCCAGTCACATCTTTTATTATTCACTCTATGCATAATTTTTGCATTATATAGTCGTTTAAAAAAAAAAGGCAGTGGGTTGAAATTGCTCAATTTAATCATAAATGTGACTCAAAGAACTCAGAATCTTAAAAGTTATTTCCCTCCTTCTTCACATTTTTTTTTAAAGTGTTTTGGCTGCAACAGATTTGTTGCTCAGAAATAAAATCCCATCCTCCTGAGAAAGAAAGCATATAGAGCAGGTTTGAATCAGGGCTAGGTACTTTCAGAATTCATTATGAGCAACTAAGATAACTTTAATTTCCCTATTTATTTACTATCTGTATTTTCCTAGATGTTAAAGCTTGGATTTTAGCTGTTTCTCCTGTTTGTAAGCCATAGAATGTGAAGATCAGGAAAAATTGCTGATTGCATCATTATGAACAGGACATGTGCCTAAAAATGAGTTTGCAAAAGATTAATTCACAACCACAAAATCTGTTTGGCTAAAACTCATCTTTTTTTGAGTGTTGTGGCATTTTTTTTCATTTCTTATTTCATCATAATTTTCATTTTAATGATTTAATTTTAAGGGTAATTTCCAGACTTTTCACAGAGGACAGTCAGTGGTCCCTTGATGCCTCCATCACCATTTGGGAGGGGGTGCTGCATGAAGTACAGCAATTGTTTTGTTGTTGTTGTATTTTGCTTTTGTGATTATATTTTGTATGTTGTTGTATCCTATTATATAAACACATTATAAAATATATACCCCTCTGTTTTGTATGGACATTTGTGCTATTTCTCATTTATACTATTTTGAAAAGTGGTGCCATGACCTATCGTATATATCCTGGTTCGTATGTGAAAAGTTTCTCTCAGATGTGCTCCTTCCAGGGGAGTTAGGACATGCATATCTTCGACTTATCAAGTAATGCTCATTTTTTTCAAATGTGTGTACCACTTACATGCTGGGCATGTGTGTCGGACTTATACCCTCCCACTATCAGTGTCAGAATTTCTCATGTGTGCCTTCATCATTGATACTTGAAATAGTAAATCTTAAAAAATTTTAGCCAGTGTGCCCCTAGAAGTGTTCCATCATCATTTTAGTTTGCATTTTTGTAATTACTAAGTGAGATTGAGCATCATTTCATATGCTTTTTGGCTATTTAGATAATCCTGTTTGTGAACTAATTTTTTTTTTTTTGAGATTTTGCCAGTGTTTTTTAGGTTATTCTTTTTTTTTTTTTTTTTTTTGATCAAGTGGAATCAAAAGCCAAATGCAAAAAGAAACACTATTAAATTTTTAGAAGAAAATGTAAAAGTGTGTCTTCCTGACTGAAGGGAAGGACCTGCTAAACAATACACAAAATATTTGATGTAGAAGAAAAGAATGAGCCATTGAACTTAAAATTAGCCATTTTACCAAAAGCCATTTTGAGTGGGATATGATATTTGTAACTCATGTAACTGAAATAAACGGTAAATTCTCATGTTTAGTACTTTAATGGACTAACTTCAACCAGTTGAAAAATGTCAAAGTCCAAGAGATGTTAGATTTTCTGGGATGAAAGAAGAAAGAGGGGAAGAAGGATCAGGGCTGTGAATCTCCCCGAGGATCCTCATGGAAACGAGACCAAGGGAATAAAATTATTTTCTAAGTTTCCCCGGGGTTCTGCTCTTTTCTTTTTCTTTCTGTTAGCCAGATGGATTTAGCCTGTACTTCCTTAGTTATCCTTAAAAGTCACTGCCTTTTTGAAGGGATGAGATTAGGAATCTGTTAGGAAAGAACTGCTTTCACTTTCATAAAGCTAGTCCATAAAAGTTTCTTTTGTCCTTTTTCTTTTTCTTTAGTTTGTGTGCATTTTGAGTCATAGCTAGAAAGATTTCTCCACCATTTATGTTTTACGATGCTTATATGATTTGTATTTTATATCTAGAATTGACATATTTATCCTGGGATGTAGTAAAAAATGAATTTAACTTTATCTTGGTTCCCATACAAAATCCAGATGTCCTAATACCACTTGTTACATTGTTTTCATTACAGACATTTTATAATATGTCTAATAGAGCCATTTAACACCCGATGTCCTTTAAAAGCCAAACTTCCTGGTTGCCATTGTCTCAGGCCTATAGATTCAGCCTTGCTCATTTTTGTTCCATTGTTATTCCATAGAGATGGTGTTGTAGGGGCTATGGACTGAATGTTTGTGTCCCCCCACCCCCAAATTTAAATGTCAAAGCTCTAATGCCTAAAGTGATGATATTTGAAGGTAGGGCCTTTGTAAGCAGAGACATAGATGATGTCTCTCTGCCACGTGAGGATATAGCAAGAAGGCAGCTCTCTGTAAACCGAGAAGAGAGCCCACATCAAGAACCTGGCCATGCTGACACCCTGATCTCAGACTTTCAGCTGCCAGAACACTAAGTTAACATATGCTGTTTTAAGCCACGGAGTCAATGTGTTTTGAACTGAACTAAGCCCACCAAAGGTGTCCATTACCTAATCCCTGGAACTTGTCAATATGTTATAATCTACGGCAAAGGGAAATTACAGTTGCAGACATCATTAAGGTTGCCAAGCATCTGAACTTATAATGGAGTAATTATCTTAAATCTTCTAAGTGGACCTGATGCAATTACAAGGGCCCTTGAAAGTGGAAAGAGAAGCAGAAGAGAAGGTCAGGAATGCAACGTGCAAAGAACTCAACTCACTATTGATGGATTTGAAGCTGGAAGGAGTCATGAGCAAAGAAATTTAGATAGCCCCTAGAAGTTGGAAAAGGAAAAGAAATGGATCTTCCCGGAGAACATCCAGAAAAAAACACAAGATTTCTGACATCTTGATTTTATGCCAGTGAGATTTATGTTGGACTTAATATACAAAAAGTAGGAAAATAAATGTATTTTTTGGTAAGCAATTAAGTTTGGTAATTTGTTACAACAATGAGAGAAAACAAATACAGGTAGTCATATTATTTTTGAGTTGGTTGGCCTTTTTGTCTTCTCCTTTCATAGTACACATGTCTTTGCCATATTTTGGAGAAAGGGAGTTCTTGAAATGAGAAGTTACTCGATCATCTTAACTTGCGTGGTAATTGCTCTTCCACTAAATCTTCTGCAGTTGTGAGCTATGTAACTAGGGTGTTATTTTCCTTGGAGATACTCCTTTCAAGAAGGCATGCACCTGCATTTTAACATGTGACTTGATGGTTACGTTGGGCTTATTGCTTCTGCGTATCTAGGGTTGGGTGGCAGGACTTCCTTCTTTCATTAACTTTGCTTTCACTTTCAGGCTCAGACATTTCTCTTTTTTTTCTTTTCTGTTTCTTTTTCCCCTTCATTTTTTTTTTTAATGGAAGTACTGAGGCTTGAATCCAGGACTTTGTGTATGCTAATATGCACTCTATCATTAAGCTATTTCACTCTCCACAGATTCTTATTTTCTGACATCTTCTCTAGGTTTTTTTTTTTTTTTTTTTTTGAGTTCACTCTGAGTCAGACATATGAGTTCAGTCACTTTTAAGTAAGCAAAACATACCTACTATCCAAAATGAATCTTGTCTGCGTTTACTTCCCAGAGTTGTACCGCAGCACGCAGGACGTGTTTTCTAACTAGACTAACGACCAACCCAAGAAACCATCCAATCTTTCATGGTCCTGCCAAATTTCATTTCAGTATATTTTATATTCCATATTCAGTAAATATTACTTCCCTTAAAGTTCTGTTTTTAAAATGTACATTGTATGTTCCCTTGGGGCACAGGAAATATCTGCATCTTTAGCCACAGTAATTGTGTTCTGTGAAACTCTCTTAATGATGTTTGATTACTTTTTTTTTGATATCCCTATTTTTTGCCACTTTAATCTGTCCATCTTTCATTAAACCACTTTGCAAAGCTGTCTGAGTCTTCAAGGGCTTGTTCACCACTTGCTCTCATTACAGACTAAGCATTAAAAATGTGACTCCAAACACCTTACTGGAGCTGGGATCCCTCTGGACGAATTAATCCACCCTCTCTCCATTTTTCTTTAGGTAATAATTACTCTCCTGGCTGTAGTAAAACCTAAAACATCTTTTGAAATTTTCTCTTTAAAAGCACCTAGACTCAGGCTCATTTCTTTTTGTCTTTCTACTCAGTTTTCTAAGATCTCAAACATTCTCCTAAGCAGTTCTCTCTTCTAGTTTAACGAGCTTGTTGTCCTTTGTAATCCTTTTATATTGCTTCACACTTCTCCTGTTTTGAAGGTTAAGACTAAAGAAATATGCCTTTAAAGCAAATCCAATGATTTTTTTTTTATTTCTTATGAAAATCTGCTTTATGGAAAGAGTCAACCAGGCACATATGTTTCAAATTCTTTTATAGCCTTTGGTGGGCAATGACTTCAAGAAGTTTTTTTTTTTTTTCCTTTACTATATTCAAGAAGGTGGCATGTTCCCTTCATAATTAGGACCCCTGTTCTTTTCTCATGTTTTCTTTTTTAAACTCTACGATCGTAAGTAGTATTCACAATCTAGATGTCTGAAATCTAAACCCAAGGGTATCGCTTATCTGGTTAATGCATTCAGAGCCAACTGAGATTCATGTAGTAAAGGGCAAATATTTCATCACGGACCAGCTACATGAATCACACAGTTTAGTTTTCTCACTCAGCCATGAATGGAATAAAAACAACAGACAGAAAAGTGTAAATTTAGGGAGTGAACCAAATGCTTCTTGCTCATCATAGTGCCTTTTATTTAGAGGCATGGGCATTATTACTTCATAGTACTTTCTACTTCCAGGCATAAATCCAGGCAGAATTTAGGTTGCATACAGTCCTGGCCTCCTACCTGGCTGAAAAATGCAATAAAAACAACAAAACATTGTTCTCCTCACCAATGTCTAAAAAGCCTGAGGCCAAAGAAAATAGAAATTAACTAGAGGCTGGGAAAGCTGTACACAGGAGTGTGTTTAGCATCAGAGAAACGGCACGTGCCAAGTTGCTGAGTGTGAAGATGTAATTTGTCCAGGGAAGCAGCACGACCGCACCGTGGGTCACACGTAAGGAGGCAAGTGAGAGCAAGGACAGAAGACAGCGGAGAAAGTCTCCCAAGGGTTTTATAAACCATGTTACAGAATGTGTTCTTTACTCTGGTATTAATGGGATGGCCACTGAAATATGTTAAACAAGGAAGGAATGTAAATGCTCATTTTGGAAAGATCACTCATGCTGCACCAGGAGAAATGGGCTGAACACATGCAATCCACGAGTCAGGAAGTTTCCTAAGGAAATGTCAGAGTCATCCAGGCAAGAGATGACGGTGGTTAGTTCTTAAAAACACGTAGTAAAGATGGAAAATAAGTGAATGAATTTGGGAGATAATAGGCAAATAGAATGCACAGGATCTGAGAAAGTGCTGGTCTATCACAGCACTAAATCACACTGTAATACACTTGGTTCCTATCTTATGTCCCTCATTAGAGTGAACGCTCTGTGATAGTAAAGGAGCAGGTATCAAAGGATAATTTTGTCTGAATGGCATTTAAAAACAGGTTTAATAGAAGTAAAGTCAATGAGAGAGGTAGAAGGAAGAACTTATGGTCTGAGTGTACAGTATTTCTGATTTCAGAGATGGGATCATTTTTGGTGATAAATTCTAGATTATGATCCTGTATATGGTTTATTGATATAGACAATAGTTGACAATTATTGGAGTTAAGAAGCTAAACAATTTTGAAATTGTTTTGCTGGTCATACTGAAATATATACACACACACATATGTATACACACATACGTATATATTTATGTATACATATATGTGTGTGTATATATATGTCTTTTATCATAATGGCAAGAATTAATGTGAGGTGGAAAACTTTAAGCTTATGACACAATTCCTCAGTGAGCGAACAGTTAGACTGAGAGGTGGTAAGTGTGTAGCAATGAAGAGTACTGTGGTATGCACAGAACTAGAAAAAAAGACCCACAATATTGGAAATGGAGATCATCAAAGAAGTGGAAAATTTAATAGAAAGTGGAAAAGTAATGGTATAAAACTGACAATAAACACTGAAGCATCAGACCATGATAGGCGGTCTTAAGAGATTAACCAGTCAGTAGATTAGAGAATTTCTGGAGAAAGGTTTTCCTCCATGTAGAACTAGATATCGACAGAAATGTAACTTTTTTTTCCCAAATAAAACTCTAAAGGCTGAAGATGTTGCTGCAGATGAATGAAGGACCACGGATAAAAGAACAGGATTACTCGGATTAGCAAAACGGTTGTAGACAGTAACAGTGGGAGGCGTGACAGTGTAAAGAAAAGGAGATGGAATGCTGGACCACAGAGAAACGGTATTAGAAACAGTTCGTATCTCCAGGGGATACTTCTTGTTGGATTTGCCTAAAAATATTTCAAGTAAAAACTCTGAATTGAAGCACTTCCAAGAGCAACAAAATGCATGGAGATTTATCTTAGAGAATGTGTACATGAAACAATAGACTAAAAGTTTCCAAGTTTGTCCTGTCCCCACACAAACATAAACCGCCAAAGACACAGACAAGCAAACGTACAAGCACAGGCAGAACCAAATGATACACAAGTACCTCAGAATGAGGAAGGCTGTTTTCTCCTTATTCAAGTCCTTTAAATAATTACTTTAAAAACATTTAACAAAATAAGAGGTAAAGTGTTTACTTCTAGTTTTATCATGAAGCATTTAGTTCTCATGGAGTTATTTTCAGCATTGCATGTAGTTTACCTATGCTAATTGAGAAAATGGCCCTTCTATCAACAGTCCAAGGATGTACTTACTTATTTTTATTTTTGTACAATTTCTGACGACAGCTGATGTCAGGCTTGCTTTAGTTTAAACAGGATCCAAGGTAGAGTCTATTTCCACAAGCAAATGAACTGGTTTCATTGGTATGTGTCAAAGCATGTTTCTTCTAAATGATTTTTAAAAATTGTTTTGTTAACTTGTTTGTGGAAATTGTGTGCTGAATGAAGTATCAATGACTTAGAACTGTTGACATGGTTCATTAGCATATCATCTGGGAAAGCTGAATTTTCTTAAAGAATGGGCTTTTTGTTCAACTATCCTCAGAGCTCCATACGTGAGTGTGTGTGTGTGTTTGAAAATGTATGTAGCATGTGTGAGAAAGTGTATTTTCGTGTAAACACATTCATTTTAATCTTGTCAATATCTTGCGGCAATGGTATTACCTTTCTTCTCATTTATGGTTTTTTGATACAATATTTTTGGTTGATTACAGTGGTTCTGAAGGGCAGGGGAGATATAAATAGCAGGGATTGTGGAATGTGGAAGATAGGAGGTAGATGATGTAACTAAGCAGGGAATGAGTGGAATTGTTTAACACTATATTCATGATGGGGCTCCACAGATTAATGCCAGAATTATTTTTTGATACAATCTTGGGTTTTATTCATAATAAGTAAAATTGAGTGCAGCGGTCTGAATGTTAGTGCCTACCTCCCCACCAAAGTCGTGTGTTGAAAGCCGAATCCTCAAGGTGGTGGTTTTAGGAGGTGAAGCCCTTGGGAGGTGAACAGGCAGCCCTCACGACTGGGGTCAGTGCCCTTATGAAAGAGCTCCACAGGGCTCCCCGGACGTGCCACATGAGGGCCCAGCGAGAAAACACCTGTCAGCCTAGAAGCAGGCTCTCACCAGACACCTAATCTGGAGCCTGGATCTTGGACTTCCCAGCCTCCAGAACTGTGAGGGGATTGGTTTGCCGGTCAAGGAGACCAAGAAATACCATAAGCTGCCGTCTGCAAACTGGAGACCCAGGGGAGCCTGGGAAGCAGGCAGCGTGATTGCAGGTGTGGGAACCAGGGGAACTGAAGATGTAAGACAGTCCAACGGCAAGAGAAGACCGAAGTCCCAGCTCAGGCAAGCAGGCTGGTAGGAAAGAGATGGATTCTTTTGCATTCTAATCAGGCCCTTAACAGATTGGATGGTGCCCACCCATATTGTGGAAAGCTATCTACTGAGTCCACTGATGTAAGCACTGATCTCACCCAGAAACACTCCCACAGACACCTTCAGAAATAATGTTTAATCTGGGCACCCCATGGCCCAGTCGAAGTGACACACAAAATTAATCATCACAGACAGCTTCCACATTATTTGCTAAGAGATATGCTTAAATGCTATGTTTATTTTAAAATGTGGCTTTTAACATTATCAAGTATCTTTTTGGGGGGGTTTCATTTAATGCTTTTTGGCTTGAAGTCTATCTTGGTATCAGATTTGCAAGCTTTGTTTTCATTTTTCTGGTAAATCTTTATGCATTTTGTTATTTTCAGCCCATTTGAATTGTGGCATTTTAAATGTCTCTTGTATGTAGCGCAGAATTAGATTTTGTTTCATGAGCCAATTTTAAAATCTTTTTCTTTAAATAGGCATGCAGAATGGTGACTCTCATGAAGAAAGTCAAAACATTGGAATAGAAATAACACTTAAAAGAGTAATTCAAGAAAAATTTCCAGAAATACAAGACAATGTGAATGTCTACTTTGGAGGAGCCTACTGGTTACTAGGGAAAACTGACCAAGAACAAATAACTACAAGATATGTTTCAGTGAAATTACAGGACTTTAAAGGTAAAGAAAAAGTCCACAGGCAAAGAGATAAAATAGATTAAAACCACAAGAGAATCAGAATGGCATCTAATTCTTCTGTAAAACTCATGCAATAAAAGGCAATGTGAAGGAGAATTTTCAAGAAACTTAAGGAAATAAAATGAAAACCAAAAAACTTAAAGAACGTGCAGACCAAGCTGTCCTTCAAGAGTGTAGGAAACAGTTTTGAATGTGCCAGAACTCAGGAAATTATTTTTAAGTATTTCCAAGGAATTTACTAAAGGTTGGGCTTCAACTGTCTTCCTTTTCAACTATTTTTTGATTTGGATGTTTTGTTTCTTTACCTAATTTTTATTTTAGATAGCTAATTTCCTGACCATCTTCCAAGTCCTTTATTACGTCTTTATTTGAATCTACTTTCACTTGGAAACCTTGTGTCTATTTCTGATATGATTTTGCCTTTTTCTCATATTATGTTTCTAAACTTTATCAACTCATTTCCATTGTTCCTAGTTTTTGTCCATTTTTTCTTAATTTTTATCTTTCTGATTTGAAGTTCCTTTTTTCATATCCTCAAATTTTTAAATATTCTCAAAATCATATCTGAGATAGTTATTTCATCTTGGAATGCAATGTTACAGTGATCGTCAACTCCATTGATGGCCAAGATTTTTCATCAATGAAAAACCTTTCATTCTTACTTTCTGAATATTTTTCAGTATTGTTTGTTAAAGGATACAGCCTGCTTTTTTTCTACCTCTATTCATTTTGAGGTCAGGTTCACCGGTTGGAGAGTGCTCATTGCTATTAGCTCCATGCTCTGCTGTGCAAGTTCTTTTTGAAAAGTGTCATTGGTGGTGGGAGGGGATGAGAAAGGGCTGATGTCTGGTTTCTCTTTCATTTCTGCAGGATCTTTAATTCCCCCTTCTGATTTGCCTCTTTACCTTCATTGCCTCATTTTTAAGAAGCATCACTTCCTTTCTCTATTTGTCTTTCTACATCTCATTCTTTTCCAGAACAGTACTTCTCTGAGGCTGCCACTTCCAGTCCTGCACACTTTCATGCTTTCCTTTAGACAGTTCTGTGAACTACGAGCCCTGATCTGCATTCAGTTTGCCTTATCCCATCGTGGTGGTTTTGTCTGCGCTTTCCAAGTTCCCCTCTGTCAGTGTTACTTCACCGAGTTTTTGGAAAACTCCTCTCCCTTGCTCTCTGCACCCACAGATTTACAGTGAAGGGCAGGCAAAGGGGTAAAGGGTATGCTGGGATTTATTTTGTTCTCTGTTTACAATTAATTCGAAAATGATAATGTTCTCTATATCCTGGTAGTGCTGAAACTGTTGCCTATGATGTAACTTGCTCTAGATTTTACATTTTGGGGGGAGTGAAAGGAGGATATTAAAAATTGGATTTTAAGCAATTTTCTTCAAGTCCACAAGTCTTTGTAATAAAAATGTTTATCCATTTACAGAGAAGGCAGTCTCATTTGTGTCCCCACTGCTAATTTTCTTCCCTTGCACTTCCTAAGCAGATGAAACTACTGTAATTAGGTTAATATATTAGAGTCCATAACTATGAGATATTTAGAAATTTTTACTTTGTATTGAAGTGTAGTCAATTTACAATGTTAGTTTCATGTGTACAGAAAAGCAATTCAGTTATACATATACATATATGTATATATATTTTCAGATTCTTTTCCATTTGAACTCATTACAGGAAATTGAATATAGTTTCCTGTGCTATACAGTAGGTCCTTGTTGTTTATCTATTTTATATACAATAATATGTATCTATTAATCCCAGATTTCTAATCTGTCCCTCCCCTTTCTTTCCCCATAGTCTGTTTTCTATGTCCATGAGTCTATTTCTGGTCTGTAAATAAAATTTGTATTTTTTTTAAGATTCCACATATAAGCTACACTGTATGATATTTGTCTTTGTCTGACTTACTTCACTTAATATGTCTTAAAATGTACAAAAACACATAATATTTTTAAATGCATGAAAGATTCTATACTCAAAGTATGCTTATATCACTTGTTCTTTTTCCACTTAACAGTATCTCTTGAAGAACTTTAAAGAGATTATATGGACCTATATCATTTTCCAAAATGTCTCATGCTATTCTATCGTGTTTAATAACATAACCTAAATATGTCCCTATAGGTGGGCATATCTATAACTAATATGTGACAAATTTTAAGACTAATTTGTTGAGATTTTGATTGAGATGTGTCAAATTTATAGATATTTTCAGGGTAAAATGACTTATTTATAACATTTATCCTATCAATTTGTGAACATAAACCTTTACTTTATTACACCTCTACGTATCATTTCTCAAATGTGTACATTTGCTTTTTGATGTTTTTGTATTTTATTAGGTTTATTGATAAACATTTAATAGTTTTGTTGTTATCTTGAATGCATTTTTCTCTTATGGCAAGTTATATTAGTTTCATTGCTGATGTTTAGGAAAACTGTTGATTTTTATATGTTGATAGTATATTTAAATGCAATTACCATATTCGTTTCCTAATATTTTGTCAATTAAGTCTCAGAAAATTAATATATATTTTTGATCATATATTCTGCCAGAAACATCAATTTTGTTTCTTCTTTTTCAGTTGTATTTCTTTAATTTCTAGAATCATTCTGTCATGCCACTAGATGAGGAGTCTACATGGATTTCTTCTCTGTTCTACCCTTGGAAAATATTGAAGGATGTGATTGAATTTCATTACATCTCAACCTATATAGCCTAGGAGTAATTATGTTTATTTTTCCATCTGATATTAAGAGTAATTTCTATCAAGCATAGCCTCTAATCATCCATGTTTTCTGGCTTGGATCTCAACCATCATAACTTAATCTGTCAACACATTTAACATGGGTTAAATGAATATAAAGCACTAATGACTATGAGTAATGAGTAGAAAGAAGACTAGTTACACAGGTCCCTGATCTCAAGGAAATCACAGAGTTAATTATTTTGATTTTTTTTTTCCTCTCTGATTTTTTTTGTCTTTCCATCTGTGTGAAACCAGTGGCATGTAGAGTAGTCAGAGGACACTGGTAGGAGTGCACTGAAAATTGCCTCTTTTAATTTCCCCTGACAAGACTGAATCAAGAATAAGAAGTTATAGTAAGTTATTCTTCATAGGTTAAATTTATTATTTTCATAAGTAAGAACCCAGATATAATATTCCCCCCCAGAAAGCAGCAACATTTTACCCTCTAGATAAACCCCTCAATGAACATGTTAAAGCAGCTTTCTTTGCTCCTCTAAGTAAAACACCTGTTTTTCTTTCCTATTTAGGGATTCTTTGATGATTTCTTGCTATCTTCTTAGAACAGTCTACATTATAAGTTGTTGGAAGGATTATAATACTGGTTGTACATCAATTATGCTAAAATGTAACCTTCAAAAATAACCTAGTCCATATATCTCCCTTTTTTCTGACTTGAAGGTTTAGCTCCATAGAGCTTAGGAAAATAGAACAAACTTCCCCCCTAGAAGAAAAAAAAGGTTCCATCACTTTCATATTTTTCCAAAAGTACATAAGCAAAGCTCATTCAATTTCCAGAAAAGTAGCAATCTTAACTTTCAATAATCATTGCACAGAACAAGACTTGTATTTTTAAGAGGAATCTTTAGAAAGTACCACTATATATGGAAACTGGTGAGTATTTTTTCCTAAAAACTTTATAACAATGAATTGCAAGTGTGAGAAAATCAGATAGTATACAGTAACTTTTCAAGGTGAATTATCAGAGTTTAAGAACGGGCAGAAAGGATTTTTTTAAATGATAATAGGGAACTATTCTTTAACAAACGCAGAGGTCTGACCTGGCGATTCCTTGAAATGGTGTCTTGACGCCTTGAGACCTTAAATAAGATGACTTGATGAATGAATTAGAATTATCTTTAAAGTAAATGCCATTTTAAAAAGGACTGAAACTGACAGAGGGGCACTTACAAGAATAAATATCCCAAAGAAGGGCATATAGAGAAAAAATTTAGTTTGCCATCAGTTTTGCCAATTAGATCAAAGCCTTCACTTGCAAGGCCAAATATGAGACTTTATGAAACAGCAAACCTGCAAACTCTACATCATATAATGATTTTTCCTAATGAAAATAACAATTGATCATTCATCAAACATACCAGGTAAGAGAAATTCACTATGATTGTCTTCTAAGTAAGAAATACTTCTCCCAAAGATCCAACCTTTATAATCATGAGAATATCTACAAAGTGGAGAAAATTCATCAATCTGACAAGTGTGGTAACGGTTTCACCTAGGGTTTAGGTCTTCACATTCAGTGGTGAAACCACATAGGAGATGAATCTTTATATAAGTGGTACCAGCTTAAGAAACATATCATGGCTTAACAGACACAAAAGAATCCCTGAAGGAGAGAAACTTTATAGATATGAGGTCCTATGGCCTTCATATGGAATGCATATGTTCAAGTTGAGGGTTCAAAAAGTGAGTAAAGCCCATTAATTAGTGATTGTATTGATGTCTTCTACTAAAGTTTAACACTTTGCACCACCAGAGTCCACCCAAGAAGACAACTGTGCCAAAATTATGAATATGATAAGGTGTTCCATAAGAGATCAACATTTGGGTCCATCAGGGTGTCTATATAATTTAGATGAAAATTAGTTACAAAAGTAAAACTTCAGATACTTAAGTGTTTAGAAAAGAAATGTTGTATATAATTCTTAGTGTGCTAAAAATTATCTACCACCATCTCTTCCAAAGAGTATCATTTTAGATTATTAAGCTATTCTGCCTTCATGTCACTGACTAGAAAGCCATTTTAAACATATGTCAATAGTTAAATGTCAGATTTTATTCACGGAGGACGATATTTCTTGTTATATCTTTCCTATGTCTTTCTAGTTGAAAATGTCACTTGTAGAATCTGAGGTTCTGAGTATTCTCGTATGAAATGTAAACTTTTATTACATAGCTGTCTATAAAAGACAGTAAAACTTGAAATATAGTTAGTGGGTTGTTGGATTTGGTAAAGATAGGTTTCACTGACTTCTGATATCTATGGATATCAACGGATTTACATTTTTCCCTTTGATCCAAGAACAGCAGCCTATGGATATGAAAATAGGCAGTTCACTTTTTGAAATAATTCATATTTATTTCAACTCCTATTGAGTTTTCCATTTAACCTAAAAGTGCTTCTGGGATCAATCTACTTGAATGGTCTTGGAATTCCACCCCAGAGAGCATTAAAAATCCTTTATACCTAGAATCATATAAAAATCTGATATCTAAAAGATAAGTCTTTCATGGTGACGCACTAGTAGAAGATCTCATGAACACAATTTTTAAGCAAAAAGATGGTATTTTGTGCCTTTAAGATTTCCCTTCTAAGGGCTGTAATGTACATAGTATAAAACATTTCTTGGGAATTTGAAAGTAGCTACATGTACGTGGTAAGAGTTGAAAATAAGAAAATCTTTAAGTTTTCTCTACACAATATTTATTATATTAGCACACAAATGATTAAAAAGGATCATAACATGGAGTCATTAGCAGACCAAGAATTTGTTGAAAAGTTCATCAAAAGACCTGAACTTTAGTACAGATCTCCCTGCTAAAAGGAGAGTTAATTTTACAGGTGCTTTAACATGCAAACTCTCAATTTTGATTACTTTCCATAAAACTGCAAAGGATAAAAATAAATATTAATTTTCAAAGCCCAATTTACAAACCTGTCTTAACACTTTTCATATCATTATTCAGAACACTGCAGAAAGATTTTCTACATCTTAATAGAGAAGAAGTTGCGAAATAACTAGTAGATTGGTTGATTCATTAAAAGTGGATTTCATCGACAGTTCTGTTCATATCTGTGGGTGCCAACATTGGCCAACCCCTTGACAACTCTGAACCTCAGTTTTCTACTTACAAAATTGTGATATTGTGATATTAAAAAAAAAATCCAGGGTTCTTTGCTCACAGCTCCCAAAACCCTTGGAATTTCCTGAGTAATGAGATCTTAACGGTGGCTATTATGTTATGTTAATGAGGTGACTTTGGGAAAGTTAAGTCATTATACATAATAATCTTCCAATATTCTTTCCAGTTCTATCATTCAGCTTTCTTTGGGAAAAAAATAATATTATTTTATCATATTCCTTTGGGAGAATAAGATGAACACTAATATGGCTATACTACTATTGTCATGAGTGAGTGGTAAGGGAGAGTCTCAAAAAAGTTCCACAAAGTGTGCCTCCTTGGGACTGCAGATTGATTTCTTTCCCCCAGGAAATAAAATTGTTGTCATTTAGAGTTTGATGATTACTGGGAAGAGGAGTCAAGGATGGAACTTATGAAGGTCAGGAAACTTACAGAAAGATAACTGTCTAACACTTCAACCATATCCTCCATTATATTTAAAATGACATAATCCTACTTCTTTAGCTGTAAAGGCCATTTAAATGACATTAAAGGGCAAGAAGCAGCAACTAAAACCCTGAATAAAACCTCCATGGGTGGGGAGGGTAAAAGCTGGCTTTGACAGCTAGTTCAGAGTATGAGGTGTCAGGCTTCCTCCTTGAGGAAGTGATTGCAAAGTAATTCAAAGAAGTGCCTTAACTGAAATATTTGGGCAATGCTCTCACATAGAGTGTAAACTGTATGTTGTCTAATGGTGTCATACAAGCCTACCTAGGATATCAGATCATAGTTGTCTTTATTGTTTTGAGTATTTATATATATAGATGTATATTTGTAAATGCATTTAAATTTGTTGATTCCAAAGATAAGCAATTTTACAATTTTCTAATAGATGATAATAACATATCCTGTTTGAAAAGGGTCAGTATACTATGGCAATTGGGAAACAGATTAAAGTACAATGTAATCTGTTTTCAAGTATAGAGGAACAAAGTTGATAACCCAACATCCTTGCTGATTTAGTATCTAAAATAATCTGTGTCTGGGGTAATATATACAAAATCCCAATGTAGTTAGGAGTTCTTAGTACATAGTAAATGCTATGTCTTTCTATTTATTACTCCAGGGAGCTGAATTTTGAACAGATGATCTAATGGTTGAGTGTCTTTAAATTAAGGGAAACAAATCTACTGGCAATAATACATGAGTTAAACTTGATAACATATTTTAGTTCATATTGTATGCCATTTGTTAAAAATAATGATGCAACTATTTCCAATTTAAAACTATAAATTCTTCATGACACAATTTATTATGAATAATAAATATTCATTTATCACTAATAATTCACCTGGTAAATATTTCATGTGTGCATAATGGACCCACTTCCTTCCTTACAGGTGCACAACCTCTTAAGCTTGTGGATTACCCTTTCTGTAATTCTTTTGCATCAATGAGCAAATACATCTCTGTTACCCTCTATCTTCATCATTTTTATATGAAAGTTAGCATATTATCACTTTTCCCCCTCATTTTAGTTGTTTCATTTAACAGCATATTCTGAAAATCACTCCAAATAATGCATAGAGATTGTTCTCATTCTTTCTGATTCTTTTTTATGGTAATATTCTCCTACTTGAGGATATTTAGGCTATATCAAATATTTAATAATTGTAATTATAATACATTACAAATTGATTATAATTATAATAAATATACAATTATATTTAAATAAATTGTTTAAATTATAATAAATTATAATTTACTCAAATAATGCTAAATAAATAATGTGGCATATGTATTTTTGTATCCTTGGAGGGTGTCTTTAGGGTAAAGTCTTAGAAGTGGGATTTCTGGGTCAAAAGATAAGCACATTTGTAGATTTGTGAGTTATGGACAAATTCCCCTCCAGAAAACTTGTACTGATTTGCATTCCCACCTGCATTGTATCAGCATGCTTGTTTCCTCATAGCTTTGCTAACAGAATTTATTGTCATACTTCCTCGTTTTTACAATCTGATAATAAATAATATTTCAGAGTTATTTTAATTTGCATGTCTTTAACTATGAATGAGATTGAATATTTTTATATGCTTTATATGTGTATGTGTGTGAATACATATATATATACACACACACACACACACACACACACACATACATGACTTGTCACATCTTTTTCCCACTTTTCTATTGGGAAATGGCAGAAATTTGGGAAAAAAGAGATGAAATTAGATTTATGCATTGCAGCATACATACTAATAAATTCCAAACTAATCAGAAACTTAAATGTTGAAAAAAAAAGCTATACAAATACTAGAAGAAAACATGGGCAAATTCTTTTAAAATCTTGATATAGAAGAAGGCATTGTAATAATGATTCAAAGTTCAGAGGAAATAAAAGAAAATATTTGATCCATGTGACTACGTAAAAAAAACTTTTGCATTGTAAATAGCATCATTATAAAATCAGAGGACAACTGATACAGTAAAAGAACAATGTGCAAAATATATCAGAAAATTTTGTGCTTTTGTTTGCTTGTCTGTTTGTTTTGAAGATGAAAAATGGTTTTGAATCGTCCTGTTTTATGGTTCTCTGTTGCTTTGTAGGACCCTAAGATATTCCCCCTCGTTTTACCTTCACCACCCAATTGCCAAACACTTTGCCCCTCTATATGTCAAATGGATATAAAGTTTCTCCACCAAAAGCTCTGCGCATCAAAAACTGCTCCTTTATGTGTGCTTGTCCCTTTAAGTCATGCCTGTCTTTACATTGTGTCTGTTCCTTTAAACAGCACCTGCTCCTTTAGATCACAGATACTTTGAAATGCTCTGATCTGTCTGAGAACATTCCCAGTGATTATAGGTAGGAGATGGACATAGTATTTCTGACGATCATGCCAAATCACCCTTAGGCCCCTTCGCCAGCTTTCATCTTCTATCTTCCTCGTCATTTTCTCATTACGGTTTTGCTCTCCACAGAGCCTGGTGGCTGGTAAGGCCAAGGCAGTAGCATGAGAGATTTCATGCTGGGACTGGTGTTTTTCTCTCTTCACTCCCAGTTAGTTTGTATGTTCAGCTTTCTCTTTCTTTCAGGTGTGCTGAGGGCATGATTTTGTGTGGAATTGACTTATCCCTTCTTATTGTCTCATATTTTTGGATGAGAAATTTAGGGATGTAGAGAGCTGTGCTGCTGCCTTTATCCTCAGCTACACCTATGCCTGATCATACCATATGAGATCACTCATATGTGGAACCTAAAATAATAACAATAATAATAATAAAATTAAAAAAATAAATACAAGACAGAAACAGACTCATAGACATAGAATACAAATTTTATTGTTTTTTAATCAAAGAAAATCAAATTAAAGAGGTGAAGATACATTACATACATATATATAAACTATTGTAATGGGGGAGAAGAGACCTCAGTATAGGACTGGGCTCAGTTCTGAACACCATAAGGACAAGTGGGGGTCAGTGGAGAGAAAATTACTAGAGGAAAAATCAAGGGTTTGGGGGAATTCTGGCTAAACTAACTTGACAAAATTCTTGCTGAAAGCAGGCCAGGACAGTCAGATACCGAGGGTGTGGGGTGAGGAATTTGATCAGATATCAAGGGGGCAGGCAGGTGAGGATCATGCTAGAACTCCACTCTTCAAGGAAGGACATGGATGCTCTGGATTTGAATGAGAGCTCAGATGAGCCTGATCAAAGTTTGGTCATGGAGAGAATTTTATCGGTCTCCAAATACTGTTAATTTCATATAAAAAGTGTGAGATTTTGTTGTATTCCTTTAAATAATGTGGAACTTTGCTCTTTCATACAAGTAAGTATTTGGGGTCAGTTTCATCCTTTAAAAGCTTGCTTGAATAGTCTATGGTTAATGTATCACCACTAGGAAGGTGAGACCCTTCTGAGGCTTCTCCCTGATGCCTTGTGTATAACTAGGTCTTATACATTTTGCAACTCAGATTTCTGTCTCCTTAACTGCTACACTATGTTTTTATTTCTGGTCCTGATCTATAGCTTGAAATTTGCCTCCAGGAAGTAAAATGGAGCAGTAAAATGTAGGTTTTAGAATATATAAAACATATAGACTATAAACATGTAATATACAGAACATAAAGCATGTAGATTTTAGAATTTACAAAATAAAGCATACCTCATTTCTTTTCCCCCCAAACACCATAACTTTAAACTAATGGCATGTGTTTGAAATATGTTGACTGAAACTCCAAGCCCAGTAGTATATGGGAAATAACATGCCCATGAAGAGACATGATGCTTCCAGTCAACAGATGGAATTAGCATGCATCACTAAAAGCATGCGAGGTATAAAGTATAACAGCATTTTGCCAAAAGGATTTAGTGAGCTTCCAAAATGCCTATTTGGTGAAAGATCCCACAGATTTCTGAGTTCTCCTCTTAATTCCTAAAATTTATAATTTTGCAACTACCAACTCAGTATCATTTATTTTCATGCCTTAATTATCCTAGCCTTTTATTAACTTAAAAACAAGAAAATGAAAATAGAACTGGCAAAATGACCATGAAAGCACTTGGTCTGTGTATGAAAATTTGACTTCCATGTGATTCTAGTTCTAAATTCTAAACTCTTGATGGGTTTCCTTCCACATTGTGGTTATCTCTCTTTCTAAAGTGCCCATTGGAAACTTTTTTTTGGGAATTAAGTGACTGGTCTGAGAGAAACAGACTTTATTAGCTAGTATTTCTCATTGCCCAGCTGTGCTCTGCTTGTAAGTGCAGCCGTTTTTACGTCTTCATCTATGTGAGACAGATGATACAATATGAATGATATGATAATGAGAGAGGAGACATCGCTGCCAATTTTACAGGATTATTAGGATAACAGGTGAATGCTGTTAACAATTTTATGTCAGTAAATGTGGCGATTTTGGTGAAATGGACAAATGACTTAAATGCCACAAACTCTAAAGATCATTCAAGAAGAAACGATAATCAGAATAGTACTCTACCTGTTAAAGAGTTTAAATCTGTAGTTACAAATTTCCCACAAGGAAAACTCCAGATTGTTCATGAGGGAATTCTATGAAATACGTAAAATGTAATACTGTCAATCCTTATGTTTTCTTCTTAATCTCTTCATTTATTACCAACTACCTTTCATCCTTTCTTCCTAAATTTTTTGGTGGTATTTTCTCTAACAGTTCCAAATTTGAAATGGACATCAGGCTTTAAAGATTCATAGTGTTCTAGTATCAAGCTGAGATCACAAGGTAAATAAGCAATTAATACAAACAATGTAAGTATAACTAAGCATAGCTCTAAATATCAGTTCACAGAAAAAATGATCTAATATTTATCTTCTCTTCTGCAATTTCTCATAAATATAGTTTGCTCCCATGAGCATCAAGAAAGCAATTTCTAAGGAAGAATCGCTCTGTTGTACTAACTCCAGTAACATTTTAAATGATTCTTTTCATTCTATCTCTTCTTTGTAAATTTGAAAAAAATGTATCAATTCTGGTCACTGAAAAATGAATGATTTATATCTTGTACATTCTTAATTTTCCAGCTCATTAACAAGTTTTTTAACACCATTTTCAACAGCAGTTTTGTTTTTTTTTTTTTTTTGGCTGGCCAATGTATTACTCTTAGATTTTGACATGTATATATATGCAAGCAACTTTTTTTTTCATACTGAAACATTTTTGAAAGAAACACAATGCAATTTTATTTTTAAAGAAATAATGACACTAAATATCCCTAGATTCTGCTGTGACATTTGTCTACTTAAATGTTTGTTATTATGCTCTTGTTGGGAGCCTTTCTTTATGTTATATAATTAAGACCATACATTTGAGGGTGCATGAGCCAAACATATATATATATATACACACACACAATTATGTTAGGGAACTATTAGTGCTCTGCTATTTTGAAACTGCTTTAGCTTGTAAATATTCTGTACCTATTTAGTTTACGTTTAAATAATGGAATTATAGTAAAAGTATATATTTATTGAAAAATACATAAACTAATATTATGTGTGTTAAACTGCCATAAAAACTGAGAGAAATATTCTTAAATCTGTTGCATAGGCAGATAACAAACTGATTATTGTCACAAATCTGAAGGATCAACTCTTCACTTAGCTGGTTGTTCTAAAAAGGAACTTGCATTCCCTGGGAAAAACAAAACAAAATAGTGTTGCTCAAACAACCCTATTATTTTATACACAAGATCCAAGACACAATTAAAATTATAAGAACTCTGAAGAAGCAAGAAATAGAAGGCATAATATGAAGATAAAATGAACAGAAACAAATCCTCAAAATAACCCAGATCTTAGAACTAACATTAAAAGACTTTAAAATAGTTATTCTATATGTATGATCAAAGATTCAGAGGAAAAGATGGAAAGAATGAGAACAAATGCAGAAAATCTGAGCAACAGAAGTAGAGCTTTAGAAACAAAATGTGTTCCAGTATAGAAAAACACAATTTCTGAAAACAGAAATGCAAACAAAGCTACATAGTGAACAGTGTAAAAGAACTGAGCAGGAAATTTATCAATTGAAATGATCCAAAAGGAAGCACACAGTAAGAAAAAAAAATAACATAAGACAATATCAAATAAACTAACAAAGATGTTATTGGAGTTTTTAAAGAAAAGGAGAGAGTTAGGGAGAAAAATTATCTACAGAAATAATGGATGGAATTTTAAAAAAATAATTAAAATGATCAATCCTTAAATGTAAGCAGTTCAGAAAACCAAGCCTCAGTACATGATAATCCAATAACTGAAAACTAAAAATAAGGAGAAAATCCTAAAACTAGTCAATAAATACACACACACACACACACAAAGGGGACCAATCATAATAAGGACAGTGCTGACTTCACAACAATAAATGCAAAATACAAGACAGTGGATTTACATTTTTAAAGTACACACAAAAGTAATAACAGAATTCTATATTCAGTGAAAATAGTCCAAATTATATTTTCTGATAAATTAAAGCCCACAGAATTTTTGCCAGCAGACTAGCACCACAAAAAATGCCAAATAAAATTCATCAGCATGATACCAGTTGAATGTTTCCATTTACAGAAAGGATCAAAATGGCAAATAAGTGGTGAAAAATAAAAATAAGAGGTTATAATGTATTCCTCAGAACAATAAATAAGAAAGAGAGGATGACAGAGAGAATGTCAAGAAATACAATTGACTATTATGTAATATGTTTTTAGTCTCAGAGAAAGCAGAATCAGAAGAACAGGAAAGAGAGGGAATGCTTATAACAATAGCAAGACGGTAGTCTCAAACACCATTATGTGCATAATTAAATTAAAATAAAGGAATTTAACCCTGTTAAGAGGCAAACATTGCCACAATCAATTTAAAAAAACAGAGCCTACTTATATTCTAAGACATTAACTTTATATATAAATGAAAATAGTAAGTGTGAGAAGGCTGGACTGACTCCCTTAATATCACACAAAGCTGACATATGTCAAGGAGTATTACCAGATATAAAGAGTGACATTTCACAATGATAAAAGGATCAATTCATCAAAGAGAGAAAAAATTAAATAGTAGAACTTCAAAGCACATGAAGCAAAAGTTGATTAAAATATAGACAGGAATACAGGAATCTATATTCACAATTGGAGACTAACATTCTCTCTTACTACTTTCTAAAACAACTGGCCTTCGTAGACATTTTAAAAACATTCAACTCAACAACTGTAGAAAACACATTCTTTCTAACTGTACATGGAAGAATAATATGCTGGAGCAGAAAAAAATTCTCAACAAATTTCAAAGATTAAAATTATACAGAATAGGTTTCTGGCTACAATAGAGTTAATAATCTATAACAAAAAGTAATCAAGAGAACCCCCAAGTAGTTGAAAATTAAAGATATTATAAACTTCTTAGTCAAAGAAGAAATCATAAGGAAATCATGTTTTTAAAAAAACATTATTGAAAATACAACATATTGAAGTGTGGGGTGAAAACTCAGTTTTAAAGGCTTATATAAGAAAATTAGAAAATTTTAAACTCAATGACTTAAGTTTATATCACAAGAAGACAGAAAAGTAAGAGCAAAGTAAACCCAAATAAGTCAGAGGAAAGACATAATAGAGATAAGGAAATCACTAAGATAGAAAACATACTAACAATAGAGGGAAAAAAATAAAGCAGAAAAGTGGTTCTTTAAAAAAAAATTCAGAGAGTGGTACACTCCTAAAATGCCTGATGAAGAAAAGAGGTAAATCACAAAGTACCAACATCAGGAATGAAAGGAAATAGTACAAAGCTCTTAGAGAAATTATAAGATATTATGAACAATTTTATGGCAATAAGTGACAGTATAGATGAAATAGGTAAATTCTTTAATAAATACAACTTGCTAAAACCGACCCAAGAAGAAGATAAGCTGAATAGCTCCATTTCTGCTAAAAAAAAAAAAAAAAATTTCCAAAGGAAAATCTTCCCACAAGTAAAACTCTCAACCTGGATGGCTTCACTAGTGGATTCTATAAGAAAGACATACTTATCTTAAACGGACAAAAAATATAAAGCAAGCAAGCAAACAAACAAAAACCCTCTTACAGAAAACAGAGCTGGAAAACTTTTCAACTGTTTTTGTGAAGCCAAGATAACTCTGATCCAAAACTTGGCAAAAACTTTATTAAAAAAATCACAAATACATAGATTTTATCAAAACAAAACAAAATTTTAGAAGATCAAATTCAGCAATGCATAAAATTTACCATAAGGTTACAATGGAGAAGATAGTGAATAGATTATTGGAAGAGAATAGAAAGTTCAGAATTAAAGCCATATATTCCTGACCAATTTTCCGGAAACAAGCCACAAAAATACTTGCACAACTTTAATCTGATAGCAAAATCTTGAAATCAACCTAAATGCCCATCAATAGAAGGATAAAGTATTTACAGCAACAAAAAGGACCAAACTGCTGATATACACAAGGCTGAGCATCCCCAACAGTATGTTCACCAAAGACAGTAGGATGTATAATGTACGATTCCATTTGTTTGAAGTTGACAGATAGGAGGAAGCAATTTTTGATAACAGAAATTAAAGTAGTGTTTTCTTGGAGGAATGAGGAATGACTGGAAAAGAACGTAAGAGAATTTTGGCAATAACAATGTTCTATATCTGCTTGAGAATGCTGGTTATGTCATTGTGTACACATCAAAACTCATATTAAATTGTATCTCACTAAAAATGCTTAAAAATATTTCTTGATTTAGATTACTATATATGTGAAAATACATAGCATGAAAAATCTTATATTGCACTTGCCTTGTGGAACTCCTCTGAAATCACTGACAGAATCAGTTAATAAGTCGATACATGGTAGCAGAAAGCAGACATGTAAGTGCTCACTTATAAGACAGAACTAAGTAATGAGTTGATAAACAGGAGGGCAACTAACCTTGAGTTGATAAACAGGAGGGTAACTATCCTTCTTTCTTCTTGGTTCATGGTAGTGTCTCAAGTCCACCTCCCTTTGCCAACGTACATCCAAGTACATCCTTAGGTTCTGACATATTTCAGATTGATGGATGGCTAATTGCATCCATTTGATTCCCAGTTGGACAGTTAATGATAATAACTTTAAATTAGTACATTTACAATGATTGAAACTGAAGATTTATCCTCAATTTGATGCAGAATTAATATTTATTTTCCATTATATAATTTGAAATTTAAGTATAGAAATTAAGATTAGAACTGCTCACTTCACCCCTATATTCAACTCTCCATAAAAAAAAATTAAGTTTCTTTGTAGTTTATAACTGGTCTCATTTTACTCATTTTACTTCTTCTTCCTATGCTGGTTTCTGGGTACAGAGAGAGGCTCATACCGTCAACGCTATGTTTATCCCAACATACACGTACACAGAAATCAATACACTGGTTTATAATCTAAAATTGATACTTTTTTTAACTGTATGAAACTGTTAAGACAGTATACCATTCAGATGGACTGTGTCAAGACTGACACATATATTGAAGGAGCTGATCCTGCCCAGTAATTAATACTTAGAGTAGTGCAAACTGGACATATTATATAAATCATATTATTATTAGATTATTATTAGATTTGACATTGTTGCATAGGTCAGTCTGAGGGAAACAAAGGACTTTCTACAGTTATTTGGGAGTATTATTTTCAGCAATAATAGAAAGTGTAGAAATAAATTGATAACTAGTAATAATACATTTTTATTCTAAAAAAAGAATACAAATTTTAACACATCCATATATTTAATTTTATAAAATAATTTGGTGCTTCTGGTAGTTCAGCTCTTTCAAAGAATAATTGCTTCAAAATTACTTCAATGTTGAATTTCTTATCAATTAATTAAATTTAAGCTACTTTTTGAAAAAGAAATGGAAAATTTCTCTCTCGTAACTATTATCTTGTGACTCCAATGTTCACAAATTAAAATAATTCCAATATATTTAAGCCAGTTGCCCATGATTGGCCCAGATTACCCATGAATACAATCCTCTCTTCAATATCTACCTATTTATTTATCCATACACACACACAAACACACAGACACACATCCATGAAAATTTTTCCCACATATACTTTTTTTCTAAATTTAAAACATTCTGATTATTGTAGTTGGTCTAAAGCAGCTCAGAGTTCAATAACTGAGGTTCAGCTACTTGCTGTACTGTTTGAGAATATTTGATTCTTGCAAGGAAAAAAATGGGTGAAACTCACAAGCTGTGTTAAGTACAGATAAGTAGTAAGTAGAGCATGTATGAGTTAAACAGGGAGAGGATGGAAGGACTAAGAACACTGATTATTCATGAAGTATTAAATATGCACGAGGTACCAGAAGTGCTAAATAACAGGATACATTAAATAAACATGAGACATATGAAGCACTCATTATTCATGAGGTCTTAATTCAGCCACCCACTGATGACACCCATTTTGGCCCTGACAGTTCTATGCCCAAGGAACTCACATAAAACTCATGGCTGTTCAGCAAGTTAATTGGCAAGCTACAGCTATTAGCCAGGCAAATGTGCTCTGCGTGCCTGTGATAAAGCAAGAAGGAGTCACTTGCCCTGGGCATGTTCCCCAGGTAACCTCTCTTGCTTCAACTTCAACTCTCATTCTGGTCACCATATCATCCCAGGAAAGACAGAGGGACAGGGCACTGTTGTACAGTGGATTTGAAGTGGGAGAAAAGGTGGCAGGGCACAACCACTGAAGGAATGACACAGCAACTGAGGACAGGACAAACTGGCTAGAACCAAGACAGCAGAAGATTCAACTTCCAGTAGACCTTGAGCCTCACCGCACACCCATAGGCATCTAAGCTGACCATAAAAGGTTAAGTAGGTGGGGGGGCATTTCCTGGAAATCTTCACCCCTTCTCCAAAGTAGTTGGAATAATCCTCCTACTCATTAGCATATGAAATTGCCAAGCCCATAAAACCTAACAACTCGGCATCTCGTGGCTACTCTCACTCTGTCACTCTCTCTTGCTTTCTGAGATGGCCCGCACTCTGTCTATGGAGTGTGTATCTCCTAAGCTGTTTTCCCTTCTGAGTGAGACAGACCCCACACTGTCTATGGAATGTGTATTTCTCTAAATAAACTTGTTTTCACTTTACCATGACTTGCTCTTGAATTCTTCCCTGCGCAAGGCAAGAACATATTCTCCCACAACAGACTGTGTACTGTGGATTTAGGTAGCTGAGTCCTTCTGATGCAGGAAAAACAGATGTGCGGGATGAGGAGGGCTGTGTCCCAGGCTTCGGTTGAGCCCGTGGGATGTGCCCCGCCAAGCGTGGTTCCTTGGCTTTGCACAGAAAAGAATTCAAGAGTGAGCAACAATTGAGTAAAGGTAAACTTATTCAGAGAGATACACTGAAAGGCAAAAGAAAGGCCACGACGTGTGGGTGTTGGGTGCTCAGATTAGAGAAAAAGTAGGTACACACTCCATAGACAGAGTGCGGGCCATCTCCAAAGGGGGAGAGAGAGAGAGAAGGCGGCAGCCATAAGGTACCATGTTGCCAGTTTTTATGGGCTCAGTGGCTTCATATGCTAATAAGTGGAAGGACCAGTCCAACCAGCTTGGGGAAGGGGCTGGGATTCCCAGAAAGTTGGCCATTTCCCACTCTGACTTTTGTGGCTAGCCTTGGGACTGTCATGGCACCTGTGGGCATGTTATTTACCATGCTAATATATTACAATAAGCATATAATGAAGCTCAGGATCTGCGGGAAGTCAAATCTCTCACCATCTTGAGCCTGAAGGCCTACAGGGGGTTGAACCTTCCACCATTTTGATGTTCATTGCTGTATCGTTACTTGAATGGCTGTGCCCTGCCCCCTTCCTGCCTCACTTCCAAAGCACTTGCATTCTATCCTAAATGTGTTAACTTACTCCATCTCTTTCCCCCTGCTTAATTAATGCTTTGTGTCTTATTGATGTGGATCACTTTAACATTGCGATTCAGGCATTTTAATTTGGTCTGTGAACCTTTCTGTCCTGTGACCACTGGAAAAGCTTCCTAGATAGAGTATTTGGAGTTACTGTGGTATCAGGTCAATGTCCCCCACAGCAAGGCTACCAAGGCTTACTGGGTCTAGTCCATACTCTCTTCTTAGTCATTTTGTTGGTAGAAAATGGAATCAATATTACTTGCCGGTAAATAGATACTGCAGTTCTTAGTTCTTTTCATCTTCACAGAAGATCGACTGAATTTTCAGACAAAAATAATTTTGTTAGCATAGGTAGACACGGATACATATATATCTGTACAATGAGGGCAAAAACAACTCATACTCCAGGGTTAAACACACACAAACACATACATGCAGAAAAAACAATAATTAGTACACCTGTTCTTTGTAGCAAAAGAGTAAATTTGTGTGTGTCGGCGCTGACCTTAGCTAGGACTCATTTGTCGATGTGAATCAATTATGACTACTCTTTTCAAATGATCCTTTGAAATTAAGTAAAACTGAAATGTTAGCTTTGTTGGCTTTGGAACAGAAGCTCCCCAATCTGTCAGTATAATGCACTCCAGTCTTTTCCTCTACTTGGTAATGAGCTCCGACTGAGACATTAGCATTTTCATTGAGGCCAGTGGACTTCTCACCAGGGAGTCAAGTGTTTCTAGGTTAAACTAACCAGTCAGTATTGGTGTCAAATTCATGACCTTGGCCTCTTGAGCAAGATGAAAATACTGGTTATGTAACTGCCTCTGAAAAGTTTAGATTAGACTAAGATTATATACAGAGTCTAATTTATCAAAAATAGAACGTTATTGAAATAACCGAAAAGCTCATTAAAATGTAGTGTGGCTTATGCTTGCTTTTCTCAAAATGCTTTGCAGATGTGTTTCCCATCCTTCCTTCCTATAGCATGCATTATGGAACTGTACTGTGTCTCAGCATCCCAGATGCCCACTGCAAGATTATCTATTTCTACATCTTTTTCTTCAGAATCTTCTTTCAAAATGTAAACATTTCCCATAAGAAACACAAATGAAAAATAAATATGAATATGAATATCAACTAAGCAGTTGAATAACAACTGTTACTTAGTGATGATTTTAAGTAACACAATAATGTAGTCCTAACATTGACAATTTCCACCTGACATAGTCCACGAACAAAAAGGAAAACAATCTTTTCTACCAAATTTCACTTTTTAATTTTTTGGAGTATATTTTTAATTCTGAGTTTGTTTTTAACTTTTTAAATTTATACATATATAAGTATGAATATATATGTTATATATACTAATATATAGTATATAATTGTTATATTTTTAATACTGAATATGAACATAAAATAAAATATAACTTAGGTACTACTATAATACATATTTACTCTAATTTATATTATATAGTAATGTACCTTAAGATGCATATTTATGTACATTAACGGAATGACTCATGCTATTATTTTTTAGTGATATTCTCTATAATGTATCAAAAGTATCTGTGAAATATTTTTTCTCAAAACATTGCATTTTTCTGTAATCTTGTACTTTATTGGACAGAGTCTTAAAAAATGGCAAGTTCTAAAATATTAACTAACCTGACTTGTCAACAATAAATAATTCTATTAACTGTGCTACGGGATCTAAGTTTAGGTTTTTGTTTATACAAAATAGTTTTATAATAAAGGAACAATTCTTATATTTTCAAAGATTTTATTTAGAGTGTCTACTCTGTGCCAGGAATTGTGTTATACATTGGGTATACAAAGACAAGTATTGATATGCCTTGCTCTCAAGGAGCTCATAGACATAATGGCCATATGTACTTTGGACGGATAGAAATAATTTGGAATGAGATAGAGGTGGTGGTTGCATAACAGTGTGAATGTACTAAGTGTTGCTGAATTGTTCACTTCTAATTGCTTAATTTTAAGTTGTGTGAATTTCACTGCAAGTTATTAACAAAGAAAAAAATGCTGGTATAGAGACAGAAAAATGGAGAGAAAGTGCTTCACAGGTACCAGTTGCTCTGGAATGACACTTTGATTTCACTTGAATAAACTTTCATTTAGACTGAACCTTAGGGAAGTTGGGTTTCACAATCATTAGAAATAAAAATGCATCACTGTATCACAGGATGACAAGTAGGATGCCTTCAGCCACAAATAACAGAAAACCTCAACACAAATAGCTTAAGCATAGGGAATTCATTATCTTACATAACCTGAAATTTACTGGAACAGTGTCCTCAGGTCTTGTTATTTAATCAAGAACCCCAGTGTTTTATTTTTTCTTCTCTGTCTAACTCAGTGTGCTGGAAGCTCTTCTTCCAGGGTTTTCAGAGCAGCACCAGTTCTGGGCATCATGTTCAGACCCAGCAACACGGCCTAGAAGAAGGAGGACTGTTTCTTCCTCATGATCCACTTTACATAACGGGCACTTTTTCCTAAAGGTCTCTGAAGACACTTCCTCACACTGTGGCTAGAACTGAGTCAAAAGATCATACGCTAATCACTGAAAGGGAGAACTTAATTGCCACAATTGACTTCCAGACAATTTAGATATACTCCTTGAGCTGGGAATAGAGTTATCTCCCCCTAAGAGAGGAACAAATTGGGGTCTGTGTGCAAAGGAAAAGGTAAAGTTATTTTAGCAGACTGTCACCAGAGGCCGCTATAGATGGTAATATAAAAAGGCATACATAGTATATGAAATATATGAGATCTAAAACAATAATTGTCTTGACATGGTAGAATTTTATAATTGATATATCCCTATAATACAGTATGTAGTTATGGCAT
Organism: Camelus ferus; assembly: GCF_009834535.1. Classification (NCBI taxonomy): domain Eukaryota; kingdom Metazoa; phylum Chordata; class Mammalia; order Artiodactyla; family Camelidae; genus Camelus; species Camelus ferus. The sequence continues at coordinate 100,687,247 of NC_045696.1, forward strand.
GATACTTAAAAATTTGTGCAAATTCTTGCATGAAACACATATGAAAAATCTTTCTTATTATTTCCCAGTGTTTAAACTTTTTTAAAAGTCAGTTTCAGTTCAAATTTAGAAGCTGTGTAGTATAATAAAAAGTGTATAGTATCTATTGCCAAAAAAACTTAGGTTCAATTTCTTTTCCACAATTTCTTTAAATGATTAACCCTGAGCAAAATGCTTTACCTCTTTAACTAAGCTTCAACTTTCTCATCTAGAAAATAAAGATAATGAAATTGTACTCCCAGAATAATTTTTAAAAATAAAACATCTGTGCTTGGTACAAAGTATGTTATCTACTTTTATTGTTTTATGAATAAAATAAAAGTGTATGGCAAGTCAACCTCCTCATTAAACTTTCCCTTGTAATTGTTTTGTTTTAGTAATTGGCATCAACTATAGAGGCTAAACCAAATGAATGTATTATTAATTACAATGTATGACATGAAGATCAGTATTTTCAACTTTCAAACATGAAGACAAATTATGAAAAAGAATGCTAGACTCAGTATAAACCCAGTGATAACATTTATTGAAATGTTTTCCACATATAGTGATTTATTTTGTTTCACTAGTTCATCAACTGGTGAAATAGCCAGTTTTAGTGATAAAAGAAATGATATACTTGAGTGGAACTCATACGAAGAAAATCAAGGTCATGAGTAACTTAATGTAATTATTTCTTCCTTAGTAGAATTTTTGGTAATTATTACCCACATGGAACACTGAGTCTTCTATAATTTTCTGAAGCCCTCTGTTTTCTCTCTCTCCTTGTTTAGCAAGGTTGTAACTATAGGTGATCCACACAGAAAAATGACCTTCTTCCTTCTCCATTAATTTCCATGCCTTTGTATACCCAGAAGAAAATTTATTTTATTTATGATTTAGAAGGTTTTTGTCAGAACAGCCATGACTATGTGAATGGTGTCCTTAAGAGAAGATGTCATGTGATTGGACACTGGGGAGAGCACTCTAAAAAGAGAAAAGGAGACTTCTGGATATTTGAAAGTGCAGCTTAGTAAGTAACACCTGGAGGTGGTCAGCTCCTTTCATTATGAGTTTTTTTTTTTTTTCCAAAGGAAATTATCCACTTCAGTGACCTACATGATATTGCTTCCATAATACCTGTGAGCAATTTGACCATTTACATTGATTGTGAGGCGGTCAAAACAGTGTTCCCACAGGGATGTAGAGAGCATTTTTAGCCTTGGTGGAGGAGAAAGAAAAAGGCTTTTAGTAAAGGAAAATAGGCTAAAACTTTTTGCAAAGGATTTGCTTCAATGTGCGGACAATCAGGTTTTCCCTCCCCTCCTCATTCCTGTTTCCTGATAATAAACATTCTTCATGTTCTAAGCTCCTTTGTAATGGGTGAATTAGCTCTTTTAGAAGCAGAGATTAATTAAGCTTGAGAAGAACTAATTCAATGGGACATCTGTCTCTCATCTTCAATACTCCCATAAGGGATCAGACCAGTATCGTTACAACTGTACTTTACTGACTTATAAGCACTGTACCTACATTTTATGTATAATTTATCTCTATGATTAAATTTCAAGGATCTAGCAATTTATCTATTGCTCTATCTATCCCCCTATCTATTTATGCTTTTTTCCCTACATTATCTATTTATTTCAAGAACCAATTGGGCCTTATTGCCAACTGATGAATAAAATGCAATATTCCAGTGATAATCTCTTATTATTAGCCTATAAGATATAGAAATTACCGTTAAAAATATCTGCAGCTATCAGAGTACTGACATTTCAGTAAATTTAAAAAAAAAAAAGCATGTATCTCCTTAAAATATCTTCATTATTATCCATATTTTATATATAATCTTATTTTATCTTCCTTTACTCAAAATAAAAATATATTTCAATATATCCAGGAAAAGTGATAAGATAAAAATTTGTGAGAGTTAGGTTTAATTCAAGAAGCTTGTAAAATTTTTATATATTTTTCAGGAGTTTAAATTCAACCTTTTTCTATTGCTGCCTTGAAGCAATAGAATAAGAAAAGATACAAGGAACACAAAATGTCTATGAACTCTGAATCTTGATACACCTGTATGTTTAAATTTGATCTTTATTACTAACATCCTCCCTAGTTCCACGTGGCACTTTAGAGCCATTATGTCTCCAATGACCTTTGTCTACAAAGAGTATTATTATCCTTTTCTCTTCATCCCCAAATTCTCCAGGCTAAGTGAGCAGGGGAGACCTGCCAGCTTTCATTACCACATCTTTTGCACAACGTTGTAACTTGGTCAGTTTCTTAATTTCCAAAAGAATCACAGTACAGTCAAATAACATATTTGTTAGATATGAAAGTGTAATTTTACAACTTGTACATGTACAAAAGTTCTGTGAACTTAATAGGGCAGAGCAAATCCTAACTGTGAATACAAAATTTAAACTGGTTTAAATGCTGGCTGAAATTGCTGTTGTCATTTTGTTTAATGAGAGAAATAAATTTTTTCTAATCTGAATAGAATTCAGCATTTTAGCTGCATTGTGTTAGTCTTGTATGAAATAATAAAATATTCTTACTTATTATATTGTATCTCAGAATTACGTATTTGTATAAATATAAAAATATAACTGCTAAGGAGAAAAAGAACAAAGAACATGTGGTATAAATATAAACCAAATAGTAAGATGGCAGTTTATACTTAACTATATTTAAATTAAATGCAAATGATCTCAAACAATCCCATTAACAAGGTTTATTTTATGGTCATGCATATTTTTAAATTAAATTGTCTTTACTTGTGAATATCTTAGTAACAGCGGCAAAAACTAAATTGGCATTTAAAGTATAAATGAAATGGAGTTTGCATGAGAAAAGAGGGAAGCTAAATGTAATTCTAATAATTTAAGTACCACTAAAAGAGGATGATCTTGAAGTGACTTAATCCTCTGAAATTAGAAATTACATTACAGTGTAAAACCAATTGTGTTTTACTGTATTTGCATCCAAGCTAATTTTAGAATTCTTTAGTCATAAATGTTCATTCACTCACATTCATTTTTCCATGTGCTCAACAAATGTTTTGAGCACATATTATGTGCTAGAAAAAGTAAAGTGCACACACACACACACACACACATGCACAGTGTGTATATATATACACCCAGAAGCATAAGGAAGATTAAATGTGGGTGGAAAGGAAGCAGTGATCCTGTTGTAATTTGGACAAGTTTGGCCCCAAGATAAGGGTGACATTTGAGAAAACTTGAAAAGATGTGGAAATTGGCTGAGCAAATATCTGAGAGAAGAGCATTCCAGTCAGTGTAAATGTCCTAAGGTAGGAAGGTACCTGGCTCTACCAAGAAGTAGCAAGCAGAACCTTGTGGACTGAGCAGAATGAGAAACTAAGGAAGTGTTAGCTTTTAGTCTTAGTAGAACTAGGAACTCCTGCAGGGACGTGAACAGAAGAGAGTCATGATTTAATATACACGTTTAAGAAAATAGCTGAACAAGGATGGAAACAGTTAGGAGGACAGCAGTGGCCCAGGCAGAGAAGACGGTAGTGGTGATGGAGAGAAGTGGTTAGATATATTTTGAAGGTACGGCCAACAGGGTTTTGGATGAATTGGATGTAGGGAGTGAGAAAAAGAAGATCAAAAGTGTCCCTAAAGTTTTTGGTCTACGTAAATGAAAGAACAAGTTTCTCATCAAATGAAACAGGAAAAGCTGTGCTTGTAGCAGTTTGGGACGTGGGAAGATCAGGCAGTCAGCTCTGGACAAGTTGAGTTTTGATATTTGTTAGGGATCTGGGTGGAAACATCAAATAGAAAATTGGATATTCGGGTTTAAGGCGGGAAAGAAACTTCTTTGACAGAACTATAAATTCTGTATCACCCAGGTTATACTGATATTTAAAACCGAGAATGTGAATAAGGTCACCAAGTGAGTGAACAGAGACAGAGAAGATGAACAGGGACTGACCCCCGGGTGACAGCAACTTTGAGAACAAAATACAAATATTAATAATATATACATTTGAATATATCTTCCAAATACTGATTATTTTTACTTTTTCATTGTGCTCAAAATACATAATCCAGTAACAAATATATTTAAATTATATGTACAGTTTCATTATGTATTTCCTTGATGTCTAGATAAAGTTTGGTGATGGTTTTCAACAGAAATAAATCAAATTAAAAACATGATTTTCCATTCTGCTTACTGGTTTTATTGGATATATGTGTCTGAAAGTAATATATTCTTTATTAATATTTTCAAAACAAGATGAGTCTATACAATGACACTTGCAAAAAGTCTAAAGTCTATTTTTAGATTGAAAAGAAAGTGAAAATATGAAATCAAAGATACATAATTATCTTTGGTAAGAAAACACGGTAAATGCATGTTCATCAAGCTAATTCTGTTTTGACTGGTGCATTTAATATTCAGTTATTTGTCTTTGCTGAAATTCTCTTAATTGCCAGTTTCCAAAATTTTGGTTGGCTCAAACATAAAATGGTAAAGGATTTACATCATCAGATATACCATCTGCTTGCCATTATTTATTTTCCCCTAGATACTACATGTGGCATTTTCCATTATATGATACATGCTTTCCAAATCCTAATTAAAAAATTCTGTTTTTAACCTTTCTTTACAGTATGACATTATGATTATTTATATGTGATTAGAATTTTACCTGTAAGCACTGGAATCTCACTTAAATTTCTTTTAAAAATGATTCATCCCATGTTAAATTCAGATTTGTTTTGTGGCAGACACTTCAGATCAATGTGTTCAACACACATTGTGAAATTGTTACAAGTAATATTTATTTGTTTCCAGTATTCTCCTGCAGTGCATGATTACACCCATCTATTTGCCTTATTTAAACATCCGAGAGTATACAAATTCATATGCAAAATGTGCAGTCCTTCCCAGTCATAGCCCTCTCCCTCCAACAGAGGTAACCAGTCTGATTTCTTTATTTCAGTTCTTTGCTTTTCCTACTTTTTTAAAAAATATAAATGATTGTTTTGTTAAACACAACATTTATGTTGCTTATTTTAAAATTTATATCAGTGCTGTATAAATGGAAAACAGGACATGCCCATAATCTGAACATCTGTTAATAATTTGTCAATAATCTTATTCTGTCCTTTATTTTCCATATAATTTTTATTAGGCTTTTCAGTCCAGCATTTGTTTTCTCCCTATGCTAATCACTAAAATTCAAACATTCAGCCTTGACAAACTACAGATTCTGTTAACAGTTCACTAAAAAAGTCATTTCAGTGTAGAGAGGAAATATCTCCACTTTCCCTTTAGCTACAAGAAAAGGAAAAATTCAATTGTATAGTTAGCATTATATATGTATGTCTTTATAACGCTTCATACAGAGCAGTTTTACAAGCTAAGACCTGTAAAAATAACTCATAATTTTTGAGAACTTTCTAATTTTAATTGGTCTCCTTATTTAATAATAACAACAGTATTGCAATTGATGTATCGTTCAAGATCCAATTAGGAAACCCAGGAAAGTTTAAAAGAAATCTGTCAAGTATGTAAAGTAATCCTGGACTAGTGACAGTGGGATGCTATTACCACCCTGAGAACTAAAAAGGGAGAGAGAAGCTAGAGAGGAAGTGGTAGCTGTAAGTAGAATAGGAATTATGACCTTTGGTACAGAGCTTCATCATTAGCAACCTGTGTCTTGACAAGAAAAGAGTCATGACATTTAATACACTAATTTTACTGTCCTCCCATTTTCCTATTCTGTGACAGTGCTTCTAAATGTTTTAACCTAATACAATTCAGGGATTAAAGTAGCCTATTAATTGTCATCCAGAGTTCAGTCTCCTGGAGAGGAGACTGGGAGAAGGTCTACCAAGAGGAGTAAAATGAGACACTCTGAGAAAATTGGTAATATTGGTTATTCAAAGATACAAATTTTATGAATTTTCTATATTAAATTCTAGCAATTTCTTTAGCCAAATTCTCAAGCTCCATAGGTACATTTCTATATTCCAAGTTACATCGGCAGCAGTTTTAACACTTCTTCCAACACTATATAAAACAGGTTGTTATTTTTCCAGCCTGATATAGCAGTTTCATTGCCACTTTTCCAAGTTCTACAATTTCCTAGGTGTTTTGCCAGAACTTCACCAACACCCAGACTAAAAATGAATGCAACAGGTTTTAGATTTTTGTTACAGCAGCACCCCTTTTCTAGATAATAGTTAATGCATCAGCTAGATTTTGCTGCATAACAACAACAACAAAATCTTAAACTTGTATCTTGAAAATCTTTTTTGGCTTAATAAACATATTGACTTAAAAAGCTAATTATTTCATTTAGCTCATGATTCTTTTAGTGCCTAGGTGTAGTTGTTCTGGTCTGAGGGAGTTCAAATGGATTTCTATTGGACTCTCTCATGTGCCTATAAATAGCCAGTAGGCAAGATGATCTGAAATAGGCTCCCTCATGTCTCTGGAAGTTAGCAAATTGTGACACATGGGGCTCACTGCACTTCCATGTGTCTCTTCATCATCCAGTGCACTATTATAGTCCAAAGAATTCACTTATGGCTTCAAGTAAGGGAAAACTCCAATGTGTTAGTCGTTTCAAGTATCTGTTTGCATCACATTTCCCACCATCCCAGTGGTAAAATCAATCCCAGGCCAAGTCCAAATTCAAAGGATGAAGGGATAGACCTCATCTCCTAATGGAGAAGAAGCCTCTGCTAGCTCACATCATATATGCCATCAAAATAGATATGCTGTTTTAAGCATTTGAAATTTTGGTGTTGTTACTGTACATACCCATCCTACCTATCCAATCTGATCTTGATATAGATAATGGTATAGTTATTGGAAGTGAGGTTGCCTTATCAAAAGCCTAAAATAGCTGGCATTATTTTAAGGACCAGGTGATGGACAATTAAGAAATTGAATTCTGAGAATGGAAGACATTCTGTCATACAATGGCAAAAAATTTAATCATACTCTTCAGATATAACTTGGAAGCCAGATCATTTGCTTACTGAACTTTCAGATCTTGGAGAAGGTATTATAGAACTGAATTATTATACTGTGTATTGATCACTATTGACTGGATTTGACCACATATTGCATAAAAATGAAGAGCTCAGAAAATAATTAGATTGTTTTCAAGACAAAAGTAAATGAGAAAATATGAAAAATTCAGGTTGTACAAATAATGAAGCAGGAAAATCCTTTTAACCCTTACAGAAAGAGATAAAATCATGAAAATATGTGAGCAGCAAGGGCCTTTGAAATTCAGCCTTGAAGTCAAAATCTAGTTAGGCACGTAGCCTGCTTTCTTATTGCTAAAACTGCTCACCTGATTAGGGAAAATTCATCAGTATAATGGTATGGCAACGAGTCATACCTGTCAGTGCATAAAATGATTCAGGACATGGATCACAGTAGGGGTAAAGCTTTGCCGGAGAAGTCTGAAGTTTAATTTGAGAGAGAGGCATTTGGGAAAAAAGTAAAGAGAGACAGCAGACTCAAGAACTATTATTCAAAAATAACTGGCACATGGGATTGGCTAGATTCAAGTGGCTATGCGCAGAGACCGCAGTGCTGCTAAACAAACCATGGTTCTAGACCTGAAAACTGTTGTGACTCTTTGAAAGTAAACACCCTTGGGCCCCAGTCTTCTGAGTCCAAAGAGCCCTGTGAAAGCTGGGCATATTCCTCAATAGCCCCTGGGGATGAAGGCAGATGAAATACCTCTGTATTAGTCAACTCAGCTGCCATTAACAAGATACCACAGACTGGGTGGCTTAGCCAACAGAAGTTTATTTTCTCACAGCCCCGAGGTACAGAAGTTCAAGATGAAGGTTCTGGCCAATTTGTTTTCTGGTAAAGGCTCTCTCTGTAGCTTGCAGACTTGTCACCTTCTCATCCTGCCTTCACATGGCTTTTGCTCAGTACAGTGAGAGACCTAGAGTGAGCTCTCTGATGTCTCTTCTTGTAAGAACACTGATCCTATCAGATCAGGGCCCCATCTGTATGATTTCATTTAACCTGAACTAGTCCTTAAAGGCCCCTTTCCAAACAGACTGACACTGGGAGTTAGGGCTTCAACATATGAATTTGGGGGATGCACAAAGATTCAGTCCCTTGCAGCCTCCAAGCCTGCAGGGTCAGGGACCATGGAGAAGCATGAACAAGAGTCTCTGCTAAGAGCAGAATCAATGCCTGATTAGGAAACATTCATTACTCCCAGGAAAAGGGCCCTCACAATAACAACACTCGTAATTTCAGAAATGCTATCAATTGTTTTGTCCTTTCACCAGGAGGAATGTATTGCAATTTGGCTACCCCAGCTGCATCATTGTATAAAGTGTGCGAAAGGAAGGAAACTTGTTTTACCAGGTCCTCTGGACTAAGAGGAGACATTTTTAGAATGATGCAGGGAATACCACCCATCACTCAGAGACCACACACTTTGCACACAGTTTGTGTTTTGTTTCCTTAAGAAGGGTTTGATTTTGTTTCATTTAAGGAAAGAAGGGAGCAAAGGAAAACTTAGGAATGAGAAGGGGACATTAGGAAAGAAATCATGTACCAAATATTCCACCTCTTCTCTCACTTTCCCCAGCCCCTTACAGGGAGGCATGGCCATGTGACTAGTTCTGGTCCATGATCTGTGTGTACAATAAATGTATGTCAGGGCAAGCACTGAAGTTCTCTTTGCTCCTGTTTTGGAAGACTGTGGGTTACTTGTGGTGTAACTATACGTCTCAGAGCCTTCAAAAGCCTGAGGATCAGAGTGCCTGTGTGGAACTGAGCCCCGCATCCATTCACGTGGAACAGTAATGGTGAGATGAAATGTTTACATGCCAAGTCACTGAGGCCCTGGGGTTATATAATACAAGAGTACAAACCTGCTTGGCCTGTCTAATGTAACTGAGTTTACGGAAAATTTTAAAAATGCATTTTCAAAATAAAAAAATCATGCAAACCATTTTTGCTTATTGCAGTGAAATAAAACTGGCAATTAACAGGAACAAAAAGCAAAAATTTAAATAACAGGACAGTTTTAAAAATCTACCCTAAAACTAAAAGAAATTAAACTAAGTCTTCAAATTAAACATAAATGAATTGAAGAAATAAGTGAAAATTATATATGGAAATATGTCAGATAGAAAGTAGCTATCAGAAGAAGTAAAAGGATTTAACAAATTTACTGGAAAACAATGTAATAGAAAACAAATCAGTGAACAAGAAATTGATATATAATCTGGCAATTTATAATATATATATTTATACAACCAAAAATAATTTCAAAATACGGTGTTTAATCTCAGTTGTAACCAGGAAATGCTAATTGACAAGAAATGTGATCTTTTTAGTTTATTTTATTAGCAAAAATGACAAAGATTTTCAGTGTTGGTAAGAGCATGAGGATATTAGATAAACAAGATTACACTGTATAGTACAGGGAAATATACACAAAATGTTATGATAACTCACAGAGAAAAAAATGTGACAATGAGTGTGTATATGTCCATGAATGACTGAAAAATTGTGCTGAACACTGGAATTTGACACAACATTGTAAAATGATTATAAATCAATAAAAAATGTTAAAAAAAAAAGAGCATGAGGATATTAATTCAGTAAACATTCACTGAGCCTGCTATATGCTGGTACTTGGGATACAGCAATAAAGAACACAGAAAAAAAATCCTCACCCTTATCAAGTTAATATAATTATAATTATATTTTATAGTTTATTAGAAGTTGAAAAGTGTTATGAAGAGAAGTAATATGAGAAAGTAGGAGAAGGAATTACCAACAGCAAAATGACAAATTATATTTTGATCAATCCGGGGGCAGTGTTGACAGTAGTTAACTGCTTTCGCCGTTCAGAGGAATTGCTGGCTGCCCAGGGCACCAGAGCAAGGTTTGAAGGCCTTCTGCTGGCCAACTGTTAGTCTTCTGGTTGCGGGATCATAGCGCTCCTTAGGAAGAGGCAAATTAGCTGGGGGGAGGTATGGTAACTAAGTGGTAGTTACTAAACAAGTATGCAGTTATTCCCTCATTTCAGGAACTAGTCTAATCATATCAGAACATACTGGTTTAATATCAGCTTAGTAGCGAACTTTAAAAAGATCAAAGAAGATCTTTATGGTTGAGAAAGACTGCGATGCACACAAAAATAAACACATTGTTACTGTATTTATATCCTGAATATAACATACATACACAAATGCACACATAAGCACAAACATATTTACACGTATATCTACATAGACTATACACGGAGAAGCAGGTAGACATACATTAGTACTTGTAAATGCATGCACAAAACTGAAAACAGTTACTGATCCTAGGAGATAAATGTGAAATGAAATAAATATTGAAAGATAATTTTAATATGAATATGAAAGACAATTTCATTATAAGTCTTGCATTTTTATAAGGAAGGTGCAGTCATTTTTGTATCACTTGTATCATTGAAAATTAAAATCTTTCTTGCCTGAATTTAATATGCTGTTTCCCATGTTGAGAGGAAAAATGAATTAAGCAAATCCATAATTTAAAATCAAGCAAAATGCATACATATTTTCCTGATATTTTGTTACTAGAACCTCACAGACTACTCAGGGAAGGTAAAAGCGGCTGAATATCAATCTGTCGCCAAGTGGCTGCTTTAGCCACGTGTCAACGTCACTTCATTCCTGGTTGTTTTGTTTTCAATGCAGGTAGTGGATCTGCAGCTCATCAGACACAATGAACATCTGTTCTTTCAAGTGTACAGAATCCTGCAGAGATGCAAGGGCATTTTGCTGACAAATATTTCATGCACTATATCTTAGATACCGTCTTGACTACAATATGATGAATTTTTCAGGGCACTTCTACATTTATCTCACTTTTCATTCCATAACCATCATTAACTGCTAAGAGCTCATATATGAGAGGCAAATGGAGATTTGAAAAAGAAAATAGATGACTTGGCCTTGTTAAGACAGATTCTGGTTTTGTGGTTGCAATTATTATCACTATTTCTATGCTTTTGTATTGGGGGATTTGCTGTGTGTGTTTGAAATAAAATACATGTATTCTGAGATACAGAAATAATAGATTTCAAAGTGATCACGAACATGTACTGTGACATTCTTTTTCACCTAAACTTTCTGTGTATTGAATTTCTTTTTTCTTATCTGTAAAGTAGAAGCAAATGTCAAGCAAGAAAGGCCAGTCTTTAAAACCTTCTAGGATTTTATTGATAAAAACATTGAAGATCTTAGAGATTGACTTTATGCCTGGGGAAATGCAAGATCTTCGAGACAGGGCATGATTTGCTCATCATTACATAATGAGTCTTTGGCAATGGGATAAGAACCCAGATCCAAACCTGTGTGTGCTAAATTTATCAATAAACTTCTTTTACAAAAATAAATTGAATCCTTATGTGTCAAAGATCATGTTATGATAAAATTAAACAAAAGATATTAATTCCTCTAAGTATGTGAGCTGTAAATGCTATTCAGCAAAAATTAGTGGTCATTTCTCCTCTAAACAGAAGATTGCAATTCACTGCTCTTAAAGCTAGCTGTGCTTTGATGGAAAAAAAAAAAAAAAGTGGGTGAAAACATGCAATTTGCATACTTCTGGCTGGAAATACTGAGCTTGGGCTCAGTTTATCACATGCATTCCTTCCTGCCTCAGCAAATGTGGAAACCCAAAGATGGAGCCTGTTTCGCCTGGACCCTTGGGTAAAGACAAATTAGAGTCTCAGCTGACCCTCCATGGACATTTCCCATGTGGGATAGTAATACTGGTTTTATCAGCCACTGTGGATGTGGGGTTGATTTAGCATGTCACATGTATATGCTGTATACATACACGTAAGTTTGCTTCCTTCATACATCTGCCCTGGAAGATAGATGACTGAATATAAGATTTTAGGTGTAGATCTTACAATGCAGTGAACGTGTACAGGGTCAAGAGTCACTTCTTGTGATTTCTCTAGAAGTTGTCACAGATTCTCCTAACGTTATTTCGGCCTGTAGATTACTGGGCTCGAATGGCACATTTATCCATTGCACATCAAGTCCTTTTTGTTTTCATAACTGATATTTTTGTTAGTTTTGTTAGCAAACGTCAAGCAGAAATGGCTTATTTGAAACCATCTGGGATTTTATTGATTAGGAAAATGAAGAGCTAAGAAATTTCTTTTATTGATAAGAAAATTGAAGTTTTTTTAAAAGACTATCAGGAAAATAAGCTTTTGGGGTTATTACTTATGTGAAAATACTTTCACTTTGCCCTCAGATTTCACTGTTTTGGTCATATATGATTCTAGGATCAATGATAATCAAAACTTTGAAGAAGCAAAGAACTTTCTAGTTTGTCAGTCACTTCACTTCAACTATTATTAGTGAGACATTCTTGCAAATGTGGAGGAAAAGTTACTGCTATAATTATTGAAAAATTTAGCATTTTAAATCATTTCTGTATGATATCATGAGTATAGGTCTAGACATGTATTTAAAATAATTTTCTATCATACACTAGTGGACTGTCTAAATGTAAAGATTAATTTAAGTCAGATTCAGATACATTTTTAACTATTGTTTATAGTCCTAAATTCTGTTCTCTCTTGTTGATGCTCTCATTATACGGACGCTCAAACTTATGGCTTTGTGCTCAATATAACTTTTCTATTACATTTTATATCTCTTTTACTTATTGTTGAAACTTCTGGAAGATTTTTACACTTTAAATTGCAGATCACTTGTATATACATTCTCTTATCTAGACATGCTATTGAATTTTAACTATAGAAATTATGTTTTAATTTTTAATTATTTATTTTCTGATTGCTCTCCTTTTAGAGAAGTTAGTTAATTTTTTTTCTGAATATAACATGCTCTTGATTCTTGCTATAACATTTATTACATAGTGTTGTTTTTGTCCTCAGACTCAGATCCAGTTTTTGGCTGGACCAATTGTCCTCATTGTCCATAGTACATTTTTAAAATATTTACATTTCCAATTTTTTTGTCTTTTTTTCAACCAGTTTAAGAGTGTCAACCAAAAAAGAAAAAACAAAAACAAAAACACAACAAAACTCCCCCCGCCAAAACCAAACAAACAAAAAACCCTCCAAAGACTATAAATAAGAAAAGAGTTTCTTTGGGGTCTGAAGAATTATAATTCAGGAGACACAGATTTGAGTAAAATCAAGAGAGTTCTGGGGAAGAAAAATAGGAACTTATAAAGGCAAAAGCCATGAAACTATACTCTGACACAAGAAAGGAAAAATTCGTCCTTAAGGGATGTCTGTCATGACTTATTGTAGGAAAAGGGCCCAAAAAGTATCTTGAGTTTTCTGGCAGATGTTCTGGATGACTTTGTTAGGGCAATTGAGTAGTCAAGGTTCAGATTCCATCCCTGCTGAGACGTGCATGAGTCTCACTTCCTCCATGGCCTCCAGGCTTCAGGTTAGAGCAATACCAACTCCATTTTTATTTTCTTTCCATAAGAGCAGCACTATGAGAAGTAGTATATTTTCCTTGTAGTTGTGCTAGTCTGTTTATTTTTCTGAATCAGCTGCCCCCGAGCTTTCTTTGAGCATGGTGGTCTGTCATGAGCAGACTGAAATAGGACGGTCCTATGTTGGAATGCTTTAGGGGGGTGTTACATTATTGAATGGAGGAATGTTTAGATTTTTTTTTTTTTTAATCTGTCTCCCCTATAGAGGTCTGCAGTAACACTTGATTATGTTCTGGTTTTCAGCCTTATGAGTTCCCCATGAAATGTTTTGCTGAGGTTAGAAAGTAATTCTCACAGCTTGAACCTGGAAGTAAATGCTGTTTTTTATACTGGAGGGAAGGGGTGGTTCCAGGCCCAGTCTTGGTAGGTGGCTCATTATTTATTTAACTATAGTAGCAATTCTCAAACTCTTTGCTCTTGACTCATTTCTACATTTATTTATGTGAGTTATCTCTCCTAGTGTTTACCATATTAACAGTTAAACCCCAAAAACATTTAAAACCCAAGAATATACAAACATACATTCCATTAGCCTTCAGACCAATGATACCATTCTGTCATGTAGTCTCTGAGAAGTTTTCCACTACACATTGTGAGAGAACGAAAGTGAAAAAGACAATGATAATACTAAGAGTTTATATTATTGCAAAACAGCCCCGGACCACAGTTTGAAAACCATTAAACTCTGTTATTCAGTGGTTCAACTTGGGGAAATAATGCTCGGAAGTCATAGAACATTTTTTGCGTAATTTCTTTCCCTGTTGCGTTTGCTAGAATTTAGTCTGCTCTTTACAAGTTAGCACTGCGTGGTATGTGGAGACATAAGTTACCTCTCTCTATCCTGCTTTGCCTTAACCATGACCTAAAAGTAGATACACTGCTTATTCCTGCACCTTGCATCTGTTCACTCTGAGCTTAGACTCCATTGGGAAAATGATGGTTAACTCTGCAGCAACCTTCTTTATTTGGGTTTGATTTTTCACTTCTCTACGTGTTCCAACCGTTGCATCCCATCTGCTTCGTGTTCCTTTGTAGTCAGCCTCTTTTTCTCATCCCCAGCCCCTGGCAACCACAGATCTGCCATCATTATTGTTTTGCCTTTTTTAGAACTTAAAAAAGATGCAGTCATATCGTGTGAAGTCGTTTGTGCTGGTTTCTCTCATTTAGCCTAGTGTCTGTGGGATTACGAATGCTGTGTGTGTGTGTGGGTAATTTGTTGCTGATTATTGCTTAGTAGTTGGATCCATTTTATTGCTTATTCGTAGACGTTTTGGTTGTTTATCAAGTTTTGCTATTCTGAATAAAGCTGTCATGAATATTTTGTACAAGTCTTAATGGTGACAGGTTTTCATTGAACTAATTTGCTTTTAAATATACTACTTTATCATTGTTTTGATCTTGAAGTGATTTGCCTTCAGCTGCAAACATAAATCATATTTTTTCATTTCAATAAGGGGACAGAAGGTGAAATATAAGCGTTAAATATATTGATCTGAAACAGAAAAATTTGATACAAGGTCAGCTAAAAGGGAGGAATTATACTTCAGGGTATTTTGAAAATTTTCAAAGGTATTGGAACATTTTGTTATAAAGGATTATAACCAAAAATAGGACCTTTAAATAAATTGATTTGTTACAAATACTTACGACCTAAAATTGGTGCTGGGCTAAAATAATCAAACTTAATAATTTTTAAAAAATGTTGTGGGTCTTAGAGAATATTTTAAAAGTTTACATCCAGTATAGGATTATTACTAAATGTTTTAGAGAATATTGAGCTTTATTAAGACTAGTGAATTTCTTGGTCTTTAAAACTCGTATTTTAAATTTTCATGGCCTTTTCTCATTTTATAACATATTTATTTAATTTTACCCATTCAACAAACATTTGCTGAGCATCCTCATGTGTTAGGTACAATCATAGGGTCAAAAGTCACAGAGAAAAGATGTAAATGTGCACAGAATATTCACAGTCAGCTTAAGACACAGCTGAAGCTGTGTCCCTGTAACCAGGTACACAACAACACAAAAAAAGACGAGTCTTTGAGCGTCCATCCTTAATTCTAGTCATTTTCAAAGGTATTGGGAATGTTCCATTCAAAGGTATGAGTTCTCTACTCTCACGTGCATCTTGCTTCCCCAGTGGAATTTCACATCTCTGTCTTCTGAGTGAAATACACTACTTTACTTAGTGGAAGGTTAACAGAATTCTTCATTAGTGCTGAGGCCTCTGAACTCTGATTTGAATTCTTTAGTCTTAACCTATTCTTCCCAAATTTAAAGGTGTTTTTAACTACTCACTTACTTGAGACAATCTATTTACAAATTAAAATCAGGGAAGTTCCTTTATTTCTTGTACCAGTACACCAACCAACCATGAATCTCTAAAAAATAGAAAATGGTGAATAAATGTGGATCAGCAAATGGATGAATAAATGAAAAACTATCCATTGTATTTAGGGACAAAATTGCTCTTCCCATTAATCATACAGGTTACTATTTCCCCATTAAAATATTTTAATTATATAAATTTAAGAAGCATAAGGGAAAAGATGGACAAATAGAAGAAAAATTCAGAGAACAGTTTCAATAATATACTAAATCCAGGACCACTGGAATGACAGAATGCTGAAGGAAGCCCAAGGAAGGTGATATTACTGGCAGGGGAAACAGAGAAGTCTTTGTTTGCTTGATAATGTAATTCTTCAAACAAATAAAATGTATTTTTCACTGAAAAACCTGAATTCTGGTGCTATATTTACACCAGTTTATTCAAAAGATTTTCAGAAGTTTGTATGGACCTAGATACTGAAGCTAGTTGTTCAAGTCTATTCAACAACGTATCATTACACAAGTAAGATCTCTTCTGATTCTAAATATATTCTGTGAAATGCTTTTGGGGTTGACATATCATATATAAAATATTTACTGAAAAGACTAACTAGAAATATATATAATATGGAAGAACAAGTTTATACTAATAGCACAGGAACTGTATTCAATAACTTGCAGTAACGTATAATGAAAAAGAATATGAAAATAAATATATGTATGTATATGTATGACTCAAACATTATACTGTGCGCCAAAAATTGACACAATGTAAAGTGACTATATTTCAATTAAAAACATAAAACAAGCAAAACAAACAACAACAAAAAAACCCCTACTTTGATTCCTATTTTTTTTACCCGTTTTTCTCAAATTCATCTTATAACCCCTCCAAGAAAAGAAAAAAGTATGTCAGTATTTTCAATTTGAAATAACTTGATAAAAAGCAGCGACTGTTGAAGGTAGTTTTTCCTCTGTCAGTATGAATTGGAAGCCAAAGATTTTACAGATATGTGTACACATGCATGCATTTTTGTAGACCTGATCTCTAAGCCCAAACCCTTTGATTTCAAGGCTACATTGTTGCACCAATAATGACATAAACCCTTTCTATTATCGTAATAGAAAATTACATAAACCGGGATAAACTCAGATAGGAAGTATTTTTGCAGTTTTGCAGTGAAGTCAGGGAACAAAGCTTAGACTTGTATCAGCCTGTATGAGCTTCCTTGATCCAGAAAACGTTTTTTCCTTTAAGCACTGCTTTTGCTGCATCCCACAGACTTTGATATGCTATGTTTTCATTTTCATTTAGTTCAAAATATTTTAAAATTTCTCTTGCGATTTCTTATTTTACTCTTCTGTTATTTAAGAATATTTGGTTTTATTCCGACATATTCAGGGATTTTAATGTTATCTTTCTGTTACTGATTTCTAATTTAATTCCATTGTGATCTGAGGTCAAACATTATCTAGTTTTTATTGTTTCAAAGTCATTAAGGTGTGTTTTATGGCCTACAATGTGGTCTCGTGAATATTCCACATGAGCTTGTGAAAAAAAATGTGTGTTCTGTCATTGCGGGATGAAATAGGCCACAGATGTCAATTATACTCGCTTGATATTGAGTGTGATTCTTGTTATTGAGTTCAACTGTCCATACTGAAATTCAGCTTGCTGGATCTATTCATTTTTGAGAGAAGTACATTAAAATTGACAGCTATGATAGTGGATTTACCTATTTACTCTTGAAGTTCTATCTGTTTCTACACCACATCTTTGCTACTCCTTTGTTATTCACATGCATGTTAACAGTTGTTATGTCCTTGAAGAACTGAGCCCTTTATCATTAGGTAATGCCCTTCTTTCTCTCTAATAAGTTTTATTTCAAAGTTAGCTCTGTCTGAAATTACTATACTGACTTCTGCTCTCTTTTGCTAGTGTTAACATGATATATTTTTCTCCATCCATTCACAGTTAATCTATACATGTCTAGACTAAAAGTGGGTTTTTATAGATAACATATAGTTGGGCCATGTGCTATGATTTACTCTAACATTCTCTTTTAATTGGTGCATTTAGACCACTAATATTCAAAGTGATCATTAATATTCAAAGTTGGATAAATATCTACTATATTTGTTACAGTTTTCAATTTGTTGCCTTTGCTTTTTGTTCATATTTTTGTCTTCCAGTTTTTTTTTTTTTTGCCTTTTGTGGTTTTAATTTAGCACTTTATATAATTCTGTTTTCTCTCCTTTCTTAGCATATCGATTACACTTACTTTTTTTTTTTTTTTAAGAAAAGTAGTTTCCCTAGAGCTTGAAATATACATTTACAATTAATCCAAGTCCACTTTCAAATAACACTGTATTGCTCACAGGTAGTGTGCACCTTGTAGTAACAAAATAATTCTAATTCCTTCCTCCAACCCCTTGTATCATTGCTGTCGTTCATTTTACTTGTGTATAAGCACACAAAGCTGATACATAAGTGTATCTTATGTGTAAGTTATATACATAAGAACACATAACTGGATACATGGTTGCTATTATTACTTTGAGTAAACTATTGTCTCTTAGACCAATTAAGAATAAAAAAAATAAAAGTTTTTATTTTACCATCACATATTCCTTCTCTTCCTTTCTTACGAGTATCTGAGCTTCTAATCTATTATTCTCCTTTTCACTAAAGAACTTTTCTTTTTAACATTTCCTATAAGTCAGGTCTACTGGCAACTGATTACAGATTTTGTTTGAGAAAGTTTCCGTTTCTTCTTCTGTTTTGAAGGATAATTTCACAGGATACACAATTCCAAATTGGTGGGGGTTTTTTTCCTCTCTCTTAACACTTAAAATATTTCACTCTACTCTCCTTTGTTTGCATGGTTTCTGAAGAATTGGATGTAACTCTTATCTCTGGCTTCTTTCAAGATTTTTTCTTTATCTTTGATTTTCTGTAGTCTGAAGATCAGATGCCCACGTAGTTTTTTTGGCATATATCCTGCTTGATGTTCTCTAAGCTTCCTGGATAAATGATTCGTTGTCTAATGTTGATATGGAAAAATTCTTAGTCATTATTGCTTCAAATCTTCTTCTGTTTCTTTCTCTCTTTCTTCTCTTTTTGGTATTCCTTTTCCTTGTATGTTACATCTTTTGTAGTTGTCCCATAGTCCTTGGATATCCTGGGGGGGATGGTTCTTTTTTCTTTCTTTTTTTGATTTTTGAGGGTACTAATAAGCCCATGAAAGGTATTCTTCATTTCTATTACAGTGCTTTTGATCTCTAGTGTTTCGTTTGGTTCTCAGGATTTCCACCTCTCTGCTTACATTGTCCATCTGTTCTTGCATGGAGTCTCCTTTATTTATTAGAGTCCTTGACATATTAACCCTAATTGTTTTCAACTCCCAATATGATAATTCTAACGTCTTGCTATGTCTGATTCTGATCCTTGTTATGTCTCTTCAAATTGTTTTTGTTTTTGTTTTTTTGGCTTTTTGGTATTACTTGTAATTTTTTTCTTGACAGCCAGACTTGATGTACTGGGTAAAAAGAACTGCTGAAAATAGGCCTTTGTGAATGTAGCGGTGAGGTATGGGGAAGAAGCACTGCGTAATCCTATGATTAGGACTCAGTCTTTTAGCAAGCCTGTGCTTGTGGACTGTGAATCTCACAAGTGTTTCTCAGTTTCTTTCTCCCCACTTAGGGGAGGCAGGATGGCTAGAGTAGCTGAAGTGTGTTTCCCTTCCCCCGTGTAGAAGGCTGCAGCTGGCTGGGGTTGGGTACTTCCCTTTTACAGGTCAGGGAGGCTCTCCTTAACTAGTTTCCCCCGAGGGCAGGCCTTTTGAGAAGAACAGAGTGCTCTGATATTTCAAAATGGCTTTTTTCCCCTTTTCCTTTGCTTGAAGACCGAGGAGATTTTTCTCCTATAATTACCGCGGGAACCTGGTTGAGCTCCTGAAGGTAAATCATACAACATCATGGGGGGCCACCTGTACAGGGTCCCTCTGGGCTGTTCACTCTCAGAGTTGCCCACACTGAGCCTCCAGCAGATTTGTCAACTACAGTCCAGATTTTCCTGCCCCAGCACTGGTTCTCTCAGCAGTTTCCACTCATGAATCTCTGCTCCAATAAGCCATGTACCTCTCTGTTTAGCTGTCTGTCTCTCCGACCTCAAGAGCCACTATTTGCCCTGTATTCTCCCCTCTCTTATGGATCTGAGAAGAGCTGTTGATTTTCAGTCTGTTTAGACTTTCACTTGATTTAGGACTGAGTGGAGATTTCCGAGTTCTTTACATACAACTCAAAATTGTAAGTTCCACTTATATTTAAAAACGATTTGAAACAAGAAAAATAGAAAAAAGGTAAAAAGATAATAAATGAAATCAAGGAATGATTAAATTGAAAATGAGTTACCGAGTTCAGTAGCTAATTCCTTAAAATGCTTTAAATGAATATATTTTAATAACTATTTTGGATTATCCCAGGAATTTAAAGTAGTTCACTGTCATATTTATTAGCCAAATCCATTGTATTAACTAGAAAAAGCAGCAAACAAATGTATTATAACAACAGAAGTGAAAAAGTATTCAATAAAGACCCAGTTATTCTTTCTAATAGAAAATCTTAAATGACAAAATAATTAAACATTCTAAATATGATAAAGAAATCATTGCAAATGTCCTGAAGAAATATTAAAATTATTTTTAATTAAAAGCAGGACTAGGCAGGATATTTGTACCAAGGTTATTGTTTCATATTACACTAGAACTTCTACCAAATTGAACGGCACACACACACACACAACTAGAACAAAATAATAGCTTTCATGTATTCTATTTTTTTATTCTAATTTTTTCTGGAACAGTAAAGTTTGACTCCTTCATCATCCTGCATATATCTTTCTCTGATTGACCTGAAGTATCTATTTTTATAACACTTATAATATTAAAGTTCTACTTATAGATAAAATTAGTAGCCAAGTCACCATAGTCAAGAAGCCCTTTCAGCTACCTTATAGCTCAAGTTTCTGGATATTGTGAAATGTTTCAGGCAAAAGTTATTACTTTCCTTTGATGGGTGTTTTACCTTTTCTTACCATATTTAGAAAGATAACACTCTGCCATAACGGCACTGAAACTGAATCAGTGATTAAAAGACTCCCTACAAACAAAAGTCCAGGACCAGATGGCTTTACAGGGGAAGCCTACCAAACATTTAGAGAAGAGTTAACACCTAGCCTTCTGAAACTACTCCAAAACATGGCAGAGGAAGGAACACTTCTGAACTCATTTTGTGAGGCCACAATGCCAAAACCAGACAATGACATCACACAAAAAAGAAAATTACAGACAATATCACTTAGGAATATAGATGCAAAAATCTTCAGCTAAGTATTAGCAAATCAACTCCAACAATGAATTAGAAGGATCGTGTGCCATGATCAAGTGGGTTTTATCTTAGGGATGCAAGGATTTTTCAATATCAACAAATCAATGTGATCCACCACAGTAACAGACTGAAGAATAAAAACCATCTGATAATCTCAATAGATGCAGAAAAAGCTTTTGATAATATTCAAGATTCATTTATGATAAAAACTCTCCAGAAAGTGGGCATAGACAGAACATACCTCAACATAATAAAGGCCATATATGACAAACTCACAGCTGACATCATACTCAATTGTAGAAAGGTGAAAGCATTTCCTCTAAGTTCAAGAACAACACAAGGATGCCCACTCTCACCACTTTTATTCAACACAGTTTTGGAAGTCCTAGCCACAGCAATCAAAGAAGAAAAAGAAATAAAAGGACTCCTAATTGGAAAAGAAGAAGTAAAACTGTCACTATTTGCAGATGATATGATACTATACATAGAAAACCCTAAAGATGCTACCAGAAAACTACTAGAGCTCATCAATGAATTTGGTAAAGTTGAAGGTACAAAATTAATATACAGAAATCAGCTGCATTTCTATACACTAATAACAAAATAGCACAAAAAGAAATTAAGGAAACAATCCCATTTACTATCACATCAAAAAGAATAAAACACCTTGGAATAAACCTATCTAAGGAGGCAAAGGACCTGTACTCTGAAAACTGTAAGACACTAACAAAAGAAATTGAAGATGACATAAGCAGGTAGAGAGAGATATCATGATCTTGGATGAGAAGAATCAATATTGTTAAAATGGACATACCACCCAAGGCTATAGGCAGATTCAGTGCAGTTCCTATAGAGTTACCAATGACATTTTTCACAGAACTGGAACAAACAATGTTAAAATTTGTATGGAAATACAAAAGACCCCAAACAGACCAAACAATTTTGAGAAAGAAGAACAGAGCTGGGGAATCATGCTCCCTGACTTCAGATTATACTACAAAGCTTCAGTAATCAAAACAGTACAGTACTGGCACAAAAACAGACACACAGTTTAGTGGAATAAGATAGAAAGTCCAGAAATAAATAAATGCACTCATAGTCAAGTAATCTATGACAAAGGAGGTCAGAATACACAATGGAGAAAAGACAGTCTCCTCAATAAGTGGTGCTGGGATAACTGGACAGCCACACATAAAAGAATAAAATTAGAACATACTCTAACACCATATACAAAAGAAACTCAAAATGGATTAAAGATCTAAGTGTAAGACTGGATACTATAAAACTCCTAAAGGAAAACATAGGCAGAACATTCTTTGACATATATCACAGCAAATTTTTTTAGAACCATCTCCTAGTGATGGAAATAAGAGCAAAAATAAACAAATGAAACCTAATTAAAAGCTTTTGCACAGCAAAGGAAACCATAAACAAAATGAAAAGACTTACAAATATTTTCTCCCTGCAGAATGGGAGAAAATATTTGTAAGTGACCCAAGTGACAAGGCACTAATTTCCAAAAGTACAAACAGCTTGTACAGCTCAGTATCAAAAAACCAAACAAACCAATTAAAAAAATGGGCAGATAACCTAAAGAGACATTTCTCCAAAGAAGACACCCAGAAGACCAACAGGCACATGAAAAGATGCTCAATATTGCTAATTATTAGAGAAGCGCAAAGGAAAACTACAATAAGGTATCACCTCACACCAGTCAGAATGGCCATCATTAAAAAGTCTACAAGTAACAAATGCTGGAGAGGATGTGGAGAAAAGGAACCCTCCTACACTGTTGGTGGGAATGTAAATTGGTGCAGCCAATATGAAGGACAGTATGGAGGTTCTTTAAAAACCTAAAAATAGAGTTACTATATGATCCAGCAATCCCACTCCTGAGAATATATCCATAGTAAATTCTAATTTGAAAAGATACATGCACCCCAGTGTTCATAGCAGCACTATTTACAACAGTTAAGACATGGAAACAACCTAAATGTCCATCAACAGATGAATGGATAAGGAAGATGAGGTATATATATACAATGGAATATTACTCAGACATAAAAAGAATAAAATAATGCCATTTGCAGCAACATAGATGGATCTAGAGATTATTATGTTAAATGAAGTAAGTCAGACAGAGAAAGACAAATATATGATATCACTTATATGTGGAATCTTAAAAAAAATACAAATTTTAATTACAAACCAGAAATAGACTCATGGACAAACTAAACTATGGTTAGCAAAGTGGAAGATAAATTAGGAGTTTGGGATTAACAGACATACATTACTATATATAAAATAGATAAACAACAAGTTTTTACTGTACAGCACAGGGAACTATATTCAATTTCTTGTAATAAGCTGTAATGGAAAAGAATATGAAAATATGTGTGTGTGTGTGTGTGTGTGTGTATGTATATGTATGTATTTGTATAACTGAATTGCTTTGCTGTATACCTGAAAGTAACATTGTAAGTCAACTACACTTCAACAAAAAATAAAATTTAAAAAAAAAGTTCTGGACATAAAGCTCAATGAAAGTGTGTTCTTTGTGTTGGTGATTAGCCAAGTCAAAAATAAAAAACCTATGATAGCATGAAAAGCTTTCCTATTTCATTCTATATACGATACTTAGGTGTTCTCCTTAGTTTATTATATTAATATAATAAATATAATGGAAAGTTCAACTGTCATTTTCTTTCAAAAACTAGAACTATTGATAATTTATGTTGATCTAAAAAAGAATAGCTCAATTTAGAAATCAGCATCTCTATTAAATTATTACATTGTTAGCCACATCAGGAAATTATTTTATATTTTGTTTTCTAATGGAGGACTAATTCAAGAATTAACCTGGATTACTAAAGTAAAAATTTTCAAAAATTCAAAACAGAGTTAAGTTAGTGAATTTTACTCTTGTTTTTAGGAGCATGACTTTTTCTCATACATGTAAGAAACAGCTCAGCTTGAAAAGGAAGCACTGTTTAGGGAAGAAATAGTCACTTGGGGAGTTGGTAGACCGACACAAGTTATACAAAGTGAAGGCTTCTAATAGTCATAGTGTGTAATGAATAACTATTCCCAGTATATGGTAGCTTAAAAGAACAATAAAATGACCAAGTCAAAGAAATAAAATCTTGATGCTAGTCCTAGGATTTGCTCTCAGTAACAAATAAAATATACAATAGGTGGAAGAATGTTTTATTTATGAGAGTAAAATGAATCGTACCCTAGGAAATAAGTGATTTGCTCTAGTAAACACCAAAAAGGCAAGAATTACAATTTGATATGTCTCCCAAGGAGTGTGAAGCTCAGATAAAGGATGTGAGTCTGAAGTTGGAGAAGCACATACTTAATATTAATAGATGTCTCCACTTCGCATCCAGACCTTGAAGTGATATATATCTTCCACGCTATGCCTCAGGATGACTATTTCATTTGTTAGAAACTACCACTGCCTATTTATAAAACTTGGTTTGTTTATAGCAAGAGTGCAAAATGCATTATGATTCCGTGAAACAAAAAAAAAGTTGATGTGAAAGCAATTTTTAGAAATAGTCCATGAGAAAAAAAAAAGTTAACAGTTTTATTCAGTATTATATTTTGAAAAACAAAGCCTAAAGTAGTAGAATTCAGTCAAATGTGATATGTTGTATAGTCAAACTTAAACTATTAACCCTTTTGCAAAAATGACTTTTGATAGAAGTTAGGTGTTTACTATGTGCCAGGTACATTTTTAATCCTCCGCCATCCTCACCCACTAAGGCTATTTCTTGTCTTGATAATCCTTTGCTGGAAGAGACTGAAATAAGAAGCATGTTATTTTGTTCTGCTTTGTTTTGTTCTGGTATGTGTGTATGTGGGTGTTTTAACAGACTATCCAGAAAGCCTTGAATTTCCTTTAAATTCTGCTAAAAACTTACCTTCTTGTTTAGTGTATCTATCTCTTATTTTATCATAGGCAATTTTTTAAAGGTATTTTTATATTTTATATGGAAGACTTCCCAGCCAGACACACAATAAGTTCGTTAAGTACCTTGCTAGTTCCCCCAGTATGGAATATGATTGTGTTGCCAAACTTTCTAACATTGCATAACTAAGGTCCAGCCTCCAATAGTGATTTTTTTTTTCTATCATTCAAATCCTCTCAAAGGCATTCTGAAAGCAGATAGGGTAGGGAGTCCCCAGAGAAAGAGAACCAGGCATGGTTTTCTTGACATAAGTCATTTTTGGCCTAAGAAATTTTGTGATCTAAGCCTGTCCACAATGTTTGTCCTTAAACAGGTCTCAGAAATTAGTAATCTTAAAGGAACAAAAGAATGCAGGACTGTTACCAGGTGAAAGAATTAACAATAGCAAAGATAAGATATCAGTTGTATGCTTCCACTTCTATTTCAGTGGTGATAGATAGACCAGCCTGAAGCCTGAACCACCAAATCAGCTGGAAGCTAAGAGATGATGAGGTTGACCTTTTCTGATCTTTGTGATTTCAATCAACTAAAGCTTGGACGTGGTCAACCTTTGCCCCAATTCTATGTTGAATTCTCCTCTGCTCAAGATTCTTCATGAATATGCATGTACCCTTAGCTTAAAACTTCCCCAATTTTGCTGTTGGGGAGACACTGCTTTGGGAAAGATTCCGGGGTGTGTTTCCCTTACTTGCTGCAATTAATAATAAACCCTCTTTTCTCCCGCTCATTGGCTTGACTGTATCTTTTGGCTCTACACACATCAAAAGGCAAATCCAGTTTTTCAGGTAAAACTTTCAGTTTCCACTAAAAGTAAGGCCATTTCAAATTATAACCCAGTTTCAAAGCCAATGCCATGAGTTTTGGATTTTTATTATGGTAGCAAATGACTACTGATCACCAAACTATTCTGCCTATTGCTGCCTAAAAAATTACTTCAAAACTTAGTGATTTTAGACAACAACCATTTAATTACATCACATAATTCTGGAGTCAGTGAAAGAGTAGAAAACTAACAAGATAGCCATTGAGTTGTTTAGGCCTGAACTTCTAGCTAAACTGATCTTATGACAAACAGGCTCGCCTCCCTGTGCATTCTTTTCTTAGAATAACTTGGCCTTTTACCCGAGAGGTCTTGTAAGAAGGTCATGGATTTCAAGGAAATGGGCAGACCTCCTAAATTCCTCCATAACAACAGCAAGTTCTTAACAAGATGAAAGAATGTAACACCCTGTAAAATGCCCTGATTGTTATCACCATTTCTGTCCCATCCAGTTTTTCTACAAAACCTCAAGACCACAACCCCTAGACGGGCTCCTGGTCTTTAAGGCATTAGCCAGCCTGCTGTGACTCCCTTTGCGGGGCAAAGCAATAAAGCCGTTCTTTTCTACTCTCCCAAAACTCTGTCTCTGACTCAGTTCAGCTATCAGCGTACAGAGGCTGTTTTTCTGCAACACCAGTGATTCAGGTGGAACTTTGAGACAGGAAGGGGGCAGGGCACAGCCATTCAAGTAATGATACAGCAATTAACATCAAAATGGTGTAAGACTCAACCCCCAGTAGGCCTTGAGGCTCAAGATGGTGGGAGATTTGACTTCCAGCAGGTCTTGAGCTTCATTATAAGGCCCATTGTAATATATTAACATGGTAAATAACATGCCCACAGGCACCATGGCAGTCCCAAGGCTAGCCACAAAAGGTCAAAGGGTGGGAAATGGCCAACTTCCTGGGAATCCCAGCCTCTTTCCCAGGGTAGTTAGACTGGTCCTTCCACTTAATAGCATATGAAGCCACTGAGCCCATAAAAACTGGCAACGCGGTGCCTCATGGCCGCAGCCCTCTCTCTCTCCCCTTTCAGAGATGGCCCGCACTTTCTATGGAGTGTGTACCTACTTTTAGTCTAATCTGAACATCCAACCCCCACACCTCGTGGCCTTTCTTTTGCCTTTTGATGTATCTCTCTAAATAAATCTACCTTCACTCAACTGTGGCTCGCTCTTGAATTCTTTCCTGCGCGAAGCCAAGGACCCACACTTGGTGGGGCATGTCCCAGGGGCTCAACTGAAGCCTGGGACACGGCCCTCCTCATGCCCCACATCTGTTTTCCTGCATCCGCTTGGCTGTTGGATTCTTCTGCTCCACGTGGCATCAACTGGAGTCATTTGGTGGTATTCAGCTGGCAGCTTTTTAGTCTGGTGACTTGGTGGAGATGGCTGGAAGAAAGGAATCATCTGCCCTCTTTCTCCCTCCATGTATCCTGGGAGCTACCTCATGTGGTCTCTTCAGTGTATAGTTAATCTCAGACATGCTGGCTCAGGGCTTCCAAAGAATGTTAAAAGCCTGGAATGGCTAGTCATTACTCACACAGTGTCATGTCCTCCAAGCTCTATTAATTCAAGCAGTCACAGGACAGCTCAAATTCAAAGAAACTTGGAAACAGGCTTGGCTTTCAGTAAGAGAAGTGCCTAAGACTCTATAACTACCTTTAATCCACAAAGAGGTTAAATGGAACACTTGAAACTCCCCTGCTTCATAACCTTAGTTTAGATATCTTGCCTGCTTATTCTCCAGTCATATATGTCCCTATAGGTAAACTAGGAGAAAGCATATTTCTTTGCACTGGAAATAAGGTAAAACAAAATTGCATAGAGATGTTAACTCAAGCCCACAAATTATGTCCAAGGAAAGAAACTGTAGTCTAGTTGTCTATAAGGTTTGAAGGTAGGCTTTGGGAGAAATTTCTCTGTTCTACATTTATAATAGTGATAAAAATAGCTAGTTGTCAGTGCCTAATGAGGTCTGTCTGGTTGTAGGTCCAGAAATTTTATATTGAAGAATCCTATCTCATTTGGGCCCCAGCCAGTGTGAGTAATGCTTGGAATTTTTTATAATAAGAGATAAGGTCATTGTGAATCGTTTTAATTAACCTGTATGTTTTTCTTATTGCCTTAATTTTCTTCTAATTGAGGTCAAAATGATTATAGTATAGACTGTGCCAAAGAGAGAAGGCTTCGCTAATTTTGTCAGACTCACAACTAGGACACGCTGACATTTAGAAACAGGAACAAGCAAAGGAAACCCAAAAAATAGGTGGTCTTTCTCATTAAGCGAAGAGCTAGGTACTTTTATTTCAATGAGAAAAATGGTCAACATTTATAATATTTCATAAAAATTTAGTAAGATTAGACGTGTCTACTAGATTATTGCTTGCCAATCTTTTCATAGAAAAACTTTCCTATAAAAAGTTAAATTTCTGGAAAATCAGAATATCTGTGCCCATCACCCTCCTGTGTGATCCTACCAGCCTCAATCCAACTCTCTTCTTTTTGTTACACCCTGCTTTCTGGTTATATTGCAACTGATGGTAAGAAATCTATTTTATATCAGAGCCAGGTGCACACATATGCAAGGATACGTCAAAATACTTATTACAAAATGATCCATAGCCTTGTATATGTAATCAGTTTTGGTATTTTAGTTTAAGTGCTGCAGCAGTAAAGGAGGAATCTGGGACCCTCTCTGGGAGCTGCAAGACCAGAGTGCACCCATACTAATCCTAAATCATTATCGCACTTTTCCACTCTCACTCTCTGATGAGTGAGCAGAGACGTTTTTGTTGTCGTTTTCCAGATGCTATGAGCTTGCTGTGTAAAGATGTTAGCACTCTTTTGAATAATTGAGAGTGTAATTGTATGTTGGTTTTCTAGAATTTTCTAAGTTAGTAGGTTTAGGATATTAATATGTACATGTTCAAACATTAAATCATCTTCTGGATACTTCTGTGTCCTTACTATCTGCAGTTATATCTGTTATCTCTCCAATCTCTCATTTGTCCAGTAAATGTTAAAGCATAGCTTAAGTCTATTATAAAATGAAATGTATTTGTTATATATTTTTCTAATATTTGAGAGTGGATTATGAGCTTAAAAGGGGGAAACTAGAAGACTTGCCCTTCAGCTCACGTAATCTACGTCTAATGATGCTGAAAAAGATGAAACAGACATATCATAGATTTTTGACGTGTAAAAAAGGAATCTACTCTAAAGAAAATGGACAAAATATATAAGTAATGAACACAGAAATGTCAAATGCTATCATTCTTTAGGCTTTATAGATGTTAATAATTAATCTTCTATCTTATGCAACAAAAGATTTTCCAAGAATCTTATGCCAGTTGAGTTGTAGTATCATTTTAAGACTAATTGCCTAGATTAAAAAAAAAATTGAATTAAATATTGTAAATGTAGACTTGATGAGTTTTTTAGGAACCCTGCATTTTATTTTATACTTTTTCAAACTGAAAATGAAAAAAAAAGCCACTGGGGCATTTTAATATGGTAAGCCATCATATTATATTGGTTTCAGAAATGCACATAGTAGATAAATGACAAATATACCTTTATGAAGTTGACATTGCTGAATACCAGCTTGATGAGAAGTCAGTAATAAAGACCACAATACTGCTACTTTCCAAAAATACAGTAGCTAATCATATTAAGGATTTATCTACAAACATTCATTGATACTATATGTTAGCTACAGAATTGTAACTATGCCTTATAAATGGATGAATCTACAAATAATAGGCTTGTTGTTTTGTGCTTTTTTTGGTTGGATCATCATCAAAAAAAATCTTCTTTTATAGGAATGCTTGGAAATGAACAGACATGTTGCTAAAATATTTAGAAATGAATAGCCAATTTAAATCCCAGAGTTTATTCTGAAACAATTGTGTTGTCATTTACATTAACAATTTAAACTGTTGCCTCATGAAAGGGAGCAGGACCCTGTGGGCCCTCCCTGATACAAATCTTTTCTGTGTCTCATGTTTCTCTTTTGTAGGAAATAAGCTTCATGCAGCCTCCTTGACCTTCTCTGAGTTCCAAAGGGAAGACTCAAACAGTTAGTCATCAGGGAAGGGAGGGGATGCAGAACCAAGGGAGAAGCAGTCAAGAAACAATACTGCAGCCTTCGGGCGGGGTCCTGGTTCCTCCTCAAGAAATATACTTAACAACAGTATCTTTGAGTTCTTCTGCAGGAACTAAGGCCCTCACCCAGGTGGAGGATGGCAACTTCAGGCTAAGCACAAGGTTCCAGGAACACCACCCTGTTACCTCACCACAAGTCAACCAGAAGAAATCACACACCTTGCAGCCCTCACCCCCAAACTTTGCTATAAAAACTTCTCCCTGAAAACCACTGGGGAGTTTGGGTTTTCTGAGTACAAGCCAGCCATTCCCTTTGCTTGGCCGTACAATAAACCTTTCTCTGCTCCAAACTCCAATGTTTCAGTTTGTTTGGCCTCACTGTGACTCCTGCACATGAACTTTTGTTCAGTAACATTAGCACAAATCAAGCCGGTGACAACAAGCTGTGTAAATAGTTATGTTCTTTTTCTCACCATGCACTCAAAAGGGGAAAACAAGTTTCACTGAAGACTGTCTTTCTGTTATCAGTAAAAAGCATCAATTTTATAAAAGTCCAATCTTAAGTACATGTTTTTAAAATATTCTGAATGATGAAACCAGAAGAACATACAAAGTCTGTCTGTTGTGTATTGATGAGACAGGAGAGGGCAGGGTATAACCATGAAAAGAATGGCCCAGCAATTAGCACCAAGATGGTGGAAGATTCAACTCCCAATAGACTTTGGGCTTCAATATATATTCACTGAAAGACAATAGCATACTAAGTGGTGCTACTGCAGATGCCATGACAATTTCAAGGCTGACCATAAAAGGTCAAAAAGTGGGTGGTGGCCCAGTTCCTAGGAATCCCAGCCCCCTCCCCAAAGTAGTTGGAATAATCCTCCCACTTGTTAGCATATGAAATATCCAAGCCCCAAAAACTAGCAACACCTTGTCTGGCTCCTTTGCCTTCTAAGATAGCCCGCACTCTGTCTATGGAGTATGTACCTACTTTTAGTTTAAACACCTACCCCAATACCTCGTGGCTTCTCCCTGGCCTTTTGAGACAGCCTGCACTCTGTCTATGGAGTATGGATTTCTCTGAATAAATCTACTTTTACTCAACTATGGCTTGCTCTTGAATTCTTTCCTGTGCAAAGCCAAGGACCCTCACTTGACGGGGTGCATTCCAGGGACTCCCTGGGACCTGGGACATAGCCATCCTCTTGCACCACATTTTTCCTGTATCACTGACATACGATGCTTGTTGAAAAGCACATATGCAATTCTTTTGAGTTGAGAATAAAGTCACTTTTTTTTTCCCATGGGAGAGTATTTTTACTTGGTAGAACAACTGACGGAGAAATTATGCTTATCTAGATGAGTATTTAACAAAGATTTTCTTGAATGTGGATAAATAAACCAGTCACTTCAAAAAAGATAACCGTATTTGTTGCCAATAATAAAAACTGAACTTTTAACTTATATAATATTACACATCAACTATATCTTAATTAAAAAAAAAAGTAGAAACAAAAAAACTGAGCTTTTGAGTGAAAACTAAAACTTTGGAAAACTTGTATCTGCCACCATGAGCTTGACAGCTTCTCAATACTTTAAAAGCTTTTCTGATAAGACTAATGATTATATTAATAAATGTGTCTCTTTTAATGGAGTGTATAAATGTATTAATATCTGGAAGAATCTGATGCTAGAATTTGGAGGAGCCATCCAACTCAAAAAAAAAATTCTTGAGATAGTGAAAAATAATTTAAATACTTACCTTCTATTTCTGAAATATTTGTGAAATAAAAAAAGGAATTTCAGATATCTAAGAAACTAAGAAGAAAAAAATTCTAGTACTTAGAATGTATTAGACAACTGCAAAATTTCAAAACAAAAATAAATAAAAACTTAGGGGATAAAAGACAGATAAGAAGGGAACTACTGCACAGAATTTCAGGGCATTCAGCGTGTAAAATAAAATTTTATTACTTAAGCTTGGCTGGACTATCCTAAGTCACTATTCCTGGAATCCTATATTACTAAAAATTATATAATTGAATTATAGCACTGAATATTCTTTCAAGGATTACTTACAGTTGATATCTATTTGTTTCAACCAACTAAGAATTATTGAAGAAAAGAGGTGTTAAATTTTATGCCATTTTTTCTTGAGCTTATATTGCTGATTATTTTCTAAAATACCTACATGTTTTGTGAAGCACAATTCATATTTTCCTTGGTGATTCAATGTCACTGACAGGTCAAACATTAGGATGTCGTTAAAAGACATTTTTCTGAGTGAAAGAAGATTTGATACTAGACTGTGAAGTTTATTTCCTCTCCGTGGTCACAAAGGATACTTGTTAAACGAGCTAAAAAGGCATTTGTGACCATCAGGGTATTATCAGGGGAGGCCTTCTGCTGCTCTGTTGTTAATTTCTAAAATAATCGTTCATAGAAATAAACCAAATACAGTAAGAGATTAATCATTATAGTCCATCACCTTTCTCCGTAGGTCACTGAGTTCTCTATTTTGAGTTGTGCAGAATTTGGCAAAGGGTGGTTGCATCAAGGCAGTTAGTTTCATGTGCTATACTTAGAAAGCCATGAACGTACTGAATACCCAGGAGTAATAGATACAGTTTTCTTCCTATTTTTCATTTAAATATGACTTGAGTATTAAAAGATAGGGAATTACCAAATTCAAAACTGGCTTCAAGATGAATTCCAGAACAGAAGCAATTTACTTATGCTAATGTCAGCTAACATACACATAAGCAATTTCAAATAACTGTTGACACTTTATTACCATAAATCTTTCCTAAGGCATTGATATTGCTTAGAAATATTTAAACGTAATATATTAACTCTATTTAGTTAAAAAGGGATTAATATATAAATATTTATTGCAACATTTATATCTACATTTATTAAGTAACATAAGTATTTTTTATTTCACTGTCACCTTTCTACTTCTCTTTTTCTGTTCTTGTATCTTCATTGTCACCATACACGTATGGTCTTGAAATAAAGCTGGTGTGGGAGGGCTTTTTCTCCCCAAATGAAGAAAATATGAAAACACTCTTAAGAGATTTCACATGTTTGTCCTAATTCATGTACTATTTTGGAGCTTTTCCAGTGAATAAATGTTTAATTTGAGTAAATTACCTATTTTCCCTAATCTCTATTTTCTTTATTATTAGTTGGGATTAGTTCATTGGGTAGATTAAAATATCGCTAATACATCAAATATTAATTATGGAAATATTTGTGAATACCATATATAATTGCTCTTAATATTTACTGTCTTCAATGCCAATGCCTACATATGCTTTAAATAAAATGACAGAAAGAGGAATTAAAAGCATATAACAGAATAGGTCAAAGACATCAGTATGAACTCATGTTTAGCCTAACATATATTCATATATGTTCATATAATCGACACAGAAAGAATCATAAATATGTGTCTATGTATAGATTATACGCATACACATCTTACCCATAGAGAAGTCCTAAAAGCCATGACAGCTCAGGAGCAGTGAGCTTAACCACCATCAGATCTTGGTTTCTAAGAATCATTTTCCAAGAAAAGGATTCCTTAGAGAAATCCCTGATTCTAGCCCCAGGAAAGGGAAAAATATAAGATAAGCCTGGAGTAACTTGTAGTACCAGAAAGTAAAGAAGAGCCCAGAAAGCAAGAGGATGGGGCCATGCAAAAGGATGCAGAAACTAACCTGAAAGAGTTCCCCAGGACCTAAGCTGAAAATTTTAAAAACAAAATAAATAATGTACTATTGGTTTACAGCCCAAAGTATGAAATAAATACCCTTGAGTCAATAAAGGTATAAATAAAAGACTACATAAATAAATCAGAAAAAAAGAACAAAACTTGCTTATAGAGAATTTCTAAATGATATATATAGACACCTCTCCACTAGATGGAATTCAATCCTCCCATCCCTTGAAATGAGCTAGATTTAGTGACTTATTTTCAAAGAAAAGAGAAAAATGATAACTTTAAACTAGAAAAACTGCCAAATACTACCTTAAACAAGTGACGGTTAAAAACATCAGTGATGTAACGTGGCTAATATGGTTTTCCTTGATATGATTTGATAGAAAGACACTTCACTGTTGTATTAAAAAAAAAAAATACTCATCACTCCAGTCTAATCATGAGAAAAACACACAACACAGACCTAAATAGGGAATATTCTGCAAAATGCCTGTCTAGTACTTCTCAAATGAATTAAGGTCATGAAAAATAAGGAATGACTGAGAAAATTTCACAGACCAGAGGAGAGTAAGAGACATGACAACAAAGTGAAATGCAGTATCCTGGATGGGATCTTGGAACAGAAGGAGGACATAGATGGAAAAACTGGTGAAATCAAAATCAAGTCTAGAATTTAGTCAATAGTTATGTACAGATGCTTGGTTTCTTAGTTTTTATAAATGTACCTTAAGTCACTAACATTAGGGAAGATCAGGTAAAGCATACATGGGGATTTTCTGTACTATCTTTGCAACTTTTCTACAATTCTAAAATTATCCCAAAAGAAAATGTTATTTTAAAAAGGGTATATGATAGAACACTTAAGAGTTCTTGTTAGCAAAAACATTCCTGAATGGACCTATACACGTGATTGATAACCACTCCGAAAGGATTTTCATTGCCAAGTTCCTCATGTACTTTATTCACTTTCCATGACAGACTGTGGTGCAGTGATAGTTCACAAAGCTTGCAACTGTCGGGGAGTTAGTGAGTTAAATAGTTATAACCCAGATATGACACTTTGGGAAGTTAATTCTATAGAAAATCTTGACAGGTTCACAAGGTGAACCTATGTGTGGCTGAACCACACTGACTCCATTATGTCAGCTCCATGTTAGTCCCAAAGGTCTTAGTCCTGAAGCCTTTCTGTGTGACTGAGCTTTAGCCTACTCACAAGGAATTCACCCAAGCCAGAAAAGTTTCCTCTCAACTTTCACCCTTGCCTTCATCCATACAAAAATGGAAAGAATGTCTTTTTCTGATGCAGATGGTTTATGGTCCTGAGACCCCTGGGGGCAGGAAAACCCCCAGTACCTGTCTGTGAGGATGAGCTTCTGCCTTAGTAGTCAGATTCTGTCTTAAGCTCCATCCCTTTCAGTTCCCCAGGCATCCCTTTTGGTGGTGCAGAGTGCAGCTGCAAATGCCTCTGGGTCCTCATCCGCTCGCTGAATTCTCCCTGTATGTAAGTTAACCACAATAAACTTTAAAATTGCACTTTATGGTATTGCCTGCTTTGCTTTCTGGTCTTAAACTTCCTTCTCAGATCAGAGGATATTATTCAATACAACACATCTATAATGATGACTTGTCGTACAAGTTTTAATTTTGAAAAAATAAATGTCTGTCAACAGGGGAATTGATAAACAAAACATATGCTGAACACCAAAATACATTTAGAAACTCCCTACAACAGAATTTACCACTCACCAACTTTAACAATACCTTTGTTGGAAACTGAACTTTTACTTACTACTTTTTAAAACTATTAAAAATGTAAATAATAAAGAAAGAAGATATCCTTAGGTAAAAAAGAGACAACTGATTAAAAAAACCCCAGAATTTAAAATGTTAAAAATTTAAATTTGATCTTTAGCTATTCAAATAGGCAGAAAGATCCAAAGCTTCTTTGTGGAAACAATTATATTACTGCAAGAGTGTATTTTTCTATTAACTATTAAAATGATGCAAAGTAAGTTTTATTGTTTGGTTTTGAGACAGGATGGAAGGGGGCAGGGCACAGCCATTAAAGGAATGCTACAGCAATTAACATCAAAATGGTGAAAGATTCAACCCCCAGCAGGCCTTCAGGCTCAGGATGATGAGAAATTTAACTTCTAGTAAATACTGAGCTTCATTATACACTCATTGTAATATATTAGCATGGTGAATAACACACCCACAGGCACCATGGCAGTCCCAAGGCTAGCCACAAAAGGTCAAAGAGTGGGAAATGGCCAACTTCCAGGGAATCCCAGCCCCTTCCCCAGGCTACTTAAACTGGTCCTTCCACGTATTAGCATATGAAGCCACCAAACCCATAAAAATTGAAAACACAGCACCTCAAGGCCGGCCTCTCCCCCTCTCTCAGTTCAGAGATGGCCCACACTCTGTCTATGGAGTGTGTACCTACTTTTAATCTGAGCACCCAACCCCCACATCTCTTGGCCTTTCTCTTGCCTTTCAATGTATCTCCCTGAATAAATCTACCATTACTCAACTGTGGCTCGCTCTTGAATTCTTTCCTGCGCGAAGCCAAGGACCCACACTTGGCGGGGCACCTCCCAGGGGCTCAACCGAAGGCTGGGACCCAGCCCTCCTCATGCCCCACATCTGTTTTCCCACATCAGTTTCACCCTTAGCAAGTTTTAGAGCCACAAGTGAACTCTCTGGTCTATTATTACCGTAGTCCCAAGAGGAGATGGCATTGGTTGGAAACAGAACTTTGATACTAAAACTCTAGAATGCATAATACTAAATAAAGTGGGGAGGAGAAAGTAAAAGACTACTGTTTACTTCATCTCAGGTGGTACAGTCCTACTGAATTGATGATTAACATCTTTTGAGATTTCTTTCAAGCTTTATTTTTTATATTGTTGTTTGTAAGTAAATATACATTTATTACTAGTGTTTCTTCAATTTCTTGATATATCAGGCCTAACATAAAGATCAAATTGTGATTAAAAAAAAGTGCTGGAGAAATGAGCAGTTGGTTGAAATAGGAGTCTAAATGTAGAATCCTTCTTAATTAAATAGACATACATACACATAGACACTTCCTATAGGAAGAAGATACATTTTTGGAAGATATGATTCATTTCATAAACATTTCAAATAATAAAATTAAAAACTCTAAGAGAATATGATTAACAGTTATAAAAGCTAAACATACATAAATAATTATCAAAAAGTTCTAAACATAATGGAAAATGTATAATTTATCATTGCTCATTTTTTATTCTGAATTGAATATGTTTCTGAATTCAAAAGCAAAACAAAAGATTACTGGTAATTAGCTGTTAATGTTGTGGAGGAAGAAATTTTCCTCCATCTTTCTGAAAGGGAACAGGACCCTGTGGTGCCCTCCCTGGTACAAATCCTTTCCTTGTCCCCATTTCTTATTTCTGGAATAAAGGCTTCAGCCTCCTTCCTGAATACCAAAGAGTAGATTCAAACCTTTGCTAATCAGGGAAGTAGGGAAATGCAGAAACAAAGGAGAAGCAACCAAGGAAGGATAGTGCAGCTGTTAAAGCAGGATCCTGGTTCCTCCTCAAGTAATATATATAAAACAATATCTTTGAATTCTTCTGCAGGAACTAAGGCCCCCATTTAGGTGGAGGATGGTAACTTCAGGCTGAGCAAAAGATTCCTGGAGCACCACTCTGTTACCTCATCATCAACCAATCAGAAGAAAGTAACACAACAGGCAGCACTCACCCCAAATTTTGTCTATAAAAACTTCCCCCAAAGTCATTGGGAGTTTGGTTTTTTAGAGCATGAGCTGCCTGTTCTCCTTGCTTGGTCCAACAATAAACCTTTCTCTGTTCTAAACTCCAAAATTTCGGTTGGCCTCACTGTGTATCAGACACATGAACTTTTGTTAAGTAACACCCAGAGAAGAAATGTAATAAGAACATTACATGAGCATATTTGCATTTCCCTTGACTCAGATACCAATATCAAGATGTTGTCCCTATGGGGAAAAATGACTTAATCAGTAGCTCTAACTTTAATATTATTTTGAGACTAAGTAACATGAAAAACAGGTCAGTGTTAACTTAAAAAACATTTTTTATCAGAGAATATTAGAGTTTCTTTCTATAAAAATAGGAATAAGCTATCCTAATGAGTAATGGCAAGAGCAACTCAAAGAGTTTTTTAATTTGGAAGCAACTAAATAAACCAGGGCTTGGATGGTGATAGCAAATTCTCCATTTCAGCAGGATGATAAATAATGGATAGGTTATTAAAATAGCACTGATCACATCTCTTCATCTGACTCCATAATACAAGAGCAAAGGGACACATAACGCTAACGACTTATAGGAAATTTAAAACTCCTGAAAGGAAACAGAGTGTATAAATGAG
Organism: Camelus ferus; assembly: GCF_009834535.1. Lineage (NCBI taxonomy): Eukaryota > Metazoa > Chordata > Mammalia > Artiodactyla > Camelidae > Camelus > Camelus ferus. Next base: position 100,725,544 of record NC_045696.1, read on the forward strand.
CACAGTGTTATAAATCTGCAGTGCTTACAGTCATGGGGGAAATCACTGAGACCAGTTGTTTAGAGAGATTTAAAGGGGACTTGCAAGGTCCCTGTGAGCAGCTAGAGTAAAGCACTATTCAAGCAGAGGTACCACAAAAAGCGGTGCCCCCGCCCTCAAGCTTCAGAATGTTACCTGATAACCAGAAGGAGGCAAGGGGAGGGTGAGATCCCCTACTCAGTTGCAAGTAAGAAGAATTAAAAGCGAGAAGACAATGAATTCTCGAAAGCTTCATATTTAATTCAAAACTGAATTTATTGATTTTTTTTTTCCAGTAAGTCCTTTAAAATCTCTAATCTAGTCTTTATGGGGCCCATGAGAGATATTACTTTGGCATAAAAATATTTTCCATGGAATTTGCCTTAATTCTTTATTTAAATCCAAAATACAAAGTAAAATCCTCAGATATCAACATCTAAAAAAAGCATAAAAACAAATACTTTAAGTGCCAAAGGAACGATGAAAGAAATTTAGTCTCATGAAGTTTTGCTTTGCCCTAAAATTTAAGCAACAAAAAGCAAGAGTTTGAAGACAATGAATTATCAGGAGGGATTTACAAATGAGTCTCAGTATAAATGCCTGGGAAAAAAAATGATGTGGATAAAATTAAATGCATTTGAACAAAAAGATGAAACAACATGATTATCTTTGAAACATTTGAGAAATTATTAGTAATATATGAGTAGGGTGCAGTTAAGTTTTACAAACAAGAAATAAGCATTCATGTAATTTTATTTTTTTCTTTTAATTTTCCCAAGCTAGAACTAATTAATTACTTAATTAATTTTCCTGTTTTATTGAGACAATTGTCACACTGCACCACGTAAGTTTAAGGTATAAAGCATCTATGTGTGAAATAAAATTCACATTTTATGGCAAGACAACAAAAATGTAAACATAAAAGATTCTTCTCTGTCCTTTGACCTCTCCCCCCACTGTGCATTCTGTATCTGCAAAATTCATCAACCAAGCCTCCCCCATGAATAGGAATACCTGCTCAACCATAAAGAGCAACATTCTCCTGGCATCAAGGAGCCTCTTTAAAACATAACATTCCTTCTTAATCTTATAAGGGGTCACATGGCCCACCAGGATGATGCTTAGATCTGGATTATGTAAACTGGCAATAATACATCAGTTAATGTACAGCCCTCTGTCTCAAAAAACTTGTAAAACCGTGCCTTGATTTCCAACCAGCAGAACAGTTCTCAGAGCTTTCTGAGACACTCTTCCTGGGTTATGATCGTCAAATTTGGCTCAAGTAAATTTTTAAATTTTTTTCTTTTTTCATTGACATGTAATTTTAAATTATTTGGTTTCCCTTTAATTTTTTAATTTTAACTAAGTAAGTTAGAATTTAATGGTTAGAATATTTCCTTAATACTGTGTAAATCTATGCAATTACAATTGTATATTTGTAGAATATAAATTGTTTATTCAAAAAGTTTCACACTGAATCATATTTTTGTCACCAGATGGAAACTCTTTTCCTTAGTTTGGGGTAGTCTCTTCTACACACACTCTTACTAAATGGAAGATTAAAACTATAGAAGCTGTTCTACTAAGCAATGCTTTCAAAATAGAAAAAGACATTTGTTTTGCAACTCTCACATAAAAGATGTATAACTTTGAATATGCTAAAAATAAACATCTCCTCCAAGGTAATAAGTTAAGGCAATAGATTAAAAGTAGGGGAGCAAAACTTGCCACCCCAAAATATGCCTCTTTGGCATGAAGATTAAATTTGGCTAATTATTTTTAAGAAACAGAAGAATTAGAAAGTTCTCTTTACTTCCCCTTCCAGAGTCTCTCGCATGTATCCAGGTTATTAGATCGTCGTTTACTTTTCTCCTACTAATCTGTCTTATACCAATTGGATTCTTAGACCAGATAGAAGAACGTAGAGGAAAATTTCTTCCTCCCTGACACTACTGACATTAAAGATAGCTGACGAGAGTTTACTTAACACTGTCACAGATGTTATGGAAATTAAAACATCTAATCCTTCATTACTGCTTTTGAAGGGGAGTAAAATTGAGGGTTTCTAGAGATTTAGTTATCTTTCTCTTCCTGTTACAGAAAGACACTTACAAATGGAGATTTCCTTTATAAATGTAAATTTCCTTCACAAAGGGCCAAATTGTACTTTGTTTTCAGAGATTCTTATGTCTTCAGCCTCTCAAAAATTATCAGCCCCAAATAATCTTTATACCGGAGGCATATTTGGGGTGGCATAGTCAGCTCCCCATCATTTTATAAAGAAAATACTCCCAAAATATGAAAACTGGAGTATTTTATAGTAAGATATGTAAGGATCTTGCTTGAAATATTTAAGGCTGGAAAAAGTTATTGACATTTCTGTTGACTATATACGCATCACCCATAATCATGTTTTTTTTATTACACTTTGATCATTCATCCCATGTTACTGATTTTTCCCTTGACAACAGAACCAGGAATCTGACTGACTCCTCTTTCCTGACACTAGCAATGGCCATGCCATTATTTCAAACTAATACATTATTAATTAATGCTCTGCATGGCATAAGGTACTTAAAAGCACATCAGAATCACTCTGAATCAGACAGAAATTAATCAATAAATGTCTAAAGGCACAAAGCTTGCAATACTGTAAAAAATGCAGAATTAGGTATTAAAAGGCTGGGGTTCAAAACAAGCCTCCCAAAAATGTGTCACTTTTGCATGAGGGTTACTTTGAGCTAAAGGCACTCCAGACCCTGCAGTTTCAACATAAACTATTGCCCCACCCTTGACTATCTAGAAGAATTTAAATTGGAAACTTTTCCCAGAAAAAGAGTCCTTACTGGAGATAAATTTTGTTAAGGGGTTCCATCTATATGTCAGGGCAAACATCTAATTCCCAAACATCTGCTCTTCTTATTGTCCTGTGAATGACCCTCCAGTCCTTGGAAGTCCCAAGTCCCTATCTCCTGCCTTAGCTCAGAATGGCATACATATCTCATTTTACATTTCTGTCTTTGAACCTCTCACATGGGTGGGAGTCTCTGACCCTCTCATGTAGATGGGATTCCCTTGCATACAAAATTAAATTTGCTTTTTTCCTGTTAATCTATCTCATGTCAATTTAATTCTTAGACCCAATGGAAGGACACAGAAGGATAGAAGAAAGCTTTCCTCCTCCCCAACAAGAGCAAACTAAGAATTTCAAATTCACATCATATTTATTTTTTAATCAGGCTACTGATAATTAATGTGTTCACTAGTAGACTAAGTTTTAATTCTTCTAAAATATGAAATCATATAATCTGTCCCTCTTATGCCTGGTCTGTAAAATGGAAGAGGGGAGAATTCCTTCAATAATCAACCACAAGCACTCAGAATACTGTATCCTTAGTATAAAGAGAAAAAGTGTAATTTAAGGCCTATGCTGTGAAAAATTACTCTTAGAAAGCATTAATCATAAGGACTGATGTCATGCTCAAAATTGCAGTTGATTACTCGTTTAAGTATATTTTACATGGCTGTAAGAAGATTTGAAACATAGTAATATCAGCATAATAGCTGGTAATTATGTTGTGAAAAAACACATCAGTCCTCTCATGTGACAAATAATTTTAAATATTTGAGCAAAATGAACAAAAAACACTCAGAATCCTCAAAATTGAAATTAAATAAGGTAGGGTACTGCCATAACTTAGAGATCACTACTCTTTCAATTGAAATATTTAAGAATAAGGATGTTTAATGAATGAAACAAGGAGGACATTAGACTGAGGAGACTCTTAGCCATGGTGGCCTGTGTAAGCAAACCAACATTTAAGTGTGAAGATGCCTCAAGGTTAGGGAGGCAGAATGCTAAGGACCACCAATCATAGGCAGTCCACTAGGCTGTAAGCTATAGCCAATCAAAAATTTCCTTTCTTTACTTTTGCACTTTCTCTATGTGTGTCTTTCCCCTACTCCTATCAGTGGAGTGGTCCTAACCACTTCTGGTTTGGCACTGCCCCATTTGAGTCAATAAATGTTCAGATAAACTCTTACAATGTTTAATATGCCTCAGTTTATCTTTTACCATTAGCTAGTTACCCTTCTACGCACAAGAAGGGGACGAGTAAGAGAGACGAAGTAGGAGGTAAAATACTTGTGCTTTGTTTAGATCTTAAAAGTTCTAAACTTTTTCACAAGAAAAAAACATTGTAACTACGCAATGTGATGGATATGAATTAAATTTATTGTGGTCATAATTTCACAATATACACATAGATTCATTATGTTAGTCTCCTTAAACTAATACAATGTTATATGTCAATTACATCTCAATAAAGCTGGAAAAAATAAAAATGAAAAACACCCCATGATTTTCACTCAGTAGGATGGCCATACAATTAATTGAAAATACTTGTCTACATTTTCTCTATGTATAGTTCTAGAAAATAAAATTTTAATGGCCTGAACTAATTTTATTTTATAGTCAATTTAATCAAGAGTAACTAATGCTATTGGATTCCTGATTTAATTTTTGCAGTGGCTTTTCTCTTTGAGGTATACATTTGTTCAATTTGCATACCCAGTTGTTATTCCTACTTCCCCACATCCAATAAATTTGTGAAAAAAATTATCTTCCATGTGTTTACTTAAACGTAAACACTGTAGTAGATGTATGTTTAGATCAAATGATAAATAACTGGTCTTACTTGAGTTTTCCTCAAGAAAATAAATTAATACTCTTTCCTATTTTCAGAGAGATGTATTATGCAAAACACGCTCTTCAGTGTTATATATTCTCATTTGCCTTCTTTCTTGTTTTACTTGTGGGTCACAGCATAGAGTTTCTCTCTCTGTATCCTTTATATTATTAGCCTTCAAACTAACAGATTCACAATAAATTAGTATTCTTTTCAAAATATTCTGGATTAGGAATCCAAGCAATAGAAGGGAATTAGTGAATTACATTAAGTAATTCCTTGAATAACTAAATTATTTTTTAAAATTTTTGTCTGAAAATGGTATGAAATGATCATACCATTGATACCAATGATCAATTCATGTAGTAGGGAAACAAAAAAACTTAAGGGAACCTGGTATATAAGACAGACAAATGTGAAGCTGAAAACCCTGGAACCTCATCACTTAACATGACTTTTGAGGCATCCAGGAAAACCTTAGAAGTCATTTCTCAGTATCATGGGTGGTCAACCTACTGTGGACCTGGGAAGAAGAGTTTAGGAATCCACATTTGTAGCATGCTTTCCACAGGACGCTTATGTGAACTCAAGCCAGTGCCTTGGTGGCTTCATGGAGATAAACTTGGAAACTGAGATTTAAATTTAACTCATGATAACAATATTGGGGAAACTGTTGCCAAGAAATGTTACATGATTTCTTCAAAGCTAAACAGTATCAATGGTAGGGATAAAATTTTAAAAAAACTGAGTCTTTTACCTCTTATTTCTAGTGCTCTGCCTACTGTACCACATTCATTTAGAAAGTTTTCCATTTGATTTCATCAGAATTCCTACCAGAAATCACAGATAAGCTGGCCAAATTCAACTTGTAAGATAAGATATACCAATATTAAAAAACAAAAAATTCCATGTATAATACATTTCATGTAGAAAGAAATAACCAAATTTAAAATTAACTTTCAATGGCATATTCCTTGCTTGATCTGACAATTTTGGAAACCATATCGAGACTATGATCTTCAAAGAGTGTGCAAATAGTCCATACACTTGTCTATATTGAACAATACCTGAGAACTCCATAAAGGTCACAAAATTATGAAATAAAAATGACTAGTCTGATTTTCTGTTTTATAAAAATTAAAACTACTTCATTTTAACATATAGCTATTATGGGACTTTTTTTTTTTTTTCCTCTGCTCTCTTACCTTACCCCCTTCCATCTTTTTTTTAATTAACCATGTCTCTGCTCCACTATTTTAGTAGTGTAATTCAACTAAGCAAAGGGTGAATTTGATGTTGTTGTGTAAAAGTCTGCCAAGGTAGGTTTGGCTGGGAATTCTGAAAATTGTGAACATTATTCTAAGGCCTTTGGATTTTCCTCTGAAGGTGGCAGACCGTTTGTAAGTTGTTACTTTCTCTCCCCTACCCCAGCCTTCTCTTTCTCAGAGATCACTCTGTTATTCTGGTAGCAATATATAAGGTGAATTTGGAAACACAGATTGTGAAAATTTAAACAGATCAATGGAAATTATGGATTATATATAAATAAATCTTCTCACATTCCCATAAGAATTATAGTCAAGATTCCCTAGAAGCAAATAAAGAATTTAAAACGCAAAAGTTCTGAAGAATTTGAAAGAAGTCTAAATAACAAACTCATTCTTACAAGTCATGGAAAGTCATAGCAAAATACCTAATCTTTCGCATCTTCCCCTGCAGACCGATCTTTGAACAGTGCTTAAAACAAACATGCGTGTCACCAAAAAGACTCTACCTGAGTATATGTGCACACTGAAAACAAAAAAAAAAGAATAGCACTCAACATGATGATTATCTTTATACTCCATAGTTGTTGACATCTAATCTATAAATCAAATTTTTAGTAAAATGTGTTTAAAGTCTATTTTAAAAACAGAATTTGTTTTCCCAAACATATTTCCTTGTAACCCAGTCTCACCTAACTCTCCCACCTATTGGCTGTCTTTGGCTTACACTGGAACACCGTTACTATATTATGTGTAAGTTAAATTATAAAGCATATTAATATGTCTGACAAAGTTAAAATACTAGTACTGAAAATCACACCCCAAACCAACAACTACGGAACATTTTAAATATCAGGCAGTTGGTGCCTCAGTTCCTTCCCTCTTGGGCTCTGCCTGGTTACTTTCCCTTTATGCCTGAGGAATGAGAAGTGACTAGCAGGAAGTTTAATTACCAAACACAAAGGCACAATGACATGAAATGGTTCCAGAACTTGAACGTAAGACTCCATAAGGAGAAAGAGCAAGGATAATAAAAGGCTGTTAATGAATGTTTTGTATTTGTAGCCAGCTCTTAATTACCTCTGCTAATGAATGGGAGCAGAGTGGTAATAAGCATATCAGAAATCATTCATATTCGGCTTTGGAATGCCATTTCTTACAGCAAGTTAGCATTCCTCATTACATTTCAGTAAGTATGACTTACGTACGAACTAATTTGTAATCTGTGAATATTCAGTTTACAGAGTCAGCAGACAGAGGCTGAGAAACATCTTGAAGGACGGGAAGTCAATAACTTAAACTCCAACTTTTGCTGTGAGTAATTCACATAAGGACAGAGTGTCTGAATGATAATATCTCTGGGCAACACAGATTCTCATGATATTCAGTAATAGGGTGTGTAAGCATATGGAGTCTTATTTTAGTTTATTTGCAAAAATATTCTGCACAATTATTGTTAAAAGTACTCATAAGTAATTATAGATTTTATGCTGCCATTTTAAATGAGGTCTATTCTTTCATTATACTTTTTAAAACTTGTAACTTTTATGCAGAAAAGTTCCTTATTTTATACTAATTTTGTCCTCAACCTGATTACTGCATGATTTTTATTGCTTCCAATAGTTTTTCCAATGAATTTTGTTTCTAAGTGTAGAATATTATCAATGACAAATAATAACCCTGTTGTCTTCTCCCTTCAAATATTTTATGTTATTAATTCTTTTCTCTAATTGCATGACTACTATTTACAAAATTATAATGTGATGTGGGTAAGAGAAGGCTTTTTTTTTTTAAATGGAGGTACTGGGGATTGAACCCAGGATCTTCTGCATGCTAAGCATGTGCTCTATCACTGAGTTATTCCCCATCCCACAAGAGAAGCCTTTTTCTGTTTGTTTCAACATCAGTGTGAATATTTCATTATAAAATATTAGTTCAAGTAAACTTTTTATTAAATTACAACCCACATACAGAAACATGCCAGAAGCAAGAGTGCAGTGTGATGAATTTTCCAGACACATCCCTTGGCAAGGGTAATCACTATCCCAACTTTATTGTCAAAGACAAAGAGACTGCCTATTGTTTTTCTCTTTTATGTAAATGAGACACGTTGCTTAAAGTGTCTAGCTTCTTTTAACAAACATTATCTTTATAATTTTTTAAACATTTTTGTGAATAAGTATAATTTGAAAAAATTCTCACTGTTGTGTAGTGTCCCATTATGTTGATCTAGACACTTGGTTTGTTGAGCTATTATGAAGACAGAATTTAAGGACATTCTACCATATGTCTTTCTGATGCATATATATGCTTGTACATGATCATACCATGTGTGAATGGGAGTGTTATCTCTACCTTTTCTTTTTTTATTCTTTTTATCCTCTTCGTTCCTTGCTGATTAGCACTTCATTACAGTGTTGCATACTACTATGTAAAAGTGGGTACTGCTGAGTCATTCGCGTTCTCACGGTGGAAGCTTTCAGCAATTCTCCATTTTGTACGACGTTTGATGAAGGGCTTTATTAGAATACTCTTTATCAGTGTAAAGGAGTTGCCTTCCATCCCTAATTTGCTAGTTTTTTTCATGAAATGATACTGAAGTTATGAAACATTTTCTGCAGCTATCAAGATGATGTTATTTTCTTTTTGCTAATGCAGTGAATTAAATCACTTTTGAATTCCAAGAATAAACTGCATCAAAAATATATATATTGCTGAATTCAATTTGCTGTTACTTGTTTAGGATTTTTGCAACTTTGTTTATGAGAGAAATTGGTGTCGTACTTCTTTTTTATAATATTCTCATCAGGTTTTGGTACCGAATTTATGCTGGTCTCACAAAATGAATCGAATAGAATTTCTTATTATTCTATTCCTCAGAAGAATTTGTGCTAGAGTGTTTTAATATCTTAAACATATGGAAAAAATCATCCATGAATCCATCTGGACTTCCAATTTTCATTGGTGGAATTTTTAAATAACAAATTCAGTTATTTTAATAGAGAAAAGATTATTTATATGTTCTAGATCTTTTTGTGACAGAATGGTGTTTCCTTTTGCTTACAAATTTAATTCTCTGTACCAAAATAGAAGGTAGGAATTAAGTTAATATAGAAATAACTCATAAGGTATCTCTACAAGATATGTACTGATTTCTTTATTTTGAGAAAATAAAACTTAAGTGTGGTTCCTTAGGCAATAAAGAAATCTTCAACAAACTGAAAACCTACTACTACAATTATGTTATGCCTTAGTTATTTAACATTATGTTTATCACTAATGACTTTTGCTGACTTATTTAGACTGTGAGTTTATTATTATAAAATGCTCCTCTTTGTCATGGTTTTCACAGTTCATTCATTACTTTAGATGTGCCTTTTGGATAAGACAAAGACACAGAATCCTATATATTTTTATTGACATAACTAATATATAAAGTTTTTTCTATAATTTCATTTCATTTGTATCATAATTTATTTTTAATACTTTCATTACTTTATCTCTTTTCTTCCTGATTGTATCTTTGCTGTGTGTGTGTTTGTGTGTTTGTGTGTGAGGGATTTGTCCTGATGATTGGAAAGATAATAATCAAGATAGTTGTTTCTTAATGTTTTATGTACTGTAATTAAGTTGATTTATCAAGTTTAGACAGTGTAAGAAGAGCAGACATTCATCATATAATGGGGCTTTTTCTATGTGCTTTGCACAGATTAATTCCTTTCATTTTTTACTGAAACCGTGTGAGGCAGGCATTGCTATTACTCTTATTTTGTAGATGAAGAAGGTGAGACACGTAGAAGGTTAGTAACTTTGTCAAATTTGCGTTTCCAGTAAGTATTAGAGCTGGGTTTTGAACCAAGTTGGCTGATTCCAGAGAACCGTGTGTTATATATACTAAGTTACTTTGCCTCTGGAGCTTCCCTGAGGAAGAAGATGAAATAACTTGAGTCCTTGTATTTCCTTCTGCCCATTTACTACTTCCTGAAGTCTCTCTCACTCCCAACTTTTCTTACATATATCATTACATTTAGATGTGGGAGTTAATGTCGTAACTTTCAGTAATTAAGCTTTCAAATTTAGATTGAGCATTTGCAGCCTTTTGTATTAATGACCTTTAAAAGTTGAAGAAATTTAGTCATCTACATTTCCTACCATGTTCCTCTACCCACAATATCATAATATTTGTTTAGTGTCTATTTTTGTGGTTATCCTACTATAATATTTCTTAGTCAAAATGTCCTTGTTTGAGTAAATGTCTCAGCAATTAGCCACCTGATCATTTTCTACTGTTTTAGGCATTCTGTTCTCTTGGCTTTCAAATTGGTACTGCTTCAAAATTTTCATTATGTAATTGCTTCCTTTTTAGTACCATTTTAATGTAAATAATTTGTAAAATTATATCTTTATTCCCAAACTATCCTCCAAACAGAGGCTGGTATATTCAGCTGCCTAAATAATCTCTCTTGATTGTTGATAGTGAACTGCCTATTTAAAATCTTCCCCTTAAATGTTCCACAGTAAACTCCTGAGTCTCCTCACCTCAAAACTGCCCTCTACTCCAATTTCCCTCATCTGAGTAAAATAGAATTCCCTCAGTGCAAACACCAGATGCTCACGACAGAAACAAATGTTGTGTTTAGAGCCTCCTTTTTCCTCATTATTCACTTCAGATCCTTCAAAATACTTGACTACTTTGTGTCTAAAATAAAACGAAAGTATTAACATCTCTTAATTAATTCTAACATTATCAAAGCAAATGTTACTATCATATGAACCATACAAATATTTCCTAACTATTCTTCCCAATTCTACTCTAAGACTTCTAATTCAGTGAACACATAATACAAAAATGTGAACTCCTTCAATGGAAGGAGTCATATCAGTTGCTGTTTAAAACATTTGATGATTTCCAAGTGCAAGTAGAAGAAAATCTTACATATAAAGAGACCTTAATAGTTTAGCTATTTGATAATTCCAATCTTTGTATCACTAAACTTCCACCTGTTACACACTGATTTGCATATCTTTAAAAAAGTTAACTCCTTTTTCTTCTAATGTGTGAGGACGTAGCAAAAAAAATGACTGTCTATGAAACAGGAAGTGGGACCTCATCAGACATTGAAGCTGTTGGTGCCTTGCTCTTGGACTTCCAGCCTCCAGAATGGTTTGATGTGTGCTCACAGTTTCCTGCGGTGCTTGGCAGGCCACTGTAACGGTACATCACCTTTCCCCTTTTTCTGAAATAGCTCAAGATTCAGTATGCCTTCCTTCTGATTATCTGGTTTCACATGGAAGCTTTCTGTATGGGACCAGGTCTCTACTTTGGAAATCCAGGAAGACACCTGCCTTTGCTTGCCTCAGTTCCAGCAAATCCTGAGGCCGATGTATAAAGCCTTGAAAGAGATGGATTCTAATATAATCATTGAAAGATTCCCAACAATTGGTCAATTGTTGGCAAAGCCTTGCTGGTATCCTTTTATCTTAGCATATGATGAAAACCAAAACTTTCTAGTATCGTGTTTGTGTTGTCTGATTTAAAAGAATCACAGAATTCTGGAGAACTGAAACTTAATCCTGGACATGGGAATCATTATTGCATACATTTTTGGCATTTAGAATTGCTATAAAAGAAGTTGTGTTTTCTTTTAACTAAAGGTCTTGGGTATGCACCTGCTGATTACTATCTTGGTTTGCTTAAAAATATGGTTTATCATTAGTGTCTGTACTCAGAGAGAATTGTTAATGGATTTGACACTCAAAAGTGGGAAATGCAAACTACAACATTAGTGAGACACCCATCTGATTATGAGGAAAATAAAACTCCTGGATGTTGCTGATGGGAGTATGAAGAGGCACAATCACTTTGGAGAACAACTTGGTAATACCCTGCTGCTATTTCTTCTTACAGGTCAAGGGGACTTAAACAGAACTGTCTGTAAAGGGTAGAATCAATCTTGCTGTATATTTATACAGAAATAAATAAAGCAATGGTGGTTTATTTACAGATTGGAATGAAAAAAAAATGCCAACTCCTTTCCTGCTTAAGGAACTTTGCACCTTTTGATTCTTTCCCAGAAACACTTCTCCATAGATGGATCATTCCTACATTTTAATAATTTTACTTTCTACTTTTCCTAAAGCTCTTCTGCAATCACCCTGTATTATTAACCCAGCAGCTTATATTTTCTTACCTACAGTTACCAAAGTTTACAGTTATTTATTTTTTACTGCTTGGTTTTTAAAAGGGTACCACATTGGAATGGAAATTCCATTAGACCAGAATCCATGTATGTCTTCTGCATTTTGTTCCAGTGTCATGGAGAAGAAATTTCACAATTATTATTGAATGGATATATTGATATACAAATGTCTAAATATTCTTTTTTTTTCCTGGAATATGATTTAAACATTTATCAGTACCTACTTCTTTTCTGGAACCTATTTCTTTAATGGTAATTTGAATATTTTCTTTAATATTTGTTGTATATTCTCCTTTAAGTGCACCAGTCCTCCTGAAATAAGTTTTATTTTCAGTAGCTATTATTATCCACTACTTCCTTAGTCCATTTTTTCCTTCTGCAGTCATTTTAATCACTTGTCGCTTTTGTCCGTGTTAAAAAAATTGGCAACAGCTATATCTATTCTATTCTTTGTTATTCACAGCTGTGATATATTTATCTTCAATCTGTTTCACTCCATCTTAAGTCTCCCATTTTATCTCACTTTTTTGTTCTGTTATATCAATTTTGGCTCCATTATATTGAATTTATGCAAAATTCTGGATTTTCCTATAGTTTCAAACATTTGTGGATTTTTTTCCTATATCTCATTTCAAAATGGGTCTTGATTTTTTTTTTTTTACTATGTCCTCTCTTGACCTGTTTATGATATCTTTGTGTAGGTGTCTTGTGATTAATTTACTTGCATCTGATATGAGTGACTCAATGACCCTTAATCAATTTTTCATATAATGTGGATGAAACTATTACATTCCTTTTGACAGCAAAGGAAACTTGTTTTCATTGCATTTCTTTTATTTTTGGACTCTACAGTTTATGTTCTATTTGTTTTTCTCTGTCCTGAAGGAGGTGTGGTTGGATACGGGGATGTTTGAAGGGATAGCTCAGACTACATTCTGATAAGTTTCAGCTGCTAAACAGGATTCTTTTCTTGTGCTCTTTTATGAAGTCCCTTAAAATGTTTGGAAGTATCCTAGGGTTTGAAGTATTTGACCAATTTTGAATGATGCCCTTTGCCATCAACAAGCCCCAAGTATTCAAATGATCATTCTAACTTACTCTCATTCTCCGAGTCTTGTCCATTTTTATCCCAGCTTGTAGTGAAACAGCAATCAGAGAAACGTGTAAGTAACATCTTCATTGCTATTAGTCAGCATCTGGGAACAGAATTTCCTCTGGGGCTTTTTCTCTGTATATTTCTCCTTCTGGTAGCTACTCCAGAGGATTTACTTCTATTTCTGTCTTTTCTTCTGCTAAACCCTGGTGAAATGTGTAGTTAGTTCTGAGTAATTTTTATTATTCAACCCTTATTTTACAGATTTAATTTCACTTAAAATATAAAAATCTGTAAGGCTTGCCTGAGACAAGGGACACCAAGAGTGAACTAGTATAGACAAGTAAAGATGTCATAACAAGCCTATCTGAATCCACAATCCAATTCTACCAACTACTAACTATTCAAGTAAAATAACTACCCCTCTCCTTGTAACCTCACAGGTATTTCTGAGCATTTCATGAGTAAATATATATACAGTGAGTATACTTGAGTTTATAATAATGTCAGCTCCTAAAAATTATATTGAAGAATCATTTGACTACAGCAACTACCTATGATAAGAACAGAAAAAAGAGAAACCAGAAGTGTTCCTAAGAAACCAATTATGTAACTTAAAATGGTGGAGGAATTAGTTCTGAAGAAGAAAACTTTCTATATTCTGGACTTTACTTCCTCATACCTAGGAAATATTGCAATAATGTGTGAAGAATAGACAACTAGGTGAACCCAAGCTTTTGAATGCCAAAAACTTCAAGGAGAAGTGAGACCAAGCAACGGAAATAACCAAAGTGGTGAAAGGATTCTGGAGGTGATAAATCTGAAGATTGCATAATGCGCCCTCTTGTTTTCCATCATACTGCAAAGCACGTAGCTAAAAATTTTAGTTTATTCTCCACAAACATGAACAACAATCAGAAATAAATACAAATAGACGCTAGTCTAAAAGAACCAAAAAGTGAAAACAAATGAATAAAGATTTAAAAAAAAAAAAGTGAAATGAAAAAGGAAACATAGAAGAGATGACCAGACAACAAAAGGTGATGGCTAGACGAAAGAGTAGAAAGTAAAACATGAACTGGCAGAATTCAAGAAGGAAATTAAAAAGAGGCTTGCAAGAGCAGTAAAGGCAAAATTAGTCGTACTATGGAGAACAGACAGTGTGGAAAGCACAATGGAGTACATAAAGAAGAGACAGATGATAACTCACTCGAACTAAAAGGAAACAGAAAGAAAGAAATAAGAGGTATAAGGTGAAAATGTTAGGTATAGATTACAAAGGAAATCTATCAAATAATTATCTGGAGTGCATAAAGAAGAAAAACTAAGACAATGGACCCGAACATATATTTTAAGATGCAAATCAAAGAAAACTTTTCTGAAAAAAAAATAAATAAATAAATAAAAACCAGTTGAAATGACATATTTAAGTGGCAGATATGTACCAGGGAAAATTAAAATTGAATAGTTAAGAGTAAGACAAGATTAATAATGCATAAATTTATTAAAATTTAAACATTAAAAATAAAAAAAGTCTTTTGGGCAGCAAAGTATTTTTTAAGAAATGAAATTGCTCTAACTAAGATAATCATGATGCTATATAGACTTCTTTCTAGCACTATTCAGTGCAAAAAGACAATAGAGCCAAACATAGTAGGCACTCAGGGAAAGAAAGTCTGAGACAGAGATTTTACATCAGTAAGTCCAACTGCAGTAAATACATTTACCATTCTATTTTTAAACCTTTTGTTTTAGAATGCAAATGTAATGACAGGAGTGAGAAAAGAGAACATAAATGAAAGGAGGAAGAGGGAAGGTGGAAAGTACAATAAGCTCACTGATTGCCATACATGAGCCTTAATCTTAAAAGATTCTACTGAGATACATTGCAAAAACATAACAGTGGTGATTTTTCAAATCGCAGAATGAGAAGAAGGTATAGGGAAGGCAAGTTACTAAAATTCCTTATGTAATTGTTCAGAATATATATTCAATGAACACTACCACGCACACACACACAAACAATAATGGCAAACAGGACTTTTAGAGTAATAAATATAAAGACATATTTAGAAAAAAATAAAGCTTACCTAAATATTGGAAAAGCTACAAACAAATGCAGAGAAAATAGACCACATAATAAAAGACATGGAAGTGAGAAAAAAATAGCCCTTAACTGGAACTTTAAGAAAATTTTTTATAAGTACAATAGATATGTTTGACTAAAAATTTAAACTTTAATTTATTCTTAATGCTCAAGTTCTGATTAATATACAAATACATATTTGATATCATACACAGATTCTATTTATGAAGCACTCTGATTAACTGATCATCTGTTTTTCAGCAGAGGAATATATTCAATTATTTTAATTGGCCTTTAATTTAAATAACAAGTGCCCAGTTAGTATGACTTATTTTCTCAATAATTTGTGCATGGTCATTCAAATGTTTAAAAAAGACTTGAGCAAAAAGAATACATAATTTGGGACCATAAAATGAGTAGGTCCATAATTATAAATATGATTTGCTTGATATAAGTTATGAACAAAGACTATATTATTTATTTTAAAGTGTAAAAATAAACTGCATTGTATTTTGAAACCTATATGTTATTTTGAACTTTTATGTATATGATAAATAGATTTAAACATAATCTGACAACTGGACATATTTAGAGGATTTCTTGATATTTTAATAACATTGAAATCTAAATAATTTATATATTATTAATTTCACCACTTACTGAGGGACCAGAGGCCATCTATTTGACCAACATAAATCTCAGGTTTTTCATCTGTAAAATGTAAATAATAATACCTACCTAATTGATGAGTAGTACATACACATTTTGATAATTGCTATTTTAATAGTAATTATTAATCACTATATGAAACAGCTAACTTCTATTCCTTTGTAGAGTTTATATGTGTGTACAAGCATGTATCATGTGTGTTCAGTTGTTCATAAAAGTTGTGAGAAACCAAAATACTAATATTATAAATTAAATTTTAGGTATCTGTTTAAAACTCTCATTCTGCACAGCATTGCATTCTCACTTGCTAGCACACTTTTATAACTTCTTATGAGTGATAGAAGGAAAAATTAAGTTATATTATTAGAAATAGTAGCTCACAGAATGCTCACTATGTGCTATACTTTTAAAGTGTTGTCCATGTAACAATTCATCCATTTCAAGTAGTGAGATTCTATTTTATTTCTTCTGATTACTAATGAGGAAACTGAGTAGAAAGGATGCTGAGGATTTTGCCAAGGTTATGCACCAAGTAAGTGATAGTTTGTGACAACATAAATGGACTTATTACAAAGCCCTCATCCTTAGGGACTATGCTCTGTTGGAAGAAGATTAAAGACATTGAACTTGTGGATTGAATGGGTTTGAGCAGCAGGCATACTTTTAGGAAGTAGAGGCTGATCACTTCAAGTATTTAAGGCAAGTTACATCAAAATTATGTAGAGTTTGTATAAAAATTTACCTTGGGAAATGAATATCCTCGAGAATTCTTTATTATTTCTCCCCTCAGACTTAGACTATTTTAGACTCACAGACAATGGCCTAGGAGAAAGAGGACTTAACTGAAATTAGTCAAGAACTAGTCTAAACACTCTTACTCCTGGTTAACTTAGGAGGTGTGTTTCTCTGATATTGTTTTATGTAACTTCTAAACTTTAGTTTTTTTCATTTCTGACATGGAAAAGAGCTAGCCTCTAATGAAAAGTCTGTTTATCTCTAAATCTTATAACTTAAACATATGTTTTATAAATAAATACTTAGGGTAATAAAATAAGCATTGTTATTCTAATAACATACATATAAAATATCTTTCAGCAAATGGGTATATTTAAGGATGCAGTGGCTCATATTAAAGGAAAGCAAATTAGTTGTCACCTGATCATGTTCTCACAGTCCTTTGTAGATTCTCCTCTATTCATATTAGAGTTTCTCTGGGCCCTGTAGATCCGTATCTTCTCCTTCAGCACACCCTCCTTAGATAATTTGCTTAATAATTGCTCTATAATTAGTGATATCACTATAACTTCAAAATGTAATCTCTCTTTGAACTGAAGACTTGACCATGCAGGAAATTACTCATTGTTGCATAAACATCTCCCAAGCATCTGAAACTTCTCAGGTCAGATACTCTATCAGATGCTGAATGCAGAAGACATGTCAGTTATTTTCATAGAGATAATCTAATACTGTGAATTTTCATCCTGGAAGTTTGCAAAGGCAATAATTGAATCCTGGGGTGACATAGAGAAAGTTCATGCAGAAAGCAGCTATCTCCCCTAGGGGAGTATATAATAGTAGTTCATGTACAGGTTACAGTAATGACAATGGAAATAAAAATAAATTAAAAGATGTTTAGAAAGCAGAATTAATAGAGTTTGGCATTTGAATGTGGAGAAGAAAGAAAGAGAAGGTAAAGATAATGATGTTTAGATTTTAGCTTAATAAACTACTGCATGGATCACACGACAAGGAGCAGGTTTTTGTGTCTGCTTCCACGTTTAAGGGGCTTTAGATTTTCAGCTTTGTTCAAGTCCACCTGGATGTTCCTATTCCCAAATCCCACTCCTGCCACCTGAAATCTCACATGGACTCTAAGGCAGCAAATTCAACATACGTAATTCTGGAACTAGCACAATTAAAATGTGGGTCTGATGTTCAGGAAAGTTGCCCCTGTGTTTACAAGATAAAAGGGATTATTTTAGGGTTACAAAATAAACTCTCTGCTTCTCTGATGTTGACTTAAACTGGGAGTTTAAAGCCCTGAGCTATTTATTTCATTTCTATTAGTTCTAATACAAAGTTAAAAACAGACATCTCTCCTCCAGGCTTCTGGATTGTAAAAGGTATGAAAGGACCTCCTTTTCTTCTATAATTAGAACAAGCAGTAAAGTCAGAAGAGAGTGGAGACTTACGAAAGGGGGCTACAATGAAGGGTGGAAATCATCAATAGAAAAATTTTAATCTGTACTATTTAATTTTAAATAAATATTTATGTCATTAATGCAATTAAATTAGCATTAGTATTTTAAAGAGTTATGCAAAAATACATAAAAGTTTGAAGGAAAATCTTATTTCTTGAACACAGTGCCACAAAAGTCAGCAGCCTATTCAAATAGACGTAAGATGTTGAGATGATTTAATTTAGAAATGTGCTGTACTTTTTCTGTTCCTGGGAAAGATTTTAGAGATATAATATGTTCATTCCTGTTATCAAGACACTAGCCATTTCTCTTTTGTTTTGATTTTTACATTTTTCTTTCACCATACTTATGTTTTTTTTAATTATTATTTTCTCAAATTATCTTCAGAAACACTTGGAGAAAAATTTTATCTATGTGAATATCTACATATAATCTACATCTTTTTCTCACTCTGTCATTATGCATACTTTAGCTGGAGTGAACTCACGTCTGTTCCTTTTAAAGAAATGAGTGTAATAAACTTAGAGATATTGGATTTTAAAAAATGGTGTGAGAATTGAATAGACATCTATTATGATGGTGAAAGTAGAATTTCAGCAGCAAATGCAATCTTCACCTATAAAGAATCACTGAGTGGCTAGGAAGAATTACTAAGTAAGAGAAATGAAAAAGGAGAATTCTTTCAGAAGAGAGATGGTAGATCTGAAATATTACCTTAATTATGTAGCACATTTTCTCAGAAACTCTAAGCTGTTAGACTCCCATGTCTGCCCTTTACCCACTTTACTTAATTAAACATAATGACATGGTTTTCTGTAGGTTTCAGGTACTATTACTGACTTGTGTAGAAGAGGACATTGAGGGATGGAAGGTTATATAACTTAACCAAGCTCAAGCCATTTCAGTGGGAGGGCAAGAAACTTCAGGTCCATTATTCCAGGTTCCTTTTACAAACCCAGAAAACTAATAGGTACTTTTTAAATACTTGGGATGACTTGAACATGATGAAGCTTAAAATAAAATAATAGGCTGTAACTTTCTAATTATAAAATGTGAAAAATATAGCAATGTTTTTTGAAATGAAAAAAGAAAATGAGAAAATTTAAAAATAAACCTCTCATTGAATGTTACTCATGTCACTGTGTTCTTTATATTCAAAATGAACAAAGAATAAATCAATAAAACATTTTAAAGAGACCTCTATTATTTTTTAACTCATATCAATGCTTTATATTAATTATGGGCCCCATATTAACCAAGACTTGTCTTCCATAGCTTTACTCTAGGGGATTCTATCTTTGTTTAGATGCAAGATTTATTTCAAACAAAATAAATCTTGGGCACATAAAGTGTTATAGGAAGACCCAGTGTAGATTTGTTTTTTCTGTGTAGTGAGCAGCTGTCAAACAGAGGAGAAAACACAAGTAAACTCTTTGATTTCCAAGTATTATTTTTTTTAAAGTAACATTTAGAGTGGAGAAGTTGTCATGCAAATGACCTATTTAAATCCCCAATATTTACTGTAGGAGGAAAACTTGTGTAGAAATAGAAGCATGGACTTTTTGAAATCAGATTGATTCAGATATGATCTGTGGTTCTTTAGTCACATGAAATTATCCAACTTTTCAATGAATAGTTTTAGCATCCATTGATAATTCTTGTCCAAATATATTCTTTCGTTGAAAAGTCATAAAGTGATCATTTTTTTCTGATTAGACAATTAGGTTATTACAGGCATTTTCTTATTCTCTTACATAAAAGTCTAAGATATTACCCTATAAAATGTCCAAAATAGTTTGAAATTATAGTACTGCTCTTACTGCTAACATTAAAATCATTAAGTGAAGTTTAAACTCATTTTGTATTGTTTATAGGCAGCATAAAGTGTACATTTGGATTGCTTCCAATTTTTTATAATGAATATGCAGAATGGTGCACATATAGTTGATTACTTTTGAAGGGGACTCTTCAGACTTCAGTCTCAGAAGTTTAACTGACAGTTAAAAGGTAAAATAAATATTATAATATGATATAATATAATATAAAAAATGAACACAATTTCCCTTTATTTTGACTCTCCAGTCGATTTTAGAAAAATAAATCATATTCCTCTGGAATTGATATTTTACTGATATCATCTGCATTCCTCCAGTATCAGGACCCCCATCATGCTCCTCTCTTTGTGCAGTCTTTGCTTTATTTTTTGCTGCAATGTGTTCGCTGCATGTCAATGTTTTACTTCTTTACTTACATATAAGTGAAAATGTCTAGTATATGCTCTCTCTTTGGTTTGCTATTAGTGTGGGCTCTGGATGATTTTACTTTCTCTCTATATTCATCTGTATGCTTTTCAAAGAGACTTCAATTGTTAGAGGCTATTATACTGGAAGCTGTCCTCATTTTAAACATCAGTGCTTTTAAACACAACTGTGAACTCAAGTTCTCCGCTTGGTATATTGTCCATAATTTGTTTGTCAATAGGTCTGTGCACACTGATTCAGCTCTGCTTTCCCTTTGTCACTAATCTTTCATGTAATTCTAGTTACTTGACCCAATGTTGGAGATATTTATTTATAAAATTCAAAATAAAAATATCAATTAAATTTCCTTTCAAATATACTTTCAGCTGACCCATTTTACTAGCCTTGATCTAGGAGAGTTAGTCATAAAATAGTAGTTAGGCCGTGCTGGCCTGTAAGTTCATAAATATTAGTTTATTATACCAGTAATATATTACTCTTAGGTAACACTTCAAGGTCTATTGTTTATAATATCGCCTGTGGACAGTGAATAATAAAAAAGATAATTAGGATTTAGGAATGGTAGATATACTTGCTCTTTTAGAAGTTAATTAGAAAAGATAAGAAAATTGTGGGATTGATCAGATTACTTTCTATCCATTAATACAACCTAGAATAACTTTTTGCATGTGGAGACAGAGAAGAAAAAAGCAAAGACTATTAAAGAATATAAAAAATTATGACAGACATTTGAAACAATACAAAGCTTTCATAAAATTCAATGTTACAAAGTAATACAATGCCAAGACTACTGAGAATATTCTTAAAAGCAAAAAAAGTTAAGGAAATAGATGGGAGATACAAAGTATGAATGCCACAGAATATTTTTAAGGTTAATATGTATGTTAGTCTCATTGTTAGGTAGTAAAACTTACATTAGATGGAATTCAAGTAAATATTGATAGCTATTTGGTTGATGCTGAATTCCAATAAATACATGAACTTCACCAACTTTTGTTTTTAACACAGTGATAAATAGATAATCAACATTCAGTTTGTCTTATAAATTTATTTAATATTGTTACAATTTAAATCAAAAGACAAAGTAGAGGGCTTGCATTCTTGTTCTAGCAAGTGACTAATAATTATAGCATCATATGACTCACATAACAGCTTTGCCAAGTGATTTATTTTTGTTAAGGTTTTCTGCAAAGATATTTTTATATTTACTTATAAAACATTCTGGCTACTAATCTTGTGTGATATGAATAAGAAGCAGAAATTTGTGTCATGCATGAAACACAATGCTATTAGTCATATGTTATTAAATAGAAGTCTGGCATTTAAGGTATTTCCAGCATATACCCATTATAAATTACAGAAAAGAAGATGTGAAGTATATAGAATGTTTATATACACTATTATATGCTGGCTTATAAATATCTAAAGAGATAGGTTTCAGGTTCCTCTTTCAAGTGGTGAGTTAATGGGTAGCTGATTCACTCTGAGGATAAAATTATTTTTAGGTGAATTATTACTCAAATGTTAAGCTTTATGTCATAATACTTATCCTGAGTAGCACAAATTGAACTTTCAAAATATTTAAAAGCTTCTTAACAGGTTCTGCTCAGAGCAGATTAGATGATCTACCGTCTGAACATTGATGACTTAATATCCTCCTTGATATCTCAGCATTTTATATTGATGCACACTTAATTCTCTTTGATAACTTCAGATTCTTGATTTCTAGTACATCAATCTCTCTTGATTTCTTTTTTTTAACTACTTCTCTGTTTACTCCTTTTTTTTATTACTCTTTTTAAAATTATTTTCCTCTAGTTAGCCAACACATGTCAAAGTAGCTCCCTAGCCAGCTTGTCTTAAAAGAGGTTTACTGGCTCTAGGAAGGTAATTTAAACCAAGGCATGGATAAAAAATTTCCAGGAACCAGTGACTCAAAAATGGTTCTCCAATGGTTGAGGGCTAAATCTTTGTGTCCCTCTAGAATTCTTATGCTGAAGCCTTTACCCCACTGTGGCTATATTTGGAAATATATGTTCCTTTAAGGAAATAATTAAGATTAAATGAAGTCACATGAGTGGTGTCCTGAACCAACAGAGTTGATGGCCTTATAAGAAGAGACTTAAGAAAACTCGCTCGCTCTCTCTCCAAGAATACACTAAGGAAAGGCAGTGTGGAGACATACAGAGAAGGCAGCCATCTGCAAGACAGGAAGAGAGCTCTCGCTAGTAACTGAATCAGGTAGAACCTTGACCCTGGACTTCTAGGCTCCAGAACTGTCAGAAAAAAATTTCTGTTGTTTAAGATGCCCAACCTATGGAATTTTGTTATGGTAGACAGATCAGACTAATACACCAACCATGGCCTCTTTTCTGAACATTCATACATTTGCACCCTTGCTGTCAGACTTTATTTACATCAGGTTTTTTTCCATCATCCTCTTTCCTGCTGTAGGGTCTGTGCATGTGCACACACACACACACACACACACACACACAAAGAGAATGGATTCATTCGTGCAAAGACTGCGTCTGACTTATTCCCTTTAGTATCTCAATTGTATAATAGTGGTTCACAGAATGTGTTTCTTTATTATCAGATATCCTAGGCAAAGTTGGAATTTATGCCCCTGTATTTGCAGTTTTACTCAAATGTTTGAGGTCACTGCGTAGGTTGAGTTTCTATGGTAAATCCCCCTAGAAGTTGGGTAGGTCAACATGCATAGCCTTCCTACAATTTTGTAGCTACATCAAATAGACAATGCTGCTATATTATAAAATACATATGAAATTCACTCTTTTCTAAAAGAGGCAACATTAATGTGTATGATGTTATCATTTAATATGCCTATTTTCTCCTATGCAAATAATTGCATACTCAAGTGGTCAAAATCTGAAGCCTACATTCTACATATCGTAAGTAAATTAACATAATCTTGTCATTTTGTTTGAGTAGAATGGCTAAATAGAATCTCTAAATATCATTCAGGTATTTATTTACTAAATCCAGTGCTAACATCAACCTTTGTATATCTAAAATTAGGAGTCATTGACTGGAATTTAGTATATTTCAGTATAGTCTTGAGGACCTCAGGAACTCTTGCAAGTCTCCTTTTCCTCACAAAATGAAAACATGTACTATATTAATTGTAAGAGCATTTTTAATCTGAGATCTAAAGGCATACTGTCCACCACTCTTAACTTTTCCTATGGCTTCCTAAGCCATGTTAGCCTCAATTTCTGGTGACTTGGAGTACAATGGATCATCTCTCACATTATTTTTGTTTTCTACTTCCCTTTATTTACCTGTGTAACTGTCTAGCTGTTTCCTCTATTCTTTCTCTGAGCCTCATAAAAGCATTTGCTGTTGGTTGAATATATATTAATTATTCATGTTCATATTTTAAAACCAGGTATGAAGAAACATTAATACTTCTATTAAAACTCTCATTAATCATATTTTTCATTTATTGATTTCTCAGTTTATACCTTTGGTGATTTTAATATATGTCGTCAAATAATTTGACATTTCTCCCCGTTGAAAGACAGAGTCCCTGTCCCCTTTCTTGAAACTGGGTGGGCTTACGACTGTTTCGCTGATGGAGTGATGATATGTGAAACGGGGGTACCAGTCATAAAAGTCCAGGCAGCTTCTGTCTTGTTCATTCAAATATTCACTCTTGGAGACTGAGCCTCCATGTAAGAAGTCAGACCATCCTAATGCTACCAGGTCAGAGAGGTCAAGTGTAAGTGCCCCTGTTAAAGGTCCCACTGAACCCATCCTTTGGTTGTCCCAAGCCAAGTGCCAGGCACTGAAATGAAGAACCTATTTTGGAAAAGTTTCCTTTAGGTA
The DNA here is from genome assembly GCF_009834535.1 of Camelus ferus. Classification (NCBI taxonomy): domain Eukaryota; kingdom Metazoa; phylum Chordata; class Mammalia; order Artiodactyla; family Camelidae; genus Camelus; species Camelus ferus. Next base: position 100,749,877 of record NC_045696.1, read on the forward strand.
TTGCTGTTCTGTGCCTAGTTGTTCAAGGCACCCAACTGAGTCATCTGAGTGGAAGCCCCAGATATGTAGCAGAGAGAAGCTATACCCATTGTGCCCTGAATTCCTCAATCACAGAATCGGTAAACATAATAAAATAGTTGTTTTATTCCCTTATATTACGTATGATTTGTTTACTCAGACAATATCTTTGAAGGATCAGTGACTATTATTAACAAAAGAGAAATATGTTCTTCTCCTGAAAAGTTAAATATCTTCAGATATACAGTCCAATCAAATAAAAAAATTTAAATATATACTAGTGAAATTAAATAGAGCCATGCCACAGTGCAGATTTCCAGTATTTAAAGCCATTGACTTTATAATAATTGAGTAAAATCAGTCTTTTTGAGAAAAGCCAGTTGAAAACACATGCTTTCAGCTATAAATATGTATACAATTATACAATTGATTCTTCTTATTTTAACTGATAAGAGTGCAACATGATTATTAATTGTAATGACCATCACCTTTATGATCTGGGAAAATTGCGAAGTTTCTATTTCAGGAAATAATTTATTCATTTTAATGTAAAAGTTTGTAAGCTACTCTACTATCATTATAAAATATTATCTCAGAAAATTATGCTATGAAATGTCTGACAAAAAATAGATTAAAAAAAATGGAGTCATTAATATGTCTGAAATCCTATGATCTCCTGGAAAGAGAAGACCAAATGTCATAGTTTTAAACCTTTGGATATTTTCTGAAATTAAAGTTACACAGAAGAAATTGCTGATATTTCTACATTTCATAGATAAGCACTTTAACTTTGTTCCCTGTAGTTCAAAATCATTTCTTTAAATTGAGTATCAGAAATTGAATAAATGATTTACAATGGTCTGGATATTTTAAAACTTGTTAATATGCTCAAATTAATTCTATAATTTTTTACCAGCAACATAGTTGTGTTAATTTCTTACAAAACTCTTACAAGTCTTGAGGATTACGAAGTTTTTATTTTTTGCTGTATTAAAATGTGAAAAAAAATTAATGATTCATTCATTTTCATCCATTAATTGGACAGATGTCAATTATAAACCAGACACTAGTCTAAAAGCAGAAGTCATGGAAAAGAGCCAAACAGACAACCTACAGAACGGGAGAAAATATTTGCAAATGATGCAACTGACAAAGGCTTTCACCAGAAATTTGCAGAATATACAAACAGCTTATACAACTCAATAACAAAAAAAAATAAAACAAAACAAACAACCCAATCCCAAAATGGGCAGAAGGCCTAAACAATTTTCTCCAGTGAAGACGTACAAATGGCTAATAGGCACATGAAAAAATGCTCAATATTGCTAATGGTCACATAGATGCAAATCAAACTACAGTGAGGTATCACCTCACATCAGTCAGAATGGCCATATTAAAAAGTCCACAGGCACCTCAATATTCATAACAGCACTATTTACAATAGCCAATACATAGAAACAACCTAAATGTCCACCAACAGATGACTGGATAAAGATGTTGCGGTATACATGCAATGGAATACTACTCAGCCATTAAAAAAAGAATGAAATAAAGCCATTTGCAGCAACATGGATGGACCTGGAGATCATCATACTAAGTGATATAAGCCAGAAAGAGAAAGCAAAATACCATATGGTAGCACTTATATGTGAAATTAAAAAAAAAATGACACAAATGAACTTATTTACAAAACAGAAACAGACTCACATAGAGAACAAACTTGTGGTTATCAGGGGGTAGGGGATGGGGAGGGATAAATTAGAAGTTTGAGATTTGCAGCTACTAACTACTACATATAAAATAGATAAACAGCAAGGTCTTATTGTATAGAGCAGGGAACTATATTCAATGTCTTGTAATAACCTATAATTAAAAAGAATATGAAAAGGAATATGTATGTATGTATATGTATGAATGACACATTATGCTGGACACTGGAAATTGACACAACAATATAAACCGACTATACTTCGATTAAAAAAAGAACCAAATAGACAGACAAAACTGCCTTATAAAATTAATATTCTGCTGGGGAAAACTGTGGTATATATATTAAATAAATTATATGAAATGATAATAGAGTCAAGTGTTTATGGAAACATAGAAAAGTGTAAATGTTGGTGGTACAGGTACACAGGATTTAATATTAAGTGGAATGACAAGGGTAGGTGGACATTTAAAGGGTAACATCTGAGCAAAGACTTGAATTAACTGTGGAGATATTTTAAGGACATTCCATTTGAGCCAAGAGACAGGGAGCAATAGTGAGGAGGCCAGTGTGCAATAGTAGAGTGAGTAACAGAATAAGAGTCAAGAGTAAAGGTCAGAAAAGGAATGAGGACCAAAGGGGATGGTACAGCTATTATAGGTAATATAAGACAATGTGAGAATTTTGGCTTGTATTTTCAGAGAAATAAATGGGATGTCCTTTAAAGAAAAGACATAATCTGACACACTGACAGAGATCCTTCTGGCTGCTGTTTTGAGTTTAATGGAATTATTAGTTTCTCTGATTTTAATGAGGTTCAAATTTTTGGTGTCTGTTGTATGGGAAATTGCATTAATACAACGATGGTCTTAATATAATGGTAGTCTCCAAGTACATGGCCAAGCCAGCAATTTCAGAGATAACAGAAGAATAAAGCTCACAAACAAACCAAATTACAGAGTTTAAGTCATACAGTTAATTGAATCAGTTGAAAACACAGTGATAAGCAGGGGGAGATAGATGAAGTAGACTGCTATAATTAGGATAAGGTGCAAGAATAAAAGAAGGGCCACAATACCTGAAATAGGGGGTTCTTAGGTCCTGTCTGACTCTCTGCTGCATCAGCCTTCTCCTGTTGAAGGTGTGGTTTTGAGGACCAGAGGTGAGGTTTGATCAAGGGAGCTCAGGAAACAGAAGGTGCCTGAAACCAACATAGACTTGTTATATTGGGTCAACCCAGCAGCAAGCATGCCTGGCCAGTAGCTGTAGCTCTCCATGAGTCTTTCCAGCAGCTATAGACTTTATTTGCGTTTCTTAGTGGAGTCCTCATGGGACCACACAATGGCTGTCATCATGGGATAAGCCAATTTATCACCTCATAAATTTTGAGTGCCTCATCTATAGTAAGTGTGTCATGAATATTTGCAGCTTCTGGTCCTTCTATTCCCTTTTTTAAAATCTGTTCAGCAAAGATGTTATCTACTTAAATTATCTTTGCTTAACATGCCCCACAGATTACCAACTTACTTTAATTCATGCCTAATACATCTTACAGGTTTCTAATTTACATTATCTTTGCCTAACATGTCTGGCTGGTTACTAACTTACTTATCTGCACTGACATGTTTAATGACTCTACCTGCATATTTTTGTTACTGGCTTACTCTTTTCAGGGATTTTCTTATTTATTAACCATTGTTTTGAATAATTTTACAAATATGATCAATCAATACTATAGATAGAATCATTAAACTTATTTTTTAAGAAAAATTTTCTACTTTATATCCACGTTTAGATCCTAGACAGAATTTTTTTCTTTCTAAATTCTAAGGGGTTTGTTTGAAACTAAATACCAATCACCAGTATGTTAAACTAAGGGCTAATGATATATTGAGAAGCCTTAATTAAATCAGCTCACTTAGTCTTATGGAATTGATTCTCGTCTTTTGGGTCTTTAGTTATGCAGACTTTATCTATAAAGTTACTGGCTTCTGGCCTGAGAGCATGCTGGAAATCCTAAGCCAGCCGCTTGATGAAGCTGCATGCTGGCTGTTTGCAGAAATGAGGTACAGATTTTTACTGCAGCCCTTTTGCTGTTTCTTCAAAACTGAATTCTGATCTGCACTTTGTAGCAGAGGCCTTTATGGGTAGGATAAAAGCAAAAACCAATTTGTTGGTGACACATATGAATAGACCTGCTAAGTTAATTATATCAACTCACATTATCAAAATGGAGGAGAGTAAAATCCTCTGTTTGTGAATATGCAGTCAATGATTATCTCGAGGTCAGGAGCGGTAGGATAAGCAGGCAGCTGACTGACCTCCAGAGCACTTTGATTTGTACCATAAAGAAATGTTATAATCACCAAGAATGACAAGAGCATTTATAGCTAGAGACAAAATCAATTTGTTTACAGTGTGTGCTACTCTTTGAACAAGAATCTAAGTGTCTATCCAACCTGGTAAGAACTCAGTTGCTAAAGCATTTATGGTGGTAACATTTACCTCTAAATAATTAACCTAGGAAGAATTAATGTTTTTTGGTGTTCCCAGGGTTTTTTGTTCTTTTGTTATTTTTACTTGATAACTTAGCAGAAAAATAGTTGTGGAGAACTAATCAAAATATAGAATAATCTTCCTTTAGTAAATTAAAGAAATATCTTTTGTATGGGCCAGTGACTGCATGAGAAACTCCAAAGCTATTTTATATATAAATAATATCTTTAAGAAGTTATTGTTTAGAATTTAAGATCTGGATTTATAAAAAGACAATATCAAAAAAGAGTTGCTAAACATTTTCTTACATCAGGATATAAACAGAAGTCATGGGTGTTTAAAGACAAGCCTTTATTGAAGTATTAGCTATAAAATAATTTTAAGTATTTTTTTTAATAAATGAAAGACATCTGCAAAAAATAATTCAAGATCAGAGCATAGCTACAAATATATAACAATCTTTCAGGAAGTGAACTTTTGATGCTATAGGGAATTCTCTTTTCGAAATACAGGGAATAATCAATCAATCAATTTATTTATGTAAGAGTAAGCTATATTTCAAGGATAAATTATTTTTCTGAATATTGATTTTTCTTTCTTATTTTTCAAAACCGCTTTCAATTACCACATTAAATTTGCCATCTTAGTGGAAATTTCAAAGAGTAAACACAGTTTCAAAGAATTTGTTATTTTAAATATTTAAGTCTTTAGAAATTGATCAGGTAAAAAAAGATAAATGGTAACCAAAGAATACCAATTCCTTAATTTAATATTGATTAAAGTATTCAAAATCACTAAGAATTTATATTGTAATATGGTCACTGATGATATTACCAGTCAGAAAGATGACATTTAACACTTTTTTTTTCAGACAGAATAAGAGAAAAACTAAGTTTAAATTATTTGCAGCAATGTTCAGAGCTTTCAGGGACAGACCCTCTTAAAAGACAGTAGTTGCCATTTCATATAGTTAAACACGTATGTTTACAGTCTCAAACTTAAAATATTTTGTGGAAAGAATGTTAACTTACTTGCCACATAAAGCCAGCATACTAAATTTAGAAAGTTTAAGTAATTTAGAAGATATACAGATTTGAACACAAAAATTATTAACCAGTCTAATTTGTTCAAATATTCATGTCAAATGAAGATTAGTAAACTTTTTCCTAAACCAGTATAAAATTCTATGTATTTAAAGTCTCTAAATTGTATTGATGGTCTAGGCTTTATAAGAGTATTACTTTCCATTTGAAACGATTCATTGTTTTTTCGATTCTTATTTAATTAGTCAGTGATTGTCACAATTTTTACTTCCCTTCCTTCCTTCCTTCCTCTTTTCTCTTTCTTTCTCTCTTTCTTTCTCTTTCTTTCTTTCTGTCTTTCTGTCTTTCTGTCTTTCTTTCTTTCTTTCTTTCTTTCTTTCTTTCTTTCTTTCTTTCTTTCTTTGTTTTGGTTGGCTGCTTCTAGGAAAGTAAGGCTTTTTTTTAGCTTTATTAAGGTAAAAGTGACATAAAAAATATTTAAGGTTTCCAACTTGATGTTTTGATATATATATACACATTGTGAAATAACCACCAAGATCAAGCTAATTTACATATCCATCCCCTCACATAGTTACCTTGTGTGTGTGTTTTGTGAGAACACTTATATTTACCCACTCAGTGAATTTCAAGTATATAATACAGTACAGTATCTGTAGTCGCTGTGTGTAAATTAGACTTCCTGAACATATCCTCTTGCATAAATGAAATTTTATAGCCTTTGACCAACATTTCCCTACTTCCCCCAGACCCTCAACCCCTGGCAACCACCATTCTCCTTTCTGCTTCTATGAGTTTAATTATTTGAGCTTCCACATAAATGTGAGGTCAGACAGTATTTGTCTTTCTGTGTCCAGTTTATTTCACTTAACATAATGTCCTCCAGGTTCATCCACATTGTGGCAAATGGCAGAATTTCAAGAAAGACTCTTCTTAAAATGTCAGTCGATTCAAATAGTTAAAAATTCAGTTGACCCCTTCTTATTTTTTTTTTTAAATTTAGCTTATTTTAAATGAATGCATTTTAGTTTCTATTAATCAAACCAGTAAAAAATGATCTTAATCTATTATTTTTATGGAGCCCATTGAATCTTCCATTTATCTTCTTTAACAAATAGGGGAATAATTTTTTTCCCCAATTCACAAGAAAATAATTTTTTTTTAAGACAAAGTGCAAGTTTACCACATGAGATTATTCTAAGAACCAAGAACAAGCATGATTGGGTTTCAACAGTCTTTAACACACATGTCTTAAGCAACACAGTTTAATTGGCTCCAGTAGGTAAATTCATCTAGGCATATCTGCAGAGGTTCATTTGTTCTTCAGTTGAGATCAAAGATCCTTTCACTGAAGCTCAGAAAGTGTTTTTTTCTTTTTTTAACTCCAATTAAATTAATCTTTTCCTTCTTGGTAGAAACTGTTTTTGTCTTTATGAATATCTTCAAACACTGTTAGAGCTTTAAGAACTCAAAATACATCTGAGCTTCAAGAAAAATATTAATTAAACAAGTTTTAAGTTCTAGAGGAATGACTTAGGAAAAATTTTCGTTTACTCTGTTAATTTATCAGTTTGTCCTAGCTTTTGAATACATTCTTTTAAATTCTTTTCATAAATTTCATTGTGCTGAGGAGAAAAGGATCCCACTTGGGGAAGGACCCCTGGTGAACTCAGCAAGCTATCATGTCAAAAAATGTGGAGGACTATGTTCTAGAAAAAGGTAGAAACCAGAGGTGGAGTAATGACAAACTAAAACCCAGAAACAATTCAACTCAGTAGCTAATCGGATTAAGACAATGGGGACCCCAAGCCTAAAGCTGTCTAGCAAAGACTATAATCCACCCAGTTAGGAAACAGCAACGACTGGAACCAATACAAATTTCACTTGGCAACTGGCGTTCCGTTTCCGTACATGATGGAGTAGTTAGTATCAGACTTTGCTCCCATGATAAACACATACAATAATGGATAGTACACATAAAACAGCTATTTTGGGGCTTTAGCAGTTAAAAAAAATAGGGCTATGATTATTGAGAGAAGAGAAATATTTGAGGTAAGTCCCATTTTCACCAATTTTACCCTGGAGACCCTTTCCTGACTACACACAGAGAAGTGGAGTCAAAGTAGAAAGCAGCAGTGTTGGCAGTTGGAGGAAAAGTAGTTTAGAGCTCAGGGCCGCCAAGGTTCCTAGGAGGAGAGCACCACAGAGAAAGAACCCTAATCTCTCTGAAGCATTTTTCCTTTGGTCCCTGCTCACTTCCTAAAATGTACATGCACGTGAACCTTCTGGAGGCTAAGTAGAGAACATTCTGGGCTCATACATACTGGGAAACTCTGGAGATCTGAAATACCCAAAGAAGAAAGACCACGGTAAATACCAGGCGTTCATTTGAGACCACATAAAGCTCACGTTCTAAAATTTAGGGCCAGACCTTCAGAAAAAGAGCGAAATCTTAAGACTAAGTGGAAAGGTGAAATAGATGTACCCTAATAGAGCCTAAAACCAAACGATGACAATAATAAGATTATTCAGTTCAAATTTAACTGACTGCTGGAAAGAAACTCAACATACAGTAGAGCATGGGTTGGCAAACTATGGCCTGTGGGGCAACAACCCATTTTGATAATTAACTTTATAGGAACATAGTCACAGCCACGTATTTACATATGCCTGTGGCTACTTGCAGCCTACAAAAACAGAGTTAAGGAGTTGTGACACACTTCGGTCCCCAAGCCTAAAATATTTACTGTCTCATTTTTCAAGAAAAATTGCAACTTCTGCTTCAGAGTTTATCAAACAATACTATGAAATAAAATAAAATAGAAAATTATCAAGCACAGTATGGAAATCTGATGGATAAATAAACAAGACATAAAATAGTAAATATTAGCCAACAGAGAAGTGATCTAGATTTTGGAGTTAAAAGATGAGAATTTCAAAATAATTATAATTAATATAGTAATAAACATAGAAAAAAGATAAACACAGTGGAAGAAAACAAAGAGTAATTCAATTGAGAGAATTAGTGAAAAAAGGATCAAATGGACATTATAGAATTAAAGAATAAAATGTCTTATATGTCATTAAGAAATCAGTGATTAAACCTGAATGGATGCACCAAGAAGCAGAATTTGTGAATTCAGTGATGAGTAGGAATGTATAAACATTCTACCTAAATAAAAATTAAAAATTAAAACAGTACTTTGCTCAGTGTTAAGGAATCATAACTAGTAAAATTATGATAGGCTGAGATGGCATTTCCTATTACTTCTTTGCACTGTTCTTATTTCTGTTGAACAGATGTGAAACAATACAACTTCGAATGTCAGGTCTGATAGTAGGTTAATTTTTATTTTTAAAATGTAAAGTTCTCCTTTTTTTTCCCCACGTTTTCAGAGGCAATTCAGGAGGATATTTGAAGAGGAAGCATATGGCTATATATACATTATTTGAAAAGTTCGATTTCTATCTCAATAAGGTGGTATATATTTTGATTTTATTATAACAACTTGTATATTGGTCTTACTCGTGGTATGATCAGTTGTTTTTTTTTTTAATATTTCATGGCTATTTTCTTTGAGTTCTTCTTGAAATACAGGAACAAATAGTTGCTTGATTTTATATCTGCACTGATTTGGGAAGTATGCCATGTTCATTTTGGTCTATGATCAAAATATAAAGTATTTAGCTCTTCTCCACATGATTCTTTTTTTTTTTTAATTGAGGTATAATTGACATGCAATATTATATTTGTTTCAGGTTTACAACATAGTGATTCAATATATGTATATATCATGATGCGATCACCACAATGTCTGACTAACATACATCACCATACATAATTTAAAAATTTTCTGTATAATCTTTTAGAGAATTTTTACATATGTGCATATTTTGTAATCCTTTTAGAAATGCTTTTCAACTTCTGTTTGATAGTCAGACAATATTATACAGGTGAGTCAATATGCTTAAAGGTGTGTTCCCTCAAAGAATTCGTGTGGTTCATATTCTTAAATATACCATTTACTCACCTTTTCTCATGTATGGCTAGGCAACTTGCCAGGAACCCCTCACTATTTAATCAGCATTGACCACTTGATAAGGTAGCATTACTCTATTTTAAACTCTCAGTTACCCAAAGGATCATCAAACACTAAGCTGTGGACTTAGATATTTTGGAAGAGGGAAAAACAAACCAAACTAAAAGAAGGAATACATACTTATCTCATCTCCCTGATTTACTCCAAGATTTACAGAATTGTCTCACCCTCACTGCTTAAAAAAAAAAAAATCCTCAGGGAAACATAAAATCAATTTGCAAGGAGGAAGAAGTTACAAAGGAACTTTGGAGAGCTCCAATATCCTTACTGAATTTGTATTAACCTATTAGAAAGTTAGTAGCAAAATGTTTACTATGAATGTGTTTTGAGAATTCAGATTGCATAACTGTTCAGCTGGTAACACAATTCAGGAGTGGAGAGCCAGAGCCTATGACATGCTGGGGGAACAAGGAAGGTAGACGGTTACCAAAGCTTGCAGAGTTGGGATTGAAAGGCAAATAGAGAGCCGAGGCAATAACAATCACCGTCTACAAACAGGGCATCTCAGAAAACTGTGGGGAGCGAAGGAAGAGCAAGCAGCTCTTGGAGGAGACATAACCAGTGAGGTGGTGATGCTATGATACTCTAATATAAATAGCCATAAATAATGGTGTGCCTGGGTGCACATAAAACTGGCATTCCTCTTTTATTCTTTTGTTACCTCTTTTATACCAGGAGATTAAAAAAATGGTAATGGAAATATGAATCTTGAGTATTTAAAATCGTTGAAGGCATAAATGCTGCAGACCAGTGGCCTCAGTCTGGTCAGATCTCGACTCTACCATTTCTCAGCTGTATAAACTTGGGTCAATGGCATAATCGTAAAAAAAAAATGTAAATTTAAATTTATGTAAATTATGCTTTAAAAGTATGTACTTCATTTTGTTACTGTGTGAGTTACAGGAGTAAATGTGCAACCCATGTAGAACATGGGTTTTAAAGAAAAGTGAGAATGAAAGCAGAAGTCCTGTTACAAAGAGGCTATAATATGATTGCTTTGTTGTTGTGGACCTTGAAGTTGAAAACGAGGCAATCAAATTTTGTAAGAAAAGCAGTGATTTTTAAAAACATTTTAAAGAATAATCAAGACTGAGTGGTTGAGAGAGAATGAAATCTCTACTTTGAAAAGCCAATTAGAGAGAGGAGTTGACCATGTAACTGAAATTCTTATTCCGCTCTAGAGAGAAGTGTAGCATCCCTAATTAAAATCATAATTATGTTTTTTGAGGGAAAGTATGAAACCATCTTTTTTATTTGCTGAAAAGCCAAGTACCATGTCTACCATAATGTATATAAGTAAAAAATTAATGAATTCATCAGGAATAAGAAATTAAGTAGGGAGTGCTTTTGGAGGTGGGGTATAAGCACTATTTGTAGATATTTTTTGTGTTGGAATTGCAGTGAATATGTGCATCAATCTAGCAGAACCGGATTTGGGAGAGTTGTAAATTGAAGAGACAGTCATTCACGGTGTAAAATGGGAAACCAGGCATAATGTTCTGTTCTGGAATAAGAAACAAAATATCTCAAGACTCGGGGGTTAAAACAAAATGGAATTTTGGATAATTTGTCAGTAATTTTGCTGGCTATCTTGTCTAACGTAGCACCGTCCTGCACCTATACATGTATCTGTCACACTGTGTCTCTTCATCCAGCTACTTTATTGTTCTTAGTGCAAATCATCAACTAAAACTGCGACATACATTTCATGGAATCAGAATTTTTTACTGTTTTGTCTTTGAACATCAAATAGCACGTGACATGTAGTAAGTTCTCAGTAAAATATTTTGAATGAATGCTTTGATCAATTAAGTATGAGTAAAGAGGTCTCCAGGAATCATCTGTATAAAATAATAACTAAAATAAAACTAATACACTTCCGGGGAAGAGAGTTGATTAAGATAAGAACACAGAATTAGGGTCACCCATATTTAGGAAGACAGGGCATTAAGCAAAGATGATGAATCCCTTAATTGCAATCTGATAAGTAGTTGGAGAAGTAGGTTAGTAAAATGCCACGAAAGCAATGGAAAAAAGAACATAAAAATGAAGGATTGATTAAATTATTCACAACTGGAATGAAGTTTTAAAAAAAGAAGCCATGTTTATACAATTTTTATATCTTGTATTTTGGAGGCCAGTTAAGACTGCAGTTAAATGCATATTAGGATAGAAGATTTGCATAAATAAAGTATAAATGGATGACAAGGAATTGAAGAGACTATAGATAATTCTGAATAATTAAGTTTCTTTGAAAATTTTATAATTCTGTAACAAATATTTTTACAGTGAACCATTTATTTTAATGCTCTCAGTCAGGATTCTTTTTTTAAATTTTCAAGGTGCAATAAAAGGCATTTTAATAATTAATATTTTTGTGAATGTGAAGGTTTTATTATCATTTTGACATGCTGGTTGAATTTTGACATAATATATTTCTATCTCCATAAGCAGGCAACTAAAATTGCTGCCCTGAATCGAATTTCATGTGATATAAAGGTTAGGAATGCACGTCATTCCATCCTGCTCAAGACAGAAAACACTGCAAGAAGCTAGATATAATTGCTTTGTCAATATAAGAAAATTATACAACTGCCAACCAACCCTGCTTAAAGTGATTTTTGAAGGGCTTGTTTATGCACTGTTATGTCCAAGAGGCTATACAAAATTTGTTAGCCTGTCAATGTCTTCTCAGCCCAGGCTGTTCTTAATTCTTTATCACTATTGAAATGTATCATGTAAATGAGCAGTCTATCTACCAAGGGATAATTACAGGTAAGTAAGAGATGTAAATAACTGTAATTGTGAATTAAATAATTAGAAATATTCATTAACAACTAAAGTCTACCAATTGTTAATAGAGCAGAAGCCACACAACACTGAAGTAACCAGCAGTTTAATTGGCAACCCCTACAAATTATACTTCAGGAGCTGGAGGACATATATATATGTTACCTAATTTAACTCTGAGTTATGTTCCAGAATGTTTTTAAAGGAGGATATTGTGGCTTGCCCATGATTGTGCAGCTAACAAATGGTAGAGTTGTGACTCAATCATAGGTCAGTATCACTGCAAAATAATTGCTTTTTTTTCTAATACTTAATCAGTTTTGACACACTTGAAAATTACCAACAACCTCAGTGTTTAAAGTTGATATACTGATTTAGTAATGGAGTATCAAGGTTTAATGCCGTTTTACAAACAAATTTGATTTTTTTGACTTATGTTTCTTTGCTTTATATTAATTGTTCGGCAAAACTATAAAAATGATTTATTATTAATTTGTCTCTAAATGCCCACTTTATATATTTAGTTCAAGTTATTTTACCAGAACCTTCTCATACTTGAATATTTTGCTTTGTTTAATCACTTAGTTGATGAATTTCATTGATTTGTAGTTTTATTCCAGAAAGGTTCTTGATTGCTCTATTTCCTTAATACTTGCAAGATTAATAAAATATCTATTGCATTTATATTTTTAAAACCTTTGCATTATGAAAATATTACATTTAAATGAGAAATAATCAAGCAGTACAACTAGATAAAAAGTGAATAATGTGTACTGTTTCTACCTAGGCCTCCAGAAATTCCATAAAGTATGTGCAGAAGAGAGATTTTTACATCCATTCTGTGAAATGTGTTGTTTTTGTTAACTAATTTTCTCCTTCTAATTTTCTATTTCATTTTTATATAATCCTTATATTTTTGGTAATATTCTATCAGTGAAAGTTATTTGGTTTCAACTATAGGAAATAAAACTGGCTATCTTAAGTAATCAGTGAATTTAATGAAAAAAATTGAGTATATCATAAGGGAAGCTCATAATATTGAAGAAAGATTGAAGAACAAGGCTCAGAAATGATAGGAACCCATTCTGCTTTCTGATCTTCTCTAGTTGCTAGCACTGGAATGATAGAAAACAGAATAAAGAAACAAACCAACAAAAACTCTAATCACTATTAGCTTTTGTTATTTTATGTAAGATTCTAATTACAGAGGAGACTCATTTAAATTTACTTTGCATGGAGCACCTGATCACCAATGGTCTAGACAAAAGCAGAAGTTATATAATAGTCCCACTAGATTGTATCAAGTAAGAAACACAGGTAATACAACATAAGTAAATGGAAGTGCAATGCCAAATGGAATTTACAGCCAACAACAACAAAATCCCACCACACAGTTACAAGAATTATGGACTAATTTTCATCATATCCTATATTTTCATTCATATTTTTCATCCCTTTGTTATTTATATAGCATTTTAGAATATTTCATTGTCTTTTCCTTTCTAACAGTTCTATTGCTTTGTCTAGTTTTATTTCAACAATCATCTTAATTTATAACTGTTCTTTCTTAAACTGTGCAATATTTTTAAATTAAAAAAGTAATAAACAAATATGGTCTTCTTTTAAATTTTAAAGGATAAAAAATAATGCTAAGGATTCATTTGGCTACTGCTCCCAGCATTTGTTGTCCACATTAACCCCCGACATCTGTGCTAACTGGTGTTTTTAGCTTATGGTTCCTTCTACACCTTTCTCTATATATCACTAGCAAGCATGGAATAGCATTTGGTGGAAATATTTGTTCTTATGTAAACTGTATTATAGTGCACAGATACATTTGGCAAATTATCTCTTCCTGTCAAATTGTGTTTTAGGAAACCATACCAGTATGTATGGATATCACAAATTATTATTATTATTTTTTTAATCGGGCTATATCCTACATACTGGAGATATCACAGATACAATAGCATAGATATAATGTATAAAGCTCAGAAAATTTATAATCACCTCAAATCGAGACATACAACATTTTCATTGCCCAGAAGGTCCTCCATGTTATTCCTGCCAGTATACACACTTCATACAAAGGTAGCTCTACCTGACTTCTGTCATCAGAGATCAGTTTTGTCTTTTCTGACCATAACATAAATGGTATGACATACTGTGTAGTCTTTTGTGTTTGGATTCTTTCAGCAATTGATTTTAATCTGAGATTCCTTTTTTTAAAAAATGCCGTTTACATACTATACTAAATGAATATACCAGAATTTATTTATACATTCTATAATTAATGAATATGTGTATTATATCCAATGTGGTCTATTTGTATTATCTCTTCGGAGAACAATCTTCTCTGTGTCTTTTTGTTATATATCTATGAGTAAAATAGATAGGTCATAAGGTGGATTTATGTTTAGCTTTTGTGGGTAATATCAAACAATTTTCAAAAAGTTTGTACCAGTTTATAAATGATGAAAGTTTTATTTACTTATCCATTCTCAGCAATTCTTGATATTTATTTGCATTTATTGTTGCAAATATTGATGTGGACTGGTATGCCATTATGGTTATAATTTGCAGTTTCCTGATGAGAAATAATGTTAAGAATTTTTTCCCCCAATAGTCATTGGCCATTAGTATATCCTCTTAATGCCTATTCAAAGATTTTACTGCATTTTGAAAAGAGTTTTTAATTATTTCTCTCATTGATTCATAGAGTATTCTAGATACAATTATATATAACAAGATAAATGTATCATGACTATCTTCTCCCAGTCTGTAGCTTAACTTTTCGTTTTCTTAATATCATCTTTCAATGAACAGAAGTTTTTAATTTTAATTAAGTCCAATTAATCACTTTTTCTTTTATGCTTAATACTTTTTAGAAAAAATTTAGTGCTTTATATTTCTTCTTAGGCATTATTTTTTACAGCCTACTGTAAGATCTATGATACATTTTTATTTATCTATGTGCTTGTAATACATTAGTGATCTTGGTTCATATTTTTCCATATGGTTGTCTACTTGATTCTGCAGTGGTTTCTTTGTTGTAAATTAGATTATTGAATATATGCATGAGTTTGAGTTCACAGCTCCATTCTGTATGCCTGGTACATGCCATTATATTTACACCAGTACCATTCTGTGTTCATTACTGGAATTTTTTTAAATAAGTTCCATACTTTTTAGTATAAATTTACATTGTTCACTTTTGAAGATTGTCTGGCTATTTTAGATCACCATATTTCTATAAAAATTTTAAAATTTGATTGACAATTTCCAGAAAACATGCCTATTAGAATTGTGATTAGTATGGCACTAAAGCGGTATTCCGATTTTGAGAAAATGAACTTGTTAGTAATATTGTCTTCAAGGCCTTCAATACAGTGTATTTCTTTATTAATTTTTAACAGAAACGATCTTGCACATATTTCAACAGATTTGTTACTAGGTATATGATATTGCTTGATGCTATTATAAAGGCTATTTAAAAGAATTATATCCCAAATATTTGTTTCTGGTGTATAGAGGCATTTTAAAAAGTTGTATATTGATCAAGTATCTAGCATCTTGCTAAATTTAATTCTTTTTAATATTTTTAAGAAAAGATTATTTTTGGATTTCCCAACTACACAATCATGCCCTCTGTAGATGCGGAAGCTTACTTCTTCCTTTCTAAGTCTCAAACATTACAAGTCTCTATGTTGGATTAACTTTTTATAAAAATGAAATGTCTTTTTTTCTCTCAATATTTATTCCAGGTCCTGTTTTCTTTAATATTAACACAGTGGTGCAGACTTTTGGGAGGTTAGTATTGCATGGTACATCTTTCTAGCTCTTTATTTTCAACTAATCCATGTCTTTATTTAGAATATTTTTCTTGTACACAGCTTATATTTGTTACTTAAGTGAATCAAGTCTGTTAACACTCCTTTAACTTGTGTGGTTAGTTCTTTTACATTCAAGGCAATTGCTGATAGCTTTACAAGGGTTTCTCTGTTCCTTATGTTATTCTTTCTCTATCATTTATCTGCTAATAAATAGCTGTCCATTTGTATTTACGAAAGTCCTAAAAGAATTCTGCATATTTGTCTGGGGCATTTAAACTAGAGGGGGTGGCACGAGCGCCAACTAGTAATCCAAAATGCAAATGGCTTTACACTGAGACACCAAGCCACTCTATCACCTGTTCCAGTTAAATTCACACCATGTGTTCACTTTTGGGGGAGAGACCTTGACATTTTCTTTTTCTTTTGTCCTGGTGATAAATATGTTACAAAAACTATTTTCCCTAAGGGAGTAGTAGAGAATAGACAGATCAGCTAACATATAAACAGACAATCAAATGATGCTGCTGATCTCTGCCACTTTTCTCACTCTTGCTCCCCCTCATGACCTAACTATTCCAATCTATGATTCTCCTAAGTAGGAGACTTGAGTGCAAATTCAACATATGTAGCTTTTCCCAGCCTTATTCATTCACCAGACCTCTGACTGATGAATATCTTCTTTTTAACTTGTATGCTTTATTTAAATGATAAGGTACCTAGTTATTCAAATATTCTCATGTCAAATATACTCATTCCTACTACAAATATTTATTGAGTGCCTTCAATGAGCCAGATATTGAAGGCGCTGATGAGAAAATAATAAACATTCTCTGACTCTTTGAGCTTACATTATAATGGAGGATGCAGATGACAACTCAGTAAACAAATATTTGAAAAATAAATAATTGTATATAAGAAAACAAAGGGATGTATAATGAGTATTACAAAGAAAAGTAAAGCTGGTTGAGTGTAGAGAGCAACAGAAGGTCATTACTGATACTCCTACAGAGAAGATATCTTAAGGAAATTAACTGTTGAACACAGACTAAAATGAAATAAAGAGAGATGTAAAAAACCTTTATTCATAAGGATTTAGCTGTCAAATCACTTTGTAAGTCATCCTTCATTAGAAGACCAAAGGCAGTGGAGATATGTCAAGAGGTTTCTTGAAAAAGGCTTGTCCTTGTAAGTAATAGTGCTTCTTAACGACATTGTGAAATAGGTCTTTCATACCCAGTCTAATATTCAAAGCTACATATTTTTTAATGTTTAATTCAAATGATTTAGGTAATTATGGACATGCTTAAGAAAACTTACATGTATAGTTAACATAACTTAGATTATTCACTCTTAGTTTCCATACTATCTGATTTAATAGTAATTTTAAGTCAGTAATCTTACTGGACTTAATTTGTTTCTTTAGGAATTTTTAATGATTGTTTCCATAGACATTTTAGATATTTCTATCACATCTCAACATAATTTATAATTTGTAGGTACTACAAGAAGTATTATTTGATTCATTAATAATAAAATGATGTGAAGCAAATAATACATAAGATAAAAAGCCGTAGAAAACATTACACAAAAGTGGTCAATTTGTGTATTATTTAGAAAGTCAGTAATTGGTGGTATGGCTGCTGCATTAAAGGAGGATTTTTATTATGGTCCAAACTAGTCTGACAAGTTTGATGTGTTGTGTTTTAAGTCATCATATTGTGGAAAGCAGTATTTAAAAAATAGTTCCCTACTTCATTCATTGAGCTGAATTTGATACCAGTGCGTATTTCGCAGGCTGTCTCAGAGGTCATTTTGTCTTTAGTAGTTGTTTTAACAGTCTTGTCTATTTTGTCTATTTTGCATTTTAGAACCTTTGGAGACAATCCTTCTAGTCCATTGCATGTGTCATACAATGCCAAACTTTAAAACTGTTCATAGTCTAGTAAAATGCTAATAAAATGTGGGTTTTTTGTAATTATGAAAAAAAATTCACTCGGAATATTCCATCAGTAGTAAACTTCTGATACTTAAGCTGACTGTTTCGAAAACAAGTGCTGTGTATTTGTGGATGTATGTAATACATCAACATTTGTTTTCTAAAGTTAAAATAATCAATGTAAGTTAATTTTAATTCTATCACTTCCAGGTCTAGAAGTAATTAATTGGAATAAACAATGAAAAGAGTAACAGTGCTATCTATTTCCCAAGAGTATAAATGATCATTATTAATTTGCCTTTTCCTGAGGTCCCTCCTTTATAATCAAGAATGCTTCAGAAGTTTGGAGTTTTATAAGTAAATGAGTTTATATGTTAAAAAATAGTCCATATAGTATATCATGAAGAGTCTTTCACAGGAAATAAAACAAAATAAAACATTAATTCACTGATTTTGACAGTTAGGAGGAAGAAGAGAGAACACAACATATTTTCTAAGAGTAACAGGTCAGATTTGGTAAGTGTTAGAGTGAAATAAAAATAAAGTGAAGAAATGAAAATTCATTTTCACAAAGATGTTGAGGCTCTTTAATCTTAACATCTATGATCTAGTTCTGGAAATCAAACTTTCAACTGAAAATCAATAGCCTCAGTGAGGATTAAAGTTTAAATATGTATCCAAAAAAAACCTAGCCATTGTAGATTTCTAAATGGATGATATGTATTGCAAAGGAAAACCTAGTTTTGTGCTTGATTTAAAATGGAACTAATTAGTCACTAGACCTGAGATCTCAGGAGATTTAACAAAAAATAAAAGCATGAGAGATACGACAATGAGAAGAAATGTAAGGGAATAACTCATAACTTTTCCCATCTAAATTCCTAAAAAAAAACCTGTATTACTTAAAATCCTTGAAATGGAAAACTGATAGACACTGATATACATGATAAAACTCTTGAGACAAATTTTATAGAGTATAAAATCATAAAGGTTTTAGAGAAAACTTCATAAATGTATGTAGTCACACTACTGGCTACTGTAAAATTAATTGTGAAAGTTATTAAACAAAACTCAGGAAAGCCAAAATTACATGGATATTTTAATTGTTATTTCCTCATTTTGGATCCCTTTTGTGTCAGATGACACTAGAAAGTAATAATAGAACTGAAATCAGAATGAGGAACAATGAAAAAAATTTACCCTGGTTATAACATGCTCAAAAAATTAAGTGCATAGAGTCTGCTCAGATCTAAAATGAATTAACTAAAAAGAAAAAGCTATCACGAGTTATTAAGTGTATAGCATTGTTTAAGTATATATTGTAAGTAAGGTGGTGTAATCACAACAATGATTAATTTCAAAACTAAGCGTTATGAATCTGAAAAATATTAAGTTATAGATGTACATAGTTGTGAGGTATCATTTGAGGAAATGGCAAAACTGAGGTATGTAACACATTTATAGAAATTGTGATATGCACTACAGAATATACTGCATGCATGCATTTTCATTTTAATATAAAGCCATCACTATGATCAACATATATTGTTCTTTTTCTGGCTAAAATTATTTCCCTTCTTTTGAGAAATGGCTGTTTTCCCTGCAGTTGTTGATCGCTAGAATGGACCTATGTCCAAGTAGGTGGAAGTGGGGCGGGTGCCGATAACTGGGAAGTTTCTGGTGGAAGAAGGCAGAGATAGTCCCTTCTTTTCATTGCCCTTGTTCTGGATTTCACCCTGGAAGTGCTGCTCATTGTGCTCTCTTCAAAGTGGAGAAAGCACAGCTGCAGTGTCAGGAAGTGAACACAGTGACATTAGAGAATCCAGAACGGGTTGGGGGAGGAAAGAGAACGACTGATGTGGTTTAAATTTACTTTCTCACCCTGAAAACCACTCTTACTTGCCCTCTTCATTAGAGCAGGTAATTCTCTTTGGCTTAATATTCATTTATTTGTTTTTATTATTATTATTATTATTTTAATGGAGGTACTGGAGATTGAACCTAGGACCTCGGGCATGCTAAGTATGTACTCTACCACTGAGCCATACCCACTCTCCTGGCTTAAATTATTTTGAAGTGAGATTCTGATATTTGTTAAAGAAAGAGTACAAATAGTGACTAAGAGAGTTAGAAACATATTTGCATGCCAAATAAGGCTACTTCCTTGCTTGTTAACCTTTTTCTTTGTTTTCGTTAACCTTTTTTTTTTTTGAATTATTTTCTGATACTGTTAGCTTAATTTTTTGGTTTCATGGGTACTAGAAACATGTATGATGACTACACTTTCAGTGGAAGGAACCAAATATCCAATAATTAAAAGATTATTCCTATAAGAAGTCTGTATTATAAGGTCAGTGTAAGTTATCTATCAGTAATCTTGATGTCTTGAGAGACAGAGAACTCTTAGTGCTCAAATGATATTTCTGAGACAACATCTAGTGATTACTATTCCATTCTATCTTTGAGGGACTTAAAATAGCAGTGTTGACTTACAAATGTATTAATCAACACTTGCTTTAGATGAGAACTATGAACTATTTTTTGTAGATTTGTTTTCATAAAAAATTTGTTGAGTTTAAGAGAATTTCTATTATTTATTCAAATACATTGCAGATAGTCATTGAGAACCTACTATGTTTCAGGCACTGTCCAAAGCACTGGGGATAGATCAATAAGATTTAGTAACTTTCTTTCATCAGCTGTCAGTTGAGGGGAGGAGAAAGAAAGGTAGAGAAATAATTACCATATAATGTCATAATTTTCCCCCCAAAATATAAATGGAATTCTCTAAGAGAAGGAAGACGAATTTCTGCACAAACCTAGCAGGCTATTTGGGTCCAGAGGCTAAAAGGAAAGGTAAATATGGCACTGTTTCCTTGGATCTATCAGAGTTGATACATATTCTCCACCTTTTTATATCAACTTTCCAGTCATCCACACTCTGAATTAAAAGATCATGGTCTTTAGATTCAGAAGCACATGAGTTTGAATGTCAGCTTTACCACTTATTACTATGAAAGTTACTTAACTTCTCTAAGACTCAATTTTCTCATCTCTACTATGGGTAGAGGCCATCTCATTATGAAGCTACAGAAGATTAAGCTTCAATGACTCTCTTTTGCATGAGATCCCTCCTGCATACAAAATGGAAAAAAAATTGCAAAATGCATGGCCAAACAAATTGTTTTAACTTCAAGCCCCACAAAATCTGGATCCTCAGGTTTATAATATAATTATTAAATATAATAATTGTATTTACTCTGAGCATTAAATGGAAGATAGATGAAATGGCTTTTGCATAGGACTTGATGAACAAAAAGCAGTTAAAATTAACATATTCTCCTTTCCATTTCAATATAGATCTATTCCTTACTGGTTATAAATATCTACCAACGGAGTAATGAAAAATGAGATTTCTGAAGCTGTCTAGACAAGCAACTTAAAATAACTAATCTTAATTTTTAAGATTTTTTCCCTCACAGAGAGATGATTTGACTCAATCCTTTTCCAAACTTATCTGAAACACATTCCACAACAATTTATCTTGTTGCTCAGAATCTCTGAAAACATTCTTAATGCTAACTCTCTCACTCACTATTACCCTCATGTCAGTTGTAAATTGTCTTCCAAATACATTTTCCCTTGAGTTTATGAAGCATCTGCGGGTCTTAGGATATGTTACACTTAAACTGTTGCGTGACATAACAAATAATGCTCATAAAATTTCAGGTGGCTTGCAATTTTATGCATCTGATACACATGCTCCTAAAACACAAAAGGACATGCTCAGCAAATCTAATGCTTGAAAACTAGAATTATGATGGCATTTCTTACATGCATTGCTGAACAGAAAAAGTAAATTATGCCATCCCTGTAAAGTGCCTTTAATATTAATTCAAACACTGTGTGTTTCCATCATATTTTGTATTTACATATTTCAGATCTCTCCAACATCCATGTTTTAAATTGGGACAGTGTCTCTGCTTTTAATCTGCACCCTGCGGAAGGAACAGCTATACATAATTAAAATTTTAATGCTAGATTCTGCATTCTCTATCTTGTAACTTTTGTTACTTTCCCAAAACTTCTTTATTATTTGGTTTCTCCCAAGTTCCACCAACTAACTGTAATTTTGCTAATCTGGAGAGAAATCAGAAACTATTATAATTAAGTTTACAGGAAATTTATCAAAAGTACATGTGATCAGAGATCACCACTTATTACTCAGGAGGTGAAACTCTTGCGTAGGTCAATTTCGAGGATTTATTAGGACTAGTTTGCTGATATAATTTTGGTTGCTGGTACTTCACAGATTTGAGGTTAAAACTGGAGAAGGGTGTTCCTTAAGGGATCAAATGCAAACACTGATTCAGATGCAATGAGTGATTGGATAGAACCATGGGTTGCTCCTTTGGAAAGATGATGAGAATGTTCCTAGTCGGGAAATAGATGTTGGTGACTAGGAGAGCAGTCTGTTGTAGAACTGACTAGATGTTCATCAAAGCTGTTTCTCCCTTGTATTCCTAGCACACAGACTATATTCCATCCTCCTACATAATTATGGTTGTTTTACTGAGCTCTTGCCAATGGAAGGAAATAGGAGTGATGCATATCATTTCAGATCTTGCCCCATGTGATTCTCCACCTTTTTCTCTTCTTCTGGCTGAGTGGCTGGTGCCCAAGAAAAGCTAGGAAGTTATACTAAATTGCACATGGCACAGACTCTATCAGCCTGAGGCCACCAGTGACTTAGAGCATAATCCTTTGCCTGCACATCACCGAAAAACAGCAGCTTGGAAGATCTGTGGATTATTTATGTGAGTTAGCAATAAAGTCACTTATTAACAGCAACTGAGTTTGGTGGTTATTTGCTACAGCAGCCAATATGATGCTCACATACACACTGTTTGCTTGTTTCATTATTTTTTCAAATATTTTTATATTAGGGCTTCAGAACCTCATAGCACAAACTAAAATTCTAGCTCTGTTATTAACATCCTGTCATGCATATAAGAATTAGTAATTCTTACGTTGTTATTCAGGATTATGACCACATGCTATGTTAGGGAAAAATCAGCCTTTGGAATAAGACAGATCTAGATTTAAATGCTAACTTGAGTTATTACTAAATAATCACTGCAGTGATCCTTAAGGTGACTTCACTTCCTTAAACTTCTGAAAGGCTGTTATAAGAATTAGAATGCTACATCTAAAGCATAGGTTTAAAAAAAGTACTGAAAAATGTTAACTATTCCAAGTGCTATTTTTTGCACAGTAGTTAGTTTTCTGGGGACCAGAGATATACTTAAGCTAGAGCACACAACATGCTCATTAAAATATAATGGAATACATAATATAAAGATGTATGCACAACATGGTGCAGGAACTCTGAAAATACAATCATTAATTATCCCACAGTAAGAACTGAAAGAACATTTTATGGAAAAGATGATGATAGAGGTGTCTCTGAGTGATGCTTATGGCCATAATAGGCAAGAAGGGAGAAAAAAATATTTCCTCCAAAGTTTTTCTAAGTATTTTACAAACATTGTCTCATTTGCTTTTGTAATATCCCTTCCACTTTAAGATTTAAAGAAGAAACAAGGTGTATCTATATAACAATTCTGCACACCTGTGCGTATTAAAAATTTCCATCTTAAGGTCAAAGTTCAGTTCTAAGTCAAATCAAAGCATTCCTACTATACACAATTCTCCAGTTTGCAAACTGCTAAAGGAAGCATCGCAGGGGCAAATTGCCCTCCCAGTGACTAGAAAATTAAATGCAATTTTTAATCTTTAATCTTCCCACATCACTGCTCATGTTAATGTTTTGTTCAGGCATTCCTGCTGAGCCATATCGGTGCACAAACACTCTGAAAAATCCCAGGTTGACAATTAATCATTGGAAAAGAGTCAGCTTAAGCAGAGAAGAAGGGACAGCTTTAATAGCAGGAGATTAAAGAATGCCATAATCAACCAGATTTTTCTAAATTGATTTCTTAACGTAGCATGACCTGGCTTAGTATTTTAAAAAATAATCAAACAACCACTTATGCAGACTTGTTCACAAAATTTTGATATTTAGAGATCTAGTTTTAAAAGAAACACATGGAGTGATTTTTAAAGGTAATTAATCTCACTAGTAATCTGATCAACCAAAGAAAAGTACTATGCACATTTGGGGGGTATTTAATTTGTTTTAGAATTTTCATAGTGCTGTTATATTTAATCATGAAAATTTAAAGAGAAATTCTCTATAAGTTTAAAAATAAGGTAAAAGGAAACACAATTTTGGAATCATACTTTGTCAACTTCATTCAAAAGGAAAATAAAAATACAGAATAGTGCTATTAAAAGAGTAAAACTATTTAAAGAATGAAAGAAATCATAGAAATGAGCACCTAACCAGTCAGTGGTCAAAGAATTTAAGAGCCAGTGGAGGAGTTAAAGATGATCATTTTTATCCCCCATCCACAATTTAGAGGAGAGGAGACAATTCAAATACGTCAGAACTCATATCAACATACAGAAAGGAACAACATTAGAGAGAGAACAATGAAGAATAAAGACTGTATTTTTTATTTTTCATATTCCTACTTAACCTAATAGATAACTAAGCAACAATGTATTGAGTGGCTGTA
Source organism: Camelus ferus (assembly GCF_009834535.1). Classification (NCBI taxonomy): domain Eukaryota; kingdom Metazoa; phylum Chordata; class Mammalia; order Artiodactyla; family Camelidae; genus Camelus; species Camelus ferus. The sequence goes on from NC_045696.1 coordinate 100,774,439, forward strand.
GCATATGGATAAGTAAAATGAACGGTGGAAATGTTATATGAAATGAGAGAAGGTAATTGGGAATAATCTAAGTTAAATGAACTACCCATAAAGTAATACAATGTGATTTGAAAGTGGACTTAGATTAGTTGTAAATGTATATTTCAAACTAGAGTAATCACTCATTTTATTTTTAAAAAAGGACAATTGATATACTAAGAAGGGAAAGAAAATGAAATTAAATGAATGCTCAGTTGAAACCAGAGAAGGCAGAAAAATAAGGAAAGATTAAAAAAGAGAGAGAAACAAAGGAAAAGTGCAGCAAATAGAAAACAGGTACAAATACAGTAAATATCAGACAAACTGTATCAATAATCACTGTTAATAACAATAGCCTCAATATAGAAAATAAAGACAGAAATGAGATAGTCACAGTAAACAAAAAAAAAAAAAAAAAAAAAGAAAAAAGAAAGCCCCAACTATATGCTGTCTGGAAGAAATCCACTTATATAAAGACCCAGATAGGTTGAAAGTAAACAGATGGAGAAAGATACATCATGCTAACACTAAACAAAAAGAAAAGCTGGAACAACCGTATTAATTTTCAACAAGGCAGACTTTAAAGCAAGGAAAATTATCAGGGATGGGCAGGAGCATTACAAAATGATGAAAGGGGCTAATTCTCCAAGAATATATAGTAAGTCATGTGTGTACACCTAACAACAGAGCACAAGATACATGAGATGAAAACTGACAGAACTGCACGATGAAACAGATGAATCTATAATTATTTTTGGGAAGTTCAACTTCCTTCTATCAAATGTGAACAGATCCGGAAGGCAGAAAATCAGTAAGGATATAATTGAGCTGAACAGCCACATTAATCAACTGGACCTAATCAATATTTATGGAACACTTCATTGAACAATAGCAGAACCACATTTTTTCCCTCAAGTTCACACAGAAGATTCACAAAGATAAACCATATTCTAGGCCACAAAACACACTTTAACCAATTTAAAAGAATAGAAATAATGCAGGTAATGTACTTGGACCACAATAAAATTAATTTAGATTTTTAAAGACTAAGTTAATTTAAACTCTTTAAATCAGTAAGAGTTATATTTGGAAAATTCCCAGATGCTTGCTGACTAAGCAGCACACTTCTAAATATCATGTAGTTCGAAAAAGAAGTCACAAGAGAAATTTTAAAACTATTTTGAATTAAATGAAAACAAAAATAGAACATCAAAATTTTAGGGATGTTTAGAGGGAATGTTGTAGTATGATGTGCATATATTTAAAAAAATATATAGATCAATAATCTAAGCTTCCACCTGAGGGCAACTAGAGAAAGAAGGGCAATATAAATTAAAAACAAGCAGAAAAATAAATTAGAGCAGAAATCAATGAAACTGAAAATAAGAAATCAATAGAATAAAGCAATGGTAACAAAAGCTGGTTCTTTGAAAAGATCAATAAAACTCTACACCCACAAATTTGATAACCTAGATAACAGATCAGCTCCTTTAAAGGCACAAATTCCCATATCCTCACGCAAAAAGAAATAAATAAGAGCATATATCTATTAATGAAATTGATAGAAATTAATGAAATTGATAATGAAATCTTCCAAAAAAGAAAGAATCATTCCCATGGTTTCACTGGTAAATTCTAGCAAAAATTTAAAAAGAAATTATTCTCATTCTCTTCAATCTCTTCCAGTAAGTAGAAGCACTGAGAATTATTTCCAAACTCATTCTAGAAAGCCAGAAATACTGAAGCAAGATAAAGACATTATAAGAAAACTACAGCCCAATATCTCTCATTTGCATAAATGTAATTATCCTCAATAAAATATTGGTAAATTGATTCACAACATATACATATAAAAAGAATTAAATACTACAACCAAGTGGGATTCATTCTCAATGTGACAGTATTCTTTCAGGCCTTTTTTTTTTAATAAGGGCATTAATTTATTCATGAGGGCTCTACCCTCATGACCTAATCATCTCCCCAAGACCTCACCTCCAAATACTGTCACATTGAGGATTAGTCTCAACATATGAGTTTGAGGAGGACACAAAAGCTCAGAGCATAGCGATCTTGTGCCCACTTTCTGAAAGTTTCCACAGGAATAAAGCATGTGAAATAATTCTATAAAATTCAAATATCCTGGAATTTTCCTCCATGTGAGATCGGTTCTATCTTATTAATTCCTTTGGGCAAATTATCTCAGTGATCCGTATTTTATCATTATTAGCAACAGAAGATGCAGCCCTAGCCATATTACAAAAATAATTAGAATTGATTGTTTCTGTTTGAAAGATTGAAAAATAGGAATGTTTTATTATCATATTTACATATAGTCATGTAAGAAATGAAACTTTAATCTCTATGAAGTAAGAATAATTCTGTATATTCACATGACAGATGTTTGCTTATGAGATGAACTTCTGATGGATAACCTCAATCAACGACATCGTGATTTCTTAGATTTTCCATTGTTTATGGAAGATAATTAATCACTAGTAAATGTAATTAGAGATATTTCCAAAATATCTATTCTTAAATAATAATTAAAAAAATTTTTCAAAGTGATAGAATTATTATTTCTGTCAATGAAGGAATATATTTGTAGAAAATTTACCAAGAATTATCAGAGAATATCACTGTTTCTTTTAACATATCAGTTTTCTATTATTGCTGAAACAAATTACCACAACTTAGTAGGGGAAAACAATACAGGTTTATTGCCTTACACCCTGGAAGTCAGAAGTCTTAATCTGGTATCACTGGGCTCCAACTGAGGGATCAGTAGAGCTATGCCTCTTCTGGAGATACCAGGGGGAAATCTGTTTCCCTCGTTCTGCCTTCTGTAGCTTCTGGGTGCGTTCTAACTTCTTTGGCTTATTGTTCCATCCTCCATCTTCAAAGTTAGCAGCATAGCATGTTCTAAATTCTCTTTCTGACTCTGACCCCCCGCTTCCTTCTTACAAAAAATCCTTCTGATTCTGTCATTAGGTCCATCCAAATAATCCAGGATAATGTTCCCATCTCAAGATACTTAACTTTATTATATCCTAAGAGCCCCTTTTGCCATAAAAGATAACAAAATCACTGGTTCATTCCAGGGATTAGGAAATTTTGGGGGCCATTAGTTAGTCGACTACATTTACTTATTTAAGTGATTTAGTTTTAAAGGCAAGGATGAGTAAGTTTCTTCTTAAAAGCCAAATTTTAAATTAAAAACAGCAAATTAAAAAAAAAAAACATTTTAAGCAATCAAAGAGTTTGTATTTGAAAAAAAACTTTTTATCCAACCCAAAGTCCTAGAGTTTTCAGAGCATGACATTATACCTAAGAAACAGAAACATCATAAATGCAGAATAACAGAATATTTATTAAAGGTTTTAAAAATATTTCTATTAAAATTACTTTAAAACACCTTTATCTTATCCTGTTATTGGAAATAAATGTGTAGAATATATTAAAAAAAAATGAAGATAAAGCCTCCTAGTGCTGAAATTTGAAAATAAAATAACATTTAGTTATACAAAAGAGACAAAAAGAAAAATATACATGTTACACATTCAAGTATGATAACAAAGAATAATTTTTCTAAGTATTAATCTTCAAAATTTGTTATTTTTTAATTGTAAAATAGAATGCAAAGGAGACCAAAATATATTAGAGGCAGTGAGACTCATAAAGTTCACAAACCCCATGTTTCTGGCCAGACAAAATAAATAGTCCAATCATTTGTGATTCTCGGAACTACTTTTGGTTTCTGATGGACCATGGAAATCAGTAGTGGATCTGGAATTAAACCCTAATTCATTCTTATGATCTGTTCTGATGGTCAAGATGAGAAAGAAGTTAGATCGTGCAAACTACAAACTGAAGAACTTTATATCTACTCTGAGCAAGATTACAGATGCTAAAAACGGACTCATTATTTTTGGACACATAGTAGAAGGAAGAAACAAGCACCGAGTCCCAGGATAGAAACTGAAATGAATGCCTTTAGAGCAGAATGCTAGACTAGATCTGTGTTAACCAGAAGGAGATTTCTAATTGCACACAGTAATACACTACTCCTAAAATGGCCATCAGCTAACAGGTACTGGTCTGCATAAAAATCACTTGGTAAGCTTATTAAAATTTTGATTCTGTTTATATGAAATATGCAGAATTCACAAATCTATAAGGACAGAAATGTGGTTGCCAGAGGGTAGGAGGAGGCAGGGATGGGGAATGATTGCCTACTGAGTGTGAGGCTCCCCTCTGGGCTGATGAAAAGTACTTGAACCAGATGGAAGTGGTGGTCATACAACACCGTGAATGTCCTTAATGCCGCTGCGCACTGTGAAATGGGTAAAGCAGTCGATTTCATGTTATGCGTGTTTTACCACAATACAAAATATTAAATGCGATGAGTAAGGATACACGCCCAGAAATCTGTATTTTGAAATTGTACATCAGGAGATTTTGAAATGCAGCTATCTTTGTGGATTATTATTTTTATATCTAATTCTGAAAGTTCATCAACAGTTTGGATAAAATTACAGAAGTTGTTCTGTTCATCTATTGCTATGTCACAAACCACCCCGACGCTGACTTAAAAACTATAGCAAACTTGTGTTTTCTCAGGGGGTCTGGAGGTTGGACCCGTCTGACAGTTCTTGTTTCCAGTCTCTTATATTTTTGTAGCAGAAGATGGTTAAGGAGGGTGTCTTCTTGGCGACACAGAGCATCATTTTCTTCACACTACTAGTGGAGGCAACCATGAGTGCACTCCAGCTGTCAAGGGGAAGGGCACTACAATACAGCTCTTGATAAAAAGCTGGAGGGATGGGAAATGTTGTTGCAGCCATATTTGGGGAATGCAAAGGGCATGTCCTTTAAACTTAAAGTGAATCCTTACTCAAGACTGCAGAATATTTGAAAACTTGAGTTCAACCTAACAGGATAAAATTTGACTTATATGTATAAAATCTGATCATTTACGTGCAGAGAATGAAAAAGCAGAGCAGCGTGGAATGCAATGACTCGGAGTTGAGGCCAAAGCAAGATCGTGCTACATACAATAGATTGATAAATTTGTTTATGTTCTATTAATACAAGGAAAATGAAAGAATTATCATAACTTCCTTTTTCTGTATCTTGGAGAAGTGATTTATTTCCAGTCTATTTATTTTGCTGGAAAAGTGTTCCAGCAATTACTAAAGTATTTCCTTATTCTTGAAAATCTAATTTGTTTCCTATTCCTTCAAATATTGGTGCAATAAATATTACAAGCTTACAGCTTCCCTTGCCTCTATCCTGAACAATATTTAGAGTTATTTCTTAAAAATTAAGTCATAGGATTAAAGTTACTTTGTCAGAGGGTAAATACCTTTTATATCTATTTTTCTATAAATAATTCTTCTGAGTTGCCCTGAACTGTATTTCACTGACAGACCAATTTTATTCATCTGGATTGAAAAAGTGTTTTAAATACAATGCATGTACATAAAATACATAATGCATATATGCTGGGAAACAAGCTGCTGGAAAATAAGCCGCTGGGAAACAAGCAGCTAGAAAACAAGCCCACACCTAGATTTCCATGAGCTTAAAATACTGTATTCATACTCACTTGCTTAAAATGCACGTGCTTGCTTTGTTTTAATGTTTTACGCAGTAGATGACCTATAACACGTATTACGCTAAAGAAAATTTGTAAGGAGAAATCCTGAGATTGACCAGAAGGGCACGAAGGAGGGCAGATATTTCCTTAGGGCAAAACAACGGAGGGTCCTGGAAAGCCAGATCATCCACTAACAGAACTTTGCTCTGGCATGAAAGCATGCGGTTTAACCCAGGGGAAATACTTGCTATCTCAAGATGCCCCGGAGGCAATGACAGGATAGACTCAGAAATTTTGCATACCCCGAGGAGGGTGATTGTTCCTGGAAGGGATGGACTGAAATTAAGCAGTTAACCAGCAAGCAGAACTTAGTGCTTATCGCAGGAAATATCTAAAGCCCCACCTCTTTGATCGCAGTTTTTTCTGAGCTGTATACTCCTAATAAATATGATGTTGACCAGGCTTTCGGGACTCTGGATCCACGAGATCTTGAGTCCGCTGGTCCCATCTTTGCTCTTTACTTTGTCTCTTTGTTGAAGTCTTGCATCGCCCGACCTCAGACACAGTCCTGATCTGTGCTGGACTCAGCACATATATTATCATATTAGAGATATAAAAGCACCCTAAGAGATATAGTATATTATCTATTACAGCCATTACAGGTAATACATAAGGAAAATAGGACTTAGGAAGGTTCAGAAATTTGTCTAAACTTGTAAAGATCAAAGAGCCAGTATTCTTGATATTTTGACCCCAAAAGCTAACACCCTTTTCATATGCTGTGCTGCAGAATATACAAATGATGAAATTACAGCACAGAAAGGTCAGAATGAATGACAGATGTCACAGAGCACCTTACTGTCAGGCCTAGAACCTGGTTTGTGTGATGTACCTTTCAGTTCTATTTATGCTTTCCTTAGCACTAAAATAGAAATTGATAAAAATCTTGTACTAGAAGGAAAAAAAGTCAAGATGTCTGTGCAGCTTGTAAAGGAAACTCAGTTACCTCTATCTTATGAACTAGTTCTCTGATGAATTGTTTCTGAAAACAAATGTTTCATATTAATAAAGCTTAAAGATCAGAACACAACAAACAAGATGCAATTTTTTTGAAGCCCTTCCATTTGGAGAGTTTGGATCCTAACGGTAACGACTATTAGCTACTTATTAATCCTAACACATTTGCTTTTAATAAATTGTTTTAACTGACTGAAACAATTTGAAAATAACTGCTAACTTTTCTTATGTGGCAAAGAGTTAATTATTTAAAAGCATATCTCGTATGGAATTTGTGAACATCAGTACCTACTATCATATTATTTAATTACAGAAGGTGCTGAGTTGCTTAGCTTTTAATTTGCTTTTTTGTTTGCTTTTTTGCCCCCTTTTTAGCCCTCAGAACCAGAAGACCAAAAGAAGAAAAAAATCTTCATTTTCTCTTTGGAATACATCATGTTTCTTTCGCAATTTCTGAGAACACTGGATAGAAAGCATTTTCAGAAAGCAGTCTCCAGACATACGCTGTATGGACTTTTTTAAAAGTTCAACACTGATATAATGTAAAATCTGACTCAATGTCTTAAAGTTTGTTAAAAATAGAGGCAGATGACTCTTTTTGAAAGTGTAGTATAATTTAAGAAGAGAACATAGTACAAATCGTACTCGCTGTACTGTTGCATTACAAATCTCCTTTTCTGCTTTGGTTATACACTTAAATGGAAGTCAGGGTAGTGGGGAGACTCTTAAGCATCAGAATAATATCAGAGGACAGGAAATGGGAAGTCCTCTTCCCCACCAGAGTAGAATGAATTGTGACATATTCTTGAGCCTTCAGTGATTTTCTTCATCATTCGTTTCTTTACGTGGCATTTTATCCAGAAGAAGTATCTGATCGCAGGCCCATCCAAGCTCAGACAGGCTGACTCAACGTCTTCAGTTAGTCTTACGTTACAGCTATTGGGCCTCAGAATAAAACTCGTCACACTCTGCAGCCAGAGCCATTTCTTCTATGATAATGGATCTACTAAGCTCACCATTTCCATATTATTTATAGTTCCTAGCATGAACATCTAAGCTCTATCTAATCTTGAGTTTAGGCTCAGGAGACAAGGGAATCTATAAAAACGAGAATGAAAAGTTCCAGGTTTAAGTCAAGTTGGTGTCAACTTGGTAACACGTCTTCCCAACAAAGAAACAACACAGTGTCATAGAGCAAAATGAGGAAAGAACTGGTATTCAGAAAACAAGGTTTGAATCCAATATCCTGCCTTGGGCTATTTCTTTAATCTCAGAAGCCTCAGTCCCTCCTTATGAAACAGGTATAGCATTAAGTTATAGGAATGCGATAAACTATTACATCTGTAGTACTTTTTCATTGTTTTCCTGCATATCAGTAGTCAAGGGTTATTTTCACTCTCTTCTGCTGCTGTGGATCAATTACCTAACATTCAGAGGTAACCTCAGAACACAATGCTTCTTCAAACAGACTTAAATTCAATTTATATTTTCTTCTCAAAATTGTGGAAGTCTAACCCCTATTACAATAGGTTTTTCATGAACAATGCATTGTGTATATAGTCTCCTCTTTCATCAAATGTAGACCTCAGGAAAAATTGCCAATTATCTTACATAAAACAGTAGAAGTTCAAATATACTGTTCCAAAATTTCATGTGAAGCTGAGTTTAGATGTCTTAGATAAAAGGAAAAGCCATTTTCAAAACAAATAAATATATTTGCAAAGTAATACAAAAAGTATTTTTTAATATCAAAAAGATTTCAAGAGATAAAAGAGGTAAGATTGTGTCCTAGCCATTTCTTTAAGTATTGCTCCTGTTTGTCATAAATAGAGCCAGATATAGTTTAGCACAGGCAGCTATAATACTTTGGAAACTAATATCAAACCCATGCTTTGATACAGGAGACAGTGAAGTCTTTCTTGTGTAGAGTAGCCATCCATGTAAATACTATAAATTTCAAATTTGAAATCTCATTAATATCAATATTTTAAAAAAACATGTTTTACATGATTATTACAACCACATTTTTATTTGAAAGAATACTCCATGTCTTTGAAATTGCCGTTTACTATAGTTTCAAAGCATAAACAAATTTTTACGATGTTGTTCTGAATAGAGACCAAATTCTAGCTAATATCCATTGTAAAAAAGATTTACTAACAAAGACAGTAATTAGGACCTTGTTTAATCTGCACATTCATTATGAATTATTTTTCCTGAGATTTCTTACCTTGACTCTAAGCATCAACAAACCAAATTAGTTGCTGATTTTGAGTTTCTTATGTTACGCTATATTTTAGCCAATAAGTTTTAAAGACAGAATCTCTTTCCTAATTAGTGTTTAGCATGGTGAGCAAGAATCTAACAGAAGTTAATTAATGAGCACAGGGAATTTTATACTGTTTTCTTATCTTGGAGCTTTTAATAGTGCTTAGCACACACACACACATATATATATACACACAAATTTCAAAATATAATTAAATACATAAATTATAAAAAGAAATTGTATTTTATTAACAACTAATTGTCTTTCTCCAATAAGGACAATAGTCACTTTAGAAACTACCACAGCCATAAAAACAGATAAATGAACATGTATGTGGATACACACACACACACACACACACACACACACACACACACACACACACACATACTACATGATATTTCAGGATTATTTTAGCACAGTTTGCTACTCCTTCTTTAAACATTGTTTGTATCTGATTTCTTTTTGTGACACTACTCTCAGTTTTCTCTACCTCCCTTGACCACATCTTTTCTTTTGGTTTTCATGGTTGGCTCTTTTATCTCTGTTTGAGGGTTACATCCTCAGATGCCCCATCTCCTTAATTAACGTTGCATTCCTCCAGGGGAAAAAAAAATAAAGGTCACTTACATACCCTTAGCCTCCTTCTGTAAGAGTCTAGAATAACCACTGAATGCTGAGCATTCTAATTAAGATCATCACTCCAACGCACACTGAAAATTGAAAATGGGCACAGAAACGTTTCTGGCAAGAATCCCCACCTCTCCTGCTCTGCCAACCCTCACAGCCTTACCAAAACTATCCCCACTGGATTCTTTATCCTTGTTTAATTCAGTCACCACAACACATCCACAGGACTCCCAGGTCATCCATACTACTTCTCCTCTAAGCCTCACTGAGTTGCTGTGTCTCTTCTTCTGATCCCACTGACCTTCTCCCGTGCCTTTGGTAACTCTTCGTCAGTCACTGTTAACACCCTCTCTGTTCTCCATTTTATTTCTGAGACAGTCTTCCATTAGTCACCTTAATGAAAGCTGACTTTTGGTAAATTCTACTCGTCCTACAGCCCCTTCACTGTTTTTTTTTTTTTTTTTTTCACATTTTTCTCACTGTTTCTTTACGTTGGCTTACAAGAGGAACACATGTTCTCTTTTACCACATTGCCACTTTCCGATCATTCATTCTCCATCTCTATGTTTGAAGTCCATGCTATCAGATATCACTACGTATTAGCCCTACTTATTAAAGTTATCTTTACGGAGTTGAAACCTCTAGTCCTAATTCCTTGAGGACTTTAACCCAGAAAATAGGAGAATTTGACATTCAAATAGAAATAGCAATAATATACTTCAGAAAGGGTCAAAATGCTTGTTCATAAAATCAACAAAACCTCACATTTTGTTGAGAATTTGATGTTCTTTTTCTACTTACTCATATGTGCTCTGAATAGTGACAGAAATTCTCTGGGGAGTCTTTAAGTTGTGCTTCTGTACAAAAGAAGGTCATAATTTTGATATGTTATAACTGAAATGTTGGGTCTTAGATATTTATTATTCACTAATTATCCTTGGACTCTTTAACATTTATTCCTTGCAGTTAATCACATAAAAGTATGTGATTCATTCTAGCCTATGGATTGTGAGTAGAAATGGCATATGTCACTTCTGGGCCAAAGCATTTAAGAGCTAGAATGTCATTTTGCAGTCTGTCTCTTCCTCTGATACAATGACATAGAGATATATATGTTTTATTATCATAGCATCTGTCAGCTTATTCTATAAAGGAACACGTGGAACAAAACCCTTTATCAAATGTTTTGGTTTAGGAATAATTAAGTATAAAATATTGTTTTATTAAAGACTTGAAATTTAGGGAGAGATTTGTAATTTGTTAGAGTATAACTCATTCTTTTCTAGCTAAGATAGTACAATACTCTCCAACTCTAAATGGTGATAATGCCTCTCTTTTCTCATCATGGCCACATCAATGGCAAATTTTCTCTGTATTTTGAATCTATGGGCTCTTTCGAACATTTTCAAGCAAGTCTTGCACTTCCTTAGAATCTTTATGCTCCCATTTTCCTAAAATGCTAGTATATGCCTTCTCCTCTCCCCTCTTTCTCAGATATTTCCTTCCCTTTGTTTATCTTCAGAAATAAGCTAAGGACCTTATTCCCCATGTTGTTGAGAAAAGAGAAGCTGTCAGAAGATAATGTAATCTTAATACCACTTTGTCAAACTGCTTCTGTAGCACACTAATCTGCCTTCTCGCCTTTCACTATACATAAATTCTCCATAGTGTTCTTAGAGGACAATTCTTAGTATGCACTGGACAACATCCTATGTTCTCTGCTCAGAGACTTTACTTCAGGATGTCCCCAGAATTAAAAAAAAAAATCGATCACTTTATAGTTTCTGCATCATCTGTTTTCCCCTAACAAATTATTTTTATGACCGTGAAAATATGCAGTCATTTCTTCCATCTTCAAAGAATCTCTATTAACTTTAAGTCTCTCCTTTATAATATCCAATTTATCTGCTCTATTTTCCAGAAAAAAAATCTCCTAAATTTGTTGTATTCAATCTTTGGATACAATTTATCTCATTGTAGTCTTTTTAGAATTTCCTACAATTAGTTTTTTTAATACACATTGCTCTTCCATACTTATATCTCAAAGTCATAAATTTCTTCCAAGTTCCTTAATGCAATAGTCAATTCAAACATCTCAACATCCCTCAAATGCCACCATAAAAAGTAACTAGTCTTGTGACTATCAGATTCAAGGAATAAGCCACATGACATTGCAAAGAAATGAAAGTAAAAATATAAAGAGTAAAATGGCTGAGATTTAACTAGTTTGAATCAATATGACGTAAAAACAATAGTTAAAACCAGTTTTTGTAAGAAACTGTATATATCAGTCATAGGCAATAAGGAGACAGAAATCAGAGTTAAAGAGTACTGTGAAGAATACAATAGTAGATATTTGGAGCAGATGTCTCTTAAGGCTGAGAGAGCATCGAAGGAGACACCACTACCATGCCCCTTGTCCCCACCCTCACTTCAGAGGATGTGGCAATAGTTCACTAGATAGCAAAGAAATCATTGAGGTCCTTCTCTGACGGGACTTTCTGGGGAGTCATTGATGCCTGGGAAGCCATCCAGAGAGGAGCCATGAAAGGGTGCTGAGGGAGTCTATTCCTAGGGAGATACCTTGCTGGCTGCATTTCGTTTTGAGATTTGCAGAGAAGATGCAGCTAGAAGCTGCTGGATGCTGGATTTCCCTGAACTCCATGTGCTACAGAAGGTGAAGAAATGACAGTGTAAAGGAGTTAGGTGCTGGCCCTACAAGTGCTTTGCTTGGGAGAAAGCACACTGTGCAGCAGTGGAGCACAGGAGAAAGCTGCAACCTGCAGGAGTCCATCAGGAGAGAAGCTGCGTGTACTCAAGAATCAAGTGCTGGAAAAATCTAGTCCTTGAAGGAACCCAGTGCAAGGTAAGTCACTTGTGCATAGGAGCTGGCAGCTGGAGAAAGGCTACTCCCCAGGAGCCTGGTGAGCAAGAAAGAGCACTGTCTAGGAGCCTAGTGAACGAGACACATGGGGACCAGGAAGAAAACACCTCTTCCCCAATCATGTCCACCCAGCACCCTCTATTGGGCAGAAATAAGACGTATGTGCCAGCTAACAAAGTAGAAGCTTTTACAACCCCACCCTGATTATCACAGAATAGGAAAATAAGGGTAAATTTGAAACCAAGAGGTAATAAATTGCTAACTGGGTGACTCATTTTCTGTATACATATTTCTGTCCCCATTTGAACTTCCTTACCACAACAAAACCATGCTCTATAGACACCTGATCAAGTCACAGCTGTTCTTTTGACTGAAGAATTTCTTTCCTCTTCCCCACATGAAAAGACATACAGTTCTAACAGGTCTTGTAGCTATCACTTTGATGATATTAATTACACCTCAAATTCTGTAACACTCTCAGTGAATATTCTGGCAGGTTGTTAAAAATTAAAACTAGAACTTCCGTGTAATTCAGCTAGTCCATGCCTAGATATTTACCTGAAAAGAGAAATAAAAGAAAACGTCCATACAGTGATTTACAGCAGCTTTAGCTCATAGAGCCAAAAACTGGAATCTACCTGGATGTCCAATAACATATGAATAGATAAACAAATTGTGGTATATCCATACCATGGAATACTACTCAGCAACAGAAAGAATGAAACCATTGATGCATGACACAATGTAGCCAGATCTCAAAATAATCATGCTGAATAGACGAAAAAAAAAGAGTATATGATATCACTCCATTTTACAAAATTACAGGAAATAAAAACTAATGTATAGAAAGCAAATCTATGTATGTTCATGTATGACTGAAGCATTGTGCTGTATACCAGAAATTGACACAACATTGTAAACTGACTATACTTTAATAAAAATATATATATACTTAAAAAAAACCGAATTTATAGTCACAGAAAGCAGATTAGTGTTTTCTTGGAGACGACTTAGGAAGGAGTGGGGAGTAGAAGAGGGACCAAAGGGAGAGATTATAAAAGGGCACAAGGAATCTTTCGTGGGTGATAGTTGGGTTCATGACCTTGATTACTATGATGGCCCCATAGGTATATACCTATGTTAAAACAAATAAAATTGTACACCTTAAAAACTGCAGCTCAGTGCATGTCAACTGAACCTCCATAAAACTGTTAAAAATACTATTGATAGTAATACAAAAAGTCAAAATCTAATTCAGTAGTTTTACTGGAAGGTTTTTCAACGTAAGAAGAAAACAGTGCCAGGGGAGAATGACTAAGAGAAAAAGCAGAATGCTATTTGTAAAAGTCAGATCAACTAAAATTCTGCATGAAGATTATTTTTCTCCTAAGAGCAGTAGAGCATAAATGAATGTAATGGAAAGCCAGCTTAACAAAAACTGTGAAATACATGGGTGCTAACTGGAAAATATTGACCCTTAGAGTTCTCCCTTCTCTTTGACAAACATGAAGCTGAAACATTCTTTACTTAAATTGTATTATAATGATATTCCATGATGAACTAGAATCTGCTTCTATACACTAATACAGTTTCCCCAATCATATCACTATAATTATGCTTTTTTAGTATTGTTATTGACAAAATATTCCTGACATAGGACTTTACTATAAGAGCGAAATCTGTATAGACTATAAATCATGGCAATAGACCAGCTAGCATAAGTATTTCAGATTTTATTTATTCTGAGCTTTTATTTATTGCCTGAAGAAGTCACAAAGAAATACGAACAGTTCACATCTTGAGTTAATCTGTGTTAACATGGAGCACTGCGATACCAACAGAATGCAGAACAGATCTGTGCTCTGGGGTGGGAGGGTAGATAAAAGACAATGATAATAAAAGCTTTATCATTTGAAAATAACTAGTTTTTTACTTTGTGGTGATTAGTACTTATTCTCCTGTAATATAATGAAGATTAGATGAAATCAAGTCTGTGAAAATATTTTAAGATATTTTATGCTATAAGCATTATATTTACATGGCACAAGATACAGTAAGAAGTTGGACAAGCGTCAGCATTTTTCCTTATATGACACTAAAGATTAATGTATTACATTACTATATATTTAATTATTAGCAGAAAAAAGATTACCATGAGACGTTTAAGATTCTGACAACTACACTGTATTATAAAGTGCACTTATGCATTATCTGTAGGGTTGAACTTAACAACTTCTAAAGTTTCTTCTAATAAATCTGTGATTTTTTTAGCAGAAATTTAAGCTTGTAAAATAATCTAGATTTTCTATATAAAATGCAAAAAATAAAGTGTAATTTTCTTTGTTTTCCTTTCTGTTTTTAAAGAGTATTTTTTTTCTGTCCTCATTATAGGTCCCTGTATTACCCTGTAAGGCTACACAATTGATAGCCATTGAACTTACCAAATATTTTTAATGCATATATACTTCATATACATTTAATTTTCATATGTTCAATTCACATCTTCACCTAACCCTTTCAGATGTGTCTGTGATAAGTTAGTATACAATTTCTAAAACTAGTGATTCTCAGTATGTGTATTGTGAGCAGGGGCAGATTCCCCAAGTTAGACTGTTACAGTGGGTCCTCTGCAACACAGATGTCAAGATGGGAGAAAATGTGCAAGGATTTTATTACTGGAAATGTCTGTGTGAGAGAAAATAGGGAGGCAGCCAGACAAGGCTGGAAGACTTGTCAGACTGATGTAAATTTGACCATCAGTGAGCGAGAGAGGGAGAAGGAGTTAGATGGAAGCATTTAAAGAAGGTTCGACAAAGCTGTCAGCTAGTTCTTGAACCACAGTTGCCTCAAAGTAATCATGTGTCTCCCAGGAATGTTTTTACCTTATGCTCCTGCCGCATTTAGTTATTAGGTTGGAGAAACCTCTGGAAAGCCTTTTCTTTGCAAAACAGCAATGAAATTCAAAATGCAGCAGCAGGGGATTTTGATAACCCGGGTTCCCTACATTTGCAGGTCTTCAGGTGTATACATTGACCTGGAAACGTGCACAAATATGTTCAAAACACTTCTGGTTTCAGCTCTTACGTGTGAATTTGAAAGTTGTCTCTTCTTCCTCATAATAAGAAAAAGCTGAGTAAACTGAAAATCAAGTACTTTTCTTGGACCCATCACATACACAGGATTGAATAATTAAATAAGTAGCTGGCAGATGGTGAGAGCTAGGTTTCTCACTGTCAGACTAACAGAGTAAAGATGAGCATGGGGGAGGCCAGAATGATCCATTTGGTGCTGGATTAGAGTTGGAGACATCAGTATGAACTCATAGTTACCTTTTGATGGAGTTTTTCATGTATTTGTAATTAAATCATTTGTCACTGTATGCATTCCTTCTTGTGATACTTCCAAATGATTTTTTAAAAATTTACTAAGCAACTATTTTATTTTATTTAAAAATTTGGTGGGGGTGGGTAAATAGGTTTAGATTGATTGATTGATTGATTGATTGATTTTTTAGTGGAGGTACTGGGGATTGTACCCAGGACCTCCTGTATGCTAAGCACTCACTCTGCTGCTGAGTTATACCCTCCCCCTGCAAGTGATTTGAATATTTATGCAGCAAAGTTCATTCTTTGTGGTGTACACTTCATGAGTTTTGGAAAATGTAAAGTCAGAGCTTGGGCTTAGGTTGATTTATCATCACTGTAACAGCTATATCACGTTAAAAATGTCCTTGTGTGACAACTTTATAGTTAACCCCCACTCCTGACTCCCGCCCTAGCCTAATAAACTTAACTTTTCCAGAATGTCATGTAAATGGAATCACATAATATTTTTGGCCAATTCTAGGCAATTATGAATAAAACTCACGTAAATATAGCACATAAGTTTTTGTGTGAACATAAATCTCCATTTCTCTCAGCTGTGTACCTAGGAATAGGATGACAGTGCCATACAGTGTTTATAGAAAACTGCAAACCTTTTTTTCCTCAAAGTAGCTGTACCATTTGTGTTCCCACTAGTAACGCGTGAGATTTCCAGTTTTTCTAAATCATTGTCAGCACTTGGAACTGTCAGGGTGTCTTTCTTTGCAGTTGCTGTTTTATTTTTTGTTTGTTTTTGTGTTTTAACCATTCTAATGGGTATGTAGTGGTATATTATTTTTAATTTATTTTGCCTTTCACTGATGATTAAAATTTTGGAGCATCATTTTTGTGCTCATGGGCCATTCATACATCTTCTTTGGTCCTGTGTTGCTCAACCCATTTGTCCACCAGGATGTTTTCTTTGTATTACTGAGTTTTAAGTTTTCTTTATACATTATGAACGTAAGTTCTTTGCCAAAAATGAGTTTTGAAAATATTTTCTCTGAGTTTGTTGCATCTCTTTTCAAAATCTTAATAGTGTCTTTTGAAGAACAGAAGTTTTTAATTTTCATGCTGCTAATTTTATCTTTTTCTGTTATAGCTTGTAGGTTTGCATGCCAAGAAGTCTTTGCTTAACTAATGGTCACAGATATTTCTTACTCTGTGTTCCTACAGAAGTAATAGATTTTAAAATCTTACATTTAGGTCTAGGATACATTTTGAATTAAGTTTTTATTATAGTGGGAGTGAATAATCAAGATTTTTTTTTTTTTTTTTTACATACAGCTATATGATTTTCCCAGCACCATTTGTTGAAAAACCTGTCTTTTCTCTATTAGATTACTTTGGCACTATGTCAAATATCAATTAACCAGATACGTTTGGGATTAATCTTGGACCCAGTTATGTTCTATTGATCTAGTGATTTGCCAATGACACATTCCCTTGATGTACTTTTATAAAGTCAGATAATGTGAATTCTAAATCATTGATCTTCTTAAAAAATTTTGGCTATTTTATTTCCTGGCAATTTATTTATAAGCTTTACAATATATTGGAAAATTTCTATTTTTAAAAAAGCATGTTGGAACTTAAACTTTGATTGTAATAAACTGCAGGTTATTTTGGGAAGAATTAATCCTAATGATATTGAGGTTTGCAAACTATGAGTGTGGTATATAGGTATATTTATTTAGGTCTTATTTAATTTCTTTCAGTAATACATTATAGTTTTCAAAGTACAGCTTTTGAATACATTTAAAATATATCATGAAGAATTTCATGCTTTTGAAATTTTCAATCACATTTTGTTAAATTTCAAGTTTTGATTTTATTATCAATGTATAGAAATACGATTAACTTTTACATAGTGACCTTACGTGATTTTGCAAGACTGAATTATTTTAGTTGTTAGTAAATAACCTTGCTATCTTTGCACCAGAAGAAATCAGAATTTTACTTTTTTCTTTTCCATCTATACATATTTTTTTACTCTTCTTACTGACCTAAAACATTGAGAACTCCTGAAGGTTGTAATTTTTTATTTGCTTAGTGTCAGAAACATTTCAGAATTCTTCTCACATTAATAGTTTATTTTTAATTTCTAAATGAGTTGAATAGCTACTAGGAGTAAGATCTCTTTCAAAGCTTTGGGAAGGAAGGCTAAGACTTGTAATGAACCATATTACATTCACTCCATAGGCTTAGTTGTAAAAGTGGAAACTGACCACAAGAATACTTTTATTTATATTTATTATAGAAAAATTCAACATAGCAGATATATATAATATAAAAATTTTCAATTTGTATAGATTGATTCTTCCTATTAATACACCCATTCCTAAGGATTCCCTTGATAGTCCATCAATAGCCTGAAAATATAAATGAGCTTTCTCACCTTGAAAGATATTATGCCACCACTGTGGACAGTGTCTCATTATAGCATTTTGCTCTGCTTCAGGCTAGAGACTAAACCTTCAAGGTGAGAGAGCAGGAGGCCCATGGTGCACTTCTACAGTGGGAGCAAATAACACTGAGCCATAAATGCTCAGGTGTCTTAAATTCTGTTGTGGGGGGTGGGCTCCTTTTTGGTGGTTGGTACTCCAAAAAGTGTTGCTTTTCAGACCTTTGCTGTGATTGGGTCTATGTGTGATGCTAAGTATGATTAAGGCACAGACAATGATTCTTCTACAGCCACAAATCAGGCTGAAGTTTCTGTGAATATGCAAATTAGACAACTCCTGTGTTGATACCATTACAGTACTATGACCGTCACTGGGACTTAAGAGTCACCACTCATGGTCTCACATTCTGTAGTGCCAGACAACAATTTCATCTTGTTAAATTGCCTAAGTAATATTTATGAAATTTTCTTGGCATTATTTAATTGGGCAACACTAATATTTCTTGTCTATATTCTTGTCTAGATATTTACATATTATTTTTCAAATATAATATTCAAACACGTATTATTTATATCTGATATCATTATTATAAACTTCATGAAATTAATTGTTGTTCATCTGGTTTTTCATTAAAACTTTAATTTTTTTCTTTGTTACCATTTTAAAACAGTCAAAGTAATATTCTGTTGTGTCAAAGTTGTTATTTTATCCTGACACTTGTGTTTGCAGGGTGGTAGTGAAGAAAGTGGGAAAGAAACTAGGATGTTTTTGTACAATGCTAATGCATTAATGGGCTGATTTTTTCCCTCCTTTACCTCAGTCATCCAAGATTACTAAAAATTAATCTCATGAATTCATTTATGAATGTAATGTTTTCAAACTCCTTCCTTTTACTCTTCCTTTTAGTTAAAAAGCAGCTTAGTACCTAGTACTTTAGACTATTTCTAAACATTAATTCTCCAGAAAGTACTCAAAGCCATGAAAGTTTGATTTGTATAAAAATAATTTCCAATTAAATCCTTAACATTTTTATTTACACATAAATATTAAGAAATAGATTTTACTATTATAAATTTAATATATCATATTAATATGTTTAATATATTATAAATATTATAATTTTTGCATGATTTACACATGTACCAAAGGGAATCTTTCCATCTATCATCTCTATTTAATTATAATAGGTGCCCATGTTTTTACAAGCAAAACTGCAATCTGGCTTATTGCTTTTACTCATACTGTCTTGCATATTAAGACAAATAGATTCAAAATTCAGGACCTAAAGGGGGAGGGTATAGGTCAAGTGGTAGAGTGCTTTCTTAGCATCCACAAAGTCCTGGGTTCAGTCTCCAGTACCGCCTCTAAAAAAATAAATAAGTAAGTAAACCTAATTATCTTCCCCCACAAAATTCAGGACCTAAAAACGTGTGTGCATGTGTGGTGGTGTGGGGAGTTGTGTAAATCTGTCTGCCTGAATGTAAAAACAAAAGTTCTGCTAAAGTTTCCCTATAGCTGACAGTCAGTCATGACAGATAACAATTAGTAATCCCACGATTAATCATCCAGGTCACACTTATGTAGGCTATTTAAAGAAAGTCAATTGTCTTGGTGGAAGGATTAGAATATATGAGCATTGACTAAACTTAATTCTCTGGTGTGAATGCTCTAGCACAGAGTGTCCAATAAAAATCTGTTCTTATCAAAGGCTGCTCGTAAGACACTTTCTACAAACTTAAATAGAAATATATATACTTTCTTAATACCTTATGCATTTCTTGTTTTATCTCTCATCCAGTTTTACTGCAATTAATTTTTCTCCTTTCTGTTTCACTGCTACATTTGAGGTTCTTCTAGGTCAGGGTCATATTTTGCATTTCTGTGATCTTAGATCCTCGCCTGTATCTAACAAATACTAGACTTTTCAGTAAATATTTATTGAATTAATCGCAAAGCTCTATTAAACACATAAAACTACCTAAGGAAGTAAAATCATAAAGATAAAATTAATAAATTATTTTCTTATTGATTTCCATTGTGGAATTCTGTACAAATAATAAGAATTTAAAACAAATTATGTTATTGTTTTCTTGCTTTCATATCAGTTTTAAGGCTTAAGTCATGATTTTTATTTATAATAAAATAAACTCAGAATTATCAAAGTGTCAAAATGTACTGACCTTTGAGGAAAATTTTAAAAAATTATTTCTTCCTTCTAATGGAGAGTCAAAATTTGTCAGTTAAAGGGATAAACTTTCTCAACAAATTCTAATAAAAGTCTGATTCACTATTAAATAACTTTTAAAATCTGTGTACACAGAGAAATCAAGCTGTAGTAAAAATAGTTTTCTTTTCAGGTAGTAAGTTAGACAACCACTGAAAGTCAATCATTACAGGCCGATCTAGCTATCACTACCCTCTTTCCAGAAAGCTTTAAACTTTCTTTTCTGTTTGAAAATTATCTGGTAGTATATCTTATGGCAGATTCTTTTCACTGAGTGTGAGAAAATGGTATTCTACTGTGCAGATTTTATAGTTTGTAATAAGTGTAACTTTCAAAAGATTTAATTATTCTTTAGTGATAGGAATAAAACTACTCTTATATAATGGGGTTATTCTTGCTGTATCCATAGTGAAAAAGCATTCTCTGATTTATTAGTGAGGGAAATGATTTAAGGCAAACATATTTTGTTTGTAGATGCTTAGATTACATTGTCTGCACTACCATAAACTCAACTTATAATTAATGGACAATTTAACAATCCGAAATTGAAGCTCTATGTTTGTGGGCAATACTTGTAAGTCATGAAGTCATGAAGCAAAATGTTCAACTAAAGTAGAATGAACTCTAAGCTAAATTTTGTAATGTTGAATAAGGTGGAAAATTTGTCTTCATTGAGCTCACAGTCCAATAGAATGGAAAGAAAAATAAATATTTTTGAAAAACAAAGCATCATTTTCAACACACTGATAATTGTTCTAGTAAAAATGTGTGAGGATCTAGAGAAGCATATAACCGTTTCACTCAAAATAATGCTTTTCTCCTTGTCCATGTTAAGCTGCTTCTCTTTTTCTTTTTACTTTAAAAAAAAATGAAGACACAATGTCTTCCAGAAGTTCAATGCAGTGGAGATATATATATTTCAATTAATACATTTTATCTCTTATAGCAGTTTAGGTTAGCCGGAATAATATTTCTTTTTAGAAGGAATTATTAGAAGGAAGAATGAAGTTAAACCATTGCTGTTGTTCAGGACAAGAGGGAATATTGTAACAGGAAAGCCCTTTACAAAGCTCATTTTATCATGAAATATTTCATTCTTTGAAATAATTTAGAGTTTTGCTTTTTATACACTGAGCTTTTGGTACTCTGTACTGTCCATAGTAACAGTAGTAAAAATGAAAAGTTATTTGTTGGGTGCGTCTATGAATTTATAAGCATATGAAGTGTTGAGTTGCTCAATAGATACTATTTATTTGTTAATTTAACCTTTTTTTCAAAGAGGATTTAAAGTTGTGTAAAATACAAAAAGGTAAGTAGCATAAATTAGAAGCAAGAGTGAATTAAAAAAACTGGATTTATAAAATATGTTCAAGAATGAGATAGAAGTTACATATTATAAATTACTTTTTAATAAATGTCTTGCAAAAAATTCTTTAAGTTTTCAGGCAACCAATAAAAAAGAGTTTGTTTTTACCAAAAAAAGCACAAATCATTTCAAAACTATTAACTTCTTTCTTAATACCTTCCACAATTGTTTTGATCTATTCTTATTCCTCATTGAAATTCACCATAAATATAAAGTTTACAACACAATTTGGCAGAGATTTTTTCTTCAGTAATAAAATACTATTCTCAAAGCTTTAGATTAACCCATGAAAGCAAAAATGTCCTAACTTGCCATTAGAACTGAAACCAAAAATCCACAAAGGCAAATCAAATCATTGACAATCAGTGGTTTAAATCATCAAGAGATCATAGGCAATTCTGTCATGCACTGGAAACTTACATTAAACTAATTAAAATAACATAACTTTAAAATAAAGTTATTTTATCTATTCTATGTTTTATAATATTCTTGCTTCTGAAATATCTATATAAAGGTTAGATTGGTCAAAGTCAAAGCAAAAAAAAAAAAAAAAATAGAAAACACTAACCAGTTTAAATAGGAAGTTCTTTAATACAGGGAGTTATATGCTTAAAATATAGGGGGGATTTTTAAACTAGGCCTTCAGGAATACACTGAGAACAAAATGAACTGACTCACCAAAGATTTATAAGATTTATTAGATTTATTAGGAGCTACTATACTATACAGCTGCTGAGGTTACTGTCAAAGAAAGATAGAAATCAAGAAAGAAAGCACCACTATTATTGCTGCCGCAACAGCGGCAGAAAACCCAGGAAAAACTGGAGAATAGACAATTATAGCCATGATCTGGGGATTTAGATGTCAGATCAAGAAACTGCCATTTTTGTTATTTTTCTGTTTTTTATACTCTCCAGAAGCTGAAGAATGGACAGTGGAAGACACTAGCAGAGATACTTCATATTTCCATGATTGTGTTTACCAACAAAAAATAGCTGATAGAAAAATAAATAAACCCTATATCACTTCTGCTTTCAAATTCTTAAAACATGGCATCCAGTTGGGGAAACCAATTTGCACCCAGAACTGTAGCTCCAGTGACGCTTGGGGAATGTCAGTTTAGCTACTTTATCTACTTCTCCATTTAAAAGCTGGGTAGAGTGAAGACTGAGTGAGGAGATCTGGAGTATCTAAAAATGTTACTAGTCTCTCCTATGGGTGTCGATTAATGAGTTAGAATGAATCACTGAATAGGCTAGGTGCTTGGGTGAATGATTACTCGGACTTTAAGCCCAAAAATTCAGCTCAAATACTAAAATGTGTTTGTTCCAATAAAGGGTTTAGTTCAACTTTACTAATCTTTATTTAATGCTTAGGCAGACTTGGCTAGGAACCGAAAAATAAATGTACCTCAGCTATACATTTCCTAAAGGTCTAGAGTTGAATGTTATCACTGAAATAAGTTTCAGTTTGGAGTGTTGCCAGAAGGTCTACATGGGTTTTGGGCTTTGCTGTTATTAAAGTCCTGGGGGTGTGGGTACGTGTGAGTGTGAGTGCACTTGTGTTTTACTTTTGTAGTATTTTTTTCGCCTCATTGGCCTCCCATTTATGACTCTTTTATTTTTTCTTCCAAGATCTTTATCTTTTTCCCTCTTTGTCAACTACAAAGTGTATTATGGTGGGAAGATAATTGAATTTTAAATTAGAAAACTCAGTTTAAAATCCAGGCTCCACCAATTATTAGCAGCATGAAATTGCTCAAGAAAATTTAAGATTACTGTGACGGAATTTCCTCATTTGTACATCATAATACAAAGCTTGATCAATACCTATACTATCAAAAGAGAAAGCAGCTCTCAGTGATTCTAAAGCCATTTTCCAAACCTTGTAGAACTCACATCTTTTACTCTAAGGCCGAACGCTTGTGGATGAAATACTGCTCTCAGAGTACACAATAGTTTCAGGTGAGGGACTCAGATGTGGTGGGTGGGGTGTTAAGGAGAATTCCTCAAACTGTGCCACAGCCGATCGTCTGAGTAAACAGAACTGTCTGTATGAAGTAGCATCAGAATGAAAAGGAATCCCATAAAAACATACTAAGCTGATACCAAAAAGAGGGATGGGAAGCAGAAGAAAGAAAGGGAAAAAGGAAAACAAAGATGAAGAACTCGGTCTGGGGGGAATAACCAAGAAATGAGGAAAAACCCTTGTGACTGTTCTGTACTACAGAATATTCTATAAAAACATACATACAATAAACAAAAGCTTAATTTCAGGTAATAAAATAGAAGAATAGAAGAAAACATGTATTTTGCTTAATAGGAATATACATACATTGTGTGTGTTTGTGTGTGCACGTGTGTATACATATATTTCAAATAGTATAAGTAGTAAATCAATTGATTAACTAGAAACAGCAAAAGCCACAAGTCTGTATTGATTGATTTTAACTAAAAGTCTGTATCACTTTAAAATAATGCAAGGTATTAATTTTAAAAATTAAGTAATTAATTTTAAAATAATTGAATTATTAATTTAATTAATTTTAATAAATAATAATTATTTTAAGAGGCTGAATATTTTTATATACATGACTATCAGTAGAACTGATAGCATAGAAAAGGCTGTGAAGCCAGTCTAGTCATATATCCTAATACATTTAATGCACAAAGACCAGCATTAAGTGTATAATAAATCATTAATGAATATTAACCTTATTATTTTTGTTATATCCACTTTGTTCTAAATCCCAGTATATATCACTACTATGATTATAATTAGATATGATGTTGCCATTATTAGCACAGTTAAATAGTAATTATGTGTTAATTTAGACAATATTTATGTTGTATTCAAAATTATGAATAATCAATTCAAATATTAACTAAAAAACTCTCATAGAGTTTTAAATTATTCAAGTAAAGTCCACAGTCTACTTATCTATAATCTATTCTAAAAGTGCTAGGCCTGCAAAGATGAACAGATGGCCAACATGTGCATGAAAAGATGCTCATCATTACTAATTATTAGAGAAATGCAAATCAAAACTGCAATTAGGTATCACATGACACTGGTCAGAATGGCCATCATCAAAAAGTCTACAAATAATAAATGCTGGAGAGGGTGTGGAGAAAAGGGAACCCTCCTATACTGTTGGTGGGAAAGTAAATTGGTGCAGCCACTATGGAGAACAGTATCAAGGTTCCCTAAAAAACTAAAAGTAGGGTTACTATATGATCTAGCAATCCCACTCCAGAAAAGACAAAAATTCTAATTTGAAATGATACATGCACTCCAATGTTCACAGAAGCACTATGAACCTAAAGGTAGCAACCTAAGTATGTGTTGCCCATTGACAAATGAAAGAATAAAAATGTGGTGTACATACACACACACACACACACACACACACACACACACACACACACACACACTCACTGGAATATTACTCAGTCATAAAAGTGAAATAAAAATGCCATTGCAGCAACATTGAGGGATTTAGAAATTATCAGACTAAGTGAAATAAGTCAGACAGATAAAGACAAATATGGTATCACTTATTTGTAGAATTTTAAAAATACGATACAAATGAACTTATTTACAAAACAGAAACAAACTCATAGACATAGAAGATAATATGGTTACCAAAGGGGGAAGAGCAGGAGGGATAAATTAGGAGTTTGGGATTAAGAGAAACACGTTACTATATATAAAATAGATAAACAATAAGGACCTACTGTGTAGCAAAGGGAACTATATTCAATATCTGGTAATAACCCTCTCTCTGGGAAAAAAAAGGGGGGGAATTTTAAATAGTAGACATAAACCATGTGCTTTAGCCAGGGAGAATAGTCCCCTCTGACTTCACTAACTTGATGTAGCTGCTTTACCATTTTTTCTTTCCTACAAAAAACCTGGTTACTTCACTTGGCCTTGGAATGCACATGTCCTCAGCATTCACCCACCTCCATGAGGTAAGTGTAGAAGGTCATTGTTGGTGCATTATATTTTGATCCTCCTCTTGGATCAATGATGCTTAAGCCTAGAACCGAAACATTTCAAAGGGAATAGAACCATGAATGCCATCACCACAAATGAAATGCCTTGCAAAGCATTTCTTTTTCTCTGCATTTTTTTCATGAATGTTTTCTTCCTCATTCAGTTATAGATATATTTGACTATTTAGTTTTCCATAAGAAGTCAGGTATTTCTTAAGGGAGACATTTTTAGAGTATGCAGATTGTAATACCTTATTCCAATAACTATATAAATTTGGTGAGCTATTTACATAAGTAAATTATGGTAGGCGTTCCAAAATGCCAAAGGGTAATATAAGATTAGGATCCATATGTTTGAAAATGATCTTTTATTTAGTTAGAAATCATCAAGGGAATAAAGGGATATTATGGAAGATAATGTGCTATCCATAGCAACTAGTAAGTCGCATTTTAGGTATAAACAGATTAGGTACAACATTGAAATAGAACATACTAGATAAGAGGAAACACACATCCCAAACATGTCAACACTATAAACATGAAGTCTCTTTGTCATTCATATAGAATTATGGAAAGTTCAGCTCCTCAGTACTTCTGACGCCCAGAGCATTCAGCAAAAAGTAGGGTGATGTTTCTTCACCTCAGCGGTGTGTCTGGGCCGTGGTAACTGAAAAAACTCGCCATCTGGAACCTATCACGTGAGCTGTATTTATGTTCTCCGGAGTAGAGAGACAGATGTCCACAATAAAAAAAAAAAAAAAAAAAAAAAAAAACTTGCCATACTGTCATGCTTGTTTCCCAAGTGCAGAAAACATGATTTCTGTTCAAAGAGGCTCACAAATTAGTTTGCCCCTGGGACAATTTTCTTTACAGTCAAGTTAGAAATAATTAAATGAATGTCGGGAAATTTTATGCCAGGTTAAATTTAATTAAAGAGCTTTCGTGGTATGACTGCTATCATATTTTACTTCTTAAGAAATAGTTTAAAAATTGAATTCATTATTCATGCTTGGGTTCAATAGGTAAAACTTGCTTCTCAGCAGCATTAAAAAATCAACTCATTGATTCCTGATAATTGTTTTAATCCCATCTTTTTATTCACTGGATAAGCTTAATTTCGATTTTATAGTATTATCTCTAGGTTTCTATTGTATATTTTATACACAGTAGAAGGTGCTCTGTATATTTTATGAATTCTTTGCTTCAGATACAAAACATGTCTCTGTTCATTTTTCATTTTTTTTTTTTTTTGGTGGGAGGAGGTAATTAGGTTTACTTATTTATTTATTTTTAGAGAAGGTGCTGGGGATTGAACCTAGGACCTTGTGCATGCTAAGCATGAGCTCTACTACTGAGCTATATCCTCCCTCTGACCATTTTTATTCACTTAGGTAAAGAGAGAGAAATAAGAAAGAGAGAGAGAAGTAACAAACTCTCTGAATAAGGACTCATGGATTCGAGTTTTAGCTCTATATCTGTATAACATTAGACAAAGCATGTACATTCATCGATTCTCCTTAATTTTTAAAATGATCATATCCCACTAATATTTTTTCCAGTTCCAAACACATGATGTATGTGTACTTATATTTATGGTTTGCTTATGTTCAGAGTGTTATATTATTGTTATTATTTGACCATTATTTCTTAAGAGAAAGGTTGCCTCTTGATTGCCTCATATTATTTTTCAAAAATATATTTAGGATGATGGCCAGTTGGAAAGTGTTAAAAACAGACATCTCCTTTGTGTGTTGGCGTTTATGTACACTTTGAAATTCTGCTCAGAGGAGTATTTAAATGTATTCAGTGAAGAACATCAGTTCTAACATCCCTGTACATGGTATTCACAAAACAGTTTTAAAATTGTAAGTTGTACTAGCTAAAGGAAATGTAAGTGAGGATAATTGAATTCAGAATGTAATATATCAAACAGATCTACCTCTGCCATCTTTTTAGAACTGAATCATGGTTGTTTTTCTTTTCGTGTGTGCACTCTAAGACCGCCATGTATATAAAATGAGTGTCAGAACTCTTCTTGTGGGCTAATTAGGCATATTCAATTGACCGTGTAAAATTTCTTAAATAGAGTATTTGGAGGCTGTATTTCCAAGATAGTCATGTTCATTCATTTACGAAGTGTGGGAAGAGTAGCAGAATGTGCCACCCCAAAATATGACACCCCAAAATATGTCACTTGGGCATATTGATTATTTTGAGCTATAGGCACTTGAAGAACAGAAAATGCAGGGAGAGATTTCTTTGAATTCCTCTTCTCTGCCTAAAGACAGAGGTTCCAAAAGGAATTCAATTGTCATAGATCCCTTTTCAGGGACTTTCATCAGTCAGTGGAAATTGACCCTTATCACAGGAGAGAAGTGTAGAAGTCCATCCAACACCCAAACTGTCACGAACTATCACACCACCCACCTATCCTTCAAAGGACCCATTCATCTTTCCTAAGAAATCACCTACTCTCCCCGAAGAGGCCTACATCTCCCTGCCCTTTCCTTATTAAGATGATATTTAACTGAATTCTAAGGCACCTCTTTAAGTTACCTTTTCCCCTGGGTATTTCCCACATAAGACAAGAGGTATACATGTTAATAAACTTGTTTGTTTTTCTCTCTTAATCTTTCATTGCAGGTAAAAGCACAGAAAGGTAAAGGGGGAAATTATTTTTCCTCCCCTACATATGCATTGTGTTCTGTTAATGTGCACAAGGGTTTATAAGTTACACAGAGAGACCACAAGTGTGATAAATCATCGCTCATGGTTTTTAAAAATTGAAATCTATTTGTGAAGACGAAAATGCACATTAAAAAATCAATGCTGTAAACAGCATGAGCTAAAGGTTTTAAATACAGGTTTAAGAGTTCTGAGATGGGAAAGCAGTGTGAACAAAGAGGATTCTGGTTTTAGGCAGGTGTGTCATTATAGGACTTCAGAGAAGAACACAGGTTGATAGGAAAGGAGTAAAGGAGTCAGAAAAGCATATTCCTATATTAAATAAATTAAAGAAAAATGCTGATCAGCAGTAAGCAAAGAAACAGGCACTTGGCAAACCATGAAAATAAATCAGGCTTGTCAGCAAATTTAAGACTAGCCCTATGTGCTAAGGTGATTGAAAATCAAATTCCGCTTTATGTCAGAATACAAAATGACATGTCACCGGTAAAGACTTTCAGTAGCAGAGCTCCTAAGCGGTCACCTGGAAGACACCACAGAAGAGTAAACGGCACTTTAAATGCTATTCAATGCAGTTTAAAGTTAATGAAATGGAAGCAGGAAATGTTATTTGCCCATCAATCACTGCCAATCTTTCCCACTCCTCCTCCTTGCTTCCCCTTTAAAGTAATTTTTTCCATAATCTTGGGTGAGTTTAGATAAAACTTATTTAACTTATATTGGAAAATCCTATAGAGAGGGGAAAAAACCTACAAAATTGAAAACCATCTATGCATAAAAATCTGCACATGAAAATAAAATAAAAAATTAATAGACTCCCTTACCATAGAATTTCATGCAGTTTGCATAGATTTATTAAAAATTATAAGTAACTTTAGAAAAAAAGATTAAGAATTGTTGACTTTATTTTCCATGTTGATAAAACGAATATAACCTATTTACAGTGATTCAGCATTTTAAGGGTTCTCACTAGAGTCTGTAGTTGCATCACTTTATAGAGATGGATATATTATTTGGAGATCATTTCCAAAGATAAATTGTGTGGGTTTCAAGTTATCAAAGAAGTAAAATTATTTTAGATTAAGAAACTTAGCAACAGAATATCTATCAATCATGAAAATGTTTAAATAATAAAACACAAGTATGTGCATCTATATATACACAAATATACTTATAAACAAATATGATTGTATATTTATACAGGTATATATAACCACAATTCTTTATAAATTGAAATTGGTATTTTTAGATTCCTAAAAAAGCAGGAATTTTAAAAAATGTATAAACTAGACCTTATTTTTAAAAGACGCTATTAATAGAGTGAAATGGCAATTCCCAAGAGGAAATTTTTATAATACATAAATCCAAAGTAGGACCTATATCCAGAATATACATATATATGTATTTGTTTTTATTGACGTATAGTTGGTTTACAATGTGGTATTCATTTCTGGTGTACAGCATAGTGATTCAGTTATACATATGTATATATTCCCTTTCATCTTCTTTTTCATTATAAGCTATTACAAGATATTGAATATAGTTCTCTGTGCTATACAGTAGGATCTTGTTGTTTATCT
The DNA here is from genome assembly GCF_009834535.1 of Camelus ferus. Lineage (NCBI taxonomy): Eukaryota > Metazoa > Chordata > Mammalia > Artiodactyla > Camelidae > Camelus > Camelus ferus. Next base: position 100,804,473 of record NC_045696.1, read on the forward strand.
ATTTTATATACGGTAATTAGAATAAAGAAAGCAATAATTTTGATTAACTCCAACTTCATTCTCTTAGGCATGGAACAGTAATCTATTTCACAACTGTGTGGGTCATGGAGAGAATTTTCAAAGAATATGCTGGCGTCTCACAGAGCCAGAGTAAATACTACTACAGGCAGTGCTGAGGCGGAGGTCTAGAACTGGGCTGGGGCTCGAGCGAGCGGCCGTGCTCTGTCTGGCTCAGCAGCACCATGTCCCAGTGTCAGCACCGTGCCTCGGTTTCCAATGAGAAAATGAATGAGGACTCTAGAAAACGGTAAGAAGCCAAAGCGCTTTCTGGACTTGAGACTCTCCTGCCTGCTTTACTTTGTAAGCTTGCTCCAGTATTCCATCATTCTCTCTGGAGACTGATTCATACCTACAGCACACAGTTAAACATTTTAAAAATTGAGCACCTAGCTTGTTTCTGACTTTGTGGTTTTGATAGGAGAAATACTTAAGAATTATATAGCTCTGGGGCCTGAAACAATACAAGGCAGAGCAGACACAACAGCTGCTGTATATCAACGAAGATGAGACAGAATGACCATCCAGTGTCATGCACCAGTGTCTGAGAGCTGAACCAGAAGCATAGCCCAGGCAGAAATCGTAGGATAAGCAACTGGAACAGGACGTGCAACCTTTTCCTTAAATGGCAAGATAGTAAATATTTTAACTTCATAAAGCACATATATGGTCCCTGTCACATATTCTTTTGTTCTATTTTATAAGCTTTTGAAAATGTTAAAAAATATTCTCAGTTCCAGGGCAATGCAAACACAGACTACAGGTCAAAGAGAACCACAGATCGGCTGCCTGTAATTTAGTTAAAGACTCAGATCTTGCTAACCACCCTGAGTCAAAGGCAGGAAAGGAAAAGACTAAAATGCCTGCTTCCCTGGGGCTTCAAAAACTCCACGTGACACTGTGCTGTGCTGGGGGAGGTTTAACAATTGTCTTAAAAAGAAATGAATAAAATAATAACTAGAGAAAATAAAATAATTAAAACCTAGTTGTTAATGTTTGCCAATTTTATTATTTGTGTCATCAAAAATTCACTGACATGTTGGCGTCAACGCCACCAGTTCAACATAGGACTCTGTCAAATTTTCAGGAGTTTTACAAGCCAGTAAACTGTTGTGGGAATATTTCTACCACAATAATTGACACACATGACAAATCAGATCTTTTTTCTTCTGAAGAACTGGTTGACAGACATTTCCCATCACACCAACCAAAACACTCACCATGGATGATTTTAAGCTACAGGCTGACATCACTGACTGTGGAGTTGGAAAGTTATGCACTGCAGTATGTCATTACATAGTATTTACACCATACAGATGCAACTGGCAAGAATAGCCTGAACAAGACAGGTAACAAAAAATTGTAGTAAAATCATTAGGAGGTGGTAAATTTTGGGTACTTATTGCTCATTTTCAGTGTAATTTATTTTATTATGGTTCATAGAATTTAATTTATATGAATGCCTGTTTACCAACTGGCTGCCAAAAAGTCCTGAAAATTTAGTAGTTTATTCTGGAGAATTGGTATGAGCTACCACTAAACGCTCGTGGTCTATAAAGAAGATAAAGGGGCCCTTTTCACAAGAGACTTTGTGAGGACTGAAGTACAAGAGGAGTTATTCAGCACCTAGGGTTTGAATTTCTGCCCCAATAAAGCTTGACTTTAGCAGCATGAAAATGTCTGACGGGAACACTTTAGGGTGGGCACGGACAAGAGGAAAAAGAAAACAAAAGAAAAATATTTGCCTGAGAAATAATTGGAAGGGAAGGTGTTTTGGAAGGAAAAGGAGTTGGGTGGGAGTTCTAAGCATTTTTACTTGTGTAGATGGGGGAAGCAGTCAGTAATATTAGGATTTGAAAGCTAGTATGAATGCATTGCTATTCTAAGCTATGTAGGCTTATGGATATTTGGGTTTATCTAAAGGATATTTTATAGTTTACACAGATCTTTTCCTTACATATTTTTATGCCTATTAGTTAAATGAAAATACAGTTCAAAAAGGCTAAGTGACTTGTGCATGGCAAGAAACTTGTGTCTTTTGGGAAAAACAACTTCCTGCCAACTCTTCTTTTAACTAGTCTTCTTCAAAATTTATTTTGAGCTATGACAAATTGAAACTGATGTTATTGAAGTCTCTCAAGACAATTGCAGTGTTTTGCTTTTTATTTTTTCCCCGTGTCCTGAATAAAAGCTTGCAGCAAAATTCCTTAATGAAACTGGATGCAATCTAAGAAAGATGAATACAACAGAGCAGTTCAGAAAGCAAAAATGTTTCTACAGGCACCATGCCGAATGCAACCAGATTATTGCCACTGTCTGATTCAATTTGATAAGGGAAGAAGCTATGGCAATGACCCGTAACAAGTAGCTGAAAAAGTGACTTCTAAAGACTCATTCCACCTGATAGTTTTTCCTATTAAAAACAGGCATGAGTATCTATCAAATTTTTGGTGACTCCAGACAGTATTTCCTGGAAAACTGGGTATTGGACAGTCGCTGTGACATGGAAACAGATATTAGACATATGAATTAAGTATAGCAGGAATGTACGATACTATGATATATACAAAGTAAAACAAAACAAAGAAACCTCCAGGGAAAGAGATTCACTGTCCTTTAATAGCCAATTTTAGTATCTGGCACTTCTCTTAGCAGAAAGTCCTATCTCAGATTAATTCAGTTGTCAGCCTCATTGAGGTTGGTGAGAACATGTGTTGGTTAAACATATATTCCCCCTTCCCTTGGAAGAACATTATTAACTGTCTACCATGGAATTATTTGTAAATAATTCCATTTTATGTAACATTAGCAGATCTCACCCAAATTTCTTTGAAGCTTGAAGAACTCTTGGATATAGGCTTAATTTCCCATTTTGAAGGAATATCAATTGTATTATCTTTTTTAGATCATACTTAGGCAATTTTTCCCTCAATCTTCTTGTGAAACATATAATATATATTGATCACCATCCATTATTTTCAATTTTATAAACAAATGGTAATGTTTTATCAGAAGTTTCCTCATTTCTTGTCCCATTTCCTTAGATAAGTGAATTATTTGTGTTACTTTTATTTTTTACTTCAAATATATTCTGAAAAGATAAGTAAGAACAATGGGAGAAAAACAGAATAGTTGATACTTTAAAAAAATTTCATTATATTCAGTTCTTTTTAAAAAAAATTTTTCGGGGTGGATAATTAGGCTTATTTATTCATTTATTTTTAGAGGATGTGCTGGGGATTGAACCCAGGACACCTCGTACATGCTAAGCATGCGTTCTGCCACTGAGCTGTATCCTCCCCTACAGTTGATCCTTTTAAAAGTGTTATTCTGCAGCATTTTAGGTGCTTGTAAGAGTATAACGAAATATAGAATGTTCAGTCCTTATAAAGCAATTTTCCATAGAATCTTCAAAGACTGGATCAGCACTTGGCATTTTAATCTTTATCTAATGACAACATTTAAAAATATTGGCTGCTTCATATGAAATAATTTTAAATCTGTATAAAACATGTGTTTAGACAACATGTCAAATGCACAGCAAGTTCCAGTGTATTAAAATCCTATATATATTGATTTCTTGTACACAACTGAAAAATTATAGGGCAAAGTAATGTATTTGTAAACAATCGACCAAGTTCATAATAAGTGAACTGAGGGAACTGACTATGTATATCTTATAAGCAATAATTTTATTCAGTGAATGTATCCTATTTATATAATATAGATTCCAGAGTACTCTAGGTTAACCCTGGAAAATTGGCTATTGTGCAGTGACTGGGTCTTGGAAACTGACAGTAAAGGAAGCTTTAGGTATTTTTTTTTACATTTTTTTTTATTGATTTATAGTCAGTTTACAATGTTGTGTCAATTTCTAGTGTAGAGCACAATTTTTCAGTTATACATCAACATACATATATTCATTGTCACATTTTCTTTTGCTGTGAGCTACCACAAGATCTTGTATATATTTCCCTATGCTATACAGTATAATCTTGTTTAACTATTCCGTATATGTCTGTCAGTATCTACAAATTTCGAACTCCCAGTCTGTCCCTTCCCATCCCCTCCCACTTGGCAACCACAAGTTTGTATTCTATGTCTATGAGTCTGTTTCTGTTTTGTATTTATGTTCATTTTAAAAAAATTTTTTTTTAGATTCCACATATGAGCAATCTCATATGGTGTTTTTCTCTATGTTCATCAGAAAAAGCACATATTTAAACCAAATATCTTTAAATTAAATTTCCTGAGTTCAAAATCACTCCAGCCTCAAGAAATGCTATTTAAATGTTTCCACTATTTTCCATCAGCTTTCAGATAACCCACAGAGCTTAAAGATCTATGGTTTTATAAATTTCAAAAACAAAGATAACAAAGCTCACTGCATTATTTCGAATATTCTTTACAGTGTTTGTCCTAATGCAAGTTAGATTGCAAGTAGACACTCTTAATTCCCTGGCTAATAATAAATTTTATTTTACTATTTTTAAAACCAAAGTCCTAGCTACAATAAAGTATAAAACATGGAAAGCATCAAATATGCTAATAAAACTGATTTTTTTTGTTTTTAATTTCATTTATATAAATTGGTTTTCTAATACCTAAATGATTTTGAGCATTATCATTTTTTTTTCTGTAAGGGTGTATCTCCCCCAAATTATATCTATGTAAAAATGTTCTATTTTCATTTTCATCTTATATTCATAATAAATTTGTAACTAGTGTGAATATTAAGTAATTTGATTACATTTTAATAAGACCCATAGGAATCTAAAATCAAATGTTGCCAAACATTTTTCCATTTTAGTAAACATAGATAAAGTAGCTTTGTAAAGCTCCTTTCATTAGGAAGTTTTCCATTCCAGAAAGAGAAAGTGTAATATTTTTCCTCTTCTTTGACTCAAAATCTAGCTATTTTTATAATTTTTTTTCTAAAATAGTCTTATGTCTTTTAATAGTGTTTTTAATTTTGAATTATGCAGTTCAACTTCTATTATGGTTGTACATTTTTGATATACTCTAAGCATGGAATTCATTAAAAACCTCCATCATGTGCATAGGAGACAGTGGCTAGAGAAAGAAGGCACACAAGGGTGTTTAGGGAATGATCAACACTGGATCTGGTGACATGGCTGATGTAAGGTGGTAAGTAAGAAGCTCAAAGCAGGGCCATGATCAAAAAGGTACAATGTCAGAAGAGAATAGGGCTAAATTTTATTAAATACCAGTGATTCAGTCTGTCAGGATTATTTAGGTCAGAGTGATATTAATTGACAGAGATGAGGGCCATCAAGAAAAACTTATGAGAGGAGTTGTGATTAAAGGTGATCCCCAAAGGACAGTAGGAATTTGTACAGGGTAGGACAGTGGGAGGACTTCCTGTGTGTGAGATCAGTAATTGATTAATAAGCAATCATTTAGTGGACAGCATATGAGATTATAAAGTGGGTAGTGAGGAATTTTATTAAGGTAACAAAATATATGAACCTCTCCCTTGTTTGGAAAATGGGACTCTATATAGACACTTAAGAATGAAAGTCGTTATTCGCTGAAGAACAAAGCACAATCTGCTTGAAACAGAGAATCACAGAATCACAGAAATTTATGATAGTCAGGGACTTTAAAGTGTATTTAAATAAACCCTTTTATTTTACAGGCATTAAAACTGAGCCTAGAAAGATAATAGAGTTACATTTCCCATAATAACCATGAATGGTTCACACAAAAGGTCTGTAACATATGAAGCAACTCAGGGAGGTGCTTCAGCACATGGGGTTTGGGGTTGCACTCCCTGGGTTGGATTCTGTGATAGGATGAACTGGCCCCCTAAAAATGCCCACATCCTAATCCCCAGAACCTCTGACTAATTTACTTCACATGGTAAGTTAAAGATCTTGAGATGAAGGTATTATCCTGAATTATCTGGGTAGGACCAATGTAGTCACAAGGGTCCTTACAAGAGGGAAGCAAAAGGGTTACATTTGCAGGAGGAAATGTGACAAGACCAAGACATTGGAGTGTTGTCAACAAGGGGCCACAACCGAAGGGAGACAGGTGGCTGCTAGAAGAAGAAAAAGGCAAGAAAACTGATGCTTTCCTGAAGCTTCTAGAGGAACACAACTTTACCAACGTTTGATTTTAGACTTTGGAACTTTAGAACTGTACGAGAACAAATTTGTTTTGTTTTAAGCCACAGAGTTTGTGGTCATTGGTTACAGCAGCCAAAGGAAACTAATATGGTACCCCAGGTGCTGGTGGGGATGGCCACCCCAGCATAACAAGGAGCCCAGGGAGTCTGGAGTGTGCTGCGCTGGTAACATGGACCCCACCCAGCACAGCCTCTGTGTGCCCCAGTCCTGTGAACTGCTCTAAGGGGCTCTTCCCAGTGGGTTATCTTCACAAGTTACTTAACCATTTTGTGCTTCAGTTTCTTTACCTATAATGTAAAGATAAAACTTACTTTAAAATTTAACAAGTTACTCTTTATAAACTACTTGGAAAAGTTAAGACTTGTATGGGCATTCATCAAATGCATGAGTACTTCCTGGTAATTTGAGGGTACATTTTATTGTCTAAAAATATATGTTAAATATAATACTACAAGATTACTGCTTTCTTAGTCTTGATTCAAGCTGTTGGTTAAACGCTATGTTATTTCATCTGTCATATTTGTAGGACATTGCATTAGACCAGTATCATAGAAATGATTAGAGTACAATTATATAAAGTTTAGCATTCTGTAAATAAACCCTGTAAAAAAAAATCCTTAAAATTTGCCTTGAAAAGGAAAACAAACAAAAAAGAATAATTTATGTGATTGTGCATTAGTGAGACCTAAATATTATTTTCTTTCTTCTTTCCTTCTTGTTTGTCTGCTTGCCTGGTTATTTGTCCTCCTCTCCTAAGACTATCTTATGCTCTATCCTGGATCCATCCTTCCTTCCTTCCTTTTAACATATAATTATTTGGCTTGGCATGTAGAGGATATGTAAATCATAGTTTGGCATTATGACAACATGCAGGCTATGGTTCTGAAGATGTTAGAGGGGTACTCGCCAAGCCAGATGAAATGACCCAATCAGAAGAGTAAGGGAACTATTATTCAGAAACAGTCATACAAATTCTTTGAAGCTACTTCTATTTGGGCAACACCTCTCCACTACTGTTCCACAGCTGGAGGTGGGAACAGCTAACAGTTCTATCTCACAGTGACACATCTGCTTAATGAGCAGGGACCAAGTAGGAGAAGTACCCTCTGGTCTTCTTGGCTTGCCTCTCTGACAAGAAATCTTCGTCTTATGAGTGAGCTGGAGCAAAGGTCATTGAAACTCCAATATTTACAAGCTACCTGCCTGGGTAAAGCTTCTGCTCTACCTGTGTGGGTTGGGTGGAGGAAGAGAGCTTCAGACATATCCAACGTTTCTGTTGAAACCCAGCTTCTGCCATATGGGGCTTAAGAGGGTGAGAAATTCTGGCGGTGTGTTCTACCAGTGAGATACCATATCCTTGCCTGGGAGCTGGAGGAGCAGGAACCCTGTTTTCTTGGATGTACCCACCTAGAGTGGAACTTCCATCATTTTGAGCTGGGGTCGGGGTAGCAAGTGGGTCATGGTGCAAATGCCACAGGCTTTTTGTGACTGAGACTTAGTAGATTATCTTGGATAAATATTTCTTCATTTGCTGTATGTATAACTCTTTGAGAATTTCTAGTTTTAATTTTTTAAAAATAATTTTTACTGATTATGGTTGTCTTGCTGGGGAGAGATGTTACCATTCTGGAAGTCATGTAGCATTTTGTTTGTTTGTTTTTCAAATAAGTGCATTTTACACATACATTAAATTTGTGGATGTATCTTCAACTTCTATACATTCACTAGAAGTTAAAACTTAAATTAGCTTAGGAAAAGTACACAATTTTAGTTCAGCACTAAGTAGGAATTTGATAATGGAAATAAGAACAAAATATGAAAGAGGGCAGAAGGCGGCTCTAGATAGAAGCAATGACAGAAATAATAGATTTAAATACTGATATAGCTATATAAACTCCAACTGTTAAGTGTCACGTGAAAATGTATTCAATATGGTAAACACATAACTGTCTCCATTTTGCCAGTTCGAATAAAAAATAATGTGGAGATAACAGGAACATACAAGAGATTCATGCTCCAAGAATATTTGATCTACCTTTCCTTATAGTAGTTTTTAATTCTGTGCTCATTGTTTATTTCCTTTTTAGAAGCAGCTCTTCATGTTGTTAAAAAATAAAAGTTAGATGATGAGGTGTTAATTCAGATTTAATATGATTATCTGAGGTTATATTAATTCCATTGTTCAAGATTTAAATCAAATACAAAATGTATTCATTTGAAAGACACGTCATGATAAATGTCTGAATATGTAAAAGACTAGAGAAAGCTGTAAACAGGAGGTATATTCAAAGAAGAATTTACCTGAAATCCGTCCTCCTACTGTTCATATCCTGGAGGCAATGGTAAAAATGATACCTTGAAAATTGTCATAGAATACTGTACCAGACATTTATTATTTTGATAAATATTTTATTCTACTTATCCATCCTTATTTCTTTATTTCAAATTTTGTTTTCTTAATATTTGCCTTGTAAAAGTTTAATGTCCCCATTTTCTCTGGCCTACTAAATTAACCTTGTACATATTGCATCGCAGTCTGTTTCCTGAGTTCTCTATTATCTTCAACTTAGACTACATTAATTATTTTCTATTTAAAACAAGATCAATGTTTTCAATTCCTCATTGCCCCTTGAATAGCATGCATTGCATCAGCCAACCAATTTACATGTTCTGCCTATGACTTCTGGTGTTCTCTCACTCTAAATTGCAAACAGCGAATTACTTTTCTGCTAAGGAACCCATGAGGTTTCTGCTCTATTTTTAAATTTTCACTCTTAAGACAATTTCTTCTTTGGTAAAACGTGTATGATTGGGAAATTGCTCTTCTCTCTGTACTGTATGTGAACTATGTTATAATCTAATGAATTTATCCCAGCAATTTGATTCAGAAACAAACAAATCACTAAAAGGTGTATTTTTAAATACTTTAAAGTGATATTCTAATCATAATTAATTAATTGCTTGAAGAGACTTTTTTTCTTTCTAAATAGTTTGGAATGAAGTTTTTAAAATATGTTTATAACTGTATAAATACCTACTATATTATAAATTTTGATTTAAAGTGACTCTACATTTAATAGCAAATATTTATCGAGTGCTAATATATGTCAGAGACACTGCAAAACACTTCGTGTGTATTAGCTAAATAATCTTCAAGCAACTTTATAAGGTATTATTATTTTTTATTTTTGTTGTGTTTTTAAAATTTATTTAGCAAACACTTATGTAGCATTTACAGTATGTCAGAAACTATTTGAAATAAAAATGTATTATGTGGTTTTTGCAAAGAATCCTTTGAGGTATAGAAAGATTATGTAAATTATCCAAGGACATACAGCAAGGGAGGAGTCAGAATTTAGTATAAGATGATGACTATGAATTCGACATATTACCAACCCCACTACATTATAGCATAGTTTAGCAAAGATCCTAATAACAATTATCAATGACATCCTGTAGTGGAAAACAGTTTATTTGTGACTGTCCTTGCTAAATATGTATTTTAAAAAGCAAATTTAAACTGTTAAAAAGAGTTTATAAGAATATAAACTAAAGGAAGGAGCGTCAAGAGTATATGAGGATACCTTGAGCTACTAGCAGGGAGAGTAACCCAAGGGGAAGACTGGGAACAGGAATGAGGGATTTACTTCCACCATCCTGCAAGGGTTTTTTTTTTGGTTTTTTTTTTTTGCCTCTTTTTCTATGGGATAGATCACTCACATATATGTTATAGGCAATTCATTTGATCTCCATAATTAAATAGTTAACTCTTTGGCTTTTAATTCTGTGGGAACTTCTATCATCGTTGCTCAAATAGGAAGTTTACTTTGCGGCTTAAGGATGACTTGACGTGTCCTCCATGTCAAAGCCTGGCCCTAAATTAGGATCTTAGAAAATGAGACCTTGAAAGACAAAGTATATGGTATCTCTCCAAGTTGTTGGTCATTATGAGGATAAGGGTTACAGCCTTTGGTGAGATCATAAGATCTGCTCCTCTACCCTGAAATCAATACCATACCCTTATTCATCATGCATTTGATTTTTCTTTTTTTAGCTCCTTGTTGGTTAAACCTGACATTAAAACATGAGCCATACTTAAATAAGGTTTATGAAGAGGGGAGAAAGTTAAACTAGGAAACAAGCGTCTAGTACAGTGTTACCACTGCTGAATCTCTCTCATCTTTCTCAAACCCAAGGGGCCTCTCCAATACAAATGTTTTATCCTCGATCTGTAGACAGCTTAGTTATTGTATTCAGTTAATAGACAGATTTCCAGATTTCCATGCTGCCAGGGGCAACAGTCAATTCTAGCCACGAATAACGATTTTTCAGACTGCAGGTAACTTTAAAGTCACCTAAATCAGCTAACCCATTTCTCATAGGGCCACTTTGATTCGAGCTAACTCCACAAGAGCCTTATCATCTCCTGTCCTGGTCAATTCCCAGGTTAACTGTTCAGCAAACCATCTAAGTTTCTGACAAAGTAATAAAAAAATATTCCTGAGAAATGAAGGCAGACTTTTTTGTTAGATTATGTTATATATAATTGTGTATGTTTATTATTCTAATGCAAAATTGAAAGAAAAATGCAAAGACCCACATTGGTAAATAGCCATTAGGGCGATATGATTTACATAAGAGGAAATTTCATGTCTTTGGTATACAAAGTCAAAAAAATACCGAAACTTGAGAAAAATTTAAAATTTAAATTAAAACAACGAGGTTAATCTTATTGGCTTCTTAAATAAGTAAATAATTTTGGGAAAATAATATATGAAAGAGAAAGAGTTTGAGCACATTTTTAGAGGTAAACATTGCAATAGTATTTCTGGAAATCATTTAATAATATATGTCAGAAATCACTAAAGGCCTTATAACTGTTAAACTGATATGTTGATTATGAAAATATAAAAGGAGAAAATAATAATATACAAGAATGTTTATTCCAGAAGTTCTATAATCCAAATATTAGCAAGTATTTATTGAGAACTTACAATGTACCAGATACTGTGCTAATGTGGTGTATATGTTATTTTATTTAATTCTACATATAACTCTCAAAGCTGGACACTATGAGATATAGCAATCTAGAATATGTTTTATTTATGTATTATTATATATTTATTTATGCTTTTAAGGCAACATACAACAGAAATAATATGACATTTGTGTTTTATTTATATATACAATCCAAAGGCTAATAATACAGGTAATAGTATTAGGTGAAGAGATTATCTCTGATTTTTTTCCTTCAAAATATTCTTTAGTATTTTGACATTATCTTTCCCCTGCCCTTGCTACAAAGGTGCAATGTTGTACAATACAGAGACATTAGGTGATAGCCTGCATGCTGAGGGGCTTTCATACACACTGCCAGGAAAAATGATCAATGTTTCCCTGCCTATCAGTGTAATGTATCGGTTATTCCAACAATGTATAAACATACGTGTGTATATAAAACAAAAAAGAATAAAGAGTGTTGCTCACCACCCAGTTCTACAAGGTTTATTTATTTATTTATTCATTCATTCATTTTTTGGTAGGGGGAGGTAATTAGGTTTCCTTATTTATTTACTATTAGAGGAGGTATTGGGGATTGAACCTAGAACCTCATGCATGCTAAGCATGTGCTCTACCACTTGGGCTACACCCTCCCCCCTTACAAGGTTTAGGTTGTCACCTGCTGGAGTCGCTGACTGACAGTGCACTCAGAGAGGAAACTGAGATGGTAAGAGGATGAGTTATAGTCATTTTACAATGTTGTGTCAAATTCCAGTGTACAGCACGATTTTTCAGTTACACATGAACATACATATATTCATTGTCACATTTTTTTTCTCTGTGAGCTAACACAAGATCTTGTATATATTTCCCTGTGCTATACAATATAATCTTGTTTATCTAGTCTACATATGCCTGTCAGTATCTATAAATTTTGAACTCCCAGTCTCTCTTTTCCCACCCCACTCCCCCTTGGCAACCACAAGTTTGTATTCTATGTCTAAGTATCTGTGCTTTGGACAAGCTGGCCCCTTAGACAGTTAGATGTGTATCTCAGGAAGAATTTTAATGAATCCAGATTCTTGCATCTTCTCATATATAGAAAAGTACTAAGATCATTAATTTGAGGTATCTGTTCCTTTTGACAAGCAGTAATCTTTTACCAAGATGTATTCTTGACTGCATGTATTCCCTAAGCAGCCAGAAACCCTATATATCTTGGCTTCTCCCCTACCTCTTCAGATTAGTTTCCTCAGAGCTACTGAGCGGCTGTCTCCCAGGCTATGGTCCTCAGCAAGTCCCTGAATAAAACTTAAAGTTCTCATGTTGTGCATTTTTAAATTAAAAAAGTGTATAAATACACATACATATATCTACACACACATATATATATTTATCAATAAGAAAAGGGGATAGATGACTTCAATACTTCTGATAGCTCTTTGTATGTCCAGGAATTGCATATTTTTAATGTCTCTAAGAATACGAAAATAAATAAATCAAAACAAAACAAACCTATATACAAGGCCTTTGAGTGTCTCAAATTGGGAGAAAAAGGGAGAGATCTAATTAGATTTTATTGTCATTTTTTATCCTTTTTTTCCAAAAAGAAAACAAAAATAAGTAGAGTTGCCATTACACCATACTGCCTGGTGGCTCTCAGCAGGCCACATCCATGGAGGTTAGCCCTGATCCACTCCTTCCAGACAGCGTTGGCAAGCTGCTTGGATATACAGGACAAAAGCAGACTCCTCATCACCACAGCAATGACATATTAATGAGTGTAATATCTGCTTATTGCATAAAAAAGTCCTGTGGGAACACTTGTGAGTTAGCAGTTTTCTTACTTAACAAGCACTACAATATATCAATCCTCAATAAAACTCTAAATCCAGAACACAGTAATTAAAAAGAAAATAGGGTTTACTTAAAATGTCATAGATTTCATCAAGAAAGTGGTCATGCAAAAAATCTTACTTCCCTTACTGTTACTAGAAAAGCTGAGTCAGTGGTGCCTATAACAATCTATGGCGTCAGTTGACACAAACATATGTAAGATGGACGCTGTTCAAATAACACTGACTGGTGGGGTTTATCTCCACTTAGCATAGTGCCATAAGCCAGTGTCATTTTTTACATCATCTGTAGCCCTGTATAGACAAACATTTAAGTGACTATTTGAATGAGAACTCAAAACACATAGAGATTATGCTAATCAAATTATAAAGATACAAAATTAGAAAATGCAACTGAAATGAAGAGATCAAGATTCCCCAACATTAATAAGTAAAAGGAGATGGTAGCTAAAAGATAAACTATAAAAATAAAGATAAGTGTACAGTTCTGGAATTAGGCATACACAATAAAAAGATTACTATCTCAGTATAGGTGGAAAACTGAATTAACAGATGCTCACGTGAAAGAAAAGGAGATGATACCTGAAAGCTTAACGGAAGTCACATCAGATGGGCACCAAAAGAAACACAGGTGCAAGCTGCACTAACAAAACTGTGGTTAATGTCCTCATCAAGTTACACCTGGTCTCCAGACCAATTTGGACACAATTTCCCCTTTGAATGATACTTTTGCAGTTGAACAATCAGAGCATGTGCAAAGGAGATCCCCCAGGAATATCAAGGGCTCTGAAATCACGTGTGACTGATCTCTAACTGTCACCTCATATTATTAACCTGGATATGGGAAGATCAATCAAGCAATATAATTATGTTATCTGAATATTTAGAGGCTTGAATGGGGAAAAAGGATATTCTTTTTGTCTATATAGCAAAATATTAGGACTAAGTGGGAGAAGTTACAAAGCAGCACAATTCAATAATGACCTTTTCTTCCTTAAAGACAAAAAATGGAAATACATGGAAATAAAAATTATTCGGGTGTGGTAAAATAATTTTTTATTTTCACCCAAGTTATCTTTAACTCTACTAAATGATAAAATATGAAATTGTTATAATTTTTATTTTTTAATTATTTTTTATTTTGAGGGGAGAGGTAATTAGGCTCATATAAAAAAAAATATATATATATATATATATATATATATATATACATTTATTTATTAATTTATTTTAGTGGAAGTACTGGGGATTGAACCCAGGACTTCACGCATGCTAGTACTCTACCACTGAGTTATACCATCTCCCAAAATATGCAGTTAAACTGAGTTAGGTGCATCTGTCTTGAAAACTTAATCAGTGGAATAACATACTTGATTTGCATTGATACATTAATACTACTTGTATTTGAGATTGATTAATATTGCCTTACATTAAAGGGTGTCTTTAATAAAGGGGAAATTATAATATTAGTGTCATACAAGGATGGAAAAAACTGGCATTCAAGCGTCAAGATAATTGAAATGTTCAAGCAGAGGCCAAAGAATCATTTGCTAATAAGTTCTCTAGAAGATTTCTGTATGAAGCAAGTACCTCTATGGAACTTGGAGTATCAAGCTTTATGATTATTTAATTCTCACTGCCATTCGTTTTTATCCATGTCTGTACTTGTCACTAAACCCTGTTTCTTACTGCTTGACCTCCCCAACTACACACAGAACCCCTTCCACAAATTGAGTAACAAATCAAATGTTGCTTGGCATACATATTATTGTTTCCTCACAGGAGAACATTCTTATAAAATGCAAAAGATTACATTTGGACACAAGTATGCTATGAGAAAATATCTCAAACTGTTTACATTGTTCAAATACAAAAAGCATTAATTGTGGAAGGTCACTGCAAAAACAGAAGGCAATAAGATAAATAAAACAAAACAACTCCCCAGTAAGTCCATCTATAGTCTAGTAAAAGAAAAATATTTGAAGCTTATAGAGAATTGGACTTAGAAAAGGAAGGCTATTTCTTTTACAACTGCTAACATCAATGCTATCATCTTTTTATTTTAATACATTTCAAATGACGTCTGAGACACAGGACCTACTTGGAGATAATGCTTCTTTTGTTGTTTGACACTGAAGGTTAAATGGAAGCTTTTCTCCCTTATTTTATACTTAGAAAATCTCCAAATCATTTATGGTACAGTAGAAATGAAACTGTAAATAGTTTATCTTCATTTGACTTGCAAAGAATGTCCTTTTATCTTCAAACATACTGGTATTCCATAACCCCCCTGCTTATCAACTTAGAAGAGCTCCTTGGGGCAGTGCCAGACTTTACAGTGAAAGATTTCTAGTCTCACAAAGCTCTCTGGCAAAATATTCTGCTTATATCAGACTTTGTAATTTTGCTTCAAACTATCCCCAGGAAACAATAATGTAGAGAAAAATACATTATTAAAAAGTAAACATTGTATACCATTTTGCATATTTTGAAGATAAAAATTATGTATTATGAAGAATAGATGAATTAAGTAAATAACATATTTTAGGCTTTCAATGTTCTTTCATGCCATTGACTAGAAAGGCCAAATCTGTGATTTCAGATCTAACTCTTAAATCCAACACAGGGCATGATGTCAAGGCTGCATTTCATTTGTCTCTTTCATTATAATGTGATGAAATGTCCAATGAGAATATATTTCCTGACTGTTGGTATAAGTGAAGATTATGGTTTTTTTCTCTTCTAGGTATACACTTTTTCATAAAAATGGAAATATACCTTTCTGTAAAGTTATATGGATATGATATTTATTATGTAGATATCCATCTGTAATCCATATCTAAATGTGGTTCTCTATCTGAATAGAAAGAGAAAGGTGAAAGCAGGGAACTGTAGATCAGAAAGGTCTAGAAAAGTAGAATCTGAAATAGGAATGGAAAGAACTGATTAGCTTTGGAATCACACTCAACAACCTGGTAGACAATGGTCCAATCCCATATCCCTCAAAAGCAGAGCTGCTAAAATTCCATCTCCCTCCTCCTATAAATAAAGCCTCATATGATGAAATTGTAGGAAAATTCGATGAAGGAAATAATAACCTGAATCAAATGTAATTGACATGGTGGTAGAAAGGGGGACACTAGGAAAGAACAGGAAGGTGGAAAGGGGAAGTAGCTGAAAGTCTCTCCTGCACATCAGAGATAGTCATGATACACAACTATATCACAAAACCTTCGTCACACTGCAGCTGGTTCTTGGCTTACAAAGAGCTGAGAACCCTCTTGTTCTTATTTTTAAATATTTTTTAGTGTGAGAGGTAATTAAATTAATTAATTAATTTATTTAATGGAGGTACTGGGGATTGAACCGAGGACCTCATGCATGCTAAGTAGGCACTCTATCACTGAGCTGTACTTATCCCCCGAAAACCCTCTTGCTATGTGGATTTAGAATTATTCCTGGAGAAGATGTTAGACCTTGTGTTTGGTGACAGGAAAAGGGTTTTCCAGAAAATTCTATCTGGTACTAGATATGGTACATTTCAATGGTGAAGTGCTTGGCTCAGTATTACTAGAAGAACTTTAAGTCAGAGGAAGTTCAAAGTCTTACTAAGCAAAGGCCTCGTTACGCTTTCAAATATGGATAACATTTTTGGCAAAATCATCTTAGACTTCAAGTACTCTGTGCATCTCTGAAATTTCTTTGGTAGTATAAATCACAGACGTAAGAATATTTTGAAAATAGAATATATTTTGTCTCATTATAAGACAAGTTCAGAACTCCATTTTTCCTATAAAACAAAGAAATATATGACAAGCTTCCCCTCTGATAATACTTGCTCTGTTGTATGCTCATCTCCTTCATAATCACAAACAACACACAGACATGCACACAGATACATGCACACATACATATGCAAAGCCTATTTATTTAAGGATTGGAATAACTAATTAATGCTTTATAGTCCATACCCAACTTTTGAAAATCACTTAGTAATATTTTAATCATGAAATCCACTAACCTTTACCCAAACGTGGCAAGATAATGACTATATTTTGACCAAAGTGTCAGCATTAAGCTTCTTTTCCATCTGTAAAAAAGTTCCCAAATTTTATTTCATTGTTGTTCTAACAAGTTATTTTATTTTCCCACTTGTATAGCAATTCAGCGAGAAAAATATTGACATTCCTATTAGTTCCTCTTAGAATGTACTGACATCAATGTTAATACTGAATGAATCTAAATGATTCATCTGCAGATACAGACATGAGCTTATTTGAAGATTAAACGATTTCCAACTGTTTAAGTAGAATTGCGTCTGACGCTTAATGGCTAGATTTAGAGAAGTTCATTATAAATTCCTGTCCACAGGAAAAATCACTGCTTTTCCTTTACTTTCACATGGCTACAACACTCAAACACTTCTGCCAAATGTATGGGTTATTCCCCCGCATCAAACAATTCTCTGTGCTACCAGCTGGGGGTCCTACAATTCCATTCAATTCTGACACTAACCAGAGTTAGCTGTTTCCCAATCCACCTCAGATACCAGTCACAAGTCTGTTTCCCTCCCTGGGGTGTGATCATTTGATGAAACAGCTCACAAAACTCAGGGAAATACTCACTTACACTTACAGGTTTATTATATAATAAAAGATGCCATAAAGGATCCAAGTGGACAGTCAGATTAAAAGATTAAGAGATACATAGGGTGAGGTTTGGAAGAGTCCCAAGGGTCCCAAGAGCAGGAGTTACCCCTGTGGAGTTGGAGCACACGTCGATAAATATCCACCAATCTGGAAACTCTCCTCCAAACGCCGTATTTTGGGGATTTTTATGGAGGCTTCATTGTGTAGGCAAAATTAATCATTAACTCAGTCTCCAGCCTCTCTCCTTTTCCTAGAGGAGCAAAGTGGGACTTAAAGTTCCAAGCTTCTAATCATGTCTTGATCTTTCTGGTGACCAGCTCCTATCCAGGAACCCACCCCAGAGTCACCTCATTATAACAAAAGACACTCCTGTCACCCAGGAAATTCCAAGAGATTTAGGAGCTCTATGTTAAGAGCCAGAAGGCCAAACATTAAAACGAAAGATGCTCCTTGTGCTCTTATCACTTAGGGAGATTACAAGAGTTCTGTGCCAGGAACTAGGGGCAGATACACACACACACACACACACACACACACACACACACACACACACACACACACACACACACCACACACATACACACATTATATATATTATAAATATTTTTACCATTCCAACCCTTTTAAAAAGGTTATCTGAATGGCAGCCCCTGACTTAATGTCAAAGTATCTATAAAGTTACAATTACTATACATTATAGTGGAAAGGATAGGAAAGGAATTTTGACCTGGCTTTTCAGCAACAAAGAATGGCAGCACACCCCTGTTTGGCATAATGAAACAGAACAGGATCATCTACTAAAAGAATGTGAAAAATGATTTGCCTGACACCCATTCTCCACCCTTCAGCTCCGAGTCCCTCATTCTCTATCCCCAGAAAAAAACTCAGGATTCAGGAAGCATCACACTCTTGTTTGTGTAACGCTGTCTTAAAGTGCGATTTCAAAATGTATTTGCTCATCTTTTTTTCTCCCCTACCATACCCATGCTCCCTAAGCTAACTTTCAAACATGTATTTTAAGTTTGTAACATCAAGAAACATAGACACAAAGAAGGGGATACTTGTAGGTCTAGTGGTCATGACTAATGGACTTTTACTTAAGGATTAGACTACATATAATTCTGCACATGTGCACATTGGCACACACACTTACACGCAGGTACCAGTGGGAAAATATTCCGGAAGGACCATGACTATGAGAATATTCCATGTGAGAGATGGAAGAAAAATCTAGAGAACCAAATGTATCTCTTTCATCTGTCTCTTGCTATGTAACAAACCAGCCCCAAACTTAGTGGCTTAAAACAAAAAGTGTTTATTAACTCTTAAGGGTTTTAGGTTGACTTGGATGAGCTGTATATCTTTCTGCTTCATATGATGTTGTCTGAAACTGTGTTCAATTGGAGGCTTGATTGGGACTGAGATATCTGACAGCTGACGACGACATGGCTAGTAGTTGTTACTGGCTATAGGCTGGGGGCTGGACTAGGGCTGGACAGCATCCCTTTCCTCCTTTCAAATGACCTCTTCTCTAGTTCCTTTGAGTTTCCCATGGCCTGGTAGTTCTAAAACAAAATATTCTAAGTTGTAAAGGCAGAACCTGCAAATCTCTTAAGAGTGCCTCAGAAATTGCATAGCATCTCTTTTGCTACATTTATCAGTAAAAACTAGTCACACAGCCAACTAGATCCTAGGAGAGGTGAAACAGTCTTTATTTATTAATGAAGGAAATAATAAAGAATTTATGACCAATTTTTGTCTACCACAGGTATCTCCAGCTGGATAGAAGGAGAAATTCTCTACAAAATTGATATAGAAGGTGATAAAAAATTAGATCAAACAGTAGTAGAAAGAAAACAAAAAGAAGATTGGATTGTGAAAAAATGCATTTTAGAAATTTCTGTCCATTTCATGTTTTTAAAATGATGTGTGCAGTGTCTTTTTCAGATATTTTCGTGTTTTAAAATATTATTACTCAAATCTAAAATGTTTACATTGTCCTGGATTGCTTGATTTACTTGTGGTTATTTTCATTTTCAGATAACTTCTAGCTGTAGGTCTGGGTTAGACTGACTGTAAGAAAAATGAATCTCAATCAATTTAAGAGGGAAACAAAATTTAACTACTGTCCATGACTTTGATAAATTTCAAATTTAAAGAACACTGACAAAGTAACTACAAAAAATTGAGAATCCTTTAAAGATCACAGTCTTTTCTTTTCAGATTTCAAGGTGCTTATCTAGCTGCTGCTGACCAAGCTCCATATTTATTTGATCAAACACAAAAGTATTGGGCTCTTCCTGCAAACTAAGACATGATTTCAAATCTCTTCTAGAATGTTTGGCACACATGGGAGAGTCCTTTGTACATAATTTATAATGGATTTTATTATGTTGTGTTTTCCTTATTTGTTGGAATCTATGTCTTTCCTCTGAGACAGTGAGCTTTCATTATTTTATGAAATCATCCTGAGGGTTAGAACATTTCTTAGCCTAGGATGTGCTGAAATGTGAATGAATAAACTTAAACATTAGGTAGGAGACAACTTAAAGATTCTGTATACCCCAGAGTTCGTGTATTTTGTTTAGAATAAATAGTGAATTTTTCTAACTATTTTTTATACTTACTATATGACAACAGAATTAACGCACACAGTCATGGTTTGGAAAGAAAAATCTCATTTCAGAAATGACTCTCATGACAGCATCAGTTTTATGACAGCAGAAACTGTTTTATTCAATGTAAGTATTCCCCCACAGAACATGTCCATGATATTAAAAATTAAAAAGACAAAACTGCAGCTTACACATCATATGTGCTAAATTAGATTTACTATTTAATTATGTTTGGCATCAACTTTGAAAATCTGGTATCTATTGTAATTCATTTGTCCATTCAACCGTTCACTTACCCAGTGCTGTCACGGTCTCTGTTGGACAATGGTTCTACAAAGAGGAATAAGACATAGTTCCTGATTATAGGAACTTTTGTCAATCAATCCACTGACTAACAAATATGCCTCCTAGGTGAAAGACATTGTTTTTGTTTTTGAATATAGATGGATTATTTTATAGCTTCAAAATATTAGTAGTAGTAATGCAAACAATAGCTAACATTATGAGCTCTGCTTTTTCCTAACATTACATTAAGTACTTGATACAGATTAGAACCAATTTATGAGGTAGATTATATTATTATCCCCATTTTACAGATTAAGACAGTATAAGAGGGGTAAAATAATGAAGACAGGAGAGTTGATAAGAAACTAATCCTGAACAGTCTACCCAAGCAATAGAAATAAAAGCAAGAATAAACAAATGGGACCTAATGAAACTTACAAGCTTCTGCACAGCAAAGGAAACCATAAGTAAAACAAAAAGACAACCTACGGAATGGAAAAAATTTTTGCAAATAAAACCGACAAAGGCTTGATCTCCAGAATATATAAGCAGCTCATAAGACTTAATAAGAAACAACCAAACAACCCAATCCAAAAATGGGCAAAAGACCTAAACAAGCAATTCTCCAAGGAAGACATACAAATGATCAATAAGCATATGAAAAAATACTCAACATCACTAATTATCAGAGAAATGCAAATCAAAACTATAATGAGGTATCACCTCACACCAGTCAGAATGGCCGTCATTCGAAAATTCACAAATGACAAGTGCTGGAGAGGCTGTGGAGAAAGGGGAACCCTCCTACACTGATGGTGGGAATGCAGTTTGACGCAGCCACTGTGGAAAACAGTATGGAGATTCCTCAAAAGACTAGGAACAGACTTACCGTATGACCCAGGAATCCCACTCCTGGGCATATATCCAGAAGGAACCCTACTTCAGGATGACACCTGCACCCCAATGTTCATAGCAGCACTATTTACAATAGCCAAGACAGGGAGACAGCCTAAATGTCCATCAACGGATTACTGGATAAAGAAGAAGTGGTATATTTATACAATGGAATACTACTCAGCCATAAAAACTGACAACATAACGCCATTTGCAGCAACATGGATGCTCCTGGAGAATGTCATTCTAAGTGAAGTAAACCAGAAAGAGAAAGAAAAATACCATATGAGATCGCTCATATGTGGAATCTAAAGAAAAAAATTAAAAACAAACAAAGCAAGCATAAATACAAAACAGAAATAGACTCATAGACATAGAATACAAACTTGTGGTTGCCAATGGGGTGGAGGGTGGGAAGGGATAGACGGGATTTCAAAATTGTAGAATAGATAAACAAGTTCATACTGTATAGCACAGGGAAATATACACAAGATCTTATGGTAGCTCACAGAGAAAAAAATTTGACAATGAATATATGTATGTTCACGTATAACTGAAAAATTGTGCTCTACACTGGAATTTGACACATTGTAAAATGATTACAAATCAATAAAAAATGTTAAAAAAAAAAGAAACTAATCCTGTATTTTAATCAAGAATTTTTTCCGTAGACCAGCTTATTCCACTATGTGAGATTTTGAATTGATTGCAAGAACATAACAGGAAGGAAAAGGAAAAGAGTTGAAACTGTCAGTCTAAACCTATAAAGGGCTCTGTGGGTTTAAAAAATAGTGACATATACCACTACACATCTATAGTACAGCCAAAATGCAGAATCCTGACCACACAAAATGCTGCCAAAAATGTGGAGCAATAGGAACTCTCCTACATTACTGGTTGGAATGCAAAGGAGTACAGCGACTTTGGAAAACAGTTTGGTGATTTCTTATGAAACTAAACATGCTGTTGTCATATGATCCAGCAATCACACTCCTTGGTATTTACACAAATGAAATGAAGACATATATATACAAAACATGCATATGAATGTTTATAACAACTGTATTTATAATTTGCTGAAACATGAAAGTGACCAAGATGTTCTTCAGGAGTTAAATGAATAAACAGACTGTGGGACATCCAGACAGTGGAATATTATTCAATTCTAAAAAGCAATGAGCTATCATGTCAAGAAAAGACACAGAGGAACCTAAAATACATTAGTACATGAAAGATGCCAATCTGAAAAGTCTACAGTAGTGTCTGATTCCAACTATATGACGTTCTGCATATATTGAGAAGATCAATGGTTTCTATCCTTCAATTTGTTAATATGGTGTATCACATTGATTGATTTGCAGATATTGAAAAGTTCTTGCATCCCTAGGATAAATCTCACTTAATCATAGTGTATGATCCTTTGACTATATTAAGTTGGATTCACTTTGCTAATAATTTGTTGAGGATTTTTGTATTTTTGTTCACAGTGATATTGGTCTCTAATTTTCTTTTTCTGTGATATCATATTAAATTCAGCACACTAGAAATAGGAAGAAACAGGAGGAAACGCCAATCTGATTAAAGGTATTTATATATGAAAATCCTTGAGCTGTCATAATACTTAATGGTGAAATATTGAATACTTCCTTCCTAAGATTTGACATAATTCAAGGTTATCTCTCATAATTGCTTTATTCATAACACTAGAGGTCTCAGACATTATAAGTCAAAAAAATAAAAGGTACATAAGACAAAATATAGAGTAAACTTTTTATTGGTAGGCAACATGATTGTGTATGTAGAAAACTATTTAAAATCTATGAAATACCCTCTAGAACTAATAAACTTAGCAATGTCAAATGATATGTCAAAATATAGAAATAAATTGTATTACTATGTTATAGCTATAAAATACAAAAATGTGATTTTAAAAGAATAAAAAATTTAGGAATAAATCTAGTGCAAAATGTTCCAAACTTTTATACTAAACAATAAAAATAAAAATGAAAGAAGTTATAAATAAATAAAGATATATACTATGTTAATGACTTGGGAAAAAACAACATTTTTAAGGACTTAATGCTACCCAAATTATTTTATGGATTCAATACACTCCGGTGAAAATTCTAATAGGCTTTCTAGAATACGACAAAGAATTCTAAAACTTATTTAGAAATGCAAAATATCTCATAGCAAAATTTGGTATTGAACAAAACTGGAATACTTACCATACCTGCCTACAAGAGTGCCACTAAAGCTACAATAATTAAGACATTGTGATATTGAATTTGATTATAGGTCAATTTATAACTGGTCAGTGTGGGAAAAGGTATCTCTTTTAATCAATGGTTTTGGAAAAATTGTATATATCAATGGATGAAATTCCAAACTATCTACTTTCATACACCAAAAAGTAATTTGAGATGTATCCTAGAGCTAAAAAGACAGCATGATGAAACTTCCTGAAGCAAAGTTAGGAGAATATCATCATGAACCTGGAGTACACAAAAATCTACTGGATAGAATATTTAAAACACAGACCATTAGATAATTCTTCAACAGATCTGATAAACACACTTCAGTATATTCATACCATAAATACTACCCATTAATAAAAATGTCAACTATGAAGCACATGACAATGTGGGTAGACCTCACAGAGATTATGCTGAGCGAAAGAAACTGGACACAAATAAGTACATATTGTAGAATTAAATTTGTATAGAGTCAAAGAACAGACTAATTAATCTTTAATTATAGAAATTATAAAATGCTTGCCTCTGCAGGTGGGAGTTGGATTGAATACAAAAGCACAAAAGGAGATTTTCCTGGAGGAAATAAAAAAAAAAATATATATATATACACATATATATATACACACACACACACATTGAGGTGATGAATACATTGATGTATAAAACCATCAAAATTCACTGAACTGAACACTTGTTATCTATGCATTTTATTATATGTAAATGAAATTTGAATGAGGAAGAATTGTCTGTTTGAAACTGAAAATCTGACAGTCGACACCTTCTTTTTGGATCTCATTATGGACACCCTGCTTTCAGGTTACCCAAACCATCTTGCTGCTTGAAGTTAATCTTATACAGCAAAATAACCAAATTCATTGGATAACACACATTTATTTGTCCAGAAATAATTATTCATTATACTGAAAATGGAAGCAATATGGGAATAAAATTATATCACAATAAAAATCAAAGCAGAATTTTAGCAAAATCATAGCTATGAGGGAAAACCAATGTGTATGTGCACACGTGTCTCTAGTCTTTATTCTGTCCCTATACCTTACACTTACTTTATAATTATCTGCATGTTAGGTAAACACATCGTAGCCTTCTACTTATATTTACAATGGCTTTGCTTTAGATGCTAGTGCAATCTAATGTGATCCAGAAAGTTCTGTGACCCTTATATACTCATTGTGAAGTGGATGTTTAATGCTACGACATGATCCTTCCTGTCCTGTTGAGCAGTGCCTCAGGTACCCAAGGGATGAGAAAGTCAAACAATGCCTGATACTCTGCCAGCTAAGACACTTGGCCCCTTTTGACTAAGTAGGTGGTTGACAAATTTTGATTTAATACTAATAAGCTTTATAACGCAGTCTCTGATTTCTCTCCCTGGGGTGTTTCTACTGAAGGGTTGACTTTTAAAAGGTCCTTCACTTAATTTGGATTAGGCAATTTGGAAGACTCAGTCACTTGAGAATTTGGGACCATGTAAAGCAATCAATAACATGTAACATTCAGCCATAAGGATGTCTATTTCTAGGTTCCAGAAAGGTGATATGCATATACTTACGTGATGTTCAGGGAAACAAGAATGGTCTCACTTGTCCAGGTGGTATATGGTGCTTAAAATAATTAACATTAGAGGGTAAGAGAATGACAGTGGCAGAAACAATGTTTTATATACACACACACAAAGAGATGTGTAATTAACATATTACCAAAATACACAATACCTTTAATTAAATTGAAAATCAATTCTAAGTCTCATTTATTTCTTTCACCTAGATGTGCACGTACCTTTTTAAAACAATATGCCTGAATATTACTTTTAGTTCCTACTTTATTTTAAATTAAACCTTAGTTAATTATAGCCTAAATAAACTCTTTGCTCTCAAAATCTATTCTAAAACGTTACACAGCCTGCAGTTGTCAATACAAATGAAGATTGTATTGAATATGAACTATTCCCCTTAATTCTTTCAAAGAGCAAATATGCAGGGGGAAATATTCAGGTCACATCATTATATATATTGTCAGCTACTATCCTCTCCACACTTGCACCATAGAACACAATCATCATTGATATTTCTGGTAATAATACAAAACTCAGCTAAAGATAAAATACTATTCTTTATTGCACTATATACACAAAGGAAAGAAAGACTGCTTGCTTTATTCTGCATCTTTAAAAATGTTTTAGTATTTTTATTGTATGAGTAATTTATGCTCATTTCTCCAAAAGAACAGTATATGATGCAGCAGACATTACTAGTTGATTGTCAAATAACTATTGTCTCTCATTGATGTCATTCACTAAAATGCTTAATAAATCCCAGATAGCATGAGGAACAGATGAAGGTCGTCATCAAAGGACAAAGAATGAAGGTTGTAAAATCTAGCAGGTTTGACCCTCTGTGGTGATAGGTTCTGCTTCACTCTCTGAGTTGATATGGTAGGAGTAGTTATAATTTTGTATCAGGTATGAATTGAAATTGGGGAAAGACTGGGTAAAGCTATACTGAAGGAATGTCTCCCTTGTGGTCTATATTGCAGCCGGTATACTATATAAATATTAAAGATTATGCAGAGATTAGTATTTTCCTATGTTTGTATTCTATGTGTCAGTTACTCTATTTGTCATGTAAAATAACAATGAACGAAGCTGGACAGGTTCTGCTGTAACAGATTACACAGCAAGGGAATGAAAAAGCTGTATTAATTGAATAATCATAAAAATAAATATTAAAGAAGAACCAGAATAAGTGTTATCAAGCAGAGGCACATGATGGTGTAACCTATCATTGTCATCAGTTCCAGTCAGAAAAGTTCCAAGAAAGAACAAATGTGCAAAGGCCCTGTTTCTTAGCCAGCAGTTAAAAAAAAAAAAGCCAAAATGTCACATTTACTGAGCATTTCCATGAATTAATGTTCTCCTGCTAATTTTAAAAACAGTAGAAAGCAATATGAATATATTTACACACCAGGGTTCCTAGCAACATTATTCACAAGAGCCAAAAGGTGGAAACAATTCATCTGCCCATCAGCGGATGAATGAATAAAAAATGGGATATATGCATATAATGGGATATCATTGTCTTAAAAGGAAAGAAATTCTGATACAGGCTGCCTTATAGATGAATCTGGAAAAAATGCTAAGGGAAGTAAGCCAGACACTCTAAAAGACAAATATTGCATGATTCTACTTGTATGAGGCACCTAGAGTATTATATTCATAGAGACAGAAAGTAGAAAGGTGGCTGCCGGGGGCTTGTGGAAGGAAGAATGTGGAGTTACTGTTTAATGAGCCCAGTTTCAGTGTGAGATAATAAACAAGATTTGGAGATGGGTGGTGATGATGGATGCACAATAATGAGAATGTATTTAATGCTGCTGAATTATATACACTTAAAATGATTAAAATCTTACATTTGATGTCATGTACATTTTATCACAATAAACAAAATACTGTAAATCACATATGTGGAAGCAGACCTGAAACTATACTGTGTGTTTCTAATCTGTTAGAAGTTTTCCATACTGATTTCTTTAAGAAGCAAATTTAGGAGTATTAATTTAAAAATAGACACTGTAGTAAGCATTAAAAACCTAAATAACATCTTAGACACATAATTGGAGATGTAATGAGGCCTGTCAGCTTACTAATGTTTGCAATTATAAAAGTAATGCTTCAAATAAAAGACAATAAACACTAAATCTATTTCTAAATAATGTGAATGCTTCTGACTGCTTCTAACACAAAAGACAGGCCTGTAAGGAGAGTGCAAATAAATACAGAGACTATATGGACTGCATGCCCACTGATACTATGAGCCTGGGTTTGAGTTATAAAACTTTATCTTTTGAAGTAAAGAGGTTTTCTAGCCCAACCATCTAATGGAACAAAATTTTAAACTACAGTATGTCACTAAAAATTAATTTGCAGCTTTAAAATCGAAGAAACTTAGAATTATGAAGCAGCATTAACAATCCCCTCATTCCATCATCTTTCCAATCCCTGTTATTTTCTTACAGGTACTGAAGAAAATTGCTTTTGCAAAGTACTGCCGTCATTCCCTTTTTCGTAGTTAAAATTGCAGTTAACACACTATATTCTAAACTCTCTTCTAATTTTTGTGTGTGTGTGCCTCTACTGTTTGATCCTCTGTTTTTAAATCCATGCCACCTTACATTTCAGCCAAGAGGCTCTCAAATTTTTTGGTTTCTGGCGTCCTTAAGAGTCTCACTGATTATTTCATATTATTCTGAGACCAAAAGAAATACCTAAGAATTTCATTGTTTAAAGTAGTTAAATCCAAACTAAAGTACTTAAATACAACAACTTAGTAGTTGTATGAAACAAGAACACACGTTAATTGAAGGAAAATACTTATCTCATCCTAAAATAACAACAACTTCTTCCCAAGGGAATGTATATGCATGCTGGGCAATACACGTATTCTTGGCATTAGATTGGAAAAGTCTAATTTCCTATTCCATATTAACGATTGTACTTGTTTTATAGTCGAAACTAAAAGAAACCCTGGTATGCAAACGATGGCATCATCAAAACGTATGCAGCATGATCTAATGATGAAACTGCAAACTACCTTGAGTTAGCTAAGTTCACATTGGTGTATGACAGATGTCAAGAATCACTGCTTCCCTCAAAAAACTTAAAATATCCAGGACATTTCTGACAGTTCATTGCATTACACTGGGCAGTCCTAATACCCAGGTCGAGATCTATGATTTTTGACCTTGCTTTTGAAATCTTTATTTGGGAAGCTTGTTGAAATACTAAAGAAATATCTTCAGTTTCCAGCGTCACCAGGGGGTTAATGTAAGTTTTCACAAATATCTGCTATTCTTTACTTAAATAAGTAAATCAAAAACTATTTAAAAAATTAATTTCTACCTCAAAATATATTTTAACTGCTTTGCATGACAGCATAGTCAAAGGAGGCAGAGTTGTGCTTGGTTCTCAAACCCTCACTGCCTTGACCTTCACCTGTGAGCAAGCTTATGACCTGTCTATTCACAATCACCTAGACTGGAACAATAGATATTTGTCATAAAATGTTCGTTTTCATGAATAAAAATATTCAGCTGGGCATTGTGTTTTCATAATTATTCATAAAGCTTCAAATAATCCAAATCTCCCTAACTCACCTAAATTTTAGTATGAAATTCTGATACTATTTTAGTTATCCATTAACTGTTGCAATTTCTGGAGCCTTCATTGTCTCATATGAGCAATAAAAAAAAAGAGGATAAATAACTTTCCAAAAAATGGTATCTCTTTTCCTGTCGCTTCAGAACACAGAAATTGTCTATGTAATAATGGTTCTTATTTTGGAATGTTTTTCTTTCACTATTAGTCTATACTAATATCTCCTTTCAATTCAGCATTACATACTTTTAAAAATCATAATGATTAGTTTCTGATTTTAACTTTGAAATGTAAAGAGTTTGGAAATTAACTGCTGCCCTTACAACAACACCAAAAATAAAAACAAAAACAAAACTGAACAAACTGAAAATCAGTAATTTTCTTGAAACTATTGTAGAACTTAGATGGCAAGGCAGACTACCATCCCACAGTTCTAAGAGGTAGGCAGATCTAGAGAGCCACAGCACAGATCTGCAGACCTGGAAGACAGACACTGGTGAGAATACATCATGGTAATTTTGGTAAATTTCTGGAGGCTGAGTGGAGACTAGCATGAAAGTGCAACTTTTAGGGGACACAGTCTTGGAGGGGCCACTACAGTTTAACAAGTTTTTCTTCCAGAAAGCCCACTAGGTTCTCACGGTGATATCTGAGAAAGATCACCCAGTGGCTCTGGCAGGGAGAGGGGAAAAGTAGTCATTGTGAAATAAACCCAGAGACTTCTCCATATCAAAGGCTTATTTTCCACAGAAAGACGCTTTATCAGAGCTTATGCCACATGGGGAAAAGACATTCCTCACACTCCAGCCCACTCTCATCTTCCTGTCTCACCAAAGGGGATGCATTTTCCAAAATATCAATTATTGGAATCCAATAGCATGTAGCTTTTACAGAGTGGCCACTTAGCAATGTGCACTTAAGATTCATCTACTTCTTTTTGTGGCTGGAGAGCTCATTTTTTTTCATTGATAAATAATATTGCATTGTACGGATGCACTACAGTATGTTTTCCTATTCCCTTATTTGTGACCATTTTGGTTGCCTCTAGTTTTTGGTAATTATAAATAAAGTTGATATAAACATTCACATGCAGGTTTTTGTGTGGGTATATTTTCAAATCAGTTGAGTAAACACTAGGGCATGATTGCTGGAATCACATGGTAAAACTATGGTTAGCTTTGTGAGAAGCTGCCAGACTATCTTCCAAAGTAGCTACACCATTTTGCAACCCTTCTGCTCTGCACCCTCCATGCATTTGGTGTTGTCAGTGTTTTCTACTTTAGCTATTCTAATAGGTTATGTAGTGATATGCCATTGTTGTCAATCTGAAATTCGTCAGTGACAAATAATGCTGAGCACCTTTTCAAATGCTTACTTCTCACCCATATATTCTTTTTGATGAGTTGTTTGTTTAGATATTTTCCCCACTTTTTAAATTGGTTTGTTTGTTGGATAAGTCCAACTTATCCATTTTTCTTTCATGGCTCATGCTTTTAGTGTTGTATCTAAAAATGTATCACCAAACCCAATGTAACAAATTTTTCTCCAATTTTTGGGGAAGGTTTATGGTTTCACATTCTACATTTATCCCTATAACCCATTTTAAGTTGTTTTCTTGTGAGTGATGTCAGAGCCATGTCTAAATTGACATTTTTTTGCATATGGATATTCAATTGTTCCTGTAACACTTGTTGAAAAAAACTCTCCTTTCTCAATTGAATTGCCTTTGCTCTTTTGTCAAATTCAGTTGGCTCTATCTGCATGGGTTTATTTCTGGGTTCTCTATTCTGTTCTGTTGATCTATGCATCTATTCTTTCACCAATACCACATTGCCTCAGTGATTGCAGTTTAAACTGACTAGTGTTAAGTTGAATTCTGAATCAAACTTTTTTTCTCCTCTTGATTTCCTTCCAAAGATTATAGTATGAGAAGGGAGTGGGAGGCAGTGGGGAAAAGGTAATTTTTCAATGCAGAAACCTGACAACAGTACCTCAGCCTGCTGATCAAGATGAATATTGACAGTGATAAGTCATGTTAACATGATATGATGAAGATGCCACTTTTGTGTTCTTCCCTGAAACTCACAAGCCCAGTCTAATCTTGAGAAAAAGCATAAGCAAATCCCAACAGAGGTGCATTCTATCAAACATTTGGTCAATACTTCTCAAAACAGTCAAGATCATCAAAAACAAAGAAACTTTGAAAAATTGCCTCAGTCAACAGGTGCCTAAGGAGTTGTGACTATTAAAAGTAATGTGGTAACCTGGACTGGTTCATGGAGTAGAAAAAGACTATTAGGTAAAAATTAAGGAACTATGAATAAAGTATGCATTTTGTTAAAAATAATATATCAATATTGGTTCATTAATAACAAATGTACCATACTACTACTGTGAGGTGTTAACAACCGGATAAACTAGGTGTGGAGTATATGAGAACTTTGTACAGTCTTTACAATTTTTAAAAATCTAAATGTGTTCTAAAATAAAATGTTTATTTAAAAATAATAATGATTTTCTATTTGAAGTAGGTGCATTATTAATATTTCCTTCAAATGAAGGGGAAAAAACAACTATTTTCACAAGATAATATAAATTAATGGGATTTTCTTCAGAAGAAGAAGGGAAGACAACATAAGCAGGTAGATAGCAAGCAAATTTTTAACAATATGTATAAATGCTAAACATTGACTGGGAAGTGTTATTTTTAAAGATGGAAATTCTGAACCAAAATTCCAACTTGGCAAACCCTTCCTTGGGTTCATATTTTCTAGTACATTCTCTGCATAGAAACAATAGCTTATGAAATAAAATACTTCTCCTAATGACCTGAGGAGTTAATTCCAAATGGAGCAAGCCTACAACTGGAAAGCAGACTTACCCTCACTCATCAACATGTTCTATATGGATTTTTATATTGTGGTTCAGAGGATGAACAGAAACTGCTTACATAATAGTCTCCTATATGTCAGTAGGAAAAATAACAAAAATAAGTTCCAGTAACAGCATTCATTTTTCATAGGCCCAGAGAATCTAAACATAAAAATAATAAGATTGTCTCAAAGGGTTTAACCACTAGTTCATTAAGATAAAGCTGCTTCTAGAAATGTGCCCTTGAACTTGAATTCTTCTGTAAATTAGAAAGTAGCATGGGAAAATACATATTTTAAAGCATTATCAATTTAATGACTATATCTAGTTATAATGATAAAATTCAATTTGACTAGAGAATGGAAAAAAATTGGTATCACAGAGTTAAACATTTAATAAGGCTCATATGCTGTTAACCTCTCTACTCTGAATACAGATGCTCCAGCATTGACATATGTATTTTTAGTTTTACAGTGAATTATTGGATAATTTTGTCATGCAGTCCTGGAGTCCAGGGGCTGTTTATTGGTTTTAGCCTACAATAATTCAGTCTGACTCTTTATTGATTTCCTTCATTCTCAGTAGTATTTCTGCTACCCTCAGAAGTCTAGAGCCACTTAAGACATTATGTACTTCCAAGCCTAATTGTCCTGCTCTTCCCTTCAGTAACCTTCATAAGCACAGCAGCAGCAGTCAGGCAGTGAAAGTCAGTTTCAAATTACTTTCTGGTTTTATTTGTTTTTTGATTTGATGTTAGCATGTTGAGACTGGAAGTAGCTTATACAGGAAAAGGCAGGAAGTGAGAACTTCGAAAATCACCAATTTCAGGAATCATGGTCTGAGGTCAAATTGCAATTCAAGTTGTTTACCTTGTATTGATTCTAAATCTGTTTGATAAAACAAACTCTTAAATTAAAACATCTTTTTTTTCTATTTTAAGCCCTGGTATGAAGGATTATGTAAAGAAAAAAACCAGAGAAAATAGTTAATTTTGGTCATTTTTTCCTACCACCAGAGTAATCCTTAGGAAAATGACTCAATTTCTATGAACCACATTTGGTTCATCTAGAAAATGAAGCATTATCATCATGATTATTTCACAAGGATATCTATAGATACTAAATAAAAAAGTAGATAGCAACTTACACTGAGTCTAGCATAAAAAAAATCCCCTGTTTCAGTAAGACTAGATTTGAATATACTCATTATCAAAATTTAGCAACATTTCTTTAGTCTGGTAACTAACTTTGAGGGTGTTAATTTCTAATTGTCGACCTCCCCAAATTCACTCACTTGGCCGGGCTTTGCTTACATATAATGATAGCATTACTGAATACCGGGTAAGATACCGGGTGAGCGTCGGAGAGTATGCTGGGTGGT
The DNA here is from genome assembly GCF_009834535.1 of Camelus ferus. Taxonomy (NCBI): domain Eukaryota; kingdom Metazoa; phylum Chordata; class Mammalia; order Artiodactyla; family Camelidae; genus Camelus; species Camelus ferus. The sequence continues at coordinate 100,837,661 of NC_045696.1, forward strand.
TTCTCACACACAGGTTTTATTTAATCTTCATAAAACCCTAGAAGTTATGTTTCTTGATCTCATTTTATGGATGAGAATTCTGATGCTCAGAGAGGGTTAGTAACATTTCTAGGCTTATACATCTCGTAGGTCGAGAAGGCAGGAGTTGGACTTTGTGACCATCTGGCTCCGAGATCCATCCCCTTTCTGGCAGCGCCTGTTATCTACATTTCCCTCTAATACATTAAGCTTGCACAGTGTATTCTTAAGTATGACTGCATGACCTGCATTTAGCAAAGTCACTTAGAAGTATAAGACGCAGAGTAAATAGTAAGGCTTAGGAGTCATTAGTCTGTAGAGACAAGGCTACAATGTGCCCTCTTGTACTTCCGTGAGAAGGAGGCCCAGTGTCATAGATGGTGACTCAGCAGGTGGTCTGTCTGATGGGTAGCAGGGTGGTTAGAGTTAGCAGTGTTTCTGAACCACTCACTATGTTACAAATAAAAAAGAAAAAAAAAAAAAAAGGTCTAGAAAACCTGCTGGGCAGTGGGACTACTAGAGGAAACATGATCAACTTATTGGTGTTTCTGTTCTTATGGGTATTTAGTAAAAGCTTAGGATGTTGTATATCTTTAAAGCTAAAAGGATGCTAGAGCTTCTTTAGTATGATTTCTTCTATTCAGGCTGAGTTAGAGGAACATGTTATTAATAATACTTCTATCTACGCATAGGGAGCTATATCTAAGCTTTTCTCACACCTAGAACTGAATAAGAGCAAGTCATTACAACCTGATGTTTCCAAGCCTTTTTATCTGTGGCTACAAATGTTGTCATATTTATATCAAACTAACAAGTGACTCTGAGCCTTTCCTTACTTCACCTACAGAAAGCCTAGTCTATTGGTGGTTTCCTTTACCCTAGAACACCCAGGGGCTCTTAAAATGAGACAGTGCAGTTCGATGCAGACCTGCTGCTGCCTGCTGGGAGAACAAGCACTTTGAAACTACTTTTGAAATGCAGCCAGGCAGTTTCAGCCACCTGACGGCTCTAATAGACTTGGTTACCTCCAAAGCGCCTCCTGTAAGTCAAGTTGAAGAGCCAGGCTTCAGACACTTTCTATCTTCTCTCTCTGGTGCAAAGTGAAACTGGAAGCATCCCCACTGTTAAGGTCACTGCAGAACCACTCTATTGGCCCCAGTTCATAAGGCTCCTGAATACACCAGCAAATAAGATGCCTGGGAAATGGTGGTAGTGAGGAGTTAAAGGATATTGATTTCTTATTATTTTCAGGGAATGCTCAAACAAATCCTAACCTCTACACATTTAAACTTGTTTTTTGGTAAGGTTGTTTCCTTTCTGACATTTATGGCTACTTTCTCATTCCTTTCCATTGACAACTCCCGTGAGTCCAATAAAGTCATCACTGATCTCTGACCCTCAATTCCAGAATATATTTTATTTGTGAAGACAACTTCTACCTACATGCTGAGGTACTTCACAGGGACCTACCTCCTCTTCTCCACCCCACATACCACTGTCTATGTCAGTGGATCAATGGGATGGTGGTAGTGGCCAAACCTCTGTTTATTTTGGTTACTAATCGAAGCACCCCTGAGTCTTATGTGCACTTGTAAATGTGTGATGTGAACAAGGGTAAGCGCATTTGACCTCTCCTCCCAGCATTCAAGCTCTAAATGCATGGATATAGTGGACAAAAGAAAACTGAGCTCAGCCTACTAAAATCAAAATCATGTAGTCTTCATCTACAAATATATAAGCAGTAGATATAAAGAAAATATTAGTTTATTATTAAAGAATCATAATTTTTAAAATAATTTATGAGTATTCATTACTTTAAAAAAAATATTTTTCCAAATAAAAAGTTGAAATTTTAAAAGTTCTCTGTTAATGCTAAAGGAAATATTATACAAATGTCGTTTGATTTTGCTTTGACAATACAGAAGGCAACTTAAGGATCAGAAACTCCAAACAGTCTTCAGTATCATTTGCAATCTTTGGTGAATTTGATTTAATGAATAAACTAGAAGAGGTCTTGAGACGTTTTTTAGGTTATAAAATCCCAGAGCCATATAAATTCTATTCCAAAAAGGAATACTAGCAGTGTTTTGCTACTGTCGTTTAGAAAACTGGCACAAGAGATATCATAATTTAGATTAAATGCCTATGTAAATAATAGCTTTTTATTATAACTCATAAACATGCTTCTTATTTACTATAATATGATATAAAGCCAACAACATCTAGGTTATTTTTCTGGTCTCCTGAAGTGAAATTTTATTAGAGATTAGATAGAAAATTCTACCACTTAAATGGTCTCTCTTAAGAGGGACATATTTCTTTACAGAATATTATTGGTCCAAGGACAGCTTAATGCTTTAGAATATAAATGTTATAGATATTTTTAAAATAGGACATTCGTTCTTGACAAAGTCAGAAAACATGAAATTTCAAGACTGTAACATGCTTGTATTAAAGTGAAGGCTAGAGACATCAGAATTCAAATTGCTTAACCTTCATCACAGTGAATTTTGACTGGCTAGAATCCAAGTCCTCTCTTCTCCAGTTCTGTAGAATTTCTACTGTGCTAGGTTCTTGCAATATTTGTGCTTCAGACTAACATAAAAGAATAAAAAAAATAGGGCAAAGTATACTTTAGAGACTGTAGTTCCAACACTCTTTTCCAGAAGTCCCTAATGCCTCAAATTACCATCAGTCAATAATTCTCAACAGGGGCAATTTTAGCCACCGGGAGAAATTTGGCAATGACTGGAGACATATTTAATTGTTACAAATTAAACAATTGTCAGAAAGGAGAGGAAAAGGGTTGCTACTGGCAACTCTTGGATGCTAAATATTTTAGAGTCCACCAGACAGCCCTTACAACAAAGATGTTTCCGGTCTCATGTGTAAATAGCACTGAGGTTGAAACACTCTGCCCTGGTTTTCTCCACTTGAATTCTCAGGTGTCAAATGACAAATAGATTCCATCTCCTGTGCCAACTTCGGTTACTCAGTAGTAACTACCTGGAAGCACTTGTTGGGAACAAAAACAGCACACGTGTCCAGGCTGCTCAGAGAGAGGGGAAGGGTTCTCTTATGCATTTGCAGCTTAATAAATATACGTATATTTTTAACTTAATGTGATGGTTTTTTCACAATGTTGAAATTGGAGATTGTCAGTACTCGTCATTTTTTAAAAACCTTTGTCCTAAATTCAATCCCTAGAGATTCTTTTTGTGACATTGTATTTTAAATCAGCATTTATGCAACTCTTCTGGTATACATGGTTTTATGTGGATTAGGGAATCATTTTTCTCCAATTCTCAGTGATGAATGGTGTTTTATTTTTTCAAATATATTTTTATTTAAAATTTTTTTCATGTGTGGGAGGTAAGTATTAGATTTATTTATTTATTTATTTGGAGGTACTGGGGATTGAACCTAGGACCTTGCGCATGCTAAACATGCCCTCTACCACTGAGCCATAATCTGCCCCACTACAAATGTATTTTTATAGTGTCATGGATTGATAATTAAAAAAAATTAATGAAAGTAAATAATCAGAGAAATATTTCTTTAAAAAATACAACCATTAGGGAATTTTAAAAATTATTTGAGCCAACAAACTTTAAAACTTGCCCTGTCAATTTATTACAAAAGTTCTAAGACACTCTCAATTATTTTATTTATCTCCATGAGATTGGGTAACATCTCTTATGGATGGGCAAGTGTATGAGGAGAGCAGTTGGAGTATCCTCAACTGTATTTTTTAAAAAATCTGCTTCTTTTCTTCATTCAACAACCATTTAGTCTAGGCCTTTACACTGAAGTAGGCTCTAGGAATACAGAGATAAAAGTCAGTCTCAAACTTCATGGAATACTCAAAAAAAGGAAAAAAAAGAAAGAAAGAAAGAAAGAAAGAAAGAAAGAAAAGCTCATTGATACAAGGAACAGATCTGTGATTGCCAGAGGCAGGGGAAGGGAGGTGGGGGAAATGTATAAAGAGCTCTAAAATATAAAAAGATTTAAAAAAAAAAAGGCCAAACCTCCTATAATTGGATAAATATACTGCTTGCCTTGTGACTTCAATCCCTCATGATTCTAGGAATGTATCACTCATTTATCCCCCTCAGTTTTTGTTCCTTGAGCTGTAAATCCTTTCTATGTACTCTCTACCTTTTTAAACTCTGTACATGATCCAAAGAGCAGTTTCAATTCCATCTCCTTAGGAATTCTGCTCTGCCTCACTTGAGTACTTATTTAACAATCTTTCCCCCAAATTCCCACAGCACTTCTAAAATGAGCCATAAACGAAAAGCAAAACAAAACTTGTTGAATGAATGAATAAACGAAGATATTCTTCTCATCTCTCAGTGTACCCCCACAAAGAGTGTAATTTCTATATGATGTATGTGTGCGGAGCAGCCCACTTTCAAGGCTCAGAGGACCCCACATCTTGACCTATCACTCCTTTGATTAGCATAGGTACCATGAAGCTTGAGTCCCAGATTTAAAGTTCAAAAGGCAAATTGGCTTAGTATAAAGAAAGTCTTTCTCAGAAAAAAGAAAGCAAGAAAGCAAGAAAGAAAAAGAAAGAAAGAAAGAAAGAACAAACGGAAGAAAGAAAGGAAGGAAGGAAGAAGGAAAGAAAAGAGGAAGGAAGGATGGAAGGATGGAAGGAAGTCTTCCTCTGCCCAACGCCTGGAGCATCATTTTAGTTCGCTAAAAGGCAACACATAAAGATCTCGTGAAGAATTTTTAAAGTACAGGATGAGATTAGAACCTAAGAGATTTAAAGGCAGATAGATAGACCCCTATCTGAAGGGACAGAGCAAGCAAACCCTGTTAAGACTTGGATCTTTAACTGAGCAAATCCTTTGGACTCTGAGTCAGTGTGGGATAACCTGTGCAAGTGAAAGAGAGGATTTTACAGTCCATTAAGCTGAGTAGGGGACAGGGAGGAATTCTCACTCTAGTGGAGAAGCCAGATATACAATTTCAATAGAAGTAGTGTCCAATAGCAGATATTAGTCATTATGGGTAATGGGAGTGTAGAAGATGCCTAGAGTTTCCAAGTTTGAGAAGATTGTGTCACAAATATTTCTCTAGTGAAGAAACCATTTATCAACTTAGGGACAGTACTTTTTTGCCGCCAACTTCACTCCAGAAATATTTTGTTGAATACACATGTAACTCAACTGAGAAGGTGAAAACTATTTGTGTGTATTTACAACACAGCAAGATAATAACTGGCCATGACTGTCACTTAAGTCATTTATTCTCCTTTAACTACATTCCAGGCTCTTTAAATGCATTTGAAGCCCAATGATTACATGAAATAGTAAAATGGCAAGTGAACTTGTAGGGACGAATGTGTTTCCAATCCATCTTTGCCGTAGCCGGTAGCTGTCATTCTGACATTGAAACTAGGACTTGATACCCATGACAGGCAAGATGCTTAAAGGGATGTTTTGCTAGAAGTATTGCAAAATGATGATTCAGGTGGTTTTAAAGGCTTATTATCATCCTCAAAATGAAGACCATTTATCATTTCTGTACTGATTTAACCCTGAAAGCTAAAAAGAAATGTATGTCCCTTTCTTGCTTCCAATTTCCTCTCCTTATCTTTAGTAGCTACCTTCTTGATTCAATTCATCTTTTTGATGACTTGTAATTTGAATAGCTAAACAGTAAAACTCTGACTCATTTTCCTTGTAAAATATGTTGGTTTTAAATTTCACATGTCTGAATGAGGCTGAATAGCCTTTGAAAAATGTGTTCTGGACTCAGGACATCATAGGATTACTGCAGTTATGAGATACTGCCACCCTGTAGTTCTGAAGCAAATGCTGTTAATTGCCATTGTACAGTACATTAATTGTACTTTAGTTTTGATCTGATATATCATTCAATAGGTTTAGGAAACTAGGATTGTAAAATTATTTTTTTAAATTGATAGGATGGTTCTCATTTCTCTTCTCATCGCCTTCAACTGCATTAGAACAAAAAAGAAATAATATTACATGTAAGAAGAGAATTCCATACAAATAAAAGAGAATTACATGCAGAGAGATGATTACATCAATGATGGTAAGTAATTAAATAGATAGTCCAGTTATTCTAATGTCAGATCAAATGTACAAACATAAGGTGGACAATAGAAAATGAAAAAGTGAACATCTGAATAACTGACTACAAAAATGCACCTTGTGTACACTCATTGCTTGACATCTAAATTTTACTAAGATTCTGCATAGTTGTTTACATGCAAACTTTAACTGTAGGTTACGTATTGATTTACGATGCACACGGTGTACTAGAACAACCTTTCAAGCTACGTGACTGGATAATTCATTTGTTTCCTCCCCCAGGTTTGTGATCCAGGCTTAGAGGCTAGTCCCAGGTAGAGGGAAATTAGAAGACAGATGGTAGTAAATCTGATGGCTACCCATTGCTGGGTATGATAGTTAAGACGTTAGCTGCAGAAAAAGAGAACTGCTGCTGCTACCCAACTCTGAGTGTTTGTCCTGATAATCCACCAAAACACATTGTGCCTTGTTGGTTGTGGCTACCAGTAGGGAATGGGATCCTGACCTTCAGGCTCCATGGTAGGATCCTACTTCCTATTGCCTGAGGCCAGATTTCTCTAGGATTGCTGCTTCTCACCTACCACTATCACCCTGCTCAGCCCCTTCCTCTTTTGAACATGTGTAGGTCAACAGTTTGCCCCATGTTTCTCTTTTCTCCAAGAACAAATGATGCCTGGCTCTTCTCACATATGATAGCATTTCTTTTAGAGATAAAACCTTTTTTGTTGTTGTTGCTGTATTCTAACTTTTTATCTTAAATTAGTTTAAGGCACAAGAAGTCAGAAAAATAGTACACAGTTCTTATGTACCTAGTATCTAACTTCCCCCAAAGACAATATCAAACATAGCCATAGAACATTGTCACAACCAGGATACTGACTGTTAACTACTAACTTAGATATAGATCTTATTCAGATTTCACCAGTTTTTGCATGCACTTTTGATATTTAGTTCTATAAAAATGTATTGCATGTATAGATTTGAGTAACCATGACCACATTCAGAATACTGTTGTTCCATCACCACCAACAAGCTTCCTTAAGTAACTCCTTAATAGTCACAGCCTTTTCCAATCCAAAGCCCTTAAAAGCAATACTCTATTCTTCATCACTATTTTGTCACCTTGAGAGTTCCACATAAAAGGAATCATGCAATAAATAACCCACTGAGATCAATATATTTCATTCAGCATAATAATACCTTTGAATTCCACCCAAATTTTTGCTTATGTTAATAGTTTATCTCTTGTTACTGAAAGATACTATTCCATGTTATGTATGTAAATATTACAGAAACTGACATACTGTTTTCCCAAGTTGTAGTATTATTCTGTCTTCCCATCAGCAACAACATATGGGAGAGCTATCTGCTCCACATCTTCACCAGCACTTGGTATTGTCAGTAATTTTTATTTTAGCTGTGCTGATATGTGTGTAGTAGTATGCCATTGGGATTTTAATTTGTATTTTCCTAATGGTTAATAATATTGAATACATTTTCATGTGCTTATTTGTCATCTATATATTTTCATTTGTGAAGAGGCTTTTCAAGTCTTTTGTTCTTTCTCTCATTGAATATGTTTGTTTTCTTAATATTGAACTTAGAGACTTTTTACTATGTTCTCGATAGAAGCATTTTGTTGGATGTTATTTTTTACAAATATTTTCTCTTAGTCTGTGGCTTGTTTTGCATCTGTGTCACTTGGTCACTTACAGAGAAGCAGATACTAATTTTGATGAAGTCCAATTTATTTTTTTTCTTTTATGGACTATGTCTTTGGTGGTATGTCTAAGAATGCTTCTTCTAATATCAAGTCACAAACATTGTCTCCTATATGTTTTTCTAAAAGTTTTATAGTTTTATGTTTTATATTTAGACTTAGAACATTTTGAGTATTGCTGGTTCTTTGGAATTTTGATTAATTCTAAGTTTTTCTTTTAATATGTCACCAAGGAATGGAATTCCATAAAACAAAAATAAATGTAATTTGTATTCTGTTTTGCAAAACACTGTAAAATTCATATTCAAACTTGGTAATCTTGTTTTTATGTCTATAAACTGTGAGTCTAGAATTTATTTATTTTTGTTAAACCAGCAATCTTACAGATTATAGACTATTTACATAACTAAGTATGAATAATTTAAAATGTGTGGGTAAACATGTGTAACTGCATCTCAATATAAAATTACATTGCCTAACTTTGTGTATATGGTTTCTATGATAAAATAATTATAGATTTGCTTCTACAGATTTAATTGCTTGTGTACTAAGAAAAGTTAAAAATTCAAAGAGAAACACTTAATGGTTTGCTTATCAACTGTGATTAAAATCTTAATTGACTTGGAATTTTCTTTGACTTTTAGTATCTTAAAAATTTATCATCCAACAGTACTAAATGAAATGGCTGAATGATTAACTATATCTTGTAACTTGTTAAGTTAATAAGCCATACATTCATTTATTTCTTCACTACCTGTATTTTAAAATTGGGTTTATATTCCTTAGCCTTTATTATTTAACTTAGCCTTTCAATAGCAAAGGATGAAGCAATGAAAATTAAACTTACTGAGTGCTTCTGTGCCAGAAATGAAGCTCTCTCTAGCCCACTTCCCCATGCAGATCACAATCACATTTAATCCTCAAAACAACCTAAGACTTTGGACTCACTTTTCAAAAAGAAGCAATTAATTTCCAGAGAGATTAAGTAAATTGCTAAAGAGTATCAGTGGGTAGCATCATCAAGGTTTGAAAACAGTTCTGTGTAATTCTTGAAACCTCTGCTACTCACTTAAGATACTTAATATATCAGATCATTAAAAAAATCTAATTGAGATAATAGAGTGAAATGATATTATCTTTAATGTGCTATGAAATTTGAAGAAAGCACACATGAAAAATCATTTACTGCTGATGTTCTATTTCCTTTAGTTCATAAATTACTGACAACTACATTCAGTTGAGAACTTGTATTTTATTACATTAAAAAATACATAACAGAAATATAAACATCACGATAAAAACGGTGAAAAATTTGAACAGGCACTTATAAACAAAGGTATACAAATGTGCAGCAAGCACATGAAATATGTTTAACATCGTTAGAGAAATCAAAATTACGAGATGATGCTACTCTTTCTAGAAAAGTTTAAATTAAAAAAAATTAACAAAATCAAGTGCTGGTGAGCTGCAGAATTGGACCTCTCATCTACTACTGAAGAGAACACTGACTTTGGCAACCACTTTGGAAAATGGTTTGGCAGATTCTTTTTTTTTTGGTCAACTAATCTTCGACAAAGGAGGTAAGAATATACAATGGAATAAAGACAGTCTCTTCAGCAAATGGTGTTGGGAAAACTGGACAGCAGCATGTAAAACAATGAAGCTAGAACACTCCCTTACACCATACACAAAAATCAGCTTGAAATGGATCAAAGACTTAAACATAAGACAAGATACAGTAAACCTCCTAGAGGAAAATATAGGCAAAACATTATCTGACATACATCTCAAAAATGTTCTCCTAGAAGAAATAAAAGCAAGAATAAACAAATGGGACCTAATGAAACTTACAAGCTTCTGCACAGCAAAGGAAACCATAAGTAAAACAAAAAGACAACCTACAGAATGGGAAAAAATTTTTGCAAATGAAACCGACAAAGGCTTGACCTCCAGAATATATAAGCAGCTCATACGACTCAATAAGAAAAAAATAAGCAACCCAGTCCAAAAATGGGCAGAAGACCTAAACAAGCAATTCTCCAAGGAAGGACATATAAATGATCAATAGGCACATGAAAAAATGCTCAATATCACTAATTATCAGGAAATGCAAATCAAAACTACAATGGCAGATTCTTATAGAATTGACTCTATTCTGATTACATGAAATAGTAATTCTACTTCTGGGTTTTTATTAAAGAAAGATGAAAATACACATCCATATAAAAAGATGTAGGTAGGTATTCATAACAGCTTTATTCATTATAATGCACTGGCAATTGTCCAAATGTCCAGCCAACTAGAGAGTAGATAAGCAAAGTGTGGCATAGTCATACAACAGACTAGTACTGACAATGAAAAGGAGCAAATTATCGACACATTTGACATGGATGAATTGCTAAAAACACTGCTATGCAGTGGAAGCCATGGGCAAAAGAGTACACACTCTATTGTTCAATTTATAAGAAACACTAGAAAAGACAAAAATCAACTGTAGTGTCAGAAAGCAGATCAATATTCGCCTAGAGCCAGAGTTGAGGAGGGGACTGACTGGATGGGGCTGTGTGGGAACTTGTAGCAATAGCCCATCACTCAATACTTTGTGATGATCATTACACATATGTGTGACTTTATCAGCATACATTAAACTATGTGCTAAAAATGAGTGCATTTTATTTTCTAAAAATTAATTCCCACAAAGTTTATTTAAAAATATGTCAACCAGATGAAATTAAAAACAAAAACAAAAAACACTGCAGAGTAGTGCCAGTTACAATAGATGGAAGGGCAACAGGTAATGATATAAGCTTGAGGAGAAAAGGTGACAGTTATGTCTACACTCAAGGCAGTGAAAGTAGAACAAAACACAGAAGAAAATGGATTTTTTTCTCTGTAGAGGTTACATCTGAGTTTTCCTCTAAAGATAAGAGTAGAAATAAGAATGGCATGAAAATAGTAAGTGGAAAATTGACATCTGCAGGGCTCAGAAATTGTAACCTTCACTGTAAATAATAGGGCTCCACTGATAAGAAATTGGAAGTAATTGAACTGGAGCAATAATAGAAAGAATCATAAAAAGAAAATGGGCACCCAGATCTGGGTTTTGCCATTTACTGTATGTGAGTCTTTGAAGAAATAACTACACTCTCTATGATTCAGTTTTCACAAATTAAATTAAAAAAGAAAAGAAATGTGAGGCTCTAAGATCATGCTATAGGATTATTGTAATGATTAACTTAGGTATCGATGGCATTTCTGGCTTAGTGCCTGGAGCTTTTTGACTCTAAAAATATTGTCGAATATAAGAAAAGCCTCATGTCACTAATGAGTATTATAAATACAGTTTTAATAAATATTAAAGTTGTTAGATTACATTCACTATAAAAATGAAACAAAATAAAATTTTAAATGATATATTCTACAACAGTATTTTCTCAACCACACACTAATATTATGAGCATCTATGGAAAACATTCCAGAAAACATAAAATATGTTTGACAGTAAGCTTAATAATTATATATGTCAAAATAACTTATGTAGTGAGGAATCATCTATTATTCCTATTACACATTATTAGAATGATGTGTTATATATTGCAGGCATGGAAATTAAACAAACAACAAAATTTTTACAATGAAGATAAGGACAACTTATTTCTCCAAATGTTAATGTATTTTGGTATGACCCTAAGATTACACAGGTAAGAGGCACAAGCTAGGAAAAAAAGGTAATAAAATAAATTTAAAATAAAAAAATTGGTAGAGAGGACAAAAATACTAAGAAAAAAATGAATGAAAAGTACAACCATCAAATAAATAGCAAAATAAGAAAATCAACAACATAAAAGGATTGTTGAAATAGCAAAATTGCAAAACAAAATGAGTATTTCTCACATGCAGATACTGATTTATGACACAACTTATCCCTCTGTTGAGAGATAGGAGAGGAAGGGAGGAAGAGAGAAAAAGAGAGAGAGAGAGAACAGGGGAAAATGAGATGTATAAATGCAACACTGACCAGACATCTGACCACAGAGGATTGAAGTGTCTATTGTTCTACACAAATGCTACAAAAATAGAGTTAGATTCACAAGGAAGAAAAGAAAAAAGAACACTTTCATCAAAGACAATGGCTATTAGGCAAGACTAAGAGTGATATGAAAAGATATCTCAGGAGAGGAGCAAGATACAGATGGAAAAAATAAAAGACTAGCAAACCAGTTTGTTTGAAACAAGTTTTTCATAGGGGGAGGTAATTAGGTTTTTCTTTTATTTATCTTTTTAATGGAAGTACTGGGGAATGAACCCAGGACCCTTTGCATGCTAGGCATGCACTTTACCACTGAGCTATACCCTCCCCCTTTGAAACAAGTTTTTAAGAGAACCTGAGTACTATTTCAAAAAAATTTTTGAATACAGATTTTTGAATAACTTGGATGAAGACCTGCTGAGGAAATAAAGCTGTCAGACATAGGAGATGATGCACATAGTAAAAAATCAGTGACTTACAGCCGAAAGTGAGGGACCAGAACACAAAGTCTCCTCCTAAGTATCATCTAAATCCATCAATATCCTTTGAAATGTTAGCAAATCAAGTCACATACAGTTATATACGGACCAATAGACTAAAATACTGCCCTCGTGCCAGGCCCCTTTCTCACTTGAGTCACTGTTCTTTCCTACTACAAAGGAACTGAAATAGTTGCTGAGGGAGGTCTAGGGTAACTGAACTGCTTGGTTGGCTTTGATGCTCAAAACACATTTGATTTTTTATATTCTCCCAACACTCTGCTTCCCCTTTAAAAGAAAGGATTAATAAAAGACTTTGTGAACAACAAGCTTCCCAGAAGAGTGGGGAGAAGAAAGTAGGCTTTTATAATCCAGCTTACCTTGCTGTACACAATAAATATACTCAAACATTTAATGATTCGCTATATTTCTTACACATTTACTGATAAATTTCATTTGCAGTGAATAATACCTTCTATACACTATGAAGTCAGAAGTCTTTACTATTCACTTATGGTAAATGCTACTTTTTTCAAATATATCTTCTTTATAGATCTGAATTTTCATATATTTTACTAGATTTTCAAGAGTGGACTATATCTGTCAGTTGTGAAATACTATGCTAAATCAACAATTGTAAAAAAACTTCCTTGACCAAGAATAATAAAAATTCTTATTGTGGATTTAATCAATTTGAGAGGTATGGGATTTCCCTAAAACTTCTGTCTTTGAATGAAGGCTTTCCCCTGGGTTCCTCATCCTGAAGCCTTGTTCCCTGCATCATCCTGGCAGGTGAGCAGTCATAGAATCTAAAGAACTAAAGAGACCATCCCCAGTGGTCTCTAGAGCAGATGCCAGTTACCAGGCTGACACAACTGGGTAAAGGGGAACTCTGTGAGGCATTTCTATGTTATTATCTAGAGAGTTGTATCTCATTATTTTCAGAACTGTATGGGTGCAACCAGATAAACGTAACCACTTCCTTATTGCTGTGCAATCATATTCTCTACCAAATATCGCTTATTTCAAATGATGCTTCAGAAACATGGTTGTACATGATTCTTTGTGCTCATTTGTATGTCTCTAGAATATTTATTTTAAATGTAGAAGTATTTTTAATCTCCAGAAAATATATTCTTTACAGCAGCAACAGGAAAATAACACAGACACACTAAAATAGGTATGTAAACAAATACTTAATGTCAGTAGGTGTATGCTTAAGGAAGAGAAAATCGTAAGGTTATAGAGTGGGGTTATCCAATGGTAGCCATTAGCCATGTCCTCTGTACTCAAGCGGAAAAAAAGAGGGTTTTTGTAGACAACTGGCCTCTCTCAGCACAGTAATACTGCTAAAGATAATTGTTCAGAAGGACAATATGATCAAAAAGGATTCAAGGCAAAAAATATAGAATGAAATAAAAGTGATATGAATTTCAATAAAATGTATGCTCCATTCAAGAGATGAAAATGATTCAAACACTGGAGAACTTAATAACCTGATTTCCTTTAGATACAAAACCACAAAACTATACATAAAAGGCTGACAAATTCAATATACTTGTCTGATAAAAAATGTCACAAACAAAAACAATAAGTGACAGACCGGGAGAAAATATTTGCAACATATGCTGCATTTAAAAGATCTTATCCACAATATGTCAATGTTCTTATAAATGGAAAATGAAACAAAACTAAAGGAAACAAAAATAGAGAAGCAAAGAAGAAAATATTTGCAGATAAACAGAAATTTTATTAAAGAATAACAATTTACCAATAAATGTATGAAAAGTTGGTTAAATCCAACTTTAATTCTACATCTAAAACTAATCCTTAAACCTAATTGTATAATTAGTCTAGGTTGAGAGAGAAGGCAATTTGTACTGTATCTTAAAGTAAATTACTAGTGTCTTGATTGAGACAGAATATGGGGTATAGAATAAGAGAAGCTAACATCATTTTCTGAGAATTTTTATTACTTGGAATCTGTGAAGAGTTAGAAGATAAAATTAAGCTAAATTGCTACTTTATAGCTCTTATCTTTAGGATTAAACAGAAAGATGAAGCTCAAATTTATCAAACCTCTAGGGGATAAGTCTTAAAGATTGGTAATATTTCCTTTGTATTTTTCCCTTTTTTATAGAAAGGATATACTAGATATATATTTGAAAGTGGTATTATAAGCCACATTTAAAATTTATGAATTGATATTTTCATTGTAGAATATTTCTATTGACAATGTAAACTATTCTACTTAGCACTGTTGAATTACTTTTACCTTGAATTCCATTTTCTTTGACATTATACTGCTGGAATCTGAGAACACAAGAATATCTTTTCCTCGCTGAGATTTTAAGAGTTACGAAATTAATGTTCTTTCAAAAAATATGTGTGACTATTCTCTTAAAGTTCTGGATAATAAACTAGGCTGATTCCTTTAGCTATGTCAGAATTCTTCTGCATAATATTTTCTAGAAGATTTTGTTCTTAATACAGATGTGTATGTTATTCAAAGTAGTTTATATCACTGAATATTTTCATAAGCATATGACCTACCCTTTGCTATTGGAAACAAAGAAGAAAAGAACTAAAAACTGAAAACATATATATGTTAAAAGCTTAATTCGTAGTTAAAGAATCTGAGTATATAGTGCCTAATTTCCAAATGTGTGATAATTTGACCTTTTAAGAATGTTGAATTCACTTTGCCTTAATTTAGAGTCTTAAATTTTTCATTTCATAAGATTAGATGTCTTCCTTAAAGGTGGAGCCAATTGTGATATCATGGCATGACAGATTTTCATTCTTGTTTTAACAATAGTCATCTTTTTTATTAATAACTCCTAATCCATTCACTTTTTGACCTCTCACGTGGTCTTTGGGGAGTGCTGCTATCTTGTCATCTGTCTAAACTGTCACTGGCACTGTGTGGCTGCATGTCCAATCTCATCTCAGAAATGTACCCTCTCTCTTATCCTCAGTGGCCCCTTTACTTTAACTTGTTAACTTGTTTTCTTTTCTGAAGATGGGCCCTGGGTCTGATGTTAACAATTATTTTGCCACAGTCACTTCTGTATCATTTTTCCTTATCAGTGCTGTAGAACTGATCAATGTCCCAGTCCCCATATCCCAAGACTAATTATCTTACAGTAATCTAAATTGAATTACGTTTGCTATCTCCTAGTACAACTTACTAAAGAAAAATATTGTGAAAACTTCACTATTACTAGCGGATATAACATTGAAAGTAGGAGAAAAAAAACAAATTTCTTAAAATTGAATTTAAAATGTAGTATGGGACAATTATACAGGCTCATATCACTAAAAAAGTTTCTGTGTAAGGAGCATTTTTGTATCTCATGATTCTTTTCATCTGTGAGGTAACCTTCAATACTAGGCACTATACACTATCACCCTTATTTCGCATAAAGCTTTTTTGGAGCTATTTATATTGTCTATCTATAGGTAGACACCTCTCAGAATAGCATGATGCAAATATATATTGGAAAAACAACCAATCTCCGTTTGACCCTAAGCTTTTCATAAGATTCATGTGTCCTCATATGCTCTATTCCATTGATTTAACTTTCATACTCTATGTCAATATGTATCAATGTGTGACTTATCGAGTGTTTATAAAGAATTACTTGAGGAGTTTTCCAAATTCAGCTGTCTGATTTTAACATCTGTCCACGTCTCAATGATTCTGATTCAGTAGGTCTAGAGTAGGGCTTGAGGATATGCATTTTAAAACGTCTCAGAGTATTAGGTACATTGACATTTGAGGGCTGTTGAATTACCAGTCAATTTATTCAGTTACATAAAAGAATTGCTTCTAAGGCATAAAACAAACCATTGTGGTAAAGGGGTATATTAAGCCCTCTATTATTTTTTTTTAACTTGAAAATAAACTAGAACTTAGGCTTTAGTGACATTTAATGCATAAAGTAGAACTGATCTCTTTAGGTAGTCACATGGACTGTTTGTTGGTATGCGGGATTCCCTTAAGGGAGTATTGGGTTTCCACAAGGCAGAGGGACTGTGAGGGCCATCTTCCCTCACTTTCGGCATGCTATGTTATAAGGCAGTTTCTATGTATCCAGATACGATGGTTTACAGATTATGTTTTTATTATTAACCAATTTATAAAATGGAAAACTGACTTACAATCTTCCAGCAAAGAAACCAGTAAGAAAGGATAATAATAACTATTTTAGAATATGTTACCTGTTAAAAGAAATGGCAGGGGCAGTGTTTCTTATTGGACAACCACTAAAAGAGGAAACAAAACCCAATGGTAGTATTTCTGAAAAACATCAAAGCTCTTCTTTTCATGTTTCTTACTTGATAATGGAAGAGAAAGGCTGTGTACCACTTCTAAAATATTTTCTTCACTGAAGCAGTAAAATTAGCTAGAATAATACACAGAAAACAAAACAGAAACAAATAAAAATGCATTATTTTGTCAGTATGCTCTGTTGATAGGTGCTAGAGTGTATTATTGATGATTTAAAGAAACAAGTTTTAGGGAAATTATGCACTGTGGGAGGTTTACTGTGGAGTTACCTGACAGTCCAGATATTTCTAGTGTGTCTCATTTCATTTTCTAGACTTTGTTTCACAAACTAATACATCCAGCAGTGCTTTTTGTAAGCTGCTAAAGGAAAAATGCACTGGAAATGAATGTCTTTTAAAGTAAATAATGCTTTTAAAATATTTTTGGAAAAAGCTAAATGTTCCAGGCTAAGAGTACAAACATTGCACCATGCGTAAATTTTGCAATATTGTTTAGAGAACAGCTCTTGTTCCTTTATATAGATAGAAACCAAAGATGCACAAATTATACATGTCAATATCCATATAATTAATTTCACAAAATGAGAACTTAAAAACATATAGTAGATATTTGTAATATTATAAGGACATACAGAATAGCTAAGAAAATCTTTTTAACCACAGAGAAGTATGCTGGTTATCTTCCAGCAAAGTAGTTAAAATAATTGAGTACAAATGTCTAGCATTTTTTTAAAACAAATATAAGTATTTCATATTTGTTGACTTCTTTTGATCATAAATATCTGTTAGTATATTCCTTGGTAGAAATTTTTGAAAATATAAATACAATTTAAAGGTTATTATTTGAAATTGGATGAAAAAATAATGTTTTGTGAAAGAAGTCTCTGTTAACGAGAAATATTTTGATACGAATATTTCAACGTTTCCCAACATTCTATCATTTTGCTACCTAAAATGTGTTTGATTTAAAATAATACATTTAAATCTATGCTCTTAAAAAAGCTGAAAACATATTCTAATCTATTAAAATGTTTCAAAATTAACATTTTCAATAGACTCTGAAGCAATTTGTTATTTATATAAAATACACATATTTTCAGATTAGTTTATAAGAGCAACATCAAAGAACGTAAGATTTTGAGTTAATTAAAAAAAAAGGCTTTACATACTTATACATACAGATTGAAAAAATAATGTTTCTAAGTTTAGCCAATACTCTTCTATTTGTATATACTTGTGAACATTATACATTTTTGCAAAGTTTCATTTCAGGTATCACAGGTATCTGGTTGTATTAGCTACAAAACCAATTCTCAAAATAAACTAAACTTAAAAATAAAACTTCAAGTTACTTTTCCAATGTGTTAAACCTGAATATTCAGAAATAATAGCACAAATACAAATTGCATTTTTCTATGACATACTAAATTATCTGTAATGTAGTAAAGACCAAAGGGTTTATAAAGTTAATACATACAAACAAAATCACTAAGTAAAATGTTGCTTGTTTTACTTTGATTCATACACTTTGGTTTTTACTTTTTTGTGTGTAATAAAAAATTATTAACAGAGTGAAGTATATATACCCTTCAAATTGTAAACAAATAAATACACATATATTAGAGAGTATGAAAATTTTTTAATTGACAAAAGCATAATTGAAAAGTTTCGAGCCTGCGGACACAGACTACTGAGCTCATGAAAAGCTCTTTTTAAGCCATAATGGGCAATCCTTCGATCATTCATTCACTGATCCCACAGGAGCGTGTATAAGAGAGGTGGATGGATTATTGTTATTAAAACCAGAAGAAAATCAGTGATGTGCTGGCAAAGGTTTAGAATCAGGATGGGATGGGAAGAAGCTCTGATTTGTAGTGTTTGCTGATTTCCTTAATGAAAATACCCCTACTACAGCTGATTTCAGACTACAGCAAGGACCTCATGTGGGGATGGGAATTTATGTGCACAATCAAATCCTGGGAACTGTTACTGTTACCAGCTGGTCTAAACACCACTGGATTAAAGCTCATGTTCTGTTGGCAAGAGAGTATTTCACTCTCATTTGTCAAAAATTATTTGTAAAATTCCAGTAAATATACTCCTCACTCAAACTTTCTTGTCTTTTAAATATTTCCCTAAAATATGGAATAAGTATTCGGAATACGTTTGTTTAGTAAATGGTGCTTTTCAATTGTAATCATTTTCATTTTCACATTCTTAAATTTAACAATGTAATCTCTAGGAACATGTGTTTTCTATGTTCACTAGGAAAAAGGGTAGGATATGGAGAGTGAGAAGGAAAGAGAGAGAAGTTATACTTCTGCAGTAGAGAAAAGAGATGCTTTAATGCAATGTAAAGATGTTCCTCAACAAAATTAGCTTAAATGGTTGAATAAGAAATCCCTAAGAAAACTGAATTTGGCATACATAAACTTCCCATCATGATAGTTTTACAAAAACACATGTAAAAATAAACACACATACACACATACACACACTCAACATGCTCAATTAGAGAATAGCTATTAAGTGTCTCGAGTAAGTTCCCTCAGAACAAATCAAAGATTGAAAGCACTTTACTCTCATATGAACTCATTTCTATTCTAGTGTTTTTCCACTAAGCAAATTATGATTTTTCCTTTCTCATTAAGATTAATTTAGAAAAGAACAGAGTGTTTGATTGTTAGCGGATTTCTCGTCAATACACTGCTCACATACAAGAATCAATTACACTTGGCTCATTCAATTCTTAAAAATGGTTTTAGAATTGCTCTGTAACTCCAATCTCTTTGTCAAATTACCCTGTCATTATCTTTGTGTTCACTAAAGCTAGGACAAAATTGTATTTAAACAACAGTTTGCTTTAATATCCTAAAGTTCAAAAAAAGATAATTGAGCAAACGTAGACAAATACAAGCTTAGAAATTAACATCCTTGCTTACTTCATACTAGAATATAGTTCTACTTACATAAAATAATATCCTTTATATGATGGAAACAAGCCGTAACTTGTATTAATTTTTCTCAAACATTTTAAATGTAAAGGAATGGAATCTTCATCTCACTAACCGAAGTTGCTGCTGGCAAAGATAATTGAATCATTATGCCAACCAACTTTCCTACGTAGCTGCAGAAAACGTAATAATTCATAGATTACTGCACAAATCTCCTAACTGGACTATTTGCCTCCAAGCTCACCCTCTTCTACTCCATTGCCCATCTAGCTGTCAAGCTAATTTTTTTATATTAATTGATTTGCTTCCTTATTTGCTTCCATGGACAGAATTTCTATAAAATAAACTCCATGAATAGATTGTCAAGGTCTTTGACAATATAGCTTGAAATGAATTATTCCTTTAGTCATTCACTCATCTATTCATTCATTCATTCATTCACTCAAAAGTGTTTTTGAGCTTTATTGACTAAAGATCTCCCAAATATTTGTGATTTTTTTTAAAAAAGAGACTGTATTTTAGAGCATTTATCACTTCATAGAAAAATTGAGAGGAAGGAACAGAGAGTTTCCTCTATTCTCTGGCCCTGCATTTACATAGCCTTTTCCTTTATCCACGTCCTCCACTAGAGTGGTGCATTTTTTACAATTAATGAACCTACATTGACACATCACAATCACCTAAAATCCATAGGTTACTTTAGGGTTCACTTTTGGTGTTGTAATTTCTATGGGTTTGGACAAATGTATAATGATACGTATCCATTATTGGTAACATCCAGAGTATTTTCACTGCCCTAAAAATCCTCTATGCTCTACCTGTTCATCCCTCTCCTCCTCACCACCCACAGGCAACCACTGATCTTTTCACTGTTTCTAGTTTTGCCTTTTCCAAAATGTCTTATAGTTGGAGTCATACAGTATGTAGCCTTTTCAGATTGGCTTCTTTCACTTAGTTTATACATTTAAGATTCCTCCATTTCATAGCTAGATAGTTCATTTCTTTTTAGCACTGAATAATATTATATTATCTAGACAGAATTATTTCCATAACAATATATATTTTTGATCTCCTGTTATATATCTCAGATACACTGTTAGGCATTAAGGAGAAAAATGCTTTGTATCTGATATCAAAGTAAAAATCATCTTTATGCATCTTCACTTAGTATGCAACTTAAAATCCATTGAAGGCTGAACATAATACATATCTGTTTGCAACTTTGAGGGAAAGCAGGATAATGCAAACATAATAAAAGCTTAAAAATGTATGTTACTGCTCCTGTGATGATGATTATGAAGATAATGATGATGATAATAGAGAAGAAAATGCGAAATACTCTGCTATTTTACCACTAATAATATATCACTAATAAATCTTTTTTCATACCATTAAAAATTATGAATGGTAGCCACACTAATTCTGATATCTTTATAAACCTAAGGGACAAAATTTTTATTTCTAGATAAGCTAAAAAGCAATCAATACCACATTCCACATTATCTTGCTTGACAGAATACACACACTTAGATTTTTAAACATTTTCTAACACTGCAAATATTACTATAAAGAATTGTGGTATTCTTACCTGGAGTAGAATACTGAATATGTACTCATTAATTCTCTGTTATTACTGGCTGTAGATAATGCAATCCTTGTTAAATATTTAAAAATCTGTTCCTAAGTTAACGCAGGAATTTGTTGCCTAACTCACGAGCTCTATAAATCATCAGCCTCTTCTTATAGTTTTTCCCTCCCTATGTAAGAATAGGACTCAGATGCCAAAATGCTTTGCATTTGTTTTAATGACACATGAATGCATATTTTACTTTGCTTTATTGTTATGTGTACTCTGTATTTTTTGACCTGTTATTTCCTTCCAAACTCCCATTCTGATAGATTAGATACACTTTGAAGTCAATCCCCACTTTCTATGTATACACGTTGCTCTACCACCTTGGCTTTCAAGAGCATTGTAACTGCCAGCCAAGAGTACTGTAAGTCAAAGGGCGCTCTGCCTTTTTCACCAAAATCGCATCCAAGGAGATGGTGTCTTACCAGGAGGGTGATTATTTGCTGTGTCAGTCAAACATTGTAAAGATTGGGAGGTACACTGGAGATCTGCCTTCTTCTTTTTTGCTCCACCCCTGATTTCATGTTTTTTGCCTCTTGTGGTCTCTTCCTCTTTTCTTTGCCTGCTAAAGTTAACATGGAGCTATGAATTCAGAATTCTGAATTTAAAACCATGATCACCTGGTTTATTTTGTTTTGTATTGCTGGCCGCAGATAGAAAGACCCTCCTTTAACAAAGCTGTATATTATTTCCTTTCTAGTTTAGTTAGGCTTGCTTGTGAAAAAGAAGAGGGCAGAGTTATATCAAAATTGACAAAAAAATTTACATTCTCCAACATTCTGACTTTCTGGTAGATATCCTAAAGCCATTCCCTTGTTAAGTCAATAACCTTGATTTCCAAGAAACAAAACAAAGCAAAATAAAACAAAATGACAACACCACCAATTTTGGGCTGTTTCAATAACAAACATCAAGATTTGTCAAATTATGAATTGGGAGTGGAGATCAGGTGAGTCCTCATTACCATTCATAATATCTTACCCCTGCCCATTTTATGTTTCAACATCTATCTCTTGCAACAACCTACTGTAAGGCACATATTTTTATATTTATTATATTTATTTTACTATAAGCAAAGACATTATCTCACTCTAAGTTAAACAACCCAAAGCATATTAAATAGTAAGTAAATTCAAATAAAGAAAATATGGGATAAGTCACAGAGTTAAGGAAAAAACTTCAACAGCCAGGCCATTAGAACTCTAGGAACATATCATATGATATCATTCATGTGTAAAAAGAAAGAAAAAAAAGAGGACACTAATGAACTCATCTACAAAAGAAACAGACTCGCAGACATAGTAAACAATCGTACGGTTACCAGGGGAAAGGGAGTAGGAAGGGATAAATTTGGGAGTTTGAAATTTGCAAATGTTAACCACTATATATAAAATTAGATAAAAAACAGATTTCTTCTGTATAGCACAGGGAGTTATATTCAACATGAAATGAATATATATATATATATGTATATGTATATGTGTGTGTGTGTATATATATATATATATATATATATATATATATATATATGACACACATGACAGGGACATTATTTTTGGGCATGTACACCAGAAATGGACACATTGTAACTGACTATACTTCAATTAAAAAAAAAAGTCTAGAAACAAAGACACTTTTAGAATCTTAGCATTAGGATGTTACGAGTCATTCCTGTAAAATGCAGACAGCTCCTCTCACAATTGTGATTTTTCATGTTTGACCAGTGGGAAGTGGGATTTCACCTGGCAAATCACACAAATCACAGGTGTGAGGAAAGGGATCAGTGTGAAGACATAACACAAGAAATGGACTATCACTAGGACTTTAGTGAAGTAATTGCTGGTGAGTTAAATGAAAAAAGAGAGACATTTAGAAAGCAGCCCTAGCATAAAGAACAATTTCTTTAATTTCTTAAACTTAAAAAAGATACGAACAAGGAAGTCATATAGTTCTGCTTTTTCCCTTTTTTAAATTAAATGCATATCTTCCTTAAATCACTGCTTTATCTCTCTGGTCTCTTGCTTGTCACAATCAAATGCCTGAAAAGTTTCTCTGCACCCCCAGCTTCCATATCTTTAGTTTGTTTCCTTCTCTACTGACTGCAAACTGGTGAGAAAAGCCACTAGAATGAGTTTTTCTTTATTCATTGTTCTTAATGCCTCTTTTTTCCTTCCCCAAAAACTTATTCCAACTTCCATGTTCTCTGTGTAAGTGGATGACTTTCCATCCATCCAATTAATTGTGCAACTCTGAAGATAGAGCATCATTTTTAATCTATCTCCATGACCATAATATCCATTTAATTACCAATTTCTATCCACACGATCCTGAAAGGGTATCTAAAATGTGTATGTACTTGAGAAAATGTACACAAAACTTAGAAATGGACAACAGAATGCCATGAATTTTCAAAGTCTCATCAGGGCATTTTTAAATCAGGCTTAATCAAAGCATTTAATTATCTAGGAGACTGCGTCTGTATTCAGAGCTCAGGCACTATGAAACTGTATAATTTGAAGAAATCTGTCTGGGAAAAAATGATGGCAAAAGCTGTGGTTTTATCACCCTGTCCAACATTAACTAGCTTTGCATCTCACCTGACAATCTGATTTTCACATTCTTCTTAAAAAAAAATGCCTACAAATAGCCAGTTCCTCAAAAACATTTTTTTCACTAGCTTTATAGTCTTAATGCTTCTCCATCAATTAAATGGATAAAAATTCAGTCCTATGTTTCTTCTTTATTAGTATGAAAGTGATGTTTTAATTTTTGAGAATTACACTGTAATGATATCTCTCTGTCCTCAACACCATTACCTAAACTGAGGCCACCCTGTGTCCCTCCTTAACTATCAAAAGTGCTTCCTAACTGGTCTTGCTGCCCAAGTTTACCTGACTCCAACTCCTTCTTTGCAAAGTGATTTTTTAAAAACACACATCTGAACATGTCATCTTTCGTTTAAATATTTTTATATGACCCATTAAATGACTCCCAAGACTTTGTCACCTGACTCCTACCTATGTCTGCAGCCACATGTCCCCACCAGCCAAGCCTGACTGCTGCTCCCCAGTCAGACTCATCTACTTTCATTCTCCTTATTACGCCACGCCTCAGCTTTCTAAGGATGTTTCCTCCTGATGGACCTTATAACTGGAATTGGTCTTCCCAGTCTCCACCCAGTGTCACTCACGACCATGGCTACTGATTCTCAAAGTCTCACCATTTATGTCACCTCTTAAAGATAATCTCTCAAGTATAGGTTGAGAGGCCCTTTACATATGCTTGCTCTCATGGCACTTCTATGTTATATTTACTTCTATGTTATATTTACTTATTTGTATTCCCCATCAAAGTGTCTAAGACCTTTAAATGTCGAGAACTTGTCTATCTTATGTACCACTTTACTCCCCAAACCTAGTATGGTTACTGCTACATAGAATGCTTAATACAATTTAACATTTAAATTATTATATATTATCAATAATAGTAAAATGAGGACCTCAAAAACGTAAGGGTTATATTTATTGTTACATACCTAGTTTTCACGTATCTGATAACAGATACATTCAATTAATCATCTACACGCATATTTATACATTTAATACTCATTTTTGAAACAGGGAATTACTTTGGTATTATCAACTCTGCTTTGTTAAGAAGAACCTGTAGCTTAGAATATTGTAACATTCCTGAAAAGTACTAGAGTCAAGCTTGGAACCTATGTTTGTGTAAGATTCTTCCTGTTACATTACTACTGTGAGCAGTTTCTAGTGTCTAACACATCACATTATGAGTTATGTTTAATTGTTCAATTAATTATACTTGATATACTTCAATTCATTCTATCTTAATTAAATTTATTCAATAAACGAACACTATACTTAGCTTTATCACAAGTATTATACAAAGTATTAGAAATATAATAATAGAAAATGTAGTCCCCTCTCTCAGAAAGATTAATGGGAAATTAAAGCAACCTATGAGGCTAAGACAGGGGTAAGCACCCCTTTTGATGGGATTTCCCCAAAGGCCATCTACCCTAGGTTTGTGAGGTATTTGAAAACTTAAGGAAATGCTATTGTGACTGCATCCTAAAGACACTGTGGGCAATTGCAAGATGAAATGTAGTTAACATATTCTGTTTAGGGGCTAGGTTTTAAGGGGCAAAAACTGAGATGGGAAAAGTAATCAGGAACCAGATGACAAAGGGCTTTATATTATACTGTATGGCATTTACTTTCAAGGAAACTAACAGTCTTTGATATATTTAAGTAAAGGAGTTAGAGAAACATTTTTATATTAAGAAAATTTCTCTGACTTCAGTGGATGGGTGGAAATATTGGAGGAGAGGCAAAAGGTTTGCTAGAGCTAAACTAGAAATTGCTAGATAATCTAAAAAAATAACATGTATGAAAATGACTTGAACAAATTTGATGCAGTAAAGACCTTGGATAGAAATAAAGATATTATACTAAAAATGTAGAACAAAAATAATTTGGAGAAAGGACACTGCCCAAATTTTGATAAGAGTATTTGAAATAAATGATGTTACCCATTGATCAAAAGGGTTTACTGAGTGTAACATAAATAACCCTGGTTACTATAATAAAACCTGAGTTCTCAGTTGCTAGTACAATATATAATTATTTCTAGTTCATACCACAGTCCAATGTAAGTGTTCCTTATTGAGAAATATCCTGCATGATCATTCAGAACTTCAAGTTCAACCATCTAGGTGCTTAAGACATAGTTGTCTAAGCCTCTGGGGAGAAGTAGGTTTATGCACAAAACATTCCATTATTGATTATTAAACAATGTCTATTATTCAGATACAAAGAAGTTTGTAAAATGATATGCCTTTAATAGGAATCTATTAAAGGTGGATTAGATTGGAAATGCAATAAGAAAATCAACATCTTAACACTCTCTGTTTTTAAATGCCTTGCCGTTTAGTAAAATTTATTTTTCTCAGATGTTTGCTTTAGGCAAAATTGCAGTAACAAAACATTTAATGTGCTGGGTTAGTTATGGAAATTGAAGAGTTTTCTTTCCAAAAATATTGTTCCAGGTATGTTGCTAAGTACTATGGAAAGAGGTTGCCTGCCATTCCAGTAAGCAACAAATTCTGCCTACCATCAAGCCACCAGCCACTGCAGCCACCCCTGGATGGTGCACCCTAAGGGGAATTCAGGACAGAGAGGAACAGGAAGCATTCTGTGCTCAGTATACTGGCCCTAGATAGTTAAGATGCATATCTCCTCATAATTTCAGTGAGCCCGGACCCTTGCATCTTCCCATACATAGAAAAGCACTAAAACCATTAACTTGAGATGTCTGTTTTTTGTGATTAGCAGTAATCTTGATGTTCGACCACATTTTTTGGTTTGTTTGTTTGTTTGTTTCAGCAAAAACTATATGGCTCCTCTCTTACATCTTTGGAGCAGTTCCTTGGGACTATCTGAGAGGCTGACTCCTGGGCTATAGTCATCAGTAAGGTCCCTGAATAAAACTCAGCACAAAAATTTTAGGCTGTCCATTTTCCTTCAGTTGACAGCATATATCCTCTTCTAAAATTTTGTAACTTGCTGACATAAATATTGTTCATCAAACAACACATACAATGTACATTTGGAAAGGCAGTCATCTTTTGCTTTTAGTTTCCCTTCCAGAGAACTTTGTGTAGTCAAAGTATAGGCAAACGATAAATACCTATCAACTTTTCATCTAATATTGATCCACTATTATATTTGAGGACTATTTTCTGAAAGAGAAAAAAATAGGCAGATAACCTAGCTAGAAATATCTCAGGTTTCTGACTAAATGAAGCAAATTAGAATTATTATATTTTGCTTGAATGACATTATACTAATAAGAACAATATGTTAAAAAAAAAAAAACAAAAACCTTGTACTTTTGTTTTAGGATTCAAACATTTTCCTGACATTTGACAAACTTCTTTTGATGGGAATATAAAGCTTCCTTAATAAAATTTTACCCAGTAAGCTTGCACAAAGACTTTTTTCTTTAATTTTAATTTTTTTTTCTCCAACTGCTTTGAAAAAAAATAAAAGAACAGAGATAATTGGTGAAATGTCAGCATTTTACTATGGAAAGACCTGAATAATTCTTTGTATTAGAAGATAAATCCCTATACCTTTCAAATAGTTTTCATTTCTTTTTAAAAGAATCAATGAATTTACACAATGTTCCTAGTAATCATACATACACAAAAAAGATGTACTTTTCTGACAATTTTTTTTTTAATTTTATACTCCCATTTATCATATCTGAGACTTATTTCTAGCAAAGTTACTGGTCTTAGATTTATTCTTTTCTTTTTGTTATTTGAAACTTTAACATTTACAGCAATTCTCAGGCTGTAAGGTGAAGGGGTAGACTTCAATTTTTCATCCCCCTGCCCTGAAGCATTAAGTTCTTTTTTTTTTCCCCTCCAACCTCTTAAACATCTAAGAAAGATAGTAAAGGGGAGAAGAAGGATAATAAAAGCTGAGAAAAGAAAATAAGGAAAAGGAAGCACACAGAGGAAATAATATTCAAGTGAAAGGAATGAAAAGGATAAGTAAGAAAAGAAAATTCCCTAACAAGCATCTATTCCATTTAATTTCATTTGCGAATACGCCTTGTACTTCAAACTGTTTTATCTTTTACTTCTATCTTCCTCTCTAAAATGAATGCAACAAGTAAAAATATATATTATTGTGAATTTTCTGAGAAGTTAAACTAACATTGAGGTGTTAGGATTTAACAGTAGTTTGATGGTAGTAGGCAAAGGTGAATAAAAAGTGTATTAAAAAGTTTTAGTCTGTGAATTTACTTTAGGGGTCCTCAATACAACTCTTCTTGCACCTTATTTTCCCCAACGTATGCTGTCCCTAGTTGGCAATAAAGTTCAGAGACATGCCTATGCCAGATACCAAAAACAAAAAGGAAATGAATGATCATTAGTCCTTTAAAAGATAGAGTGGAAAAACAGATAATCAAGCCCTGTAACATTTATAACAAAATTATTTTACAAAGAAAATTATAATCTAGCGATTTATATTATGTTATTTCATATGCACACACACATACACAGTATATATGTATTATACCATGAATATGCATATGTAAATATGTTGTGTACTATTCTCACAAGTGTTTTAAAAATATAGAAATGGTATCATAATGATATCATACTATAATATACAATTTTCTGCAACTTGTTTTGTTTTTTTGATATCAGAGTATAGTCCTGAGAACTATACATAGTGCCATATATAGATCTCATTCCATTAGTTTCATATCCCAGTATGAAGCCAGCACAACATTTTTCTCAAAATTATTAAACCAGAAGGAAACCACTGCAGGAAAACCTGCCAATGTATATGTAGTGGTTTCCTTGAATAACAGAGCTATTGGTTATTTTTCACTTCTTTATAATTTACTTTAACTTCTACTTTCATAATGAATATATATTATCTTTACAATAATAGAAATAGTCTTGTTAGACCCATCGCTACTAGAGGTTAGTTATACAAACTACTTTTAATAATATATACTTGATACGATTTTTAAGATAACTTTGATCATAAATAGTCAGATTTTCTCCATTTAGAGACCCTTGTTAGGGACTATTCTCATACACATTTATTTATCCTCTATCCTTCAATACTTGAAATAGTTAGAGTAAGACTGGAAACAGGAAACTTAATACTGCAACAGCAGCTGCCTTATGCAAAACCTATCCAGGGTATTAGCAAGATGTGGATCATTTAAATAATTACACACTTAAGCTCACAAATTTCCTTATGGCTAATATCTTTTCAAATGATGTTAACCTCCCAAATAGTGCTGGATTCACCACTTGTGCAATCTTGATGTTTGAAGCAGCACCCTTTGTACTAGATATACTCTTATTCTTTCATGGGTATCTAGACAGCTTTACAGCATTCTTAAAAGTTAGTTTCACCCTTTCAAGCTCCCATCCTATGACCCTCTATTAAGCCAGACAGAGAAGACCAAATTGGAACTTTCATTTTTAAGGTGATAGGAAGATCCCTTGTAATGATTCTCAAAGTAAACTCAAACTGTCATTTTTTTCAAGTTAATTATTTGGCTCTTCCTCCCAATTTAAAGCTTGAGCAGAGTTCAACTCTTTTCCCAACCTGCCACACTCATGATTCCCAGAAACAAACACAGTATAAACTCTCATGCAGGCATTAGTCTTTCTGAAAATGACTTGGTGCTTCCTGCCTCTGCTGACATCCACTTGACATATTTAGTGTGTTTCATGTACAATGTCATTATGTGATTAGTTAGGGCATTATGAAAAAGAGGTCATGGCCATGCTGGCAACTCCACTGGAGCACTTCAGAAACTTTGTGATTACATAATCCCAACCCTGGCTAGCTCTCTGTCTGCCTCTGTGAACAGTGAAGTGCAGGTGCTGAAACAGAGACGGTGCCCATCCACCGTATACGCTAGATAACAAAGTGAGCCATAGATCCCATGGGGGAAGACTAATTAGACTTAGGCTTTCCATGGGAAAGATAGGGGACTTTATGTGTTGGTTAACTTTAGAAATGACTTATCAACATTACAGATGCCAACAGTATCCCCTGGACTCTGTCAGCAGCTGACTATTTAAGGGGAAGGGACATCTATTAGATGGAAAATGCTACCCCCTCCATCCCAGGCGATTTCAGAGGGAAAAGTGCAGGTCCTCTGACTGAGAATTAAAAACACACAAACACCTTGGCTCTAATCAATACATAAGAGATTTTTGCATAGGTGAAATGATGCCTCAGTGTCATGGGTTTATTGCTTGTTTTATGGGTCAACATCATTGAAAATAGAAATAATTCTGTCCATAAAATGAGTTTTGTTCTGACATACCAGAAATAAAAATGCTGAGAAACAACAAAATATTTGGCAGCCAATTTTGCTGCTTGTTACAGCTGCCACCATGGGAACTTCTCTGGAATTAATTCATGTTCTTCTCATGTGGTTTGACTCCTAATACACACACCCTCAAGTAGAATCACTTAGTTTGGAACTTTCTCTTCCATTTATTTCTAGTCACCTCTACTTCCTACAGTTTCCTCCATTTCCCACAGGACGCTTAGGTATCAGCAGAAGGTCCATAAATATTCTGGACTTGAAAAAGATTATTTTCTCAAAATTCAGTCAATCAGAAGGATAGGTTCTTTACATATGGTAAAAAGTAAAGTAAATCAAATTACATGTTACAGGTACTGAGAAAATCATTTGAAGGCAGTATTCTTTTCCAGGAAGATAAAATTTTAAATTTAAGGGTTGATATCTTAAGAGTTGAAACTTCTTTCAATCATTTCAATAATTCTGTGAGAAGTTGTACTGTTGATGTTGGCTCTCACTAATTTTAAACAATGGTTCCTCTTTCCTCTTTCTTTTTCTCTTTTCTTTTTTTTTTTTTCTTTCTTTTTCTTCTTCTTTTTTTTTGAGGGGGGTGAACAGAGGCTTTGTTCAGTATGGAATGCTGGTTTTTGAAGATACAGAAATTCTAATAAGTGCAAATTTTCATTTTCTTTCTCCCTTACTGAATAGAAACAAATGATTACCATGCACCAAGTTTTTCCTTCCCCTAAGGTGGGTTCCGGTTTGTAGACTGGCTAAGTAACACACCTCACAGTGTCTGTGACAATGACTGTCTATAACTCTAGTAGTAGATGCAATACAGGAGTAAGAGCTGTACTGACTGCGTGTCTTTCCTGCCCAGTCACAGAACTTGCTTTAAATATACGCGAAGGTTCATACAGGGAGAAGACACATTTCATAAAGAATTTAAATAAAAGCAAGTCATTTTTACTCTTTGAACCACTACATATTGCACTTCAATCAGAATTCACTTTCTTACTAATGTGGAAAGTCTTATAAAAATA
Source organism: Camelus ferus (assembly GCF_009834535.1). Taxonomy (NCBI): domain Eukaryota; kingdom Metazoa; phylum Chordata; class Mammalia; order Artiodactyla; family Camelidae; genus Camelus; species Camelus ferus. The sequence goes on from NC_045696.1 coordinate 100,868,779, forward strand.
AGTATTGTTGATAGGTTTTTTTTCCCCCTATAATGATGAGAGTCCTTATATTAAATCTACTGGCCATAAAATGCCACTGTGCCTCTCACTTTTAATCCTCTTCTCTCCCACCCTCATCTTCCACCAATAAGCAGAGTTGAGTTTAAAATTAAATATTTAAAATTTGCTGCAAGGCATTAAATGAAAAATTGGTAAAACAAGAACAGAATGAATTTTTGTCTACTAGTCTCACTCAGTCAATTTTAAAATTTAAATACACTCAGCCATTTATCTTAGGTTCATTTAGAGAGCAGCTATGTTAGGTATATAAGATGTATTAAGTTTCCCTTCCTCCTTTCTGCAGAAAATTGCATAGCCTTGGATCACAAAGAATGTGCAGATGTTAAATGTTAACTGACTCTTCTATGATTTTTCCACAAGGCTTTTTCTTTCAGTATTCCATTAAGTGAAAAGGCCTTTATAGCAAACATTACTACTTTATCAATTTTCACCATAATAAGAACTTTCTAAGAAAATAGTGAACCTTTTTTATTCTCATAAATTGATATCACCATTTATGAGGGAAGCATAATCTCCAAGAAAGGCAATTTTTCCTTGAAATTTCAATTTGCCTCCATTGTGTCCATCCTGTTATTATACTAAGTCAATGACAAAGTAACAAGTGAAAAATTAAAACCATTATATTTTAAATGTAAGCTTTCTTAAAACTAAATATTGACCTTAACTGGTTTGAATAGCTTAAGATTTTGCATTAATTTTTTTCCTAATTTCAAAATACATCCATGTATATAAGTCCCTCAGGATTAATGTTGATTACTTTTTTCCTGCTAGAACAATTTTATTTTGTTATAGATATTGCAATAAAAAATAAAATATTTGTAAAGGCTAAGGTCATAAAGGAATTATGCAATGAAAGAAAATACAATCCACATTGTTATGGAGGAGTAGAGAGTGAGGTGTGCAAATGAGTTAATTGTGCAATTAGAAGTATGGAGGATTTTTATTAAAATTTTTTTGACGATTTTGAATTGGATGAATTGGTGGTACTGTTTCAGAAATCTGATACAGATTTATACTGATCATTCAGTAAATGTAATTAGTAGAATATTCTTAAGAATTTCTTAAGAAAATCCTTTTTTTTTCAGACAACTACAACAAAATAATCTTAAAATAGTCAGGTATAGATCAATAAAAAATGTTATAAAAATACTCTTCATTGTGAATAGGAAGATGATGGCAAACTGGTGATATTTTATCTTTATTTTCATGTATAAATATTTCAGGTGGTACTGAGACCGTGTATTCAAAGAGCTCCCCTATACCTTACCTGGAGGACTGAATTTCCACTGAAGAAAACTTTCTGGTCTTTACAAGAGTCAAAGAACCTTTGCTGCATTCATGCACCCATTCAAGAAACAGTATGTACTGGCACCTTTTATCTGCAAAAAAACTTTTGTTGACTCCCAATTGCTTGTTTTGGGTGCTTTCGATCCATTATTTTGCTATCTGTATCTCCTTTTACACATCCCACTTTTCTCTGACTTTTCATCAGTTAATGGGTGTACTAAAACAAGAAACGATTCTTAACATCCCCTATGTCCCAGACATTGCTGGGGCTGTTTCTGACCACCTTCCATAAGCCCCTTGCAAGATACTCACTGTTTATCCCTCAACTTCCCTAAATCTATTTCTATTCCTTTGAAATCTTTTGTGACAAAATTCTTTTGAGGATTCAGGGACAGCCACAAAATACAGTGAAAATCAGAATATGTATGTGGATTACTGAAAATGTTCGGGATTAATGAATTTTCATAGATCAATTGGTGTAACCCTGGAAGGCATTTGTTGGAGGTCCTGATCGCTCTGCTCTACATTTTTATCAATGACATTAGTGTAAGTTCAGGACACATGCATAACAAATCTGAAAAACAGATAATACTTGGAATGTTAACATATATTGCTTACAGAATCTCTATAGAATCGTGGTCTGAAACTTCAATAAGAATATGGAATAGCAGATCAAATATAAAAATATGTAATCTGAGTATTTACCTTAGAATCAAACATAAAGTTCCTAAGAACAAGGAGTGGGAGAGGTGTGGCTTAACAGGAGAATTTTTTAAAATAAAAGAGTTAAGGATATTAGAAGACAAGCACAATTAAAGTTAGCTATTTAAGATGCCTTATTTTTTAAGTGGTTACCAAAATAATTTATGGAAGCTAGGCTGTATTGAAAACATGCTTTCAAGAATTCAAGAAGAAATATTTCCTGCTGTATTCCACTTAGCATACATTTGAAAATGGGTAGGGAAAAATGGAATAGATTCAGCACAGAGTTACAAACAAGGCATTTAAAGTCATTTGTCAAGGGTTTACTTGACATTTGAAGGGTTTTATATAAGCAAATAGGATTGTACTTATTCTGTATAGCCAAAAGAAATATAACCAGGAAAAATGAATAGAAGCTACTAGAAAGAAGATTTGGATTTATTTAAAGAAATTACTTTTGTACCAGTGAAAGCCATCTACACTGGAAGAAGTGGCATCAGTGAAAAAAAGATTTCTGATCTGCGAGTGAATTAAGATTAGTCTGGATATTTATGTCTATGTTTAAGGGCCATTAAGGCATTAAATGCATAATTTAGCTAAAGTAACTTTTATCATTTCTACTGAGTTTGTAAAAATTTATGATTTCATACTTTTTGTTACTTCAAAACTAATAAATTTAATAAATCCTTCCCAGTGTGAACCCGTTTAGCTGAAAACTCTTGAAACAAATCATCCAAAATACGACCCTATTAATTGTTTATTAGTTTCTGTAACCTAGATTTGCTGAAATTACAAACAACCTCAAATCCTTAGTAGTTTATAACCAAAAGAAGAATAAAGAAAAAAAAAGAAGATTTTATGTTTCACTCATTCTACACTCATAGTTGACGAGGTAAGTTCTCTGCTACGCTTGTCTTCACTCTAAGACCAAGGCTGAGAGACCTGACATCAGCTCTAACTGTGCTAGTTGCAAGAAAAGAGAAAAAGAAGGCCCTAAGTACAATTCATACCAGCCACTAATGCCCATGTCTCCAGATACAACTCAGCTACAAGAGAATAAAGAGGAGCAGTGATGCAATCAACCTTAGAGCTGAGAACAAATATTTAGTGAAACGCAGTAATGATGGCCACTATTTTTTGTGCTAAATAGCATGACAGGTATGTGGGACAACTTTTGATTTGGTGACAGGAAGAAATCTGAACACTGACTTATTTCCTGTAATTCCTGTTCTCCTAATTTTAGACCTGACAGAACAGAAATGGGTTTCAGAGCAAAAAGTTACCTCGTGTGAAGCTACAGGATATCAAGGAGAGTTTATATGAAAAGTATAAGAGAGTTGATCACATTGAGATTGGAAGATATGAATTAAATAGATACAATTTTAAATTAAGAAAAATAAAGAGCTTTTCTATTTCTGTTGATTATTCAGTTCACTGGATACTGTGAATACAACTGAAGATGATACATTCCACATTCTGCAATAGTCGCTTTCTTTTTCTATAATTAATTTTTTGAAAAAAGAAATGAGACGAATTTATAAATAACACCACAGGGCAAAGTGTTTAAGACAGATAAATTACTGCTTTATCTTTTAAGGATTTAAAGCTGCTAACCACTTATGATAAATAACATTATCATTTTACTATTTTTTTTTTTACTATATTGAATTCTCTTTAGGCTTCAAAGTCATAAAAGTCCTTACTATATTAAATAACTCACAATTCCAAGAACATATAACACCATCTAATAATTCCTGATATTTATTTATCTGAATTAGCCTGTCCACTGACTTGAACATATTGTTTAGAATGATTTTCAACATGTTTTTCCTTCATAAAATCTTTATAAATGTCTCTTCTTTTCCACTACGACTACAGGCATACGTAGGAGATATTATGGATTTGGTTACAGACCACCTCAAGAAAGCAAATACCACAATAAAATGAGCCACATGATTTTTTTGGTTTCCAGGTGCATATAAAAGTTATGTTTACACTATACTGTAGTCTATTAAGTGTGCAGCATTATGCCTAAAAATGTACATTTAAGCCATTAGGTCTAAAAATACATAGGTTTTAATTAAAAATATTTAACAGCTAAAAAAGGCAACTGTCTGACAACACAGAGTTGCCACAGAACTTCAATTTGTACAAAACCCAGTGTCTGCAAAGTGAAATAAAGCCAAGTTCCCATAAAACACGGTATGCCTCTACAGGAACACCAAACTAGCTCTACTTTATGTCTTTTATAATCGTTACTCAAGAATGTTGATTTGAAAACCTGTGCTGATATACGCTAGCCTTATGAAAATCTAGGAAATATATATAGATGAGAACAAATTGTGCCATTTAAATTACACCTTCAGGACAGACTTTTTTCTTCTGGTTGATTGACAATTCTGAACAAGGACTAAGTTAGCAAGAATGATGAACACACTGTAAAATACATATGGAAACAACAGTCCATGCTTGACACTGAACCTTGGAGTGAAAAAAGGAAGAATAAATTAGAGTAACAATGAAAATGCACCTGCTCTCCATTTTCCCTCTTCTTTCTCTAGTAACTGTCTGTCCTTAGTGCAATGCTCCTCTATGTTTTAATGAACATACTCCTTTCAGTAGTTTGCTATTCTTCCCCTGGAAGGATGTAGAATAGGTATAATCAACACTATACAGTGTGATAATAGTAGGGACAAAAAAAGGGACGAGATAAGTGATTATAAAATGGATGGAATTTTTCAAATGCTGTAATTTCCTTTTAAATGGTATAGAAAAAAAAATAAAACCAATGCTTTAGAGTTGATTTGAAGGCTTAAATATACTGAGAATAGAGCTGACACTTGTATTAACATCTTTCTAAATACACACACTATCCCCAAGCAGTGAGTTCCTGCAAAGAGAAGCTATGCTTTAGAGCTTTAATGGAGAAAGGATATGAACTATTTCAGAATTAACTGAGAATAATAACTAAAGACAAAGGAATTGATTCAGAAGCTAAAAATCATATTATTTATGTACTTATTCTGCAATTTACAAGATATCATTTGTATGCAATGAAAAGAGTGTGGGGACAAGAGCAAGAATAATCATTCAGTTATGTTCATTGTCCTTATCTTTAACAGTGATTCAAGTTAACTCTAGGGAAACTTGGTAGATGTGGATACATTTTGACATTTCAAGTTAAATTATTTTAGTTTATCTTAACCTATATGTTAAACTGAAAAATAAATAGTTCAGGATTCAAGAGAATTTGTCTCCAAGAGTTTAGATCTTATATGATAAATTGAACCTTTTTTGATCACAAAAATATTTGTGAAAATTCAAAATGTCACTTTTTTTTTGAAGAAGGATAAGAAAATAGTGGTTATCAAAAAGTTTATTCTTTTCCTTAAATTTTAATGCATAATTTTCTCTTTGGAAGTATTTACTATGGATAGCAGGTTTGCTTACACAGCTGATTTTACTTTTTACTTTAATGATATTAAGGTGTTTCAGTCACTTAAATTTACAAATTGGTATAAAAATAAATTCAATTATATTTTACATGAAATTGGCTGATTTTTACAGTGGCTGTCTTCAATAATCTTTAACTAAAATATTGATCTCTGAAAATAATACTGCATTTAGTAATTTTACTTATGCAAATGGTATACAGTAACTATACAGTTATATGTAATGAGACATAAGTATCAAATTATTCTGTGATTTACTTCTGTATTAATGTTGAACCAATTTTCATTATAAAAATAAAATGACTAAATCTTTGGGGAAGGAGTATTTTCACTCAAAAGAATAAACTTACTAATCATTATTAGCAACCAGGTAGAAAAATCTTACAACTATTTATGTTTGGTAATTATCTTGACATTAGCTATTCTTCCTAAAAATACAGTATTCAGCAGGTAAAATTCAATTTTTATATTTGTGTTTAATATTATAGTTTCTTAAGTTTGAAAAAGAAAGAAAAATACACAAAATTAGGAATTTTTATATATTTTTTTCTATCCACATTCTCTTTTTTTTCAAGTTCTGTGTTTCACAATTTATTTCTCTTTAAAAGTTTTATTGACATATCATTTACATGTTATAAGATTCACCCATTCAAAGTGAACAATTCAGTTTCTTAGTATAATCCTACGGTTGTACAACCATCACCATAACCTAATTTTAGAACATTTAAATCCTCTCCCAAAAGGAATATTCCCCCATTAATAATCACTCTTAATTCTACCCTCCCTGAAGCCCTGAACAATCACTCATCTACTTTCTGTTGCTGTAAATGTGGGTATCTGGGCATTTTATATTCAATGCAATCATACACACCCTATGTGGCCTCTTATGACTGGCCACTTTCAGTTAACAGAAAGTTTTCATGTCTATCAGTACTTCATTTTAACAGACTAGATCACATTTTATTTATCGTTTCATTGGCTGATGGCTATTTCAGTTGTTTCTATTTTTTGGCTATTAAGAAGATTGCTGCTCTGAACATTTGAGTACAAGTTTTTATATGGATGCATCTTCTCATTTCTCTTGAGTATGTAACTATGGAAGGAATAACTCAGTAATATGGTACCCGTTAACGTTTTGAGGAGCTGCCAGTTTTCCAAGGAGGCTGTGCCATTAAACATTACCGCCAGTAACGTATGAGCCCTCTGACTTTCCAACATCTTCAACAACACTGTGTGATTGTCTGTTTATTTTATCCCGTTGTAGTGGGTGTAAAGTCATACCTCATCATGGTTTTGATTTGTACTTCCCTAGTAACTAAAAATATGGAGCATCTTTTTATGTGAATACTGCCCATTTGTATAATTGTCGAGTTAAGACAAAACAAAACAAAACTTGGTGAAACTCCCTAGAGTCAGCAGTTCTAACTCCACAATATCCTATAAGCTGACCTTAGGCAAAACACTTAACTTCAGTGCTTGAGCATCAAGATTTTAAACCTGGATTAACATGTGTAAGTATACTTTAATTAGTCTGCATTATTAGTGTGCACAAATACATGCATACACACACTTGCATTGCAGTATAGTGATTAATTAAAATAAATTTTTAATGTGACTTCTGTAAGTTTGAATGGAAATCAAGGATATCTTGGATTTTTTTTTCCTAAGGCTTACTATACTTTAGATGAAAGGGGTAAAGAAATATTACATTTCCTCCTACAATTTTTATTTAATTGCTTTTTATGTACTATGAGGCAGCACCTGCAAGACTCACACAGGGCATTTTGACATCATTTAACATGTACTATAATAAATCAATCATAATATGTGTGATATGATAGTGACAGGTCAAATGAGTCTATCGTTATTTGACCTCATATTTAAAAGAGAAGCAATATCTTGTCTCATTTACAATACGTTAAAAATATTTTTTAACAAAGCAAATAAAAATTCAATGTACAATCATTCTAATTTTACAGATGAATAAATTGTAGTCTTAAAAGGTGAGGGACAGAGTAGAATTATGGCTGGCAGGACGCATGCGTGTGATTTAACTACACAAAACACATCAACACTGGAATAGACTTTCTCATGGATTGAAAGAGACCGGACGTTTAACAACTGAGGTATCTATAGGCTACATTTGGTTGGATTTAGGCAAGATCAGCAGTAATTATCTGATTCTATGGGAAGTACAGCTCTATAGATAAAGTATGCATCTTTCTTAATGGTTTTGTTCAAATATGTAGAAAATTACACGTTATATTATTCTTTGTATTTGTAGTCTTCTCATTCTAACCCAGTTTAAAGACTTTACAAATAAAGTAAACCAAAATTTGAAGCATCTCTCAAATATACAAACAATATATGGTGAGCTGATTTGCCAAAAATAAAGCTGATTAAAGAACCTTTCAAATATCTAAATGGTCTAGAATATACAGAGGAGGCATTCTGTCAAAAATTAACTGCTGGTTAGAAGGAAAAACCATTGTGGGATGTAAAACACAGTCTTTGTACATATTTGTCAAACAGATTATGCTTCTGTTAAAAACTCAGCAAGCACTGCGGCTACGTATACTATTAAATTCTATGTTGTTGAATCATGTGACTAAAGGTGATTTTGCAACTTTGCACATTCAAGGGAAAAACACTTAATATTTCTTCCCACAGGTGAGAGTATAAGATACTTATTAAAGTATCTTTATGTTTATAGTCAAGTCCAGGACATCTTAAAGGAAATTAATTACATCTCTGCTGCTCTGCCAGAGGCATCCTATGGCTACAAATGCTGACTGGATTTGCAAGGTTTGCAACAAATAAACAGACTCCACAGATAAAATGTACACAATTGGAAATTTTGTATGAAACCCAGTAAGTATTTTAATACTAAATTCTACCATTTCTTATTTTCATGAAACTAGTTATTATCTGTTCCTCATCTGAAAAAAATGACAATAACTGCTATCAATCAAACTCATGATTCAAAAGGGAGTTATTACTGTGAACGTAATCGTAACTGCTTCCTCTTGCTGGACAAGCATTCTCCGACATCCCTTACTGAAGGGAATTACAGAGAAACACCTCAGATTTCTTAGTATAAACAATAGAGAACAGGGCATTGAATTCAGAAAGTTAAAATAGAGGAATTAAGAACATAAAGAGCTACTGCTCCCTGAAGTGCTCACTATATAGTGCTTACACTATATAGTCTTGAAAAGGCAACCCCAAGTAAGGAGCTGATTGCCTCAATGCCTCTCCTCCCCACTGAATATAAATCAGTGATTCCATCCAGCAAGAGTGCAACACCTTATCTAAAATTTGTGTTTCCAAAGGGTACAAACTCAAGCTCAGAACTTTATCTAGAGTAACCAGTCCCATAAGAGAAGCTCTATTTTCCTGGTATTTTATGAAGAATAAAGTTTTTCATAATTAAACAAAAAGGTGTGTGTGTCTGTCTGTCTGTGGGTGTGTGTCTGTGTAGGGGTCACTGTGTAGGGAGAAGTGGAGCACTGGTCTTGTTACCAGAGAGGAAAGCTAATTTCTGTTTCCTGTTCCTTTACACTGCAAGGTTCAGAGAAAGGGCAGGGTCAGAAGTTAGGTCACTGTATGAACAAGAGGTTAGAATGAGGTTCATGACTGCTTGCTGGGGAGATTTAGACACAGACAGGGCATGCTATAAAGAACATTAAATTGGAAATCAAATATATTTCTCTATCACTGAACACTCATGTCAAGGTCTAAGCTCCTTTTTAGGTATATAAAGAAGAATGATAGATTTGTTTTACTCTATCAGAGTTGTTCATTTTGCAGGAAAAGCAAACATTCTATCCCTTAAAATTGTTCTATTAAAAACAGAGTATATGATACATACATATATAGGCACAAAAGACTGTATCTTGTGAATTCAGAAAAACTTTTCTAAGGGATACCCTTTAACCTCAAGTCTTCAGTAGGAATAGGTGCCAGCCAGGTGAACAAGGAGAATATGGCCACTATGTCAGACTCCCAAATAATATCCGAGGAGATCATTCATTAGAGTGTGATTCAGAAATATGAGCACTGATGGTTCAGTATGGGATGCTAAGGCAGAGTGATGGAGACAGTGTAGGTAAATAAAACACACCATGCGTTAGAGTTTGGATTACTCATTTTGGTCTGGTGAGTTGTTGCTTTGGTTTGATGAATGTACTTCATTGATATGATCTAGATTTTTTTGGATAATTCTGGGAAAGGTGCAATTTATGGAATATTTTATGTGCTGAATGAAGGTGCTTGAACGAAGTGACTTGGAACTAGATTCTTTTTCACCTGTTCCTTTTGCTCAATGGGAAAACAGAAATGCAACAGGGATTTGAACTGCCCAAAGAATGATTCCATTTAGACAGAAAACAAAAGAAAAAATTAGCTTTTCATGCTATAATAGTACACCTGTCAGTTTGCCACATTTCACAGTTAAGAACTATCTTAGGGTCAGATATTGGATTTTCAGAAAACTTCTGTTAAAATACAAACACTTAAATAGAAGTTTATATATCAGTGCACTAAACACCTTAGCATGGTGTAACAGTTCATTCTCAAGTCACTGGAAACTTATCTGACTCTTAATCCTGTGCAGAAACATTGATGACTGATGATTATGACTAATAAGAACTTTGAGCAATCAGGAACTTTCCATTTCTAATTTTATTTGGTAAGTTAATTTTATGACATATTTGGAAGATGAAAAGACATGGAAGATTTTTCATATTCTTTCTCTGAAGTGGGGGGGTCACTAAAAAGAATATCAGCGAGCACGATCATTTTTTATTTCAAGTTTTGAAGCGATAACTTTCACTATTATGACTATAACCAACTGAATAATTTGTCATAGAAGCATTCATACTGAGAATGTGCAGACAAATTAGATAGACATTTCTCTTGATGAGAGTAAAATATTTTCTAGTGATGAGAAGAAGAAATCAAGTAACCAAGTAGTAATATTTACAGCAATGTGAATGTTAAAGGAAAACAAAATCCATGAACATATTAAGGAAGAAAAATAAAGGAATGCCATTAATTCTACCAGTAAAGAAATCAAGCTGCTACCATACTATCCATGCAAGTTAGATTTAAAGTTTTGCTAATGAGAATTGAATTTTTTGTTATTTTTTAAAGGAAACCCCAGGCATTCAGTCTATTGATAACTGTGGTTGTAATAACAAATTAATATTCATTTAAAATATTTATTTTTTAAATTATAGCCTGTCACTTCATGGAAATGAATTAGTACTTTTACTAGTACCTTAATGTTAAAAGAGCATAGAAACTGGATATTTTGCTCATCAATTCTAAAGAGATGAGGATAAGAATAGTTTACGGTGTTTATATATGATATTTTTAGCTGCTGAAAGGATGAGAACTATTTTATAAACTAGATCCCATGTGTCTGGATAGAGAAGCAGAAAGGACACACTTATCTATACTGTTAGGGTTTGGTGGGAGCAGGGACACTTCAGAGCACTACAAAAATGAAACATTCTTGTGGGATAGGTAGCTTTTATGTTAATACACTGAATGAGAACCTTTAAGTATCAAAATCATATTTAAAAAACCCTGAAGGAAAAAAATTAGAGGGAAGATTACAACTTATCAGAGTGCCCTGAATAAATATTGTATCACTTCTAAAATGCATCATTAACTTTGGTAATTAACCCATTACTATTTTGAGAAAATGTGGAATTAATGACAAGTTTAAATCTTAGTCTAAGTTAGGGTCATTATTGGGGAAAAATGCTTATCAAGCTTGGAAAACATTATTCTGTACACCAGAATTTTACACAACATTGTAAACTGACTATACTTCAATAAAAAAAATTTTTTTTAAACCTTAAAATAAAAAGCTTGGAGAATTTTTAAGTTCCTAGAGCATACTCTGTAGGCTTGCCTACATCCATAAAAATATTTGAAACTGTGTGTCACAGTTGTCTTCTAAGTAAGAATAATGAAGTCGATACTGCAACATCTGGAAAGTTGTTGAATCTTTGAAAGAATTCACCATACATGAATAAGGACTGAAGGACAAATGCTCTGCCTGAAAAGCACTGAGATAATCCAATCAAAACTGTTCCCAAACAGGCATTGTGCCAGCAGCTTTGAGGACGTCGCCCTTCACTTCCTCTAGAGATGGAACAATGATTATAACATAGCCGTGTGGCCTTGGAAAGTTTAGAAGCTGCTAAAACTTCATCCAAAGAGGTAGTTAAGACAGCACTAGCTACGGGAAATAGGGCAATGTCCATACCTTCTTGGCAAGCGATTTTCTGCACAGTACAGAGAGACCTAAGAAAATGCTTGTTGGAAAGAGGAATAGTAGGAGCTGTGGAGTGTGGAATATTCGCAGTGTAGCTACGGGTCTTACAAGGCAATCCTCTACTTCTCTAAGGCTCAGTTTCCTCTTCTGTGAAAGGGGGTTACTCACATCTTTCTGGATTCTTGCAGGATTTGGGGAGATGTAGAAAATTAAGTGTTACAGCATGCCAGCTTATGCTTTATGAGAGATGATCGTTAGATCCTGACGGTCTTTTCTCAAAAGTCACTTCCCAGTGAAGGTTTTAGTGGCCATCCCATCTGAAATTTCTCCCCCCCTTGACACATCACATCATCAGTCCTGTTTTTATTCTTCTTAGAACTTACCACACTGGGTATTTAACTAAATTTTTTTATTGCCTCTTTCCAGAACTAAAACATAAGATAAATAAATATCAGGGCCTTTTGCTAATTTCGCTCCTTGCTGAATCCCAGAGCCTAAAGCAGCGTCTGTCACATGGTATACTGTAATCATTAAGTATTTGTTGAATATTGAATAAATATATGGATTTAATTCTAAGCCATTTCTAAGGAATTGAAAAGTTTACAAGCCTCTGACTTGAAAACATTAATAATAAAAAAGAAACATAAATAAACAAATAAATAGATGGATGGATGAATTAAATGACCTGTCTGTGGCACTAAAGTAATCTCCAGTTTTGACAGCATCAGTGCATTTTTCAGTCCTCACTCTTTCCATGTTTGTCACTCCCTTCTCTAACAGAGGAAACTGGTTCCAACTCACCTCAGTGTATTTGCTTATTTTCTCAATGATGAATTAACAGAAGTAAATTTTGAACACAGGGCTGATTAGAGAACCTCAGTCTGAAGAAAAGTTGAATGGCAAACAAAGAGTGAATTCTAGTTGTTAAATGTGTCCACACAAGAGTACAGATCAGCACTTCTGTGACTACTTTGTATATTGTAGAATTGATAAAATTAACATGCTCACATTTAAACATTGAGGAGGTTTAGACTGAGCATGCTTGGGGAAGCTAAATGATTTGGAGATCATTTTTTCCTGACCACCACAACCCTAAAAGATGATTTGATTCCCAAGTATCACAAAACTTGTTCTCCCAAGTAAGAAGAGGCAAGAAGGTCAAAGCCACTCTTTGAGTGACTTTTAGATCAAATTAAGCCTTAGTTGGTGACAAAACAGACTTGAAGGAAAAGAATATGAGAAAAGCCCATTTCTGACAGATAATAGGTGACCTGTGGAAAAGGGGAGGCTGTGGGCCCCTAAAAGGACTGATTTCCTGTTATGGAGAAAAAGCATTTCAACTGGTATATACTTCCTCCTTGAACGACGCCTGACTTGTGGTAAGCATTAGGTAAATATTTTTGAGTGCATGAATAGTGATAATCTATGACACACAACTCTATTCCATCCACTGGTTCCAGAAAGAAATCTTGCCATTGTGGTCAAAGGAACATTTAAGTGTGCATTCCCAGTCGATGTTCTGAATTTGAGCAGGTGCATGCCACCATCACAGCAAATTCTCCTGCACTGCGCATAGGAGTAGGAGGGACAAGTAGTGGGGTATGTTCCTCCTTTGTTTACTAATCCAGTGCACAGGCTCACTGATTTGTTTAAATGGTGCAAAATGTCGTTTCAGTCCGTAGGTGTGGATAGGTTAGGGAGATTAAAATCAGCTCTCTTGAAATAACCTATCCACTTCAGAAACCATTTTGCAACTATTGCTGTACTGCATTTCTGGAAATTTCTGTTCAAACAATACAATAAATTAATGAAACATCTAGAGCAAATTTAATGATCGTTGTCACCGAAAACTATGAGTACTGGTTATATTATTAGGTCAGAAGTATATATTTTAGAGACTTTATGATGTAATAAGAAAGAGAAAAATAGTCTCACCGAGTTTGAATTGGTTTGCCAGTATTTAAGAATCAAAGGCAAATTGATTTTACTGGATAAGAAAAGTTCAGCATGACAACTTTCTTTATCCTTTAATGTGTATTTTCTGAATTTCTACCAAGTTCCAGACATTGTACTCTTAATTTACCTTACTAGTGTTTTACTTTACAGAAAGATGTTTTTCCCTCACTCTGAAACTCAGATAATGGCATGGAGGCTAACAACATCGAGCAGATAATTTTATTTCCTGCAGACTCTCTGAAAGGAGGTGCTTTCATCTGGATCACAGTGAGCAACTCCTTTGGAACTCCAAATAAAAGATACCCCAAATAAAAGATCCTGCTATTTGAAAGGGCCAAGAATGGATCCTTTGCACATCCTACACTGCCTTGTTTTTATTTTTCTTCCTTTTTCCTTTTTAATTGCTTATGCCTCCACTTTACTGCTCTGCTGAAACATGTAACACATGCTGGCATCTGAATATTTGAATTGTCAGAGTTGCATTGACTGGACCATTCCAGAGCTTTTTTGAAACTAATTAATATGTGAGCTTTGATTCCAGAGTCTTCTGGAAAAAAAAAAAAGATTAAAAAAAAAAAACCCTGCATGTAAATTAATCATCATCAAACCCACTAATTGTAGACCTATGAGCTGAACCTACTTTTGCAGATAGCCATTAGAGTAAATGGAGTCCTGCTTCCATAAATGTGAGGTATTAATGTGTTTTACGAATATTCCTGACATTTTCACTCAATCATTCCTGTCATCATGGAAATCAACACTATTTGGGGGTTCTAAATATTATTTCAATTCCAATGAGAAGCATGATGATCTCAAAATATATTTTGTAAAAAAAAGAAAATATAAGCAATTTTGATAAAATATTGGGTGCATTTATAGAGATGTATGTCTTTACAAATCCCATTATTCAGCAAGACCTAAATTCAATGTTTAGCAACTATTTAAGCAACCTGATTTGCTAATATGAAGGGTATTAATTTTATTAAAGTGTCAATTGAAATTCCATCACTGGAAAGGAAAATTTATATCCTGATTCTTTTAATAAGAACAACAGTAGAACCAGCAAAAGATATTCTCTGGGATTTATACCCAGTTAGAAATGGAAAATACTATTAAATATTGTGCTATTTTTATTTAAATTATGCTCGGACACAGCATATGTGACTGCAGAATGCTTGTGTCTAGTGAAAATGGAAATACTAGAAATATAATTTAATGACCAACTAAACATTATTGGAATATTTTAGACTTATACTCAGACCTAATAAAGAAAAACCTTATTTCATGTGTATCACATAAAAATTCATTACATATACAAAGTATAACCTTAACTTTCACACTAAGTAATTAAATATATGTACTTGGGGGGAAAGTCCTTTAAAGTAAAAATTCTATGTTGAACTAGTAGTTTTTTCCTATCTCTCATGTCAAATGGGATTAGGGTTTGGCCTTATCATCTTAATTTTCTTCTATACTTTCTTCATTGCATCATTTTATTGTTCATAAAAATAGATGATAAAATTCCTTCGATTATCTTTTCATTAATACTTATTTTCTGGATATAAAATTTAAATAATAAATTATAGAAAATGCACAAAAATTTTGAAGATTATAAATTTATCTATAGTTCTAACATGAGGAGATAACCATTGTTAACATTTGATTTAATTCAGAACCACAATGAATACTTTTATGTGTAGATATCTGATGGCACCTATGGATATTCCAAAGATGAACTCTGCAGTGAGACTACTGCATGAAAGAAAATGTTCCTTTAGAAGACTCCATCCATCCTCCCAAATTACTTTTCAGAGAGATTGTACCACCTACTAGCAGTGTGTGAGGGTGCTCACGTCTCTCAACCTTGCCAACCAAAGCACTGAATATTATAATTCCAACAGTTTTAGCAGATAAAATACACTATATCATTGATTCAAATGTTTATTTCTTTCACTGCTAGTGAGATGAAACCTTTTCTTATGGGCAGTATGTTTTTCTTTTGTATATGACCTCTTCATTTTTCTTTTGGGTATGCTAAAGTTTTTATTTTATATTTGTGATTAGTCTTTATAAATTAAAGACACTAACGTTTTGTTACATTTACTCAGTTCTTCATAATTAAGTAATTTGGTTTTATTGATTATCAATCATATAATCATTCAACAAATATTCATTTATGGCCATCTGTGTTTATAGCTAAAATGTAGAAGGGTTAAAATTGAACTCAAAATGCATTTCCCTTTACACTTTACCAAAATTCTCAACAAAATGCTATGAGAGCACTAAAAATAAAGATTGATATTAATTGTGTGTGTCTGTCCCTGTCCACTTGACACTTGAAGTAATTCAATGGAGAACAGAGTTTTGAAAGGTAGAGATAGGGTGGAAGGGAAAAGGAAGTTGAAAGAAAAGAATAAACAAAACCAGGTGGGTTTAAAATAGATGATCTATTTAGGAAACACACAGCCCAAACATGAATGCAATATTGGATGCACAGAAGAATAAAAATAACTATATAAAGGAAGCTAAGCTGAGAAAATATTTGGAACAATTTGAATAAAGTTTAAATGGTGTTTGTACCTTTACTAGGCAGAGATTATTTTGTAACACTCATGCTTTTAAGTAAATAATTAAGTAAACACGAACGAAGGGTGACCTGTGCTTTAAAAAACAGTTAAGTCTGGATTAGAAGATGGGAGCTCCTGGAGACATCAGTAGCTTAGGTTTCCACTGTGATATTTCAGATTAGATATTTTAGATTTACAGAAGTAGAAATAACAGGATGCGGTTCCTGATGGGGTGGGCAGATGAAGGAGTGGGGGAAGTCGTCACTGCAACATCCAAGTTTCTGAAGCCAGTTGGCTGTGAGAATGGTGATTTCATCACTTGGAAGAGAATACAAGAAGATGGAGAGGGGGAGGTGCTCTGCTTTGCTGTTAACTCTTGGGACATTCCCCACTGGTAATCAATTTTGCTGCTATCTATTTAAAAGTCGCTAGAGTCCAAATGGCTTTTCCCAAAAGAATATTCTCTTTTAGAATTTGGGAAAAAAATGAAAACAAATAAATTGCAAATTTCTCAAGTAATGATTTTTTTATCCTTAAGGTCATATAAATGACATATTTACAAGCAATGTAATCAATTAAAAAAATCATAATGTCCAAATAAATACCTTTTGCAAGGGCTCTCAGGTAAACCTTTAAACTGATTTGATTACATGATTCCATCCATCACTGGAGCAGAGAAATGTAATCACTCTTTTCATGTATGTATGAATAAAGATAAAGTTGTTTTGTTTTTTATCTAAATTTCACTTCTGTTATCTATCATTCTACTTAAACCATAGTTGATTCTGTGGTAACTGGGAAGACTGCAGGATACTTATATAGATTTTTTTTCAATGCTGAAAAAGAATTTGTGTTTTACTTTAAAAGAGAAACTCTCACCTGTTTTTTTAGATCTGCTTCTCCAAACCTAGCATAACGTGTACACATATGAACTCTGTTTACAAAGAAAATGCACAGGAATGAATTTTGTGCATAAATAATTTAAAAGATCATCTAAAACTTAATATATCTCATTGCTCCATTTATTTGCTTCTACAGAGTGAATGCATTTTAGAAAACCAGAAATGTGGCATAATATTGGAGACACCAGATGTTTACATCTATATAGGCAAAAATCCACAAACTTTTTGTAGGACAGAAAAGCTATTTATGCTGCAGCTGATTCTTATAAGGTATGCTAGAAAAATTTGAAAGTTTTGGGGAAGGTGTTGCATAGCACAAGCAAGCAGTCTTCTATTTGATTTGATTCGATTCCTCTGAGCATAATATGAAATACTGTGCCTTAGAGTGCCTAGAACAGGGTTTGACAGAGTATGTATTAAAATGGATCGGCTTATTTTTCCTTCCTCTCAATTACTTTAATGTTTTAGTTATCTTTCCATAAAATTCATTATCCTTTAGGTTTATTTAAACCATCATTTTTATGCAAGCTTGGAAAACATTTTAATATAATAATTTATTTTTAAACTCGAACTCTTACTAGCTTTTCTGTTCTTGTAGCCCTTGGTATGAAAAGCAGACACAAATTTGGACTTGTCTAGCTGTTTTTCATCTTTGTTGGCTCCAAGTCAATTAAAAGTGCTCAAAGCTTCCTAGGGCCCCAAGCAGCAATAATCCAGTTCTTACTTTAATCCAATTTCAATGACTTTCCCTGCAGTTGACAGTAATACAGCCCTCATGATGACCAATTAGGTATTCCACATAAAAATCGCAGCTGCTTCAGCGGAGAAAATGATTACTGTAACATCTGGTAGTGTACTGATAAGGCTATCAAACAGGAAGCTAAATCTTGAAAATCAGCTGCTCTTTACTCCAGCTTCTCTGACTCTCATAGAATTATTAATTCTAGGACATACACAGGATGAGTCAGCTTCAAGCAAAGTAGAAAAAAAAATCAAGCTGCACAATAGTTTAAGTGGATCTACAAGTCAGGCAAGACATAATTCAAACATGAAATAAACTTTTCACACTACCCGAAGAATATTACATTAGTCAGAAATTTATAGGATCATGATATTGCATACTTTCCTTGTAATGCATTGTTCAACATTATATATGAATTGATGTTTAATATGTGCTTCAAGAGTGGTGATAAAGATATCATCAAAATAAGTGGTATATCTATCTTAATATAGTGATACATAAACATATATTCAAGTGGTGTTTTATCTTCATGGGAGGAGATTTATACTTTAGATACAAGGCAAGGCCATACAAAAAGAACAAAGTTAGAGTCCCTACATTATATTATGCAAGAAAAAAATGGATATATTAATGTGCTAAGTGTAAAGACGTGAAAAATTCTATAAGACAATGCAATAATTATTTATGTTCATGGAGACAGAAGGTGTTTCTAAACAAGGCAAATAAAGCATGTAACAAAAATTTTGGAAAGGTAAATTAAAATGTTTAAACTTCTTGTAAGATAATAAAAACTCAGAGGATACTTGAAAAACCAATAAAATGTGTAATACATTTATATTACAGATGGTTAGTATCTTGATTGAAAATTAAATTGCTAGAAATCATACAAAATAACAATCCATAGTGAAAGGCTATGTACAAACAACTTACAAACAGTAAAATACAAACAGCCAATGATCATATGAAAAGCAGCTCATTCTGAGAGATAATCAAGAAGTTTCTAGTTATCGAGATTTATAGAGATAGATAAACGATATATGGATAGATAGATTTCTCATTAAGCTGGCAAATTTTTTAAAATAGAATTAAACTTAAGGGTTTATGTCATTGTGGTAAGATGGGTAGTTTCCTACAAAGCCCATGATATTAAAAATTTTTCAGTCTCTTTGTAACAAATTTGATAGTGTTCAATGAAATTAAAATGAAAATATTCAGTAACTCAGCAATTTTATTTCTTAGCATTGTCCACAGGGAATACTCACACTTGTATTAAAGGAGGGATGTACAGCGTCCTTTAAAATTGTAAACAACTTAGATGTCTCTAAAATAGTAGGTAGATTTATAGCTATGCAGATTTTATGGCAATATCCCCCGGATATATTGTCAAACTTAAAAAAAAAATCACAGAATTATATGTATGGTATGTCATTTATGTTTACAAATACACACAGAAATACTAAATATTTTCTATTAGAGCATATGTGTGTGTGTGTAGAGGCAAAAAAAAAATCTGGAGTATGATAACTAGTCTAATAACTACCAGACAATGAGAGAAATGGAGTAGAAAGTAGGGGGAGTCAAGGACTGGGGGACTGGGTGTTGGTCAACAGGGTTATTGGTTTTAGTTGTAAAGATTTAGTTTGTATAAGGACAATGCATCTGTTTATGCAATATCACATATTTTGCAAAACATTTAAAAATACAACGCAGAAATTTGAATCAGATCTGAGACATCTAATAACTGAAATTACAGAGGAAAGGGAAACAATATTAACTACACAGGGAAGGATGAGGAAAGAAGGAAAGAAAGAAGGAAGGAAGGGAGAAAGAAAGAAAGAGAAAGAAAGAATGAAATTAGAACATTTTCTAACACCATATACAAAAATAAACTCAAAATAGTTTAAAGACCTAAATGTAAGACCAGATACTATAAAACTCCTAGAGGAAAACATAGGCAAAACACTCTCTGACATAAATTGCAGAAAAAAATATTTTGATCCATCTCCTACAGTAAGGGAATAAAAACAAAAATAAACAAATTGGACCTAATTAAATTTAAAAGCTTTTGCACATTTGACCATAAACCAAATGAAAAGACAACCTACAGAATGGGAGAAAATATTTTCAAATGATGTGACCAACAAGGGATTAATTTCCAAAATATATAAATAGCTCATACAGCTCAATATCAAAATAACAAACAACTCAATCAAAAAAAAAAAAAAAATGGGCAGAAGATCTAAATAGACAATTCTCCAGAGGAGACATATAGATGGCCAACAAGCACATGGAAAGATGCTCAAGATCACTAATTACTAGAGAAATGGAAATCAAAACTACAATGAGGTATCACCCTACACTGGTCGGAATGGCCAGACTATAAATAATAGATAAAAAGTCTACAACTAATAAATGCTGGAGAAGGTGTGGAGAAAAAGGAACCCTTCTACACTGTTGATGGGAATGTAAATTGGTGCAGCCACTGTTGATAACAGTATGAAGATTCTTTAAAACACAAAAAAATAGTTACCATATGATCCAGCAATCCCACTCTTTGGCATTTATCTGGAGAAAACTATAATTCCAAAAGATACACCCACCCCAATGTTCACAGCAGTACTGTTTACAATAGCCAAGACATGGGAAAAACTTAAATGCCCATCCATAGACAGATGAATGGTTAAAGAAGATGTGGAATATATACAATGGAATATTACTCAGCCATAAAAAATGAATAAAATAATGTCATTTGCAGCAACATGGATGAATTATATTAATTGAAATAAGTCAGACATAGAAAGGCAAATATCATATGAAATCACTGATATGTGGAAATCTAGAAAAAGAATACACAAATGAACATATTTAGAAGACAAATAGTCTCAGACATAGAAAACAAATTTATGCTTATCGAAGAGGAAAGGGAGGGGAGAGATAAACTCAGAGTTTGGGATTAGTATATATGAAATAGATAACCAACAAGGGTCTACACTATATTCAATATCTTGTAATAACCTACAATGGAAAAGAATCTGGAAAAGGATATATTATGTGTGCGTGTGTGTGTGTGTGTATACACACCTGAAACATTGAAAATCAACTCTTCCTCAAAAAAAAGGTAAAATTGCATTTAGCTGAAGAAACATAATTAAAAGGAAAATATCATAGCACAAAAGAAAAAAGAACAAACCATCTTAAAACAAGATATATCAGAAGTATATTTAAAGTTACTTTAAATCCATTCTGTTTGTAATTTACTATCCTACTGCTTGTAAGGAAAACTTGTCAAATACTTGAATAGCAAAGCCCAAACATGTACGTAATTTCAGAAGCATATTTGAAGCCTAACTTGTTCAGGATAAGTGGCAATACCACAGAGATCCTACACTGGAAACCCAATGCAGGATAGCTAGCTACCTAAAGACTCATTGAAGAAAAGAGAAAACAAAAGCAAAAACGAAAACAAAAGCAATAACAAAAACAAAACAAAATAAAACAAAACAAAACACCCTCTCATGCCAGGGATGGAGAAAAAGACTTTTAAAAATAACATAAGACCTCCAAAAAACTACCAGCTGGAGACCACACAAAAAAACCCTCAAATAGAATGAAGTCAAATAACTTCCCTCAACAATCCCGTTACTGTTTGTACTGGTAAAGTCAGAAACCACTCAGGCGGTGTTTTCTCTCTCTTCCTCTCCCAAAGGAAGAGAAGAACGATCAAAGGCAAATGGCAATTGCAGAAGCAACGTGGAGAACCTGCTTCAACATCAGAAAAGAACACTGCGCCTCCTCATCGTGGTTTTGGATGCTTTACACGATCAGAAAAACTTCTCCAGTAACAAACTACAGTAAAGATCCCTACAAGTAGAGGCTTGGCCCTGACCCAGCAGCCTCTGCTGGCTCCGCGGTAGCAGGGCACTTTTCACTGCTGGCAAGATAATTTCTCCCATTTCTGGTTCTACTAGAAAAAGGGGGAAAGCACATTTGCACATACAGTCTTTCATATGCCATAACTTATCAACTCATTTCAACCGGAAATGTAATTTAACAATTTTTAAAACGGCCACAATTCATTAACACAATACTGAATGACAGCCAATGAGAATCGGTGTCTTTAAAGCCCTGGAGGCATTCACTCCACTGTTCCCGTAAAGCGGCCCCGCCCCCTGAAAAATAATAAGGAAAAGGCGGGTTTTGCCTTTGCTAGTGAGAATCGAGCTGATTCCACTGATGAATAAATCTTAGCGGTTGCATTCAAGGCCATCCTAAAAGTTTGACTTTCAAACTGATAAAAGGTCACCAAGACTGTGGCAGGGAGGTGGACTGGGTAGCTGAGAACTAGCCCTGGAAAACAGAACCTTTTGGTTTTTGTACCATATGATTGCACTACCTGTTCACACTTTCCGGATTTTTAAAATAAAGCTGGTTGGCAGATTTGGGGGAAAAAATGGTCACATAAAACTCTATTATTCATAAAGATGGACTGTAAATCCATTTTATATGTTTTAATGAATGCTGCATACAAATGGACTTCCAAGCCAGAATCGGTGTAAAACTATAACACACATAGTTCAGTAAGTTAATATAACGTTTCTCAATCCTAGATGACCAAGTGACAAGCTTTAAACATGAAATAATGTTATCAAAATTCTATCCATAAACAGTTACATCAGAATCTTTGCAGATGGGTCATGAAACCATCACTTTTTTTATGCTTCCTGAGTGACTCTAGTGTTTAGCCAGGTGGAGGACCACTGCAAACTAGTGTGCTGAATGAGATACTGAAGTCTAAATGTCAGCTGGTGTCTACCCAAATGATGAAAAACTGTTCCAAATAAAGTATTTCAGCTTAAGAGAAAACTAGGCTGTCTACTGCTTCTGCCAGTAACTAAATAATAGTTATGGGTTGCAGCAACCTTGTCAGGGATGTGATTTTGTCTCTATGAAATTGAGATTTAGTGAGGTTAAATTATATATCCAAGATCACATACTCAAAAACTAGCAATCTGAACAACCCTGCCTGTCACGGAGGTCTATCCTATGACTTCCACAAGGTGCTATCTTTCATAGTGAAAATGCTCTACCTTTAATAATGTATGGCACTCAAACGTCCAAAAACAAGTCATTAATTTTCAAAACCAAAATTGACATTTAGACATCCAATTGACTTTCTACATTGTTAATCTTAGGGGAAAGTATTTCCTTCCTTTCCTATTGTAGAATATTTATTTTTCAAATTTAGTTTGTGATCCCTGCCCCACCTCCATGCCAGAAAAAAAGAAAATTCTGACTTTCTTCATATGTGCTCTTATAATAATTTTTATGCACAGTTCTTACAACAATCACATTATTTGACTCAATATCTAAACCCCTATAATAGAAAAATATTTACCATGCCACAAGAGTGCATATATAAATGGGCATGTTATATCACCTCAAGCCCAAAAGAATCTTCCATAATCCAAATTTATTTCCTAGAAACCCATTCCTTGAATGGAATCTCTCTTAATTAGCTTAATTAGCAAATTACCACTGTTTTAAAAACTCAACATTTGCATTTTGGGATTACTGTAGATTCACATGCAGTTGTGAGAAGTGATACAAAGAGGTCTCATACACCCTTTACCCAGACTCTACGCAGCTAAGCTCAGCCATTGTGCTGAATCAGACTCCTAGCACAATGCAGGATTCTAGAAGACTCTCGTTAGTCATAGTAGATTGTGATTAAGCAGCTAATCCAGGGAATTTATAGAAAAGCTTCAAGTTTTGTTTTGTTTTTTTTTGTTTTGCTTTTCTTTCTTTCTATTCAATCCCATTTGCCTTCATCAAAGAATCTAACAATCAAAAAACATTTTCAAAAGTAATTTCAGAGTGAACATGTGCTTTATTCTTACTGAAAATAATATTTTGCTTATTAAAAATACTCCTCTAATTATTATAAACCACAAAATACAACATAAGAAACAGTGAAGCAGATGGTGAAAATCAAGTTTTCATACAATTCAAAGTACCTTTCATACATTTAAAAAAATATATCAAGATGAATAAATTTTCACAAATAATTTACATTTCTTCCATGTTTCCTAAGTATAATAAAACACTTACCTTAGTGAATTTGTATCTAAGAGGTTAA
Source organism: Camelus ferus (assembly GCF_009834535.1). Classification (NCBI taxonomy): domain Eukaryota; kingdom Metazoa; phylum Chordata; class Mammalia; order Artiodactyla; family Camelidae; genus Camelus; species Camelus ferus. The sequence goes on from NC_045696.1 coordinate 100,892,872, forward strand.
ATACAAATGACAAATAATGTAAATTTATAAAATAATTAACACCAGTTTTCTTTGGTTAGCATGATTTCAAACACATGCTGAAATAACCTTGATTGCATTACCAGAAAGAAAACTAATCATAAAGGGGATAATTTCTCAAAAAGAAAGATAGTGAAGTTTTATATTTATTTTTAAAATGTGACTACTTTTTATTTCCTGAGTTTTGTACTTTGAAATGGAAGAATGACATTTAGACTTCACAGAGATTCTATTCTTTTTTTAAGCATATTTCCTGCAGATGCATTTGCAGAAATTTTGTATTGCTGAGTAAATAATGAATGAGCTTTGAGGGTGTGAGATTATAATATCAAAGATAAAGAAATAAACAAATTAAATAAAATATCAGTAATGCAAAGAACTTCTAATACTGATGTTAGGAAATAATATATAGCATTTTAATTTAACATATATACCACTGAATTTTCTTTTAAAATCAAATCAAATCTGTCATCAAGTTTCCTTTAGGTGGGTAGAATTTTGTAACACCAAATTGTTCTTCAGCATTTGACCATAAAATTCCTCCTACTTGAAAATTATTTACATTTTAATTTTATTTTCATTATACTTTATTTTTCTGGTTCTTCTCTTAATCTGATCAGCATTTGATTTTAACCTTTGTCTGCAGTGACTGAGTTTTTCCTTTAAAAGCTAATAGGAATACTTTAAGTATACGTTCTTCTCAAAGTTTAAAGTATAAGCCTCTTATCCTTTCACTGTTCTATCATCCTTCTTGGGTCAGTTTTATCCATTCCCATCTTAGGAGCTATAAAGTGTTTGAAGATGACCCCAAAGTCTCATCTCTTTTCAAAATACAATTTTATCCTAAACAGATTCTTTTTTATCTTTTTACTAAAACTTGCTTCTTCCTTTCTGATATTTCTCATAATTAACGATATCAACATACCAATAAAGCAGAAATAAACTTATAACAATTTTTGATTTTCTTACATCTCTAAACCTCATGGCACATTGTGAACAAATCCCATAAATACTACCTCTGAAAGAGCTCTGAAAGGCTCTTATGAATATTTTGCTTTTCTTTTCATGGGCATACCTTTTCATGGGCATACATTCATGTCTGCTTATTTAGATTAATAAAAATGTTATCCACTGCTCTCAATTTTGTCTCAAAATCTTGAAATTAATACTGGTAACTCATGGAAGCACAGATACAGTAGTGTTGTTGTCTGGGTTAAAAACTACTTCATTATTAATTACCTGTTGTGAAACTCTGAGCATCATATTCAGTGCCCTTCAGATTTTAATACCAATTTGTGGCCTGTCTTGATTCACAAAAGTTTCCCACCCTGTCATACTTTCTCCCATCACACCAGTGACATGGACCCTTAATTCTCCATGACTTTCTCCCAGTCTTACCTCACCTGATAATGATCCCATTCCTGAAATGACATTACTGTCCCCACTCTAAAATTATACACATGCTTTAAGTTTTAGGACAAATGCCTTCTCCCTGTGAATTAATATTTCAACCCAGTTAGAATTATTATTTTCTTTATTCATATTCTTAAAAAACTGCTCTTGGGGGAGAGTATAGCTCAGTGGTAGAATGCCTGCTTAGCATACAGAAGGTCCTGGGTTCAATCCCCAGTACTTTCTGTTAAAATAAATAAATAAATAAACCTAATTGCCTTCTCCACAAAAAACAAACAAAAAATCCGAAAACTGCTCTTTAAGAATTCTTCATAAGTCCAGATCTAGAGTCAGTCTGCACCTTAAATTAAACCATTATTTACATTAAAAATTTAATAAATCATTAATAAATCATCAGTATATGTATCTTAGTTTTACTCTAAGTATAAATAATACAAGCAATAGTTTTCCCTATTAGTTTTAACATAATGGATACTACTTTGGATAAAATGGATAAATATTTTGCCCTGAACATTTACTTTAGGAAATTTCTTAACTTTAATCTCTAAAACCAGTAATCAAGTTTATATAGATTTATAAAAAATTAAAATATTTTCCATAAATCTGGATTATTTTATAATAATAGGGAGAAAGGAAGATTTTATTGATATATATTTTTTCTTTTTATCCCTTTATTTGTGGGTAATAACCATATAACATACACTTCTAGGTATAACGAAAAATATGAGCCCGAAAGAAATCATTTTCTGTTCTCATGGTTTAATATAACACAAATCTCCTATTTTCAGTTGCAGGAAAACATAGCATTAAAGAAAACCAAATGCAGGTGCCCTATAAGTGTAATACAACAAATGCTCATTGCTAAAACACAAATGCAAATAAATAATAGAGTAGTTTTACACAATTATAACACAATGCAGTAGTTAAATTCATGGACTTTGAAGCAAATTATCAATTTGAACACAAGCTTGCCCAGTTCCAGAAATCACAATATTAGTTACTGAATCTGTGAGATTACCCCAGTGTCAGAGTCATTTCACAGTTTCCAAAAATTGCAAGCATTTATATACTATATACTTGTTATAGGGTCTGTATAACCTTATTTTTCAGACTATTTTTTAAGAGAAGTTTTAGGTTTACAATAAAACTAAGAAGAAGGTACAGAGATTTCCCATATACCTCCTGCTCTCACAAGTGCATAGCTTCCCTCATTATCAACATTACTCACCAGAATAGTACATTTTTTACCTAGAATAAGCCTATGTTGATCTCCGTAGTTTACCTGAGGGTTCATTCCTGGGGTGGTGTACATTCAGTGGGGGTGGACAAACGTATAATGACATATCATATAGAGTAGTTTCATTGCCCTGAAAATCCTCTGTGTTCTACCTTTTCTTTTCTCCACAACAACTTTACTATATATCCCTGGCAACCACTAATCTTTTTATTGTCTCCATAGTTTTGCCTTTTCTGGAATGTCATACAGTCGGATCATACAGTATGTATGTAGCCTTCTAGATTGGCATCTTTCACTTAGTAATATGCATTTAAGTTTCCTGCATGCCTTTTCATGGCATGACAGCTCATTTCTTTTTAGCAGTGTTGAATCTTCATGTATTTTGGGTTTTTCCAGTTATCTTTCTGATATTTTTTCTAGATTAATTCCATTGTGGTCTGAGAGCAGACATTGCACGACTTCTATTCTTTTAAATTTCTTAAGTGTGTTTTATGGCCTAGAATATGTCTTGGTCTATTAATGTTCCATGTGACCTTGAGAAAAAGGTGAATTCTGCTGCTGATGGATGAAATAGTCTATAGATGTCAATTATCTTCAATTTATTGGTGTTGTTTTTCAGCTATCTCCTTACTGATTTTCTTTCTGATGGATCTGTCCATTCCTGAGTGAGAGGTGTTGAAGTCTTAAATTATGATCATGAAAGTATCTATTTCTCCTTGTAGTTCTATCAGGTTTTGCCTCATGTAGCGTGATGTTTGTAGTTTGTAGTTAGGTGCATATATGTTAAGAGTTGCTATGTCTTTTTGGAGAATTGACCCTTTTTATCTATACAAACTTTCCTTAGTTTAAAATTCACTCTGCCTTGAATTAATATAGTTACTCCTGCTTTCTTTTGATTACTGTTAGCATGTGTTTCTCTCCATCCACTTACTTTTAAATACAAACTGGGTATTCTGTAGACAACATATAATTGAGTCATGTTTTTTGATCTTAGCCTGGCACTGTTTTCTGCTCCTTTGTGTCTGTTTCAGGAAGCTATGACTCCCTGAATTCACTTGTCTCTCCAGTCTTGGGGGCAATAGTTTGCCCAGGGTTCTCCGTTTCTCTTATAGATCCAATAAAAATTGTTGATTTTTCAGTCTATTTAGCTTTTTACCTGTTTTTGGAATGAAATGGTGACTTCCAAGCTCTTTAAATACAAAAACAGAAACCACTAGATCCTTATTTTTAATCAGATGTGCCAATTCCACAAATTTTGCTTTTTTGTTTACAGGATGTATCCTGATTTTAATGCAAAGAATATGATCTTCATAGGTCTAGAAGTAACTGTATTAGAAAATACAGTTAATCATAAGTTATGGTTTTATTATTGTTGGATTGTACTTTATACCAAATACTTAACCTCACATTATACACAACTGAACCATCATTACAGTTGTAATTTTTACCCAAATAGGATTTTAGAGAAAAATGTTTATTTACTTATTTAGTAGGTATTTGTTGATCATCTACTAGAAAAATATCTTCTATTTGGATCCATTAACTCACTCAATTTTTTAAAATTGAATTTTTAAAAATTGAATTTTTACTATGAATTAGGTACTTCAATAGTCAATGTTAAGACAGAGGGAAAAAGTCCTACTTAACAGAGATTGAGTTTTAGTGTGAACTTTTATTATAGGCACTAAACAAATAAGTACCAAGAAGGACCTGGACTTCTGGGAGTTGAACACTCAGTCCCTGGGAAGTTCCTATAGGAGGAAGAAATAAGTTCTAAGAAGGGACAGCATGGTATGACAGTCAAGAGTCCAGAGAGGTGATCAAGAGTCAAATGTTTTAGAGGAACTGAATAAAATTCCACATGGACAGAGCAAGGTAAAGGGAGGCAGAGTTGCGGACAACAGTAGAGAAAAGGGTGAAGTAGGCAAATGGCAGACCTCAAAGAACCCAGAAGAAAAGATAAGTATTTTAGATACATACTAACCTTAAAGACAAGATGGAAAATTGTAAACAGCCTAGCTATGTGTTGAAGTATGTGTTGAAGTAATACTGCCTGCAGTGTGGTAAAGAGATTAGGAAAGTTTTGTCACAAGGAGTGAGTTGGAAGGATATTAAGAGTAAGTTAGGTGAGAAATAAAGGTGGCTTTCAAGTAGGATGGTGACAATGGAGTCTAGAGATATGGTTAAATTTAAGAGACAGAAATAGTTTTGACAAGTTTATAAATATATACTTTATATATATCATATGTACATATATACGTGGGTATATATACGTGATGTGGAGGGAAGAGGGAGAGGAAAGAGTAGTGAGAGATGACTCTGGGTTTTAGCTTAAGGAACTGGATGAATGGAAATAATGGTTAATGTTTATTGACCACCCACTTTGTCATGCAGTATTCTACGTGATTTACATGTAATGACTAACTTACTATTCACAGCAATCATTTAAGAGAGGTGTTATTATTTTCCCTATTATACAGATAATTGTAAGGCACTGAGATTGTTCAAGATTACACTTAGTATAAATTGTAGACCTTGAACACCTGGCTCCCTCAGAGCCCAACCATTTAATCATTGGCTCTTGTGAGATTTACTGAGAGAGAGACTTTGGAGAAGTATTCAGTTTAAATTTCAGGGAGAAAAATGAGTTCTGTTTTGGACTTGATTTTGAAGAGCCTGTGATATAGCCAAATGGAGATTTCTTGAGTATACTTTGCTTCCGTAAGTCTACAATTCAGGAGAGAACTGTGGCTGGGAGATTTACATTGGAGAGTTTTGAGTAAACAGATGGACGCTGAAGTCATGGAAGTAGATGAAACTGTCAAAGTGAGAGGTTGAGATGGAAGTCGTGTATCCTTGGCCTATTTATGAGTTTTAGAGGGGATGTAAAGATGTAATCACAGTCCCCTCATGGACTCCTATCTCATGACTAAACACACAATTACAATATGGAGTGATGAGTGCTAAATCAGAAGGCAGAAGCACTGAGGATAATTTACCTCCTGTAAGAGAAGGCCATGGTCCATGAAACCACCTCCTGGAGGCTGCAGTACCTGAGCTGAGTCTGGAATGATGGCTTGAAGTAAATCAGGTGAAGAAGAAAGGTGAAGTATCAGTTCACCTGGACAGTAGACATTCAGGTAGTGCAAGCTGTCCAAGCAAAAGCAGTGACAGTGACCCAGGCCTGGGTGCCCCTTGGGGAGTGTGATTTCTGCAGTATGGTTGAAATGCGTGTGGAAGGGAGGTGCTGAGAGGCAAGGCTGGGGGAATGGGTCAACTAACAGAAAGCTTTGCAAGTTATAGCTTCCATCTGCACTTTAGCCAGCATGTGTTGACCACGTAGAGGGCTTTCCTATGTAAATGTGAATATCAGAACATGTCATATAACCCCTGTATAGTTCATGTGCTCATGTATTCAGATGAACTAGGGAGTAAGTCACAATTTCATGCTTAACTAACCAAACAAGGAGAAAGAGCCTATTTTCCTTACACATCTTAAGGAATATTTTACTTGCTAGCCCTGAATTTTACCACTTAAAAACACTGCCATGGCAGGAAGAATTTAAAAAGCAGTGCATCAGGAAACAAGATGTTGATTTTTTTTTCATTAAAAAATATTACCATACTCCTTGCTCTCCCAAATTTTAAAATTCCATTGTCATAATATGCTTTACCTGATGCCAACGCTGCCTGGTAATTGGAAATCCCCAAAAGCAGTAATTTGTTCACACAGATAATTGTGTCAGGGAGTCTGACCACAGCATTGCTGGCTACCTTGCAAGTTAAATTCCAGATACTGTCACCATAACAATCTACATATGGCATTCCTTTAAAAAAGGATTTCTCAAAATTGTGTTCTAATATTGGTTTGTTGAAACAAGTTTACTAAAATTGTAAAGCTTGCTTCCCAAATACCTGAAAAGACAAGTACATAGTGTTTTTTTATTACTACTTTTCATCATATTTTGTTTAGTATTCTAAAATCATGATCAAGTAACATGCCCCCAATCAAATTGGCAATGGCATTTGAGCAAGTATGTTTTAACAACAACAACAACAACAAAATTCTGGATAAAACATAAAAAAAAAAGCAACAACTGCTTATTATATGATTTTACAAAAGTATAAATCTCATTAGCAGGCATAATTTATGAGATTATCTTTATTTATGCTAATGTATGACTCAAAGTGTTTTCTAACGTCTCATTTGAACTGTAATAGAGGATTTCAATGTGATTGACACAGACTTTATCCTCCCTGTTGCATCTAGTTGTTTTTCTCAGGCATGTGTGTATTTTACAGTGTTCCCACAGAATTGTTAATGAGCCTTCAATTTGTGCAAACTGGAAACAGAAAGTAAAAATTTCCCTCCCCAAGATATTAGTACATGACTTCAAAATTAAATATGAAAACATTTCAATTTCAACACAAGTATATTAACCCTAGTGCCAGGCACATGTGACTTTAAAAATGTTATTTTGTGCTTTAATGAAGGTGTATAATTTGGGGGTGGGGACTCCTTTATAGTGGGTGATTGGGCTGCATTTGATGGAGGAGTAGAGAGCTGTATATGACATACACATCACTTGAGGCAAAAGATTGAAACATTCTGCATTTCTCATTTAAAATCCAATATAGCACTTTGGAAAGTGATGTAAATTTTAACAAAAATATAAGACATTTGACTTGCACATAGTGATGAAGAATTTTACAATGAAGTGTCTCTCCAAGTCAACAGTGAGTAATCCCAGAGCATAAATATCACTAAAGAGGGAGTTCTCTTTTTTTCTGGAACTCTTCCATTTTGAAATTCACCTGTATTTTTTTCCCCCTGACTGGGCTCCTGTATCTTGTGCAGATATTAGTAGGTTTTATACAGGTTCCCAAGGTTATTCCCTCTCTTTAAATCTTGCACCCCTCCCCATCTCCTTGCCAGAATTTGTTCATCAGTCAGAAGGAAAGAAGAAAAGGCACATAAGAGCTGATCCTTCATTTACTCTACGTCAAACTCAGTTTTAGCCCTTTTTATTGATCATTGCAACAGACCCCTGTCTGTTGTGTATCCTGGTTTATCTGGGTAATATTATTACCCTGGTTTAAAAATGAGAAACCACAGGTCATTTACAAAATTACTAAGTGACAGAATCAGGACTTTTGATTCTATATGGGCTATATGGCTCCAGGCCAGAGTCTTCCATTTTACCCGTCTCTATAATTCTCATCCCTAAAGGAAGGAATCCTAGAGACTAGTGATTGGTGGGGAAGAGACGAATTTAATAAAGAAAGGTGTTTTTTTTTTTTCTTTTGATGAGGTTTTGCATAGAGGTGGTCAAGAGCCATGCTCAGAGTTTAAGGGTATTGGATAGGAAAGAAAAAAAAAAAGGTGAGTTTTGAGAGACATATTTTGTGACTTCTTATGTCATTCTAGACATACAAATAAAAGAGACTGTAGTTATGTTGATGTGAATTTGGTTCTATGGGGTTTTTTTGTTCATGAAAATATTCCCAGAATGAATCATGAGAATTATGGCTAAGAAGTGCTACATTCTCGTGGACCATGCCAGGTCTTCATCACTGAAGGCCCCACAATTTTTCCCAAGAACATTCTCCCTCTCAAAAGGGAAGCTTTTTCCAAGCCAATAAAATCCTGCCTCCCTGGAAAGAAAAAAAAAAAAAAGTTTTTTTTTTTTCCAAAGCACTTTTTGTCTTTTTTTTCCCCGCTTGGTTCATAATAAAACATTTTAATCACTGTGGTCTCCAAATAAAACTGCTGCTTCCTGCCATATATCTGGGCGTAGAGGGAGTTACACTAACTACCCAGTCTGCTGATAGGGAAAGCCTCATTCTCCAAATGCAGCACAAAGTTTCACACAGTTGAAGAGAGCAGCCCACGCAAAGCCAGTGGAGGAGCAAATTAAAAGTTAGTTCTTTGTGCTAGGAGAGAATTCCACTTCCAGTAAAGAATCTGCTGGTTAATGCCATCATTTCTCCTAATTCTTTTACTTTAGGGACAATCAGCATTTTAAACATCACCACATGGACCAATTTTTATCAGCCACACGCTAGGTGGTGTGCTGGTAAATGCTTAATAACCACTTCCAATCTAGCTCTATAAATATGCCTATATACACACACAATGTACATGTTTATTATCAATTTTACTCATATAAAAGTGGTTTAGTACACAATTTATAAATAATAATAATAAAATACACCATGATCTTTATTATAAATTCTATATTACCATTGTTTGTTGATTTTTGCTGAACTCTTGTGTTTCTAACAAACTGTATTTGCAAATGATGAGGTAAGTCCCCAAAAGTATGTTGGATGTTGCTGGATATTTTAATTTACGTTAAAGTAGGACAAAAATGGAACAAAAGAGTCAGACATTGTCAGAACTTCACTTCTTTGCAATAACACATGAGACTTGTTTGCTAAATTGGATAGTGACTTTCAAAAAGTGGAAAAATATTTTCAAAATATTTGTAATAGTGTCAATTCAATGGCCGCAGATGCAGCACACTTTAAGTTTAATATTTATTAACAGTTTTTCTGGCACATGTTATAAGCCCAGAAATCAACCAAACTGCAAGGAACATTTTGATTTGTAATATTTGACAACTTCCAAGGGTAAAAACTCCCACCAAGGTCAATGTTTAAGCTGTCAGTGTAATGTTACCAAATATCGCATTGGGAAGAGAGGTACAGAAGGAAACTAATGTATAAGTTTTAAATCTTACAGATACAATGGATAATAATAACCTTGAGGGCAAAGGAAATAGAAATGGATAATGATGAGTTTGAGTGTTTATTAGCTTTGTTTTAATATAATTATTGAAAGAGAAGTCTATATAAATTAATTTTTAATAATGACTAATCTTTACTAATCCTTGAAATTTTAACTGTGGCCTCTCGTGGGTCATCCTGAGCCTGGCCCAGTGCTGTCACACTTGGTAAGTGGGTTGTTAACGGAAAATCTGGCTGGTGAGCCTCTCTGTCTCCTACTGGCAAGTAACTGGTGTAAAATAATGCCAACATATTCCTCGTTAATTTTGACAAGACAAAATGGAGCAAAAATTAGTTTTCTAAAAATTTCTATCAACTGTCTTACATTTGAACCAGTCTCAGTCTGACATCCCAGTAAAAATCTCTGTTCACCTGAATCCTAGGATACCCTCTTCTCTTTGTTTTTACATCTATGCACTTTTTTTTATTACTTCTTATTAATGAATGTGTTCAGTTCTGAATCAAATCTTTCTTTTTATCCCACCATCACCATCTTGCTGGTGATAACTATATTCATTCTGGCTTCTGAGTGTAGTGGCCATCTGACCTTCAGTGACTACTTCTTTCAATCACCAGGACACACTCAAACTTTATAATCACACTAACTGACCCTGACCCATCTTCAAAATATCTTTAGCAAACACCCCATACTTCAACCACCACCTCTTATATACTTCCATCCCTTTCATTCTAATACCTCCATTGCTACAATGCTTCCACCTCATTTATATAATTAATCTACAGCTACTACCACACTCTCTGTCTCTCTAAGACTCCTGCTTTCAATTCATTTATTTTCCAGTTTTCATATAATCTCACTTCCAAGGGAGGTTCATTTTACTAGTGCAAGGCTGTTTCAGCATTCTAAAATCAATCAAGATAAAATCAATCAATCAATAAAATACAATATTAATAGTATCTAAAAGAAACAAACATATAATTTGCACCACGGATTTAAGAAAACTCAACATACATTTATAATTTAAAAAAGAAAGCTCTCAGAAAACTGGTATTGAACAGAATTTCCTCAGCTCAATGAAGGAGATATATATATATATATGTAACTTTTAATTAATATAATACTTAATGGTGAAAGACTGAAGATTTTTTCTCTGAGATTGGGAACAATACAAGGTTGTACATTCTCACTACTTTCTTAAATATTTTCCTTTGGATAATAGTGTAATACAAAAATACCAAAGAACAAAAAAATCTAGACATAAGTAATTAAAGAGGAAGACTATTAATAAATTACATAATGGAAAATTATTTAAAAAATTTAGAAATAAGTTTCTTTAACTAACAAGTAAGTTTAGCAATTTTCAAAATTGCAGGATACAAGGTCAATATATAAAAGTATTTTATCTCTATAAAATAACAAGGAATATTTGTCAATTTAAATAAAATACTAACATTACAACAGCATCAAAAATATCAAGTACTTAGGAGTTAATTTAAGAAAATGTCTGTAGGACTTTGTAAATTTAAATTACAAAAGTGCTACTGAGAAATTAAAGATGATCTAAATAAATGATTATATATAAAAGTTCACAAAAGACTCAGTAGTGTTAAGGTGTCAATTCTCTTCAATTTTTTCTGTATATACAACACTATCCCAGCCAAAATTTCATTTGACATATTTTTGTGGGTATTAACAAGCCAATTCTAATATATGCATGGAAATATAAAAGATCTAAAATAGCCAAAGTATTTTGAAGAAAAGAACAAAGTTGAAGGACAAATACTACTTGATTTCAAGACTTGCTATAAAGCTATGTATTATTAAGCCTGAGTAGTACTGGAATAAAGTAACCCATATGACATTCAATCAGGAGACGACTGGATATCCACATGCAAAAATATGAAACTCTACCCTTGCTTTGCACTATATCATCCATATTACATGTATCATAGGGCTAAATTTGAAAGTTAAACTACAAAAGCTGTCAAAGAAAACATAGGAAAAATCTTTGAAACCAAGAATAAGAAGAGATTTCCTTTATAGAACACAAAACATTGAGCAATAAAAATTGATAATTCAATAATTGTTACACTGAGCTTCATCAAAATATAAAATATAAGCTTTTCAAAAGAAACTGTTAGGAAAATAAAAAGAAATGTCATGGGCTAGAAGAAAATATTTGCAAAAAATATTTCTAGTAAAAAACGTTTTCTTCAATGAAAAGAAGACAAAGAACCCTTTTTTTTTTAAATTAACAAATGACTGGAACAGGTACTTGATGAAATAAGAGATATGAATGTCTATATGAGTGGAAAATAAGTACAAGAAAATAATTAAATATCATTAATCATTAGGACAACACAAATTAAAAACTCAATGAGATACTGCTTCGCACTCACTAAAGTGGTGGAAAATAAAAGAGACTGAAAAGGTCAATTGTTGATGCTCTTATGTTATTAAATATATGTGGAGGAACTAGAACTCATACACTGCTAGAAGGGATGAAAAATGGTACAATCACTTTAAAAAACAATCTGACACTTTTATAGAAAGTCAAATATATGCTTATGATAGGACCTAGAAATCCTGCTCTTATTTATTCATCCAAGAAAAATGTTCAAAGAAATAATTGTAGTAGGCTATTTATAGCAGTTTTACTTATAAAAAGCAAAAAAGCTGGAAAGAGCCCGGATGCGCTTTAATAGGTGACTGGGTAAACAAACTGGACTATCTAAAGACTGAAATATTACTTAGCAGTAATAAAAAATGAACTACTGATACACACAACATGAGTGATCTGTGAAAGCATTATGCTAAGTGAGTGAAGCAGATACAAAAGACGACATACTATCTGATTCCATCAGAGTCAGAACTAGGATGAGGTAAATATTCCATAGCTTGAGTATGATTTTTTTTAAAACTTACCAAATAATACACATATTTGGTGAATTTTATTTATATAAATTCCATCAATAAAACTGATTAAAGTATATTTCTAAAATGAATTCTAAGGGGACATTAAAAAATAATAGTAATTATTATGTTATGTTTGTGATACAGCTTTTTAAAATGTTTTATGTCTTACAAGTTTTTAAATCATGCTTCTATATTACTTAAATAAAAATGACTAATAATGATCAAATACTCGTATTTAAATTAAAATGATATACTGTACCCTAGATTATTTTATTTAGAAATTTCACATGCTTAACTTACTATATCCTCAGAAAACAGTCAGGGAAATTTGAATCATAAAACCTATGACAAGTATATACTTGATAAATGGCTACTGAAATTATTGAACACCTACATGCATGCACTGCTTTCTAGGTACATCACCTTAGGAATAGATGCATGCTTGAGAGAACTGCATTCATTTTAGCATTTATTGAGCATTCTTTATTTTGAAGATTTGTTTTAAAATATGCCATGCTTATGTCACTTGATGAGTCATTAGAATGTGACTAATTTCATTCCTATTCAGTCTGAAAAATGTTTAACATTTAGATATTAAACATAATATATTCTCATTGTCCTCTTGAAGGAGAAAGTAAAATACAGAAACACAGTAAGAAAATAAAATAAGAAGTCAACCAATAGCTTTGGTTAATATTTTGAAAATTGTATATATATGTATAGATATGCACACATACACACACAATACAAATGTATTCATGCACACTTGTATACACAAATATATTTATATGAAATATTATCTAGTGTCTTACAATTATCCATGCTTTAGGAAATAACTTTAATATGATATGAAAATATTTTAATAACTGCATTATATTTGATCATATAGAGGCAACTTAATGCAACCATTTTCTTATTGTAGAACATGTTTTTGCACAAATATCTACCTAAATTTTTGATGTGGCATTTATAAAAATATGACTCCTGCCCCACCCTTAAAATTCATTTCTGCTCTGATGGTCCTTTAAGAACGTATGCCTCTAAAATAAATTGTCTTTATTTCTAATTTCCCTCTCAAACTTTAAAGGGGAAGTAGGGCAAAAGTTAGTCTTGTCTATTTTAATGCTTATTATACTCATATTAATTTCCATTTTCTCAATTGCTAATTTTCTCCGAGATCAAAATTTTCTAAAACAGTGGTTCTCAATCTATGCTGCACTTTAGAATCCCTTGGAAACTTCTCAAATGTTCAAATTCCTAGCTCCCAATAAAGAAGATTCTAACTTAATTGGTCTTGGGTGAGTCCCAGACAGTGGTAGTTTTTAAAGCCCTCCAGAGGATTCTGATCCTAATATGCAATCTGGATTAGAAACCACTGGTGCAGATGGTTTCCTAGACTGAGAATGGAGCTCTCTTTATCTCTTCCAGCTGGGTCCACAATGCTTAGGTCATATGTAATCATACAGCTAACTTTTACAGTTTCCCCAAACTTCCCAGCTTCTTAGTTTTACGTTTCACAGCGAGTCTTATTCCTTGTTGACTAAAAGATTTTCCTCCTTTCTCTTCTGCAGTCACAGATTAGACAACTACACAATTTTCACTGGGTCCTCGGAGGAACAATTATCTGTTTTCAATTTATATTATCACTCCATAAACTCAGTCTTACAAACTTATGAGCCCCTATGACAGGCGTGTTTGAACTAAGCTGCTTTCCAAGAGACTCTATGAGTACTACCAGTTTTAGGAGAATATATTTCCAGATCTTCTGATTCTATATGGATTCTCTCTCCCAGGATTTTTGTTCTCTCTTCCCACCCACCTTCCTTTTTGCAACAGTACTCCTCCACTTTACAAAAAAAAAAAAAAAAAAAAAAAAAAAGAATAGCCTGCTATCTCCCAAATCTTACAAGAGCTTATATCTCCTGGGGTAAAACCTCTGGTGCTCCCAACTACTGAAATGGGTGAAATCTTCTTTCGCCAATAATCAGAATACCATAAACTAACACAGGGCCTCCTGTGTCTTACATTATTAAGTATATGTGCTAAACATGAGACAGACCACAATAAAAGACATTTGAGCTTATACTGGCAAGGACTGACGTCAAATATATTGTAAAATAAGAGCATGGGGAATATTAGCAATTTTAACTTTCTCATTTCTTCTGTCCCTTGACTACTGTGAAAGAAAACATAACTCCTGAGGGAGAGGTTTGAGAGGGAGATTTTTGTAATAGAGTCATAAGAGATATGTTAAGTATGAGTCACCTATTAAAACATAAGCAATTCCTATCAGCTCTTTCAATATTTGCTTAGGACTTGCCATTAGCTGGAAAGCAAAGCATCTTTAATCAGCTGAAGAAATACAGTGTAGTCATTTTATATATTTCCTTTTTTCATTTTCATAATCCCCCAAAAGGGAAAAACCAAGCAACAAGTCACACAAGGCAGATGTTTCTCCCATCTTGGATTTTGCTTTTGCCCTTGAAAATAAGTTTTAAAGATCACTGGATAATTTTTAGCAAATAACGTCAATGGAACTGATAAACTTGAATGACTCTGCTGTAACTAAAGTCCTTCATTTCCATCTTCATGTTTACTCAGCATTTTTGTCTATGAAAGCAAAAAAAAAAAAAAAAAAGAAACAGAATTGATGCTTAATTCTGTCTCATTCAGAATTAAATTAATTCATGAATCTGCAGATGAGTGAATTATTGTTTTATAAAAATCTAACCCTATTCACCTCATTAAGGAATAGATTTCCAATAACCTTTTAATTTTGTTTCAAGATTTTAATTGTGTTGAATAACTTATTCATCAAATTATGCAATATATGTTATATATGTTGATTCTCTTAATTATATGCTAATAATATCTATACTGAATAAGGGAGGGCATATCGTTTTAAATATTCTTTGAGGAGGTATGCAAGCAAAAAAAAAAAAATCCCTAAAAACTAAAAAACAAAAAATATAAAAACAGTCCTTTAAGCCACATTTTATAGTGCATTAGCAGATGGTACATCACCATAATTTTGATTGGAAATCAGAAGACAAAGAGAGCGTTTTTCCTGGCTGATTATGGGTAGTTATGAATCCAGCATAAAATCCCAGTCATATTTACACTGAGAACCCACCTACTAAACCTCGAAGCAGGGCGTGCCTAATAGCTAGACTTTTACAGCAGCATTTCCCTGGCTCCTGTGATCTTTGAAACATTTCAGAAGAATGTTCTAATTATGATTTCAACGTCTCTTGTCCCATTCCCAGCAGGACACTCTACTTGCTGTCGTCTTGAGAGTTTCAGGCACTCGGCAGTGTTCCAGTGGTTCCAAATCCTGATTATTACCAGCTCAACAGCAGCAGAGAGGCCCAGGGGCACACTGGCTGCTCTGGGGAACCAGATTAGAGCCTGGAACAAGCCTGCCTCCACCAACCTTCACTCTCCTCGAGGGAAATATTTACGAGTTTTTGAAGAATTGCCTTTTCACTGAGGCTTTCACTCGGCGGCAATGCAGACTTCCTCAATCTAATGAGAGAACGCACAGCTGCTTCCGTCTGGTGTGGCAGATGGCCCATCCTGTCCTCCACCAGTCAGTCTCCCCAGCGCTATAATTCCATTCTCAGTCTAGCCCTATTATGCTTCTTCTGAATTTCCAGAGATGCTCCAGGAGCCATTTTAACTTGTGATGTGTCAACGTTTATCATTTCACACTGAAGTAATCACTGCAGGGGTTGTGTTGAAATTCACTCTTCATTATAGGCTGGTGGTTGTCATCTGTTTCCTTACATAGATATCCAGAAAAAGGATGACAGGACTAAATGGGAGGGACACTTTTCAGATTCTTGAGTTGATGGACTGATACAATTCAATCCAGAGAACTGAAGCTATAAAGAAAGCCACAGGCAGGCTTAGCCTTATGGTCTTTGTGGAGCTCATGCTTGGCCAGGTGCCAACACCATCCTCATTTAGATTGAACTTTGTGTTTCTAAAAAATTATGTCTTCACTTCCCTGTCCCTGGGGAAAGATGCAGCCTTGTTATTTGGCAAACACTTCTGGTACTGAACTATTTACAGAACTGCTGAATTAACCCCCTGTTCTCTCTCATCCTTCGGGTGTCTAAATCTCAGAAACCAGCTAGTGCAGGGTGGAAGGAGGGAAATGGGATTATCTCTGTCCTGAACAAACAGGAATGCAGCCAGTGTCCTCAAGTGAATGGCCTGATTCTTAGTGGAGCTTTGTCAGCCGGTGACCCTCCTGAGCAGAACTTGCCAATCTCACTTTCTGTTTCCTCCTTCTGAGCACGGCCAAGCTTTGCTGAGCACTGGGAAGGGAACCCCAGGTGACTTCTATTTCCTAGTTCTGGGGGATTCAGGTGATACCCTCTGACTTCCCCCTGCTGATTTTGCTCTAGATAAGTTCAGGAGGGTGGAACATCAAAGATGCAACATATTACGTGAGACTGTAATATTACTGCTTTATCTCCAGTGGCAGTGAAGAATGGCGTTATTGATGATGCATGTCTGTTGGCTCAAAAAATTTAATAAATATAAACAGAAATGTAATATCTATGCAACACTCCCACCAAAGTGTCTGTGATGACATTTATTAATGTCATGTGATCAAACAGCTTGAAATATCTTTTTTGTTATTGTTGGCAAATCTGAAGGCAAGAAAGTGGTAATTTGAGACTTTTAGTATGTATTTGATTGCTAATGAAATTTATCAGGCCTTGCTTTCACAGTCATTGATATTTATAAGTATTATTTGTCTTTTTATTATTGATCTTTTGGGTATTTTCTAATTGAGTTCTTTGCCTTTTAAAATGATTCCTTTTAGAGAGCCCAGAAATAAATCCATGCACTTATGGTCAATTAATCTCTGACAAAAGAGGCAAGAATATAAAATGGAGAAAAGACAGTCTCCTCAATAAGTGGTTCTTCAATAAGAAAATGGGACAGCTACATGTAAAAGAATGAAATTAAAACATTCTCTAATACCATATACAAAAATAAACTCAGAATGGATGGTAAGACCAGATACAATAAAACTCGTAGGGGAAAACATAGGCAGAACACTCTGACATAAATCCTAGCAATATTTTTTTGGATCCATCTCCTAGAGTAATGGAAATAAAATTTAAAAATGAATAAATGGGAACTAATTAAACTTAAAAGCTTTTGCACAGCAAAGGAAACCACTGACAAAATGAAAAGACAACCTACTGAATGGGAGAAAACATTTGCATATGATGTGACTGATAAGTGATTAATATCCAAAATATATAAAATTGCTCATACAACTCAAGATCCAAAAGACAAGCAACTCAGTTAAAAATGGGTAGAAGACCTAAATAATGTTTTCAAAGAAAACATACAGATGGCCATTGCTAATCATCAGGTCAATGCAAATCAAAACCACAATGAGGTATCACCTCACACCTATCAGAATGGCTATCATCAAATAGAACACAAATGACAAATGTTGGCGAGGATGTAGAGGAAAGGGAATCTTTGTATACTGTTGGTGGAAATGTAAATTGGTGCAGCCACTGTGGAAAAGAGTTTTGAGGTTTCTCAAAAAATTAAAATTGGAACAACTGTATGAAACAGCAATTCTTCTGCTGGGTCTATAGCCAAAAGAAACAAAAACACTAATTCGAAAAGATACATGCACCCCAGTGTTCATAGTAGCATTATTTACAATTGTTAAGACATGGAAGCAAACTAAGTGTCCACCAAGAGATGAATAGATAAAGATGGGGTGTATATATACAATGGAATATTACTCACCCATAAAGAGGAACAAAATTATGACATTTGCAGCAACATGGAAGGACTTGCAGGGATTATGCTAAGTGAAATAAGTCAGACAGGAAAAGACAAATACTGTATGGTATTGCTTATTTGTGGAATCTAAAAAAACACAACAAACTAATGAATATAGCAAAAAAAAAGAAGACTCACAGGGATAGAGAACAAACTGGTAGTTATGAGTGAGGAGAGGGAAAGGCGGAGGGACATACAGGTGTAGGAGAGTAAGAGTTATAAATTATTAGGTGTAAAATAAGCTACAAGGATATATTGTACAACACAGGGACTATAGCCAATATTTTATAGTAACTATAAGTGGAGTATAACCTTTAAAAATTATGAATCATTATATTGAAAAAAAAAAGATTTCTTTGGTCAGTTCCTTCTTTAGTTCACTAATATTTGGATCTAGCTCTTGAATTTAGTAGTTCTACTTTTTAAAATTCTCTTGTTTATTAATTTATCTTAAATTGCTAATCAAAAAGTATTTCTGCAATTCCTAGCCTTATTTTGTTGTACTTCTTAAAACATTTACTGTTCAAACTTAATAAAATTATTTTTAAACCATATGATTTAATGAGATAGAGAATCTGAATTTTTCCCTACATACTGTTTCCAGAATGCATTTAATATGTTTTAATGTGTAGAATTTTATGAGAGTTTTTGAACTACTTTCTGATTTGGTTTTATGTTCACTTTTCTTGAGTTAAGTGTAATTTTCCATTTGTTTATTTATTATACAGATATTATATTTTTTATTCTGCAGTAAATTTCTAATTTTATTGAACAATTATCTGAAAATTTTATATAGAAAGGAAGTTAAAAGTCTGAATTTATTTAATTAAAAAACAAAAATAGAACTAATAATAAAGAAAAAAAGAAAATAGAGCTTATATGTCTCTGGTAAGCTAATTTACTCAAGAAAAAGGGAGAAAACACAAATACATAAAATATTAATAATTAAGGGAAAATTAATCACAATTACCAAAGACACTTAATGAATTAAAATTTTATCAACTCCATGCAGTTAAAATTTAAAAAAAAATCCTGGGTTAACTGGATGACAGTTTATAAAAATGTAATTCATCTAAAATGGGGCCAAATTATTAAAAAAAAGAAAAGAAAAGAAAACAAACTTACTACTATAGGAAACATACATTATACAAACATACTATTATACAAAACAAGATTCTAAGAATATTGCTTAGAAACACTGAACCCAGGTAGTTTAATAAAGGTATTCTACTTAAACCAAATTTTTAACGTAAAGATGGGTATAATGCCATTTAAATTTTTTTCCAGAATGTATTTAAAAGAGGAAAAGAAAGTCTCTTACTTATTTTTTATTAAAAAATGTTTGCAAAAACAGAAAATATATATAGATAAATCTCAAACAACATTAAAAAACCCTTTAAAATATTAGCAAAACAAAATTCTGTGAAAACACTGGGTACATTTACATTCTCATTAAATTAGGAATAAAATTAAAGGATGCATACTGTTGTTTAACAATTTTTTTCTAAAAGTATTAACTACCATAATTAGAAAAAGAAAGACTTTAGAAATACAGAAAGTGTAAAATGGGTTAATAAGATTGATTTTGGAGATTATATACTTCTATAATTAGGAAATCTAAGAAAATGGATTGGGGAATGATGCTAATGGTGGTAGTCAAACAGGGTTCAATTGATAAAGAAGATTTAAGTATTAGTAGATTCATAATGTCCATACTGTGTTGAATTACTTTTGAGATGTTTCATGCACAAGCCCGTGTTGCTGATCTGAGAAATAAAGTGCTTCACCTGATATGCATTTTACCTATGCTGATTCAAATGTTCCACTAACTTATGAAAGGATACATCTTTTCTTAAAATTTAAGTATGTATTATTTCTTAGTAAATATTTCTTAGATATTTTTCTTTGAGATTTGGAAAAATAGAAGAAAAAAGTAGGGGAAACAAGGAAAAGCTCATAAATCAAGCTAGATTTATAAAGAACCATATTTGAATAATCATAAGGTTGAAGAATAGTTGTCAGTTAAAATAATAATATATAAAACATTCCAGTATCTGTGGCCATCTCAAATCACATCAAATTTATCTCTGCATTCACTTCACATTCTAAGCAAAAACTCAATAATTGGAACAATTTGTCTTTATTGCTGTCCTCCTTTCTTTCCAATTTTCCTTTCATATCCATCATAGCTCCTTCAGAAGGAAAATGTTTTTAAAACATTTATTAACTCTAAATTTGAACTGCTCCTCCACATAGTTTTATCTGATGCTCATTCAAGAGCTTGCTTTAGTTAGTGACCTTATTGCATCCATAAAAAATATTAACTCCTTATCTTATCAGGAGGGTTGGTAATAATTTCTTACTTGCATTTGAGTCAAATTCAATAGACAAATGTCCTGAGTTCCTATCTGGGAAGTGAAAAAACAAATGGCCTTCCGAAGTTTTATTTTTATATACAAGTGTGTATAAGATCAATAAACATAACTGTATAGATTCTTTGTTGTTATTCATTAGGTATACTCATCCTTTCACTGATCAGGGCTCTATATTAAGTAAAAGATACTAATATATAAAATAAAGTAACATAATGCTCTACTAAAAGGGGAGTTTCAACTTTGATCTGAGAAACTAAAAAGAAAGGGGCTGTGGCTTTCACTTTTAGTAAAGAGATAACCTACTTCTTCGTTTTAATTCTTCTTCTGAGAAATAGAACAGCTGCCTTCATCATACTCGTTACATTTCTACCTTCCCAATCTTGGGGATAAATAAAAATTTTTTCAGACTTTTAGATCCATCTGTTTACTTCCTAGTTAGCATAAAACGGAAGAGAATGCCTATGGTTTTTATCACACTATTCATCCCAAGCTGGTCGTTTTTCTCTGTTGCTTGCTTGTCTGTTTTTGACTAGTATTTGTTTTGTGTGTGACTGCGATCATTTCACTGTCCTTTAGCCCCATGAATTTCATCTTAGTAATTGTTTAAGTCACCTTAATTACACTTTCCTTTAATTAAGGGCTTAATTTCCAAATCTGTTGGTCAGTCAGCCATAGTTATTCATTTAACAGTATTTATACCGTATGACCCAGGAATCCCACTCCTGGGCTTGTATCCAGAAGGAACCCTACTTCAGGATGACACCTGCAACCCAATGTTCATAGCAGCACTATTTACAATAGCCAAAACATGGAAACAGCCTAAATGTCCATCAACAGGTGACTGGATAAAGAAGATGTGGTATATTTATACAATGGAATACTACTCAGCCATAAAAACCTACAACATAATGCCATTTGCAGCAACATGGATGCTCCTGGAGAATGTCATTCTAAGTGAAGTAAGCCAAAAAGAGGAAGAAAAATACCATATGAGATCGCTCATATGTGGAATCTAAAAAACAAATACAAAAACAAACAAACAAACAAAAACAAAGCATAAATACAGGACAGAAATAGACTCATAGACAGAGAATACAGACTTGTGGTTGCCAGGTGGGTGGAGGGTGGGAAGGGATAGACTGGGATTTCAAAATAGTAGAATAGATAAACAAGATTATACTGTATAGCACAGAGAACTATACACAAAATGTTATGATAATTCACAGAGAAAAAAATGTGACGTGTGTGTATATGTCCATGAATGACTGAAAAATTGTGCTGAACGCTGGAATTTGGCACAACATTGTAAAATGATTATAAATCAATAAAAAATGTTAAAAAAAACCAATATTTATTATGTGGTAGATACTCAGGTGGGTCCTAGTTATAAAGAGTAAATAAACAAAGACACAGTCTCTGCCTCTGTGAAGCTTTGAGGCAGCCAAATTACGGACTAAGCTAGCAAATAGAAGTGTACCTTCTTTAGGCAGGCAGCAAACACCTCTCTAAAGTGGTAGTATTTAAGCTAACATTTAACAGAAGAAAAACAATTTACGATTTAGAGGTGGAGAGAACAGGAAAAAGATCATTCCAGGAAGAGAGAAGAACATGCTCAAAGGCCCTGGGGTAAAGGAAAAACGGACTATTCAAGAAACTCAGAGAAGACGGTAATAGCTAGAGCTTGGTGTCCCTATGAGAATATGGTGCCAAGTGAGGTCGGAAAAGCGGGCAAGGCTTAGGTCACACAGGGCTTCTAGACTATGGTTGGGCGTTTCATTTTTTAAGATGGGGAATGAGGATACCCAATTAAATTAATCTTGAATCTTTAAGAAGATTAACTCTTTAAGAACAGTGGTTTTGCTTTAAATGGAGAATGGAAAATCATTTGGACGGGGCAACAGTGGAAGACGAGAGGGTGGAAGGATGGTTGTGGCAGGATGGACCCCCAATCAAAATCTGGTTTAGAAGCTGACACTGATGACACACTGAGAGCGAATGGAAAGCTTTATTACTCACATAATGAGGCTTTTGGAGAGAATGGTGTGGATCCCAAGCAGGTCTGGAAATGGCTTGAAAGAAGGAGGTAAGGAGACTGGCTTGACAGTTTTATGGTGGGTAAGTGGTAGAGCCAGGGCAAGGGTTCCTGTGTGAGTTGAACTTCTCACCAGCGTCAAAGGAGGAGGGAGAAGAGAAGGAACCTGGTGTGCCTTCTGTACTTACAGTAACAAATCTGGTATTTATTGACTTATGGGACATGCCCACTGGAAAATGTTAGTATCACCTACTATTTGTTCAAATGGACATATTTCATGACCAAAATGATTTTCTAGTGTGAGACCACACAGAGACCTCATATGTGAAGTTTTGGTCAAGGCACACAGCAATATAATAATATGGCAAGGAAGGACCTGAAGAACTGTATTGGCAATCCAAGACTTCATTCTTCCTTGTCTTGCAGTCAATTGTATCATTTGCATTATTAGTGAAGTTTGATTCTGGGTAAGATCCCTGATTCTTGTCAATCTGACTTGATCATTCAATTCATTATTTATCTCAACTGTAATACAGGTAGGCACAAGGAATGGCAAAAGCATATTAGGTTGGAAGAATTTGGAGAAGGTGAGCCATTTCTGGCAGAGGAACAAAAGATAATTGCATATTTGGGTATTTGCAGAGACTTGACATTATCTGTGTACAGAAGCGACATTGGGAAGGGAGGAGAAATTAGGAGAAGTTTGGGGTCTGTGATGATGAGAAGCCTTCTCTTCATGATATAACTGAGGGGTGACACTGTAAAATTCTAAGAAGAGGAATAAGAATTTCTGTTTTATTGAAAGATAAATTTTAGAAACAGAAATTTAAATATTAACATTATAATTTTCAACACATTACAAAATACCCTCACCTACCCTTCCCCTTGTTACATTTGCAAATGAAAATCAAGTTTTAAAACCTCTAGAAATGATCATAAAGTAACCAGAATTAGTTTGAGGTGAAAATATTTTTCCTAATTGTTGCTAATTATACCTATGCTGATTCACTGTGTCCACCTGAATATGTTTTTAAAAGATCAATGGTTTGGCTCCAACCTCAGAGTTTGATAAAATTTAATCAAAAGTAGGGGGCTTGCACAAACTCCCCAGGTGACTGCCATATAGAGACAGGTTTAGAGCAACCGATATGTAAGATTGTATGGGTATTGTAGATGCATGGGATTTTTAAAATCTTGTATGTACAGATTTTTAAAAATATAATACTTTTTAATATATGATTAGATAAGATCAGTTGTTTGTTCTATTCCCAGTAATTATTAAAAAGATGAAGCTACTCGGCCAGACTATGTTCACATTAAGGTATATAGTTATAATTTTATAAAAAGGCAAGTTAATTACAAATGAAATATTACAATTGCAACATGTAAATAAAATAATAACACAATCATCTAAGTCATCATTTAATTGTTTCCTTATAAGAAGATACATTATTGTCTTGTTTGCTTCCGTGATGTTGTTTTCTTTCTTTCCTAGAGTCTGTTTATTTCTACTCAAATTATTTATAAATTAATTCACAGGGGGTAGATCAAATGATTACTTTGTACAGTCAAAAAAGAAAGAAAGACTAATTTAAGCCCTAAACATACTTATATCTACTATGTAATGTAAGAATTAATCCTATTTGATAAAGTTCGAATTACTCAAATTACTCGGGTAAGGGTAAGAAATATTAATACAGCAATTACATTTATAATTTCTTAAGAAGAAAGTGTTAAGTTGTGCTTCCTCTGTGTGTGTGTGTGTGTTTTAATGGAAGTGTCTAGATCTTAATAGCATTTGATTTTTCTCTACTTAATTAATGCACATTGAGTACTGATATTGACCATAATGGGCTTTCTTAAAAAATAGCTTAAATAAGCCCATTGGAACTGGTTTATGAACCATTCTGATGACTGGCGCTAAGTATAATGGGCCTACTAATAGCCCCCAAAGAGTCCCAAGCCCTAATCCCCAAACCTGTGACTCTGTCACCTTAAATGGCAAAGGGGACTTTGCAGAGGTAAGGAAGTTTCAGTCTGAGATAAAGAGATTAGCCGGAGTTAGCCAGGATGGGTACAACCCAAGCACACAAGACGTTAAAAGTGGAAAATCTTTCCTCTGTGTATTTAGAAAGACTTGGTGATAGAAGAAGGTTCAGTGTGATGCTACATTGCTGGTTTAGCAGCTGGAGGACGGAGGGTCACAAGCCAAGGAAAGCATGGGGCCTTTAGAAGATGGAAGGGGCAGGGGAGATTCTCTTCCCTAGAGCCTCCCCAAAGGGACACAGGCCTACCAACACCATGATTTTAGCCCAGTGACCCGCTGTCAGGCAATTCTACTACACAACTAAAAGACAGCCAATTTGTGAGTTGTGTTTAATAGTTTCTCTGCTAAAGTTTTCAAAAATATTGGAATAAACAAAACTGAATTGTAAGAAGGCTTACACTTTTGTAAATCAGGCCTCACTAAAGCTTTTAACAAAAAAGCATACGTGACTAGTTTCTTAGCAACACTTATGAAGAAGGTGTCTCTCACTCTTCCACAAACCAAATTTCAAATCCAAGAAGAATTAACGCTAAGTTACAATCCCTTAAATTGCCACTGAAACCTACTTTACTTTGAAGCATCTATTTTCCCTTGTGTCTGAACTCCAGGTAAGTGCACCTCATATGGTGAGGATTTTTTCATCTCTTTAAATTTTCTTCACCTAAGTCTAAAACAGCAAATGAAATAAAATTTTGTGTGCTGACTTTGTGAGGAACACAGAAAACCTAGAAAGCTGAGTCTGTCTTCCCAGAGGAAGTCTTTTATTCATTCTTTACTCACAGGTTACTGATTCTAATTTTTCCTTTAGCCATTTTTATGGTTTTTCTCCTCTCTCTGCTTCTCCACTTGGTCAAATGATATTTAATTATCTTTTGATTACAGTTACTTTGTTAAACATAAAGTTGAATATGTATCCAATTACAAATTCATTGAGCTTCTATTATACTTAAGGTTCTATTTTAGGCACTGGCACAAATAGATCCTTTAAGAAAAAAGGAAAAAATTCCTTCCATCATGGACCTTGCATCTTAATGACTAGAAAGAGACAACAAGCCAATACTTAAGGGAAACATCTATTTAAGATGGGATGGAAGCTCTGGAGAAAAGGAAGGAGAAAGTCTAGAGAATGCTGCTAGGAGAGCTTGGGACTCTGAATATGGTGATCAGGGAGGTCCCCACTGAGAAGGTGACGTGTGAGCAAGAGGGGAAAGAGATGAGGGAGGGATTTATGCAAGAGGTGGGGTGTGAATGCTGTTGTGGGCACAACATGGCAGGCCAATGACGTGGGTTGGTAGAAGAATTACCAGAGACTGAGAAGAGTTTGGGAAAGTTTAATAGGTACACTGCTATAGGCAACAGTGGGCCACACAGGCAAGAGGTGAGAGCTGGGGATGGCCGTGCAGGGTCTTTTATTGGGGGTAGGAGGCTGTGATCACAAGGACTAGGGGCTGCATGATCAATTCACGCACAGGGAGCTGATTGGTTGTCAGGGACATCTCTGAACAATAGGGTTTAGGACTTGACAAGCTGCAGGATGTGAGACCTGTCCTTCTGAGCAGGGCTATCTCCTGGGGAGATGAGTTTTGTTAGGATAAACATACATCAAGAGTTGCTTTCATCCTGAAGATCAGGGACATCAAAGAGCCAGGATGGCTCAAGCAGAAGGAGAGGGGAGAGGAGTGGTGGGAGCCAACGCTGACTGGTCTGAAAGCTACACAACAGATACCTCAGAGCTCTCCCTTCGGGGCCCCTTCCACGACCATAAGGGACCCTAGAGAAGTCTCCTCGGTATGATATGTTCTATGATGTTTTTACAATTCATCAGCTTTTTTTTAAATTAGTAAATTGTGATGCCTGACCTCATTCTAAAGAGATATGCTCCCTTTTGTGTCTAAATTCATATTTGTAATTGACTGTACTACTACTTAAAGAAAATACTTAATTCATTCAAAACCTGGGAACCCCCTCCTAAGAGGTGATAGCCAAGAGATAAGGAAGGCGAGGGGAAGTGGAGGTGGAGGCTGGAGATGGAGAGGAGGCAGGTATGTACTTACTTTTAATTTTGCCCTGCTTCATGCATCACATACAGGTTAATGAATTCTGTGCTCCTCCAGTCAGGAGAAAAATGCTAAGATGACAATGTCCGTAAGTGTGGTATCACACAAAAGTAAGGGAGCAGATGGATTTTTCAATTACAATTTGGAATTAGAAAGTATAATCTCTTATTCACAGAACCTTATAAATCCTTTAAAGAAGTTGATAGGAATACCAGTAGAACCAATTTAGCCAACCTGGCAGGCACTGAGGAGAACACAATGAAAACAATAAATGTTGCTGATTGCAACCCAGAGAATCAGCAAAGCTAAATCTTAAGCCGATAGTAGAAGAATTGAAAAATGTGTTTGATGGTTTTTTGCATGTGTTCCTTTTCTTAGAGAGTCAGCAAGCAGCTGTTTTATTATATACAGAAAGAAGCCACGTCCCAAATTTGACAAGAAAGTCAGCAAAAATAAATTTAAGAGTTGGTTTTCATGACTAAGTGCACACAAATCAAATGTTCTGCATTCGACAACTAACCGTAGCTGGAATGCAAAAACAATGCACAACTCTGGGGACTTGGCTGGCTTATCTTCTGAGGTTTTCAAATGTGCTTTCTTTTGCTTTAAATCCTATTGACTTCACTTGATTAAAAAAAAAAAAAAGGTCTGTAAAAGGAATGGAAAATTTATACACTGCCAAATGATACTGAGTGAGACCATTCTGAGATTTTCAGTGTTATCAAATATAAGAAAGAATATTGTCAGCAACGCAATACAAGCTTTGCCAAGATTAAAATCTTCTCTCATTTCAGAAAGAAATGTGTAACATAAATTGTATTCTGGATTTTATATTAAGTAAAGAAGTCAATCTCTTTCTCTCTCTCTCTCTCTGGTGTATACATATATATACACACACACACACATACATATGCAATACCTATATGAGATGACATCTTTATTATTTTTCTCATATATAATGTAAAAAATAGGCTTTTGAAATCTAGTGAACTTCATAAAAACATGAGTAGAAAAATAGAATTTGACTTCCTGTAAATCTATAATTATTTCAAGATAAGAAATTAAAATACGTATTTAATTTTAAAAAATCAAAGTCTCTTCTTTGTATATACTGGGACAATTTAAATAGCAAAATGGTTTATCTTATGGTTACTAGTCTATAGACATCCTACTTTCTTTTTTAATTTTGTTAATTCATGTTTCTATAGAGAAATTATGCCCTTCATTTAAAGATGTAAATATAGTCTTACATATTTTTAAATGATAAATTAGTTATTTTCCTTTGAGGAATATGGGACCTAAATTATCCTCAGAGAGCTGAATTCAGCCTTCAGATCTTTAACCACATATTCTATAACATAAGACATGATAGGAATTAAATAACAGTGAACAACAAATAACGTCAAGAAGAGTATGATAACTATTGCACCTGTACTCTGATGAATAGAATCCAAATGAGGATTAACTTTAATTTGACAGTCACTGAAACATATTCGTGTATGCATGTCCTTTTAAAGTGGTCACAAAAGAGCTTGTCTATATAGTAAATGGAAATGTGTTATATTTTCAGTATTTTGTCTTCTTTCTTTAAGGAGAGTAAAGAAAAGAATCTCAAGAAATACATTGATTCAAAAAATAGCAACTTTGTAATAGGACAACCTAGCATGTCAATAGGGAGAAAAAAATCTCAAAAAAATAAATTATCCATATTTAGAGTTTTGGGAAAAGAACTGTAACCCCTTTCAACTCTATATTCTCAGCACAGATTTCAAATGCTTCTCTCCCTCAGCCAGAGTGTTGCCTGATGGCAGCTCCCTGCTGACTACATAAGGCCATTCTGGCGGGGAGTCTGGGGAGGGATCTCACTTTGAACCAGTATCAAACTAGTAATCTGACCAGCTTCTGAAAGAAACCAGGAAGACAATGGTCCCTGATAAGGACTTTGTTCTCAATAAAAAGGTGCTGGATGAAAAAAAATGATGCTTTGATGACTAAAACAAAGCTTATGAATATAAATGTAATGTTTGTTATGATAAATTATGAAGATAATTTCAGAATGTATCTTTAAACAAGTGCACAAAAAGGGAAAGTTGGTTACTGACCTGAACTGAAAAAATGAAAACAAAACTTTTTTAGTGGAGGTCCAATATATTTTGAGTAGTGAAATATAAAGTCACATACACAGACATACAGTTGCATCTACCAATAATAAACATTTCCACTCAGCCCTGAACAGTAGGCTGGGCATGCTAGTTTTCTGTTTAACAAGCTAAGGCGTCAAACACTTTGTCCATGGGTACATGATTTACTAAGTTGAAATCTAGAATTTTTTTCTTTCAAATTAGATCAGACAGTGATAATGATAAATATTATAAATTAATATAGCATGGCATGCTAATTAATACACTCTGGTAGTCCTACTCGTGGCCCCTCAGACTTAAAGGAATTCTATGTAAGTCAGAAAAAACAAGAAACGAGGAAGCAGAGACCCTCTCTCTCAATTATTATAGGACTTCTGAATCGATACTCCATTTCAAGTAATGTTTATCAGAAATTTAAAATGGTTACTTATTATTTATGTACATAAGTAAGTAAAAAATTGCTTTTACAATTATAGTTTTGATTTGAGAACTTAACAGTTCTGTAAGTTTGGTCACAAATATAAACTGCTTCATTTCTTTCAGCTTGTTAAAAATGTGTGATTGGCTTATTTCTAAGTGCAAGTTAGAAATGAGATTCTGCTTTTTAAATTACATTTCAATTTGAATTAAGGCCTTCATGTTTATTGGCATACTCTGAGCATCTTGGCCACAGGCCAGTCTCCTTTGTTGCATTTTAAATCATCAGTATGAGGAATAGGCTATGCAAATAGAATAAATTGAGGAGTTAGGGAGTGTTATTACTAAGTACAGTTGAACTTTATTCCTATTCTACAGAATAACTTTGAAAATTACTTGGTCAATATTTATTAATACATCTTGCCCTAAGCAAAAGTCAGTGATATGAGACACTGTGTTAAATATGGATGGCAAACCGAGCAAAATTCAAGGAAAAATATGCATGAATAAAAATGCATTGTTGGGTTCTTCTTCTGGAAGAAGTGGTATTTTCCAGTGGTTAAATTGCAGGCTAAGCCAGGCCATTTTAGTTTGAATCCCTTTTCTGCCCCTTGACAGCTGTGGGATTTGCACGTTACTTCATGTCATTGCACATGAAGTTAGTTTCCTCATCTGCGGTGCAGGGACAATTATAGACCTACCTCATCGATATGATGTGAGGACTCAAAGGATTTTTTAGAAAATAGATCTGTACTGCAGACCAGTGCTGATCTGCAAAATGTACTAGTTTCTGTTTGGGTAAGGACAGAATTTTGGAATAATCATTAGAAATTTTACAGTAGTTTTACAGATTAATTCTGGCTATTGACTGTAATAATTTTAAAATAGTTGTAATCTGCCTTTTAAAGTTTTATTTTATAGTAATTCATGTTTCCTATTTTACAGAAGTATTTGTCTGTGATGCATTCCATATGGACAACAGTCACACAAGCAAGAAAGTCCTTCCCCCAAAATATTTTGAAAGACGCTGATCTAAAATTCTTAGAAAATTGCTTACTGTATAGTAAGTGCTCAATGGTGGTATTCACAAAACGAAGGGATAAAATTCACCTATGCTATTAAAACATTTCTTCAGGTAAACCACCAAGAGCCATAGCAGATAATGTCATCACACCATCCCCCACCCTCCTACATAATGTGACTGTCAACAGAGTTCTACAAAGATCAATCATCCTTTATTCAACTATTTTTCTCAACTTTCAAACAATTCTTAACCTTTTGTCGCATTAGCTAGATCTTAAATGAAGCAAATTAAGTTAGTTCTGGTGAGACCTTAGCATGTAATTATTTTAGCAGTGACAAATTACAGACTTAAATTATGAAAACTTTTCATTTCTACTGTGGAACTCATCACAATTTTCTTACTATGGATTTTATATTTTAAAAGTAACATATGCTCATAAAATCAATGTGATACGGAACTTTGTAAAGAGATAAATAACAACACTCTTACAATTTACCCAACCCCATGCCTGTCACCACAGTGCCTCATTTTAGCAGTTTGGAATGAATCCTTCTAGTCATTTAGCTAAGGAGGAGATGAATTATTTGGAAGATAATATGGACTCAACATATGGAAAATAAAAATGAATGTCACTGTATGCTATTTATGAAAATTTCACACAGAATAATGATTTAAGTGCCAAAGGTAAAATTATCAGTATAAGTAAGAAGATAGAGATGAATGTTCTCATTACACATAAGTAGGGAACAGTCTAAAACAACCACACACATAAACTAAAAGAAGAAGAAAAAAAAAGATGGGCTTACATAGTATATCTAATGGAAAGATTTCAGTTTAATTAAGAACATTCTGAACAAAGTTAAAAGGTAAGTGACTGTGGTTAATACTTGCAATGCATAAAACTGACAAGAATATAAAAATAATACTTACAAATCAATAAAGAAAATGTAATGAAATATATTATAAAATTAACAAATGCTATGAATCAGGAAGTTTACAGATGAAAAACATGAGTGAAAAAAATAATGCAAATGAGAACAAATACAAGATATCACTTTACATTAGACCAGACAAAATGTTAATAAATTTGAAGAGAACGTAAAAGCAATACTAATGTAGGGCTGAAGGGAGTATGTGTTAAAAAGTGTGCATGTAAAAAGCATGAATTACAATATCTGAGCTTGTTCTGAGTCTTTAAGGATGGGCGGGACTTGAATGGAAACAGTTTGTAACTTTAGACAATGAGAATAACTGATATGCTCGCAGAAGTGAAGTTAATGTATGTTTGTGTGGGATGGGGGGTTAGTGCTATGACTGGGCTTGATTTATCAAATTATTTACAGCCCTGAGCAGAATGTGAGCATATGGTGGAGAATAGATCTGGGGGAAAAAAAAATAAAAGAGCCAAGGGCATATCTCTACTCGGTAATATATCTAGTGAACAAGAGCAGATAAATCGATTAAAAATGGCATGCAGGCTGATAAAGTATGTCAGTCTGGTTTTCGTCCACGTCCCAAGTGGAGGGAAAGTTTTAGCCAGCAAAGATGTTGCCTTGACAGTGTATTGACCCTCGATAACCTCTAGAACCACTTACTTTGCAGGGACGTAGAGGATTTTTTGGCCAAATATTTGAGGAGCTGTCAGCATGTTACGTGAGTTAAGTACTGCATTTCACTTTTTGGAAGACAACACAAGTAAAATTTTTCTATCGTGCCAATATGTTGAATTTTCTTTTAGGCTTCAGAAGCGTTCTCATGTATTTGTTATAACCTTGTAAGGTTTATAATGCTGTGCACCTTCATTTTCACACAAGAGGAAGCTGATTGCCAGATAGATTAGGAGATTTCTGCAGGGTCACAAACCAAGTCAGGAGGAGATCCTGACTAAAGGCCTCAGCTAAGTCCAAAAGAACCGAAGCCATAACACAACGGGCTCCCGTGATCATGACAAATTTTATTTCCTCTTCTTGTTACACTCAGCTGGCTCCTCCAGCCACTTACGGGAGAAGAGTCACAGCTGGAAAAGCTTACAGATACAGAAATTATAAAAGACTTCTTAAAACTGAACATACTACAAAGTTGTAGTCTAATCTGAACTAGAGTAGCTAGTGGTATATATTTTAGTACAGCTACAACTCATTTTTCTTCAGAACTATTTTCCAGAAGCACAATTATCTCAAAATAGCAAACACAGAATATCAAATACACACCGTCCTCAAAATCCAGAAAGTGTCTAAAATAGCAGGCAAGTTCAAAATCTGAGTGAAAAACACCCTCTAAAATATGCAAGTTATATTTTATAAACAGTAAAGATAAGATGACTGTGTAAATCTTATTGTTGAAATTCCACAGTCCTATAGAAACGAGAAATTTGAAAACCTTAATCTGATATAAATGAGATATTTGGGTTCAAAGTGTCTTTGCTCTGGAAAAGACCTAAACCTAAAGGCCCAGTGTTAGTGATTTCTTGGAAAGTCAACTGGCGAATTACTGACTTTTTCTAAAGAGCAAAAGAACAGTGAAAGCTTAGATCTAGTAAAAAATACTGAATTCTAAATTCTGATAGTGAAACAAATCTCAGTTGCCTCTTGGAATATTACATGACAGGAGAGTCCTAAGTTGTCACTGTCAGTGTAGAAACAGTCTTCTATTTCTGGCTTGTTTACACGATTTTAAAATTTCTTTCTTTATGCCTTTTTTTAGTTTATAAGAATCTTACCTATTCTTGCACTTTTATTTAAGTATAATTGACATACAAGACTGTAAGTTTAAAGTGACTTACATGCATCATGAAATAACTGAGTTTAGTGGACATCCATCATCTCATAGAGGCACGAAATATAAAATAAAATAAAATAATTTCCTTGTGCTGAGCACTCTTACGATTTACTCTCTTACCAACTTTCATACGGAACATACAGCAGTCACGCTGGGGATTATGGCTTCAACGTGTGAATTTTAGAAGGGTACATTCCATCCATAACAGGAAGCTAGACCTTGAGCACAGGTTTGATTTTTGTTATTAGTTTTGGTTTATTTATTTGCTTGTTTTAACTCCCTTCATACCACCAGACAGCCTGCTAATGAACTAAGGCTACATGTATTAGAAGTTTTTGCAGCAAGAGAGAACACCACCTTGAGTCTTAGCAGTGTCTCAGACGGGCAGGTCAGAAGAGGTAGGGACGCAGGGATTGGTTGTCTAGCTTCTGGTGGTTTAGGAACAAGCAAGGAACCGCATGGAAGAGGGCAAAGTTCCTGATCTAATGGTTTAGGGTTGGTGGAAACAGAGATGAGGGTCTTGACCTGAGTCTCGATAAGTAAGTTGTGTAATAAGTACACTGTTGGCACTGGTGAGTAAATTGTTGTCTCTCATAAATTGATCTGTAGGAATTTTCTAAACCAGTGAAATTATTTATTAATCCACACTCTTTCTCTGGCAAAGATCTACTGGAAAAAAACAACTAAGCAAAGTTGACACAGGTGGTGTGCAATCTTATCTAAATCACCTCGACACAGATGGCTTTGGTTCTCATTTTAGTTTCAAATGTGTATCTTTCTTGTTTTACTGAGCTTCTTTCTTAAAAGGTATGGAAATTTGCAAAAGGCAATGAATGACAGGTGTGGGGAAGACAGGGAGAGTTACAAATTCTATTTTTTTTAATAGAGGGATATCTGTCCATATAATGTCTCTTAAATATAACACCTTTTACGTAAAATTCCTTTTCATGGAAAATTGATAGTGTGGAAAAAGAACCTCCTCGACAGGGAAAATCCATTTTAATGTTTCTCATATTTTAATAGCCCTGTTTATGACAGCAATAGCATAAATACAAGATGTTCAATGCATGTTTAAAGATTTAAATCAATATTTTTAGTAGTAATGCATGTCTATTGTTTTCAGCACTTAGACAGCACTAAAATTGAAATTAAATGCTACACATTTTAAAAAGCACAAGAACTCTAATAGACTTAGCCAGAAGCTAATATAAATTTACCACCAAGCATATGAGAGGTGAGGCTTTGCTGGAAGAAACTAGAATATCTAAGCCTAGAGAAACTATGTTCAAAGGGGTTTATAATTAAGGAGTTGAACTGACTGGATGTCAACTGGCTGATCTCTACTGACAAAAAGAATTAAGCAACACAATTTTCATGGATGAATGCAAATCAAATCACCTTCCTTATAAAGACAATTTAAATGTCTGCCCTCCCATGCAGTCAATAGGTCAATGTTTTGTCAGAACCTAAAGATTTTTTAACATCTTCATTCCAGAAATGGGAGAAGCCCACAGGCTTTCCTTTCAAGATGCTGCAAAAACAAAGTCCCTTCCTGCAGGCTTACGTTAGCATGCTTGTTTTATTTTGCTTTCTTGGGGCAGACATCAGTGTTATGTGGTGAAGGAACTATTCAGCGAGACATTTGTTTAGTTAGAAAGGAAAGTTAGTTAGAAACTCACTTAAACTATTTTGGTTCTTAGTTTCCTTATGCTATGGGGTTTGTGGTAGGATTAGCTATTACCCTAGAAACCCTGTAGACTGAAAACAGGCAAGGGCTACTGGAGAAAATTACAAAGTGTACTGCCCAAACAAGTGTAGCCCAGTTAGTGACACAGATCTTGTCAGCAGTGTAAGGACAATTCTTATACTTTCCAAGGCGTAACCTATTTACTAGTTTCCACCCTCGAAACCAAGAAAATCATTTAAAATCCACTTAAGGGAAATGTTAAGGAGAATGAAGGCATTTCACGTAAGAAAAAAAATAATGAAGTTGACATGGAAATGATTAATACTTGATATTACTGGTCTAAATTGTGAAAATAAACATATAAGCAAAGCAATGATATTATTACTGTTGGTTTTCTAAAATCACCACTAAGAAAGTGCAGTTGGAAACATCTGCTTAACATTAAGAAGACCACAAGAAAGGGATTCTCAGTCAAATGATGGTGCTCTTTGGTGGAATCAGCCTTCTACCCTTTGTCTCTCTGTCTTTATCTGTCTCTTGTAGTGAGAGACTGCTCACTTCTATTCATGAAGTGTGGCCACTTTTGAGCCTCAGGGTCTGTTACTTAAGAGTTTGTCTTTCTCCCTTATAGGAGGTAACAGCCTCACACACATGGGGGAATAACAACTCTACAATCTCCCTGGAGGGAGAGCTTCCCCACCTGTGTGAGTGATTTCTGAATGGTGCATGGCCCGAGGCATGAATGAAAATGTAAGAATGGGGCCATCTGGATTTCCTCCTCATCGAGGCTCTCATTAGGTCAGACTTGTTAGAAGTTTCTGGTTCTACTAGCTGCCGGATAGACCTGACAGACCGTAACACCTGATTCTCCTCAGCTTCTTCAGCAGATATATAACTGCTTTCTATGAATGACCTGCTTAAATCTGACTATAAAATAAATATGTATGAAGTCATTTCAATAACATTGTAATATCTAAAAAATAATTTTTGGTAATATAATCCACTACATTTTTCTTTAATAAAACTCTGGAATAGTATAACCTTGAAAATCTTTTCCCCCTTTACTACACTTGCATAATTTTTAAATTAAAGTCCTAGGGTTTGATATTATTTTTCCTCCTATAGTTTATCATCAATCATAATCATTTCTCCATTTCTCTACTCTGTGAATTTAAATGCCATGTTAGCAATTGCTGTTTATCCTTCTCTCAAGATTTAGTTTCCTTTTTATTAGTGAGTATGCATTTTATGAATAACAATACATATATAATTGCTCAGAAATCCAGACCTTAAATCACAGCAGATTGTTAAATTTAAATTTAAATGAAGCTTACATTTAATGAGGGACTATCATATATGCATATATGGTTATAAGATGCTATCTGCAATATATTTTGCATGTGTTTGCTTATACCCTCTAAAAGAAGAGTGAGAAAAGATAGCTCAATTCTAGGAATATTCAGCAACAAGTATATGCATGTTCTTCGATTGGCAGGCACAATATTTTAAAATTCTAAAAGGCAGAAATGAATTATTAGACTAAACTTTATTGTGTATATATTTATTTCTTTCCTTTTTCTTCTACTGAAACAGAGATCTAAGGCTTTTGCCTAACAAGCCACACATATTTTAAAATGCAGATTCAAATCTAAGTATTACTTTGAGTTGGCAGACATATTCCAGCTATTGAAATTTTATCTTTAGATTAAAAAAATCTTAGCAGTATAAAAGGTAAAAAGTAAGAATTTTTTTTTGCACAGAGAACACATTTGAATAGTAACAATCTGATGCTTCGAATTTTGGAAAGCTACATAATGAAAAATGCAAATATCTTTCTACACATGACATGCTGCTAAAATATTTCCCTTATGTCTGACTTTTAAAGACTTAGGTAGTAAAAATGCACAACATCTACATTATTGGGTTATCATTTCCACATATATACATAAACATTCTTCTATTTAAATATTAAGGTTGTAATTCCTATATAGGGGACACTAATTTATCATAAATAAATTTAATAATGGCAAGTATTTCCTTATTGTTAGAATATGACATAATTCATTAAAAATAGAAGTTAACACAGATTTATTTCTCAATAGAGAGATTAGAGAGATGGATAAATAGATGGATGTATGTGTGTGTATGTGTGGTTTATAATGCATTGTAAACCTTACAAGAGAAGAATTAATGATAGATGACAATAAACAAGAAAATACAATGAACATACTTTGCATGAAAAGCATAGAAGTTGTTTTCATAGTAAATGACAATACCTCAGATTTGAAACACAAACTCAGTAAAGGTTTGAGTAACCTCTCTAATAACCTGTTCTTATTCTTCAGAAAATGCAGATTAAATTTCAAAGACTCAATAATCTGTTCATCCCTTAAATCTCAAATAACATGAAGGCTTCTTGACCAAACCTTCTCCTGAAAGGATCTAATTTCCCTTCTGTGCTCTCTAATTTCCCCATCCAATTGTCAGTCCTTAAGCATCACAAGCAAGGTAGAATTAATTGCCACAAAAACAACAAGGTCAGGATGAGGTTCTGGGTGGCCTGGTCTTCAGGTAGTCTATGAGGATGACTAATGTCCCAAGGGGAAGGATCGATGAGCAGAGAGGTAAAAACAGAGGTGTTGCTTAATATTTATAATCAAATGAAATGAAGAATGGGTGAGCAGAAGGTAAGGTCAACTTCTCTACTGGAAATTCACAATCTTTTGCTTAGTTTACAAACAGGAGCCAGTTCTCAGACTCAGTACATATTGAGGGAAAGAGAGGCCCCAAGTCCCCATAAGGAAGATCTCTGCAGCACTATAACAAGTACACATGGAAGAAGTTACTTTAGTCCTTCCACAAGGGGACTGAAAGCCATTATTTATTTATCCGTTTAATTTGATAATCATGCATTGAGGAATGAAGAACACCCAAATCTTTAGGAAGATATTAAATTAAGATTTGTGTTGACATACATTCCAGGTATAGTATACCTTTTCTGCCCACAGCATCTCAGCCAGCATCAACATCCATCAGCATCCATCATAAAGATCTGTTCTACTGGTATGTATTTTTACCTAATATTGCTTCAGATGAAGGGAAGTGTAGCATCAGGCACATGGACATGAGATTCACTGACTCACCATTCAGTGCAGTTTTCCAGAAGTTGCCAGCCTTCAGAGCAATGAGCAGCCTCTTGAGGGTGTAGCTGAAGTGCCAGCTTGAAAATGATACCTGGGGAGAACAAAGTGCACTTAGGAAGTGGCAATATCTTAAACCAATAGTCACTGCTTGGTGCTGTGTTGTCAATAGGTAGAATACATGGGAGCGGGAGCCAAGGGGTGATGGGAGTAGCCCCAGTGACTCCCTAGAAGAATATGTGCTGCCCACCTCTGCAAATTCCAAGGGTCCAAGGGTCCAGATTCCCAGAGAGGGAAAGCTTATACCAAGACACAGAGAAGGGAAAAACAAAAAAACAAAAAAAACACCAACAACAACAAAAGAAACCTATGATTGCTGCTAGTCACATGTAACCCCTCATGCCAGTAGGCCAGAAAGCAAAGCAATGACTCGCCAGACTAGCAAAAGTAAATTATCCTGATCATTATGAGGAGTTCAGATTGCTTCTATATATTTAAAGCAGGAGCTATTATGTTAGGCACTCAGGAAATCCAGTGAAGTAGATTTTGTTCCTCCATACACATGGGTACTAACAAAAGGACAAAAAGAGCTCCAATCACTTGATAATGTCATTCCAACCTGACCTCAGACTCCTCAAGAATGGACTTCTGGTGACCTCACCAGACAAGCCACCTATGTTGGCAGAGGTGCTCGCCAAGTGGGAGAGGAAACTAAAATGAGAAGTAGAAGACGACGATGATGGCTATCTCTTAAAGGCTTGGAACCAAATAAAGCACTCAGGCTGTATAGTTCTCTTCACTAACCTTTCTTTGTAACTTTGTCTGAAAACTGCAAATAACTAGAATCCTGAAGAAGTTGCAATTGAATGGAATGAAACTAATATGATGAGCCATAATAGATGTGGTTTAAGCCCCATCCAGATTATCTTCCTAAACTCTCCTCCCATTCCTAGGTGCTTTGAACATTAACTGCTAAGAGCTCACAATTGTTTCCTTTTCCAAGACATTTGCCTGCATCTGTCAGGAACCTCACTGACCGGAGGTTTCTGGAATGTTACGCATTTTCTGTTAGACAGCCCACAGCCAATGAGCAATTAGTAGTACAGAAGCTTCGCCTATCTCAGTCACAAGTCTCTGACATCATTCTTTCTCCAGAGCCTTCTGTGAAGACAGCAGAACTTAGACTTCAGCTAACCCCATGAGTCTAGCTTCTTCCTCTGCCCAGTCTCGCTTGTCTCGTTTCAGTACGTGTCTGCCTTGCTCGCCCTTCCTCAATAAATCACTTATGCAAAACCCTCCCTCAAGCTTCTGCTTCTAGGAAACTTAAGACAATATGCATTTTTTGCATAATTTAACTATATGTGCTTTAGAAACAGAAAAGTAAAACAAAAATATAAAAAGCATAAGAGAAAGCAGCAAGAAACATAAGTATTTCACAGAATTCTGCCACCTTTTTATTAATGATCTTATTTCCCCACGTGAGTATGAGATAAGACTGGTGAAACTTCTACTTCCTGCCTCAATTTCCATGTCCTTCTCGTGGTGTAAACATCTTGCTGTTCTCTGGATATTCTGTCAGGATATGTCTGGTCATTAAAGAAATATTTTTCTTACAGTAATCATTTTTATGTCTGAGTCATAAATTTTATTTTTTATTCAACTAAAGAAATAGTGATCTAATCATTTGCTTTTCTGGAGGAAAACTGGCTGCGTTGAGCTTTTGAGAGATGGTACAGTGGGTTGGTCTCTGACAAAGCACATTTTTAGGAGAATGTAATGATGTTGACTCTATATGATGTCCATATTTCTGCTTACTTTATAACCTAATCCATATCAACACATAAGCTCCTAACCACACATAACAATAAAAAAAAATCACTTAATAAGAACAAGGGAGAGAACAACATGCAGTAAATAAGGTAACAATTGCCCTTTGGGGCTTAAATTTTGGGTGAAAAATGTCAACAATACACACAAAAACCCTATACATAATGGAAATAAGTACAGATTTTAGTTAGTATTCTGAAGGAAACAGACAAAATAATGTGGTAGAGAGCAGCTGGGAGGATGGAGTAGACACAGTTACTTTAAACAACGCAGTCAGAGAAGGAGTTTCTGAGAGTCTTTAAATTGATATCTCAGTATAAAAAGGATGTAGGACGAATGAAGGTCTGAATGAAAAGGAAGTCAACATCGAAATAACCTTTACAAAGTTCCAGAGGCAAGCGGGGGCGGGGGGTTGCTGATAAATGGGTTGACTGAAAAGGAATGCGGTTGGAGCAGAGCAAACGTGGAGATGGAGGAGGAAAAGAAAGATGGAGACACTGGTACAAAACAAGTTGTCCAAGGCCTTGTAGATCAAAGCAAGAAATTTGGAGCTTACTGTGAAGGCAACTTTACTCAACAAACTGCAATGTATCCTGCTATGTGAAGTAAATACTGTCAAAAGCACCAGGAGAACCTGACCTACGCCAGTCGTAATGATAGACCAACATTCTGCTAGGTAGTTAGGTAAGTGGGGGCACCACGCAGATAGGTGGAGGAGAGGGAGGATGGTCAAGAAGATGGAGTTATGCCCACCTCCAGCGTAAAGGGACTTTACTTCTTCTAAATGAGGACCAGCAAAAATCTGAACTTGACAGCCAAGACTGCGCCGTAGCATAAAGGACTTGACCGGACACGACCAATATTCATTGTATTGTAATCAACATTGCGGTTTAGGCTCCTCACCAAGGGTTTTTCTGCATACACCACGAGTAACACATGTGCAAAAGGGGCCAAACATGACTAAGCATTCCAGGGGCAAGAGCCGTCAATCAATCAAGAGAGCACCTCTAAGGCGAGGGTGTAAGAGAAAGGGGAGACAAAAACCACCGCTTTTCCTCCCTGGGATCAGCCCGCCTCCTGCTCTTGGAGGTGTACTTTTCCTTTCTTTTTAAATAAGTCTTTTAAAATCTTTTGCTACACAATGCTCCGTCTTCTGACTATAAACTTATCTTTCAAGTTTGACAAGAACTGGGGTCTTTACCTTTTAGGGTAACAATTTGTTTTCACATTTTGATAAATTATTCCCAAGGCAATTAAAGACTTCTGGATATTTATAAACATATCAAGATGAGGAACATGGAGGAAGTCCCATTCCTGGGCAAAAGGGTTCCACAAAATCCTATCATTAGCAGCTTTTAAAGGGATCCCAGTACTGCCTGGTGGTATGTTTGTTTCTTTCTTGGGCTTTGCAATCACATTTTAAAACACCATTTACTCTCCTCAACTCTCCACACTTCACTCCTGCCAGGAAATAACCTTGCTTGTTTCTTCACAGAATAAATTTAGAAAGACATAAGAAAGAAAGAAACCATCAGATGAGAACTTAAAGATGTTTCAACTACAAAATATCCAAAATTACTATATCTGCACCCCTTCTTGCTCTTCCTCATAGATGCAACAGAGGACCTGGCCCTCCTAATGTCCAACACCAGTCCTCTTACCTTAATAACCACATTATTTCCATTATCCCTTCTCTCTCTTCTGCATACAACCTCGTCTTAACAGGATCCTTTTGGACACCATCAATATTTTCATTAAGACAAAAAAGAAACAAGATATCCTCCATCCCACATGTTCACGTGTCATCTGATCTTTCTTCTCTATTTGACAGCTAAGTCTCTGTAAGAGTTGTCACCACTCCTGTCTCTGTTTTCTCATCTCCGACTCCCTCCCAAACATATTCCACTTCTGTTCTGGCTCCATAATTTTATCAGATAAGTTGAATTTGTTACCAATTACCTCCACATATCCAGATAGAAATAGGGATTTTTCAATCCTCGTATTGCTCGACCTGTCCACACACCCATACAACGTTTTCACTTTGCACTGGGCTCCACAGATAATCCAGCCTGTCCTGGTCTCGTACCCTCTTTTCCTTCCCCATACTCCTTGAGAAACTAAAATAAAACATTTTGCTTTTAATCTACATTAAGAAATTCTAAGTTTGGGAAAGGGGGAAAATACTCCCCAAGATATTGCTTATACATTTTATTTTCAACTCCAATTATTCAGCAATTATTCAGATTTTTGAAAAGCTAAAAATCCTGCAGAATGGTGTCTTTTTCATGTAATTATTAAAATGCCTCCACTGGCTTTACTTTCGTTATATAAACTGAGGTGGGGGTAGCTGGAGAGTGAGTATATTGATGAATAAATAGGAGCTAATTTAGATGTTACCCATCTATCATTTATAGACTCAGAAATAGCCTTTATTGCCATATGTATGAGTTGTCAGATTTCAATCAAAAAGTTGAAGCTTGTTTCTCAGTAACCAAGAGCTTCATACTGATATAATAGAAAATTTCCTCAGAGTTCCCATTTTTTTTCTGGTCAGTATCCACTGTACCTTTTCCTTGTGCATCATTTATATTTGTCAAAATGGAATTTTATATTCATAAATGCCACCCTCTTAAGTCAGCTAGTAAAGAGCATCCTATTAATTTTATGAATCTTGTAGTCTCTTCTAATATTGGTACATACCCTTTCTGATTATCAGATTTTGTTTTGTCTATCTTGAAACATACCATGTTTGAAAAGAAAAAAGCAGTATTTCCCCAAGATAACTTGGTTATATATTCTGCTTTCAAATTTTCAATTATTAATCCCATTTATAGAGTTTTTCAAGTAACTAAATTAAAAAGTATTCTCCCCTCAGCATGAGCTTCATTCTTCTCTGTATTATGAAATTGTCTCAACTAAACACCTGTATCAAAAGCACTTTCCTTACTAATTAATTTGGTAGTTACTTATTACATTGAAACATTGAAATTTAAATGTACTAATCAAATGTTTAGTTTGTAATTGTATTACATTAACCCTGATTAAGGATGTATTTATCGCTTCAAGGATTACATTAAAATGTAAATGCTACAACTGTTGACTGATGTTAAATTACATCTATCAAATAAAGCAATTACTACTGAACAAAGGCAATGGATCCAAAGTCTTTATGTTATGAATTTATGACTTCTTGTGTAGTAAGTGAGTATACTGACTTTCTTAAAAGAAGAGTTTCAAATGTGGAAAATTAAATAAAATATCTATAACTTATAAATCTTTACTCTAACATAAATAATTAAATTTAACACAAACTCAGTAAGTTAAAAAAATTAATAGAATTGGATACAGAAATGTGGAAGAAAAATCTGATTCCCAGCACAAATATTCAGATCCTTTTTGTTTCTTATGTAACAGGAAGAGAGAACAAAAATTATGAAGTGTTTGAAAAGGCATCATCTTAGTTAAAAATATATTAAGATGTTTGATGAAAGGAAGAGCTTCAAAAATACCTTCTAAAATCCAAATGAATCTTAAAATAACATTCTGGAAAAATCTGTACTATCTTTGTAGTTTAACTGTTTTGATAACAGTGCGAGAGTTTTGTTGTTTGCCTTGTTTCTTTTCACTCTGAAGTTTGAGTAATTGAGTTACTTGTGGCATATTAGGTATGCCATACTAAGTCCCATTTGTTCATTATTTAAAAAAAATAATAAAAGGAAACAAAACTTTACATACTTAAGCCAGAGCTAAAAATTAAAATTTCCTTACCTTTGGTAGTGAATGTATTATCTTAAAATTAAAAAAAAAAATCATATCTCATGGCTAATTATTTCTTGAAACCAACTTTAGTACTTACATAAACGAATATTTCTCCTTCCAGGCACATTGGGTTCATTCTAGCCTTGCTATTTGTAACTTCCTTTACTGACAATGAGAGATGCGTCTT
The DNA here is from genome assembly GCF_009834535.1 of Camelus ferus. Classification (NCBI taxonomy): domain Eukaryota; kingdom Metazoa; phylum Chordata; class Mammalia; order Artiodactyla; family Camelidae; genus Camelus; species Camelus ferus. Next base: position 100,936,504 of record NC_045696.1, read on the forward strand.
TTATTACTTATAACATATTTACCTATTTTTTAAATATCATACTATATACATAAACTAGTTGCAAAATTAATAACCCTGTGAGAATAAATCTGCTAACTAAAGTACAATTCTTTGCTAATCCTGCTTTTTTCTGTTAGTGTTTGCATAATATATTTTTTCCATTATTTTGCCTTTAACAAATCTTTGCCTTTATAATGAAATTGGATTCCTTGCAGAAAGCATACACAGTTGAGCACTGAACAACACAGGGATGAGGGACACTGGCCCTCCATGAAGCAGAAATTCCATGTATAACTTTACAGCTGGCCTTCTGATTACACAGTTCCCCATCTGGGGATTCAACCAACCATGGATCATGTTGCACTGTAGTACATAATTTGTGAAAGAAGTCTGCTGTAAGTGGACCCACAAAGTTTAAACCCACGTTGTTCAAGGGTCAACTGTAGTTAGACTTGCTTTTTTTCGGGTCCATCCATTCTGACAATCTCTGCTTTTAAACTTTCTCCTTAAATCTTTCATATTTAATGTGATTATTGACATAATTGGATGAAAATCTACCACATCATTGCCTGTTTTCTATTTATTTTATATTTTTTCTTCTACTTAATTCTGTTTTTATCTATATATCTGTAACAGTTTTGAACTTAGTGTTTACCATATACATTTTTATTAATCAGAATTTAACTTTAAATAATATTATACCTCCTTTTTGTAATTCAAAGATCTTATAATAGTATATTCTCTTTCTCTTCATTTGACTATTTCTATCATTCATTTTCTTTTTACTTATTCTATGAATACACATTGCTACTGTTACTATTTGAAGAGTCAATTGAGGGCATTCCTCTTCAAATTTCCTGTTTTCATTCTTAACCTTTCCATTTGATTTTTTCTTACAGTTTTTTGCTCTCTGCTGAAATTACCCATCTGCTCTTGCATATTGTCCACTTTTTCCATTACAGCTTTTAATGTATTTATTAATCAGTTATTTTGCACCCTCTTCCAGATAATTCCAAAATCTGTATCATTTGTGGGTATGATTCTGTTGAATAGTGTCTTGAGAATTTGTTGATTTTCCTTATCTTTGTATATGTTTCATAATCTTTTGTTGAAAAGTGAACATTTTGCTTAAGACAGTAGAAACTAAGATGACTAGTTTTGTACTTGGAGATGGTCACCTCTTTTTTTCTGCTGTACCTTTAGTGTGGGGGTTACATTATATGCCTAAGGAGTTTGTTGCTATTCTTACTCTGACTACATCACAGGGTTCAAATTCCTCTAGCAGTACCTTGTGTTTAGGGTGGCAACTGGTTTGCCAGAGGGTTTCTCTCAATGTCTGTTCTGCCCTTAGCAGTAAGTCTTTTGTGTGTGCTCTGCCTCAGAGTTCTTCTCCTGCAGCTATCACAGCAGTGTTGTGTCATTTCTTTTACTTGGCATTTGCTTGCCTGGTGGTGAGGCAAGTGAGAGTGATACTCTTGGAGAGTGGTATCTCCAATTCTATTTCTGAACCCATCAGGCATTCCTGCCTCCTCCCCAAGTATTAATGTCTTTTTCTGTGTTACCATCTCTCAGCTTCCCTAAAAGCATCACTTTTTGTTGCCATTTTCCCAAAAGACTGTTGCTTTTTTGCTTTGGTGAGATAAGGGAGAAGGGGTAAGGAAGAATTCTGTGACTCTTTCTTGATTCCTGCTATTCCCCTCTCCCATACCTTCACTTAGTTGGTAACTTTTTCAGGAGTCTAGTCTTCCCTGATGGGCCTGGTCATGGGAATAAAAGCTTGCAAGAAGGTATATCTTCTTCACATCCTATGCATATACCACCTTCAGAATTTACCAGTACTTCAGTTGTTCTAACTCAACTCATTTTAGGGTCCAGCTGCATTATCCCAAGTTAAGCAAATGTTTGCAACCCTCTCTCCCTGCTGGCACATGTCTTTCCTAGACTTCAAGTTAGCTCATCTCTCTGGGTTCAAAAAAAGCTATGACAACTTGTAGCTTATCTGATTTGTTTCTCTGTATATGGTTGACCGCTGATCTTTCTAGCTCTTTACATCCCCAGCAGAAAGTTTGATTTTGAAAGCCACATAATTCATTATTAAAAAAAAAAAAAAAACTTAGAGTAGTGAAACAGAATAACTAACATTTATTGGCATCTGCAATGTGTCAGACACAATTCAGACTGCTATTTGCATATGGCATTGTGTTTAATTTTTATAACATTTCCACTTTACAAATAGGACCCTAAACTCCCCGTGAAGGTAAGAATACTGTTAAGACATTAAAGAAGTAATTGTGGTTTTGAGCCCTTATCTGTCTTACTGAGAAATGCCACATTGTGCTACAGCTGTTATTTTCATGCATTAAAAATTGGAAGAGTCAAAAAAAGCTTATTTAAAAATAATGCATTATTAAAGCATGTAAATATAGCAAAGAATATACTACTGCTAATTTTATTAGAAAATTATCCACTAAAATACTATTTATTAATGCCAGAAATCATGTAGGATTCAGTATAGGGTCCAAACTGCAAATCTAGGCTCTTACAAAAGATAAAAAATGAACAGCCAAAACGACACACATTGTAATGTTCTCTTTTCACCTTTCTCCTCCAACAAATGCAGTTATCAATTCTCTACCTACAAGATTAAAACATAAGGTGTATGAATTAAATTTTGTATATTGGAAACATTTAGATATTCCATGGTATGTCAGCAAAACATTTTGTGAACCAGTGAAGCATACACTGACTTTTTAGTTACCACTATTGAAAAGTCAATAATGTTTACAAAAGAAAATAAACTTTATGCTGAATGTTTTATCATTTGACTTTCAGCTCTAGTAGAGCTGTTTATGTAACATGTATTTGAGAATACACTGCCATACTTTCAACATTTTTGAAGTTAGATAATTCTCAGAGTATTTCTCTAAATCTGATGCAACTTTTATAACCTAACAGTTATAGTGTTTCTGTTCTGAAGATGGACAAATTTAGAAATGTTCCAGCTGTCTATGAAGCTCAAATTGTTTATTGGAAAGGACTATGTGACTGAATTTTTCTTCAAATTCATAGTTAGGATATCAGACACTGAGATATCTTAATACATAAAGATTTTCAGCATGCAGAAATATCTCGACATTATGTTGAGTGCTACCATTAAGAATAAAAAAAACTTCACTATTTTCCAGAATCATAAAGTTAACACATGTATTTAGTAGTATCTAAGTTGAAAGAGTGAAAAACTCTAAGAATTTCCTTCATCACTATTTGTGGTTGACTGAAAAATGGTCCACCCAAAGATATGCATGTCCTAATCACTGGAACTGGTGTATGTTACTTTACAAAGCAGAGTCTTTGCAGATGGGATGAAGTTAAGGATCCTGAAATGCGGATGCTATGGTCTGAATATCTGTGACCCCAAAACTTATATATTGAATCCTAATGCCCAATGTGATAGTATTAGGAAGTATGGTCTTTGGGAGCTTAGATCATGAGGGTGGAGCCCTCATGAATGGGATTAGTGTTCTTGTAAAAGAGACCCCACAGAGCCCTAGCCTCTTCCACCATGTGAAGACACAGTAGAAGTTGCCATCTATAAACCAAGGAATGGGTCCTCAACAGCCACCACACCTAATCTGTTGGTACCATGATCTTGGACTTACCAGCCACTAGAACTGTAAGAAATAATTTTATGTTGTTTATAAGCCATTCAGTCTGTGGTATTTTATAATAGAAGCCTGAACAGACTAAGTCAGGGTAGACTCTCCTGGGTTATCCAGGGGCATCCTAAATGCAATCATATGTATCCTTATAATAGGGAGGCAGAAGATGTCACACACACACAAATGAGAAGACCATGTGAATACAGGGCAAAAAGATTTGAAAATGCTGGTCTTGAACTTTAGAGTGATGTGATCAGAAGCCAAGGAGTGCCGGCAGCCACCGGAAGATGGAAAATGCAAAGAATGAATTCTCCCCTAGACTCTCTGGAGGGAGTACAGTGGTTTTGGCCTAGTGATACTGATTTCAGACTTCTGGCCTCCAGACTGTGAAAGAATAAATTTCTGTTGTTTAAAGCCACAAAGTTTGTGGTAGTTTGCTACAGAAGACACAGGGAATTAAAACACTATTTTAAAAATAACATGTATTCAAAGTACACTCATGTATAAATATTTCGTAAAGTACCACTAGCCTGAATTAGCTCGAGATGTTGGCCTGCTTTCATTCTGCTAAAGAGGATTTCTACACTTAGAATACTGCTATAAGCATCCATATGGTTTATAGGTAGTTGATGATTAGACAAAGTTATTACAGTTTACTTGGCTCAAGAATTAATTTGAATTTCATCTCAGATAGGAAAAAGGACTTCTACTGTTTTTAACTGTAGTTGAACGATTGCATGGTCTCATATTGGCTCTCAAATACTTTATTCTATAAAAATTAATCCTTTACAACTATCATGTCAACATTTTCCACTTCTCTTCACAATCTGTGATGTAAATTAAGTGTAAAACTATAATCAGTATGTTGCTTGTGCTGACTTTGTCATGCTAAATATGAAAACAGAATAATGTGATAATAATATACACTAAATGGTGAGTAATACAGAATTAAATTCTCTGACAGTATGATTAAAAATGGCACAAATTTTAGTGACATCTATCTACAAAATAATAGGTAACAAGATAGAAATGATGATCTTGAAAAGTACGCAGAGATGGTTAAACAAATCTTTTTAATATCCTTCTAAAGAAATAAAGGTAATTTTAAATTATTTATTTTCTTTCTTTTGTGCTCAAGAATTGTTTTGCTTAGCTGTTTCACAGAAGAAATGCATCTAAAACTAATTCTTATTTATTTTTTAAAATTTTATTTATTAAAATGAACTATCACAAGACAATGAATAGCTCAATCAAATGGTTAAGTCATTTCTGCTTCTCCAGTAAAATTAAACTAGCTTGTATTCAAAGAATGATCAAAAATGCAAAACAACATAGTGATGAAATTTAAGGATAAGTATTTAACTTGAGAAGTAATATCAGGTGCTTATTTATCCTATGTTGGAAACCAAATTAACTAAGGCCTTAGCAAAATCCGTATTTTAAAGATAACATATAAAATATTTTGGTGAGAACATCTTTTAAAATTGTGAAACCATCATGATAGACCTCAATTCTGTAGAATAATGCCAAAAAGGGAAACTAAATGATAGCAAATAATTATGAAAATTAAATTGAATAAAGTGATAATATGATGCTGTTAATAAATTGTAATACAATGAAATTCTCTGTGAGCATCTTTTAGAGTGATGCTTTTCAGACCTGAATATGCACTCAAATCAACCATGGATCCTGTTAAGATGCATTTTCTAATTCATGGGATCTGAGATTTTGTATTTCTGACTAACAGTCAAATGATGCTGAGGCTTCTGGTCCGTGGCCCAGGATTTGGTAGAGAAGTGCTCAGGAGATGAGAAAGAGGAGCCCTATTTATCCCATGTTTCCTCATGATCTAAATTCAGCATGCAAATATCCTTGCGTTTCACGTTAAATGGAGCCTCAAGTGGAAAAGCACATAATCAACGCCCACAAAACTATATAATGAGCGTTAATTGACTAAGTTCTCCTTGTGTTAATTAAGACGCAGGAGTATTATCTGATGTCAAGAGAACAGGTCTCTGTAAAACCCTGTGAGTAAAAGTGCCAGAAGTGCCTGAAGTGAACTTTTAGGCACTTCCTCACTGATGTATGGTTGAATGTCCTCGTCAATATTTCTAGGGCCTTAACAAAAAGATGAAGGAGAACTCCAAACAGGTATCTGTACACTGCAAAGTACTTAAGTTCAAAATGACTATTCCTATATGTAATTTGTGTTAATATCAACTCTCATTTGAGAGTCCTAAACAGAAAAGAGGAAAGATGGAAGACTTTATGCAGTATCATATAGCACAGCAACTTGAGTTACAGATTTAAAAAAAATTTCACTCTGAATTTGGCACAAATGACTGTAGTCTGAGTTTAAGGAGCAAAACACATATTTCACTTTTATAAAAATAAAATAGTGAAACATATGGCACCAATATTATGTCTTATTTTCAACATATCTTGTTGAAGTTAGATGAGTGTCATAGATACATTAAATATTAATGTCAAAGAACCTTAACGATAATCTAGGTAAGGAAATATTGGCCAAAGGGGCTAATTAATTGATTCTCCCAGAGAAGACCTTAGAGAGAATTGCAAAACCAGGAATAGATCCCAGTTCTGCTAATTGCTCCTGAGGATTCCAACTCTGAGTTACATAAAAACTTCAAATTTGATTCTTTACTAGTTCTCCTAATCTCTAAACTGACACTCATCATGCACACACGTAAATATCTGCAGCAGATACAGATTCTTAAGAATCAATTGATCATGCTTTCTGACAGAGCCTAAACTCTAGCCTTTCCTGATCTACCTGAAGAAATTATAGAAGATGAGTATCAAAAATATTTACAGTTATTTGAGAATACAAAAAGAAACACTTTGTCAGTGTACTGATATATGAATGTATCAGGAATTTTGAAAAATGGCCACCAAATATTGAAGGTAGGTGATCTCAGTTTGAAGCAGGGAGTCAAAATCACATTACAAATAAGAGAAAAGAAACTGCTGCCTCAGAATCTGAGTATCATTCATGTAACAGCTGATCAACACATATCCATTTTACTTTTTCTAGTAGCCAACTTTTCATAAAGGCCTTAGTACATTATGAAATTTTTCAGACATGGTTTTAATAGTAAGATAGGATGAAATACGCTACAGTAACAAATTAATGTTGATATGTGAGCAGCTTCATGCAGCAAGTTTATTTCTCACTTTTGCAAATTCTCTTATGTGTCAGATAAAAGAGAAAAAGGCTACCCTGATTGTCTCTCAGAGTTAATTATGTATTATTTTTAGAGCTGTGTTCACTGTGGTTGTGTCTAACACTATTAGTTGAAACCATGCCAGACAATTGAGGTACAAAGGGCAGATCTATTAATCCCATTCTGGCTTATTTTATTACAACTAGTAATAATATTATTTCCCTGGAAAAACAACAGACCCAGGACCAGTGCTAAGCTGAATGGTATGCCAGAAGAAAAGGAGCTAACTGGGACTGTGCTAGATAAATTAGAACGTTTAGTCTTTCAATTCTAAACCACTGAAGATCTTTTAACTAAAATAATTGCATCAATAATCAAACACCCATTTCTTACACATTGTAACCAGTATTGCTTATCTTCAATCATTATTGTTACTTCTTCCCTCCATAACAAACATATTCCTTCTGATCACTTCTTGCTGCAATGAGTTTCCTTTCTTTCCTATTCTTTCCTTTCCCTTTAGGGAGAAGGATAGCCATGGTATCCTTGGAAGCAAAACATTTAGGCAGAGTACAGCACATAAGAAGACAGGAGGCATTCTTGCTTCCCCCAAAACATGAATTCTGCTCTCTTCTTTTTCCAACAAACTTAACTGAACACCAGAAAAAAATTAATTAATTAATCAATATTAGAAATAACAATGTAAACCTTTGTGTCCATAGCCATGAAACCACACAGCCTCTATTAAAAATTGCAAATTGTAAAGTGAAAGACTCACAAAGTAGTTATAACTTAGATTGTTTCTTTCTGTAGAATGGCATTTTTTTCCTCCAAACTGATAAAAACTTATTTTAATCTTTGTCTAATTTTTTCAGTCTAAAAGTGGTGCTGCTCAATGTAATAATTTTTATTCTTTATTAAAAAGATTCTTAGATAAAGGAAAAGGAAGGTGTAAAGGTGACTACAGAGCATCTAACTTCATTTCTGCCAGGCATATATTTTTAAAAACCCATTATGGAAGACATCTATTCATAATAGTCAGCTATCCAGGAAGTTACAGTCTAGAACACTCCACTAAGAAATAATCCACGCAGAAAGATACTTGCTTTTAAGAAATAACTTGCTTTAGGTATCTTCTATCCTGGTTGTCATAGAAGTAAGATCTCATGAAGATTTTTTGAATGCAAGTTCTGGTCCAGTCCTCTTCTAGATGTAAGTTTTGGTGAAAATATTGGAATTGGGGGAAATAAAAGAGCTCATGGTGACTTAGGTTTCAGAGCCCATGGGTGATTTAAAGACATTATTAGTACCAGGGTCTATCAAATTATTAGTTAAGCATCTTTAATTACAAAATTCATACAATTACTCCTAATGAAAACTTTATAACAAATTACCAACAGCGTGAGTTTTAGAACATAAACACTGGGGAACCCATTTAACTTAATGATTCGAGAAAATAGCATGATTTGTTAAATATTATTTATAAAAGTATTTTTCTATAAGCTCTTATTATTATTCTTTTTCACTTTCATCCATCAATAAAGCTTGTCTGCTCTTCCTGCAGTCCATTCTGATATAGTGTGTATATGGATGTGGAAGGTGTGCATGCAGTTTGATATTCTTTCCAGAGGTCATTGGTTTTTGTATTTGTATCAAGAATAAATTTATCACCTCAAATTCAGATTGCAAAACGTCATTCATCCCTTCTGCTCTTCCAAAGACACTGATAAGAGAGTGAAAAGACAAGCCATGGACTGGGAGACAGTATTTTCAACTCACATATCTGATATAGAATCTGTACCCAGAATATATGGAAAGTTCTCAAAATTCAATAATAAAGAAATAAGCCAATTTAAAATGGACAAAAGATGTAATATGGACAGATGCTTCAGCAAAGAAGATAGAAGGACGGTGAATAATACATGAAAGATGCTTAGCAACTTTCGGCATTAGGGAAATGCAAATTAAACCCACATTGAAACACCAATACAATCCTATCAGAATGACTAGGTATATACAGCCTGATCATATCAAATGCTGGTGAAGATATGAAGGGATTGAAACTTGATGATGTAAGAATGCAAAATGACTCAATAACTTTGGAAAACAATTTGGCACTTTTCTTAACGTTAAACATACACCTACCACATGGTCTACTACCAGTCGTTCTAATACTAGTTCACTGAAGAGGAATGAACCATATATCCATACAGACTTGTACATAAATATCCAAAGTAGCTTTATGTTTCATAGCCCCAAATTGGAAACAACTTGAAAATCCATAAACCCATAAGTGGATGAACAAAAATGAAATGCTGCTGAGGAATAAAAAGAAACTAACTATTGACATATACAACATGAATAGATTTCAACATCATTGTGCTGAGTGAAAGGAGCCAGACGCCCACCGTCTCATGAAATGATACATACTATATCATTCCATTTATGTAAAATTCTAGACAGAGACAAACTAATCTAAAGTAAGAGAAGGAATGTCAGGGGTTGGCTGAGGATGGCCGAGGCAAGGAGGTACTAAAAGGAAGGATTAGAGAGGGATAGGAGGAAACCTCTGGGGAGATGGCTATATGCTTGTCGTTTTGACTGTGGTATTGGTTCTACAGGTCAAAACCTATGAATTGTACACTTTAAATATGTGCAGTTTATTTCATGTCAATTATATCTCAATAAACCATATCATTTATTATTATTTTTCCCTCCTAGTAGGCTATGGGAAAATCCAATACCAACCCTTTGTGGTATCATGTGACATTTTTAGGGATATCTTTGTAAGAGTATAATACTTTTATGCTTCAGTCTATGTTAATTAGATCTGAGGTGCCCATGATCGGAATCACTGTTATTCAGGGATGCCTTATTTTTATCCTAAATCATGCAATATTTGTCATGAATATTTATAGTTCTCATGACAGCAACTCATATAGTCAATAGAAACTAACATAATTTATAATATAGATAATTGGATACAAAAAGATTACATTATTTTTTCAACATTAATGGCATTTGTTAATTTTTTACTTGTTTATAGAGATTTTGTGACCAAATAACATTTACTGGAAGTTACAAAATGATATGTTGAAACTAAATATAAACAGTAATAACATACAGTCAATGAAAACTATATAAGTAAATATAAATGTTGGTGTTTTCAAGTACTCAGAAATAATTTTGCAATAAAAATAATTATATAAATAGCTGACTAAAGAATTCCTTAAATTCCCTGTTCTCTACTTATGCCTTCAATTTGACGCATAGTACCAACACACCACATTAAATAAATGCCATAAATGTTCAATAAATGCAATACATCTTTACTTGATGTAATCAGGATTTTAGCTTTTCCAGGTAAGTGACCTGCTTAGGTAACTTTAAATTCTATTTGTACAAGTGCCCCAAACTTCTTCATTCATGATTTATTTTGGAAGTGTACCATCTAAAATGCATTTCTTACCTTTCTACCTTCTATCCAGAGCATAAGCAACTGAATCTAGCCATTTACTGAGGATACCAAAAATGTATTTCAGAAACTATGCTAAGTATTGAGCATATATTATCTCCAAACTTCACAATTTTAGCAGTAAATACTCTGAGATATTCAGAAAGCTTAGGTAGCTTTCTGCAAAATTTATAAATCTGAAATATGAAAGAGAGGAATCTAAATTAAGGTGTGTCAGACACAAAACTTTCAAATCTACCCTGCTCCTTCTGCAAACTAAAAAAGTTAGGTATAATAATATGTCTCATTCCAGTGAAAACACTATTTGGAAAAGTTGAATGTTGGAAATAATGAACGTTGAATGAAGTTGACACAATAATTCTATAATTATCTTCTTCTACAAGTAGAATCTTTATATAATCCAGTCAACAACTAGAAATATACACGTGTTAAAAAAATTTCATCCTGTGAAATGTCTAGTCAATTAATTATTTACTAATACATATATAATATCTATGTAAGAAATCAAGTACTAGTTAATAAACATAACCCTCAATTATTGTATAAAATTTCAATTTGTTGATTTAATTCATTTTGATGGTCTTTTTGTTAATAAGCTGACCTAAGAAACAAAGGAAGCTTATGTTTTATGTTTCTTTCTTTGGTATATTTTTTCAATAAATATGGAGTACCTGCTATGAATTAGATGATGGGCTTTTAATTTACTGTGAAATGCACACTATTAATACCTCTTCTCATCCCAGGTTGAAGTCCCTTAGGTCTACAGCTTAAAATCATAATCCTTTTTATGAAAACAACCTTTGGTTCACATTAGTTCACCAGGTTAAAAATAAAATATCTTGTGAGAAAACTCCCTGCTCTTGGCAAATTATTCGAAGCTTTATTTGGAATTTAGTAAGTGTCTTTGAATCTCTGTTTATTGATTCCACATGATTAAGCTCCTATGTGGTCAAAATGCACTGGGATTACTGCTCCAAGGAAAAAGCCTGCATTGCTTCATACTTCTTATCTTTCCAGGTGAACTTTAGTTTGGCTTTCAAGCAAGTTTTTAAGTTTTTTTAAATTCTAGTTTGTTTTGATCTTTCATTTTTCTTATTCTTATCGGTACAAATGTGCATGTGTGTGCACGCATGCTTTCTTTCCTCAGTGAAGGTCTGTGTAATTCTTTATATACAGACTATTTTATACTCACCTCAAGTTAAATACATTTTAGTTCAAATGTTAACATTTATATTTTGGGACACATATACAATTATGGATTTTAATAGTATCCTACTTCTTTGCTTATTCAACTCTAAATTATTCTAACCTTTGCAATTTATCAATGAATCGTAGCAGAGGAATCTGGGAGTAAAGGTTTATAATTTTCACTTTTAGCTATGTAAAATTAGGAGGTTTAATAGAGGAAGGTATCTAAGAAAAATCATTTAAGCAGGACTAGATTCATTGTGACAATAACAAAAAAAAATTCAGCAACCACTAGAAAACTACAAAAAATACGTATTTACAATGTCACTGCAGGTTAAAAAAAAAAAGGAATGGAATCAGGCAGGGTTGTGGAGCTGTGGAACACAACCAAAGTCTATCTATAGAGGGTTGGTCCCACCTCTGAAAGCCTCAGGAAATACTGGAGACAAAGGTCAGGGTTCTAGATTACTGTGCCAAGTTGCACCCACCTCTGCCAAGCTAGAGGTTCCATTATTGTGATCTGAGTACATGGAATGACATTTGGTTTTGGTTTTGGTTTTGTCCATGTTATAGCTGCGGAGGTGGAGGGAGGATGCCTCGAGTGGGAAAAAATGAGACAGAAATAAAACAAAATAGATTTAGAGAGAATTTTTCTGGAAGAGAAGTAATATGGGGAAAGCTTCCAATAGCTGAATTTTGTGCATCATATGCATATAATCTACATCTAAAGAATATGTCCTGCTTTAATGAAATCGCTTATGCCACCTTGTGTAAGGTAAACACATTATTACAAGCACAACTGAAGAAAAGCAAACACATAGTCCAAAATAAATCAGAGGAAATCTCCTGTAACATTCTGACCTCATATCTCTTGGGATTCTCAAAAGTATAAGCCATTGTTAACTTTCTATAACTGCTTATGTTCTTAAAAGATTATAAAACCTTTGGCAGTATCAGAAATTTAAAGTATATTGACTTGCCTAATACAACACTTTTTCTTGAGCCAACTGGTTTGCTTTCTAATTTTTATCACTGAATGCATCTACAAGGAACAGGTCATTGCAATGTATTTTTTGAAACAGCTTCTTGGTTCAAGCACTCACTGCATTAAAGCTTAGCTGTATGATTTTACCAATCATAACTTTCTTAGAATTTATTTCTCTCAAGTTCAAATGCAGATAAGAATACAATCTACCTCACTAATGTAATTCATTCAAAAGTTATGCACTAAATGGCTATTTATTTATATCTTGCCATGCCTCATAAAAGACTTAGATGTCTTAGAAAGGTTCACATCATATATCAAGATAAAATAGCTGATGTTCATTTTTTTAATAGAAAAGATAAGAAAAATGAAATAAAGAGGAAGAGGTATTGACAAATATTGTGGACTGTTGAATGAATAACACAAAATGCATCCAAATGTAGGTATTTTTACACAATTGATAGAGTTGGAGTCCAAATTTAGTTTTAGGTTTCTAATAATGAAAAGATGGGAACAATGACAAGAAAATCAACTTAAGATTCACTAGTTCTGGGCTAAAAATTTCTTACCTGTGTCTTTAAAACACAGAAACTGTATACTGTGATCTATAACACTATTCTTTCAGTTAAGTACAGCAGCAGTCTCATTGCATTGGCTTTTTGAATCCAACCTAAGCAGTCACTTCTCACCAAAAATGCACTGCAGACAAAGTGAGCCTAGGTGCTCCAGTAAAAAGCAGTCCAGATATCTGACTCACTGCCTGGATCAATCCATGAATAGATTTCAGATTATTTAAAGAAAAGGATGGGCTATATTCCTTTTAAAAACAAAAGCTATTTTGTTTAATACAGCTTAATAAAGATTAAGATACAACTGGTGTACAAAAAATTGCACAGAATGTATATAATTTGATATTGGACAGATTCATGCATCTGTGAAAGCAGCATCAAAATCAAAGTAATAGACTTATCCATCACCTTCAAAAGTTTCCTTGTGTCCTTTTGGTTTTTTGTTTGTGTTGGCTATTAATTTTGTGAATGAATACTTAACATGAGATCCACCTTCTTAACAAAATTTTAAGTGCATAATATGGCATGGTACTGGCATAAAGACATATAAATATTCCCATTACTATTTTTCTTTGTTTGATACATTATCATCAAGTATTTTAACAGTAATTTTTCATTTCAGATGGATTGTGTTTCACACAAGTACTCTTTTAAATTTCCACATCAAATCTTAAGGATGAAAACTCTTTTAACTTACTTTTATTACTGATATCTATGTCACTACACCAGTGTTTTACGATCTCTGTCTGTGGACTTCTATGATGATTCTCTATTTTCTGTCTTGTGGCATAGGAATAAGTGTTACTTTCCTTAGTCTAGTCTAGTAATTTGAAAGATACTTTGTTCTAGTCACGTAGTAAAGGCATGTTTTTCACATCATGAAAATACCAAAACAAATAAAAAATAATATGCAGATTTTATATTTAACCAACAATTTCTTTCCTTCTTTATCAATTGTTATAAAGGTATCTTTGTATTACATACTTATTATTATATATTTTTAATGATAATTAGTTTCTGTTTTGAACTCAGTTGTATAACCATATCATGTTTTCTGTTCAATCTCAAATGCATTAGGTTGAGTCAATCAATTACAACACTGAACTGCAATGTATCTCTTTTAGTTCACTATTTTCCTTTCAGTCCCTAGTATCATCTAACTTCACAATTACTTTCGTGTATTTGGAATATATTTTTGATGTGTATATATCTAGTAAAGTACTGTTCAGGACAGAAGTAAATTTTTATTTTTAAACTTGTTTACTCAATTGTGTGTTTCAGTTTGTCCACTCTGTTTTTTCTTGCTCTGTTCCTGTCTTCTTCTGCATTAATTGACTACATTATATATAAATTCATTTTAATTATCTACTGTTATTTTAGCTCTAGCTCACAGATTGATTGATTGATTATTTAGTGGTTGATCAATAGTCTTCCTTAACTTTATAGTCTTTAGTTTACATACATTATAAATCAAGAATATAATGTTATAATTCTTGCTTTAAAGTCATTCGCATGTATTTCAAAAATACTGCAAAGAGAAAAATGTGCTTTATATTTTCCTTCATGTTTACAGTCCCCAGAACCCTTCATTCATTCATTCATGAAAATGTGGTTTTCACCTGGTATTTCCTTTCAGCCTATAGACCATAGACCATCTTCAGCACATTCAAGAGTGTAGTTTTTCATCTGATAATAAAATCTCAATATTTATTATTTTTCTGGAAATGTCTTTGTTTCTATTTTATTCAGCATTCCCATACGTAGTCCTATTCCTCCACTCTCCTTTGTTTGCGGTGAGACAGCGAAAGTAGTCTTTTGAAAAAATATTCCTTTATATGCAATAATTCTTTATCTTTAGTTGCTTTCAAGAGTTTCTCTGTATCCCTAGTTTCCATCAGCTGGACTATGATACATATGGATGTGATTTTCTTTGTATTTTTCTTGTGGGCAGGCACAATGACCTACAGGAGTCTGTAAACTTCTTTCTTTCACAAAATATTAGTTGTTTTAAACCACTATTCCTTCAAATATTTTCCTGACTCATTTTCTCTCTTACTTCGTTCACCATCTCCAATTTCATGTGTAACTCTTGATGTATCCCACAAGTACCAGAGGCTTTGATTATTGTTTTAACTTTTTTTTTTTTTTTGTCTTTCAAAGGTGACAGTTTCTGTTGATCTCTTTTCAGAGTCACTGACTTTTTATTTTGGAATCTTCAACAAATATGCTGTTAAGCTCTTCCAGTGATTTTTTTCCCCCTTTTTATATTTCAGATATTGTGTTTCTTAACTCTATAATTTGCATTTGGCAGTTTTTGGCAGTTTTATTTGTCTAGTAAAGTTTCCTGTCTTTTAAATTAATTATGAACATAATTTACTTTATATTCTTGAATGTAGTTGTAATAGCTGCTTTAAAAATATTGTCTGCTAATTCCAGCACATCAGGATGATCTCAGGGTTGGTCTCAACTGATTGCCTTTTTATCTTGACTATCGATCACATTTTCCTGTTGTTTTGTATTCCTAGTATTTTGGGATTAGATCTCTAACATAAATGATTCATTGTAGAGATCCTAGATTAAGAGTCAACTATACTCTTCCCAGGAGAATGAGTCTTATTGTTTTAGTAGTCAGTTAACATGATTAAAATTAAATTCCAAACTCTGAATCTCAGCTCAGTACTTCCAGCCTTAGCTGAGCTCCTCCAACTCTACGGCACTCATTCTTAGTGGAGAGTCAGGCATAGTTTTGAGCAGTTTATAAGCAGAATGTAGGACTGTTTCTCTTTGGTATTCTCCCAAGTCGGATTTCCCATCACCATTTACAGTTGTTGTAGTTTCCCTGCCTGGTTCTTTAAGCCAGGAAAACTGCAGGTGTTCTCTCCATGATTTTGCCCTTTCTGCCCACCCTCAAACCAAAAATGGGAAACTTACCCAGCGCTACTTCAACCCACTCCAATATCTGCTAGCTAGTTTTCACTTTCTAGTGACTTGAGATAGATTTTTATTTTCCTAGAGTTTAAAGTTGTCGTCCCTGGGAAGGATGGTTGGTAAGAATTACGCAGTCATTGCTAGAGATGGAACTTCTTGATTTACCCACTTGTGTTTTGGGGGTCGGTCCACATTGCTGTGCTTGCACCAAATATTCTCCTTTTAAGCTCTGAATAGTGTTTCACAGCATGTATTTACCATTCTTTTAAAAAATGTATTCCTCTAGGGTTGAACACCTATAGTGTCTATAATTTTTTTTGTCTGCAGTTAGTCTAATAAAATATATTTATGGATATAAATATCTCTGTATCATTCATTAGAAAAATATATTCTATATTATTTATAGGCATACATAAATTCGGTATA
Source organism: Camelus ferus (assembly GCF_009834535.1). Lineage (NCBI taxonomy): Eukaryota > Metazoa > Chordata > Mammalia > Artiodactyla > Camelidae > Camelus > Camelus ferus. The sequence continues at coordinate 100,952,919 of NC_045696.1, forward strand.
ATTTTGAGCAGCTGGACAGTAGTGACTAGATCATTCATATTTCACTAAATATTTCCAGATTGCTTTCAGGAGTGTATAGTAATTTTACACTGTCACCAGCAGTACTGTAAATTCACAATTATCAAAATCATTGCTATATTTCTTTTTTTGTTGTTTTGCTTTGGGGTTTTTTGTTTGTTTGTTTGTTTGTCTTGTATTTGGAGGGGAGGTAATTAGGTTTATTTATTTATCTTTTTTAGAGAAGGTACTGGGGATTGAACCCAGGACCTTGTGTATGCTAAGTATGCACTCTCCAACTGAGCTATACCCTCCTCCACATTGCTGTATTTCTACTTTTTGCTCATCTTCTGATTGTAAACTGTTATCTCTTTGTTGTAATTTGCATTTTTCATTTGAGCTGTACTTTTGAAAACCTCTTCATATACATGTTACTCATTCAACTTGACTTTCTATGGATTGTCTCTTTGTATGACTGCACACTTTAAATTAGGTGTCCTGGGTTGTTTTGTCATTGCTGTTGTTTTGCTTTTGTTATTGTTGACTTTGAAGAATTCCTTTTATGTAACTATGTATTCAGGAATTACAAAGTATTTTCTCTTGGCGTGTCATTTCATTAAAGGCTTAATGTGCTCTTTTAAAAAAAAAATTACTTCATAAGTTTTATTTGAGAAAGGCATCTTGAGCTCTGTTACAAACACCAAAAACAATATTCAAACTTTAACATTTAGGTCTTTAATGCATCTGGAACTCAATTTTGTAAGTAAGATACTATTATTGATACTGAATTCTTTTTTTCAGCCTCATCAAACCCTATACATACCTGGATCTACTGCTTTGTTCTCTAGTCTTTACCGATAGTGCACTGGTTCTCACATGGGGACTGCATGTGCGACTGCTGCAGCATGTTTCAATGTCTAGAGTGAACCATCTCTTTCAAAAGTTGGGCTATGTTATTCCACAAATTTTAGAATAAGCATGTCAAGTTCTCTAACCGCTTTATTTACATATTTATTATGATTGTATTTCATTTGTAAATTAATTTAGGGAGAAATAATCTGTTTATAATTTCTATTGTTCCACTCAAAATAACTGTTCCACTCTTTAAACGTTCAGAACTTCTTTTTTGGCATTTTTTTCATTAAAATGCTCCATGACAGTCTTATAATTTGCTTTAAAATTAATAACTAGATAATGTGAAATTTCAGTTTCTATAGTGAATATATTCTATTTCTCATCTTGGTTTTTTTAGTTTTACTCTTTTTGGAAGTATTTAATCTAGTAAGTAGTGGCGGTGCTGAATTATTTTGTTAATTCTTACAATTTATTATCATTGGGTTTTCTAATTACAATAGTTTTATTGCAATCTTTTAATTCTTATATCACTATTTTTTAATCTAACTATAGAATTATTTTGGTTACCAGCATTAATAAGATTAGACAAAAAACCTTTAACAAATATATTTAAATTTTACTTATAATTATTTTAGACTAATTTTCTTACACAAATATGAGCTCTTTAAAAGATTTTTTACTTATCATGTGAGAATAAATTAAAAGCTGAAAATTCATTTTCCCATTTCAGATGTTGGACAAGGAAAACTCCAAAATCATAGCAATATCTGTGATAAATCATCGTAATTAAGAATATAAGCATTGTGCTGTACACCAGAAATTGACACAACATTGTAAACTGACTATACTTCAATTAAAAATATATATATATACCAAAAAAGAATATAAAGGGTATGGAAAAAATTAAGCATGCAAAAGCACATACCAATTTTGTTCTCACTAGTCAAACTTCAAAGCCATAGAATTTGTGAGAATGCTGTTAAGATAATTCTTTGTAGTTTTGACTGTAACTACCTAAAAATTTAAACAAACATCTTATCAAAGTGATTACCAATGATTGCCAAACACCAATATTTGAAAATGTCAAATTTCAAAATTTTCACAAATTATAAATCCTAAGTACAAAGTTTTTCTTTCACTTCCTTGTGAATTCTATTCTGTTGTTCTCTAAGAAGTTAGTGAGATTATTGAGAATGTCTGCAAACATCAGAAATTTGGAAAATTTTTAAAATCAGAAATTTAGAAATGAAAAAATAAATGGAAGCCTCTTTCTACTTTGGCAATACAGTGAAATAATGATGATTTCAAATATTCTTACTGAACAAGAAATTTCTGCATCTCCTACAACTAATGATTGTTAGAAATATTTATGGAATAAAAATCAGTAAAGGAAAGTGAATTCAATTGCACTGATAATGAAAACAATTATGATGAAAGATATAAGTAATTTAAATGAATCACATAGACCACCATGGAAAACTGTATGAAAGTTTCTTTAAAAACCAAAAATATAACCAACAAATGACTCAGCAATTTCACTCCTGGGTACGTATCTGAATAAAAACAAAAACACTAATTTGAAAAGATACATGAATCCCGATGTTCACAGCAGCATTATTTATAATAACCAAGCAGCCTACAAGCCCAACAACAGATGAATGAATAAAGAAGATGTGGTATATACATACAGTGAAATACCACTCAGCCATAAAAAAGAATGAAATTTTACCACTTGCAACAACATAGATGGTCTTGGAGGGCATTATGCTAAGTGAAATAAGTCAGATAGAGAAAGACAAATACTGTATTGTATCACTTACACAAAGAGTCTAAAAAATAACAAACTAGTGAAGCAGACTCACAGATATAGATAACAAACTAGCAGTTACTAGTGGGGAAATGGAGAAGGGTGTGGCAATGTAGAAGTAGGGGATTAAGAGGTACAAACTATTAGGGATAAAACAAGATACAAAGATATATTGTACAACACAGGGAATATAGCCAGTATTTGATAATAACTATAATGGAGTTATTTAAAAGTTGTGATTCACTAAATTCTACACCTGTAACTTACATGATATTGCACATCAACTATACTTCAATAAAAAATAAAAAGATAAATGAATCACATAGCATATTTTGTTCACACTCTTTAGTTGTATGGTCAGAATATAATTTAATATCCATAGAAAGATGTAACAGAATTACTATCAATCAGTGGAAAGATAATAGGTGAATCATCATCCCTCTTCAAAGACAAACTCAGTAACACACAAAGGATCTTGAAACTGCCTTTCCATATACTCAGAGAAACATTAACACAATTTGGGATTTAAGATAATACATAGTAAAAATGTTGCTTGAGCAAAAGAAAACCTAACATCATACTTTGTACATACTAAGGCATGCCTATTTGTTATATATTTTTTTATTAATTATTTGGGTAATTTAAGAAAACATCTCTCTTCATTTATTAACTTTTTTTTCTTTTCCTGAGGTGACAGAAAAATAAAACACTTTTTAGAATTACTGTGACTATTATTGTTGTAGATTAGCAACTTTAAAGCAACTATATGATTTATTCTGCTACAACATGTATTTTCTGAGTTAAAGTTTTTATTTTATCTTAACTGTTTATCCCAGTCATTGATATCACCTTAAGCAAATAATGGAGTGCCATGTTGATTGAGCCTCAGTGACCTTTCTTTATCCTCATATTCAGTTGTCAAAGACCAGTTTATCATTATCACTCAGAATTGTGACTAGAGTTTTCAGATATCCATATTCCCTTTTAGTATCTATTTCAGTATTTGTTCCCTTCCCCCCCAAAAGCAGAGTAATCACAAACTTCTCTGGGAAACTAACCTTCCAAACAAATCTACTTTTAGTTTATCATTTAAAAAAAAAAGCTGAATTCATAACTAATCACAATGATCTACTTAGTTGTGCCAAGCATGTTCATCTAAGGTGAGTGTACTCAGCCTCTGTGGGCACCCAGGCACTTCCCTTGGCTCTGCATAAATGGAAGACCTGAGGCTTAATGTACTGAAAAGAGAAAGTTCTGTTTAAAGTAAAATTCCAAAGAAACCTTTCTTACCTTTTCAAAAAGAAAAAAAAGAAAAAGAAAAGAAAAGAAAAGAAAAGGAAGAGAAAGAAAGACAGAAAGACAGAAAGAAAGAAAGAAAGAAAGAAAGAAAGAAAGAAAGAAAGAAAGAAAGAAAGAAAGAAAGAAAGAAAGAAAAGAAAGAAAGAAAGGAAAAAGGAAAAAGAAATTAAAAAATTAATTAAATATTAGAATGTTTTACCTATTTTGCAAAGGCCTATTTATTGGAAGGAAATTAAGTTAAAGGCTTTGATTCTTGTTTTAAATCAAAGGGATAATCAACATAATACTATCTACAAGGTCCTCAAGACAACATTTTTTTAGTAATCATATTACATGGTATATAGTTTAAGTTACATTATACGATTGAATCTTTATTTCCGTTCCTAGTATCACATTTTCTATAGAAAACTCTATAACTTAAACAGGAAAAAAAATGAGTAATTTATGTGTTTAGAGTTTGTGTGTGTTTGTACACTGAGACCATGACCTTGGTCTTCTTTCTTTTAACTTTAAGTAATATACAATATCTGGAGAATTCTAAAAAAAGTATTCTATTTTTTTAAAATAAATTTCTACTGAGTAAAAATAATGGCATTTGAGCCAAGAAGTAAAATCTAACAAAATGTGTATATAATAATAAATTTCTTATATTGACATCCGACTCTTCATCATTTTGTAAATTCCCACAAAATATCTCCTTTGATCTCCATTTCAGACCCATGTGGTAAGATGACACACAAGTGTGTAATTTACTGGGTAACATATTTCATATTCTGAGTCCAAGAATACTGGGCTTGCTGAAGCCCTATTTTTCTGCATAATGTAAGTATGTTCCAAGAGCCTTACTTACTACCAGAGAAAGAGATTTGATTTCAAAATATTTAAGGAAGTTCCTTCAAGTTACCCTCTAGAGTTTTTTATCCTGAAGGTTTGAGAACTTCCTCAAAAAGTAGCAACAGCTTTGCTAATATAAATAAAGACAGAACTGTATTTTTAAGTCCATTCAGAAAATCACATTTATTGAGTTTTGTGGTACAAGCCACCTAATCTATGCCCCTGTCTCCAGGTGAGATGATGCTATGATTATCATAGGAACATATGTATAAAAAGATACCATAGGTATAGGCATTTGGGTTAGATGAGGTTTACTGTAGTGGACTCCAGAGAATCCAACAAGAGTTCTACAGCTTTTAGAAAAGAAACTGGTATGTCTAAGACAAAACAGATAGTTCATTTGTTTTTTTCACTGAGACAATTTAGAGCATTAAAAACAAACAAACAACAAATTTAACAATGATCATGGAGCCCAGGTGAACTCTTATATCCTTTGTACTCTTTCTAGTAATTGAAATACACTAATCTGCCTATTATTACACCCTAGTTCCTCCTTTATTTTATTTATTTATTTTTTTAATTTAGCTGGCTGGGTTAGAAGTCTGTGGTATTCTTGGCCTAATGTTTTTATTTGATCAATTTAAAATTATTTTAAAAATGTGAAAATGAGGAATGAATGACTCATTCCACTCAGACCTCTGCTCTGTCATGTTATCGGAACTATTCATTCTAAATTAATATACCCCCTCACTCTTCAGCTCTGTATACTTTTACTGACTTTAAAGCAGTTACCTGACATTACATTACACACTCTTTTTTGTATATCTGCCTTTGTACTAGAATGCACATACCATATGGACAATAACTTTTCCTGCTTTGTTTGTTGAAGAATTAAAAGCCTTTAAAAAGATATTTTGTGAAAGAATAGGAATTCAAAAAATATAGAATGAATAAAAAAACGGAAATTTAGTTCTCTTTACATCTCTCTCTAACCAGCCCCTTTGTCAAGCCTGTGTTAACTATTTAGTGTGTATTCTGCCGTGGTTTCCTCCTTTGAGTAGATTTGTTTCACTTTTGGTTTGTTTGCTTTTAATGGAATTATTTCACTACCTGCTTATTTCAGTTTAAACATCCAATTAGTTAAATAAATATTTTTATTAGTATTCTATGGGACAGAACTCCAAGGTGAAATTGCTGGATCAAGATGGGATGTTAATTTAATATATGTTGAGAGATTAAAAAGGTAGCAATTCTTGTTTCCAAGAGCAATTTATTATAATTAACATTTCATTACACTCGCTAGGCCATTGTTCTTTAAAATTATTTGTCTGATATATGATAAATGGTGGCAACAGGTATTAAATTTAAATTCCCTGTCTACTGGTGAGAATAACATATTTTCATGTGATTATTAGGTAACTGCCAAAGTTATTTATCCCCCATAGGGGTTAGTGTTACAACCTTGGCCCAATCATCACCTACTTAAACCGAAAGTAGATTATCTAAAGCTTATTAGTAAACTCCAGAAAGTTCAACTATGTCTATGTGAGATGGAAAAATCATGTCCATTAAAATCAATACATATTAAAATTAGGAAAATTTTTCTCACATAAAATTGAAAAGTAAATAAGTATGATTATGTGAATTTAATAATAATACATTCTGCATTTAAAAGTTTACATAGGCATTTTCTTAGTTGGACGAGTTAAAAATTAGTATTTACATCCCAGCCAGAATTATACTTTCAACTAACATAAAACAGTTGAGGGAAAGTATTAAATCCAAAAGTCTTTTCAGTAGCAGATATTTATTTAAGATATTAGATATAACCACAAGTTTATTTCTTGATTAGCTTTTTATTTTTTCTTTTTGAAAGATTGGTTGTTTTTGAAAGCTTATGAAAGTAGGCTTGACAAATTCTTTTCCTGTTTTTTTTTTCTTTTCTTGAGAATCTTTAAAATGCTACAGCTTAATGAAAACCCTTTCCCATACTTCAATTAAGAAAAACTGTACTTTTATAAGATTATTGATTATATCTTACCTTCTAGATTAAGAATATGTTTATCTTTTTATCATTAATCTAATACATTGCAGTTTTTCTTCATAATATTCTTATTCACAAATGCTTTAACTCTTCTTAACTTTTTAAGAATCATGTTTGGCAGGTGTCTCATGTTTCAGATAATTTCTATAATACTTTTTGAGATGATTTTCAATCTATGCCTTGCTCATTTTAGGAGTTTACAATTCATTTCCTCTTTTTCCTCTTTTCTGCTGTACTCTCATTAAACAATAATTTTTATTAAAGCCTTTCTAGGTTGTGAAAGGCTACAGATAAAAATTCCAGGTTTGTCAGTCAGTTTTGTAAGTGGGGTCCTTGGTAAATCCCCAAATCTTTCAGTTTTGATTTTCTACACTTAAAATGTGCACAATAAGGTGATACAAGATGATCAGATGCCGTGTGATGATATACAAGTAGCTGGCACATTGCAAATGTTTCTCTGTGTAATTTGAGTCCTTTGGTTTTCCTTTTCTGAGTGGATTTAACTGATTATTTCACAATCTTTAACTAATAATCATTGTTCTAAAAATGTTTAAAAGCTGTCATAGTGTTCGATTATAGAAATTTCCTTTATTGCAGTTATCTCTTTTAGCGTGTTTAGAAACTACTTATAAATGTGTAAAACTAGTTTACTGCGAAGCATTACTAATAAGGACCTAAATATAAGCTATTTACCTTCCCAAGAGAATGCTCTACTGGAGAGCTCTAGACAAGCCTATTGATTCTTAAAAGGCTTCAGATCATTGGCTTGAAGGCATTAGATTCGGTTCAGTAACACTGAAATGTATTTCTGGAAAAATTTTAGTATTTATTTCAATCTTTATCACTTTGACGTGGTTTTGTAATGGTAAGATTAGGGGAAGCAGTTATATTTATAGTCTAAGTCTTCAGTTCTGGATAAAATGACTTCTACAAGTCTATTTTACTTGATTTTCAGGGACCTACACTATCTGGTCTCCAGTCTGTAGTCATTTGCTTCTCCCTCAATCCCCCTCACCCAAGTTTACATATGATTAAATCACCCCTTCTCCTGCTCCTGCTGTTTCTCCTGAAATACAAACTACTTCCCCCCTAGCCTCTAAACCCTGACAAATTTCCAAATCTCAATCTCAAATGTGTAGGTACCAATCTCTTATTTTTCTGCAATCAAATCTCTTCAATGGAAACATTACCTAATGCTTTAATAGCATGTTTTCTTTTTACTCATATCCTGCTATGAATTTGAATTTAACTCATTTTCAGTGGGTGTCCCATTTCTTGAGACTGTAAACTGTGGGGACAGGAAACTGAGGAGGTGGGGGGAGGAACCAAGTCTTCAGTGTCCATGATGCTGGTTGAGGAGAAACAACCTATGAGTAATTTAATTATTTATACTGTGGCTCAGTTGAGAAATTCCATACCTTAAATCTAATTTGAAAGGTATTCTGGGGAAAGTATTATAAAAACACAGTATTTGATGCAATTTAGTTTGGATAAACCCAGAAGCAGGAAAAATAGTGTGGCCATTAATGCTGTTTGGACCATGCAGAATACCAACATAAGCAATGTAAGAACCATTTTATTAATTGGTTCTGGTAATAACGATAAATATTTTGAAGACAAAAAAGAAGTGTAATCTCACCATCACCCCCTCTTACTTTATTGCTAAATAAAAATTAGATGATTCTCTGAATAAAGTACTTTAAACTGCTTAAGAGAAATTGAGCAAACATATCCCCACAAGGCATTTATTAAATATGTAATTATGCAAAATTCTCTCCAGTAACAGTACATGGAGTACTGCATTTTCTTTATAGTCTAAGAATTACAATCAAATTGGCAAGACAGGCATACACAAAGATGGTCTGATAATACATTCATTATACAAGAACAAACACTAAACTAACAAATTAATGATAATGTTTTCATATTATGTAATATTTTAAATAAGGACTAATATACATGGGACAGAGTACAAGGTAACAGTAGAGAGGACAAAGAGGCACAATATAATACTTTTTAAGTACATTTACATTGTTTTTGAAAGACAGAAAATAATTGTTCTTGCTGACAAATATATATACTCTTTGGTCACTGTTTCTTTAGAGTTTTGTGTCTTCTGTCTTTCATTATTAATTTTGTCCTTCCTTCCTTCCCTCCTTCCTGCCTTCTTTCTTTCTTTTCTTCCTTCCTTCCTCTCTGTCTGAAGTTTTGTTTTGTTTTGTTTTGTTTTGTTTTTTTAAATAGGGTGACTTCCATATGATTTTCCTGGTATTTTTCTTCTTGTCGTCATTTGCTTGTTTCACCTCACTTAAACTTAGGTGGGGAATTTTTATAGAACCTCTATTGGCACTGCTATAGATTGGGTGAATTCTAGACTTCCTTCCCTCATTTTCTAAGATCTCTTGGTCTTCTATTTTGCAGTTGAAAGGCTGGTAAAGTACACCACCTCCTTTCCTAAGACTGAGAATTCAAGGAGGTACTAGAGGAAGCAATGGAGATAAGTAGGGTTAATCTGGAGCTGATGCACCATTAGCAAACTGAGCTTGGACATTTAAGCAAAATTTTATTAAACACATTATACAAGAATCATGAGGGACTAGCATTTGCGTGGGTAGGGTACCCACAATATGTTGGAATCAGAAGGCATTTTCTTCTTCCTTGTTTGTCTGATTCTTTTATATGCATAATTTCCCCATACTTTCCAGTATATATCATACAAGGATCCATACCTCCATATGGTTTACATAATTCTTACAGTGTAATGATTTAAGTATATATATACACACACATATATACACATTTTTATGTGTATATAAAAAATAGATCATATATATATATAGATCATATATATTTGTATATATATCTTATTTTTGCTTATTTTGGAATAGATAAGAGATTTTTGTGACTTGCCTCCAGTCAACCATTTTTATCAAGAAGATGACTGAAGCCTTTCCAACTGCCAGATTCTAGATTGGCAACACATAATTAAATCCGGTCAGCAACAAATAAGTATATGGAATTTCTTTTACTATGATTCTGTTTGCTGATATGATTTACAGCCATCTGCTAGAGCAAATGGATTTAACACAGCAAAATTATAATATAAAATACATTTTTAAACAAATTATTACATATGCAAATACATTATTTTAGCTAGAATGTTTGATAGTCAGACAGTAAGATAATAAACTAAATAGCTTAGATCCTGTATCTGAAAATAATAAGAAAACATCTATGTACTGCATACACATTATTTTACAGGCAATCTTAATGTATACTTTTTGTTAGAACCACTTTGTTTTGATTATTATACTTGGAAATATGGCTGGATCTGCACAAGTTAAGAGGAATCAGATGATATGTAACTCAGATTTCTGATTGGCGGTAAGGTAGCGGTGTTAGGTACTGGGTATTCCAGATTTTTCTACATTCAGAGTGGGTTTCAATTTGTCTACATTAAATTTCCCGATTTCCATTTTCCTCCAAAATATGGGCATACTCAAGCTAAATTCAAAGCTACAATTAGCTAAGATAAAGATTAATGAGGTTTTAGAAAAACAAAGATTACTTGCAATACAAACTGTCTCGAATATAATTATAGTTTAGTGTTTTGGTCACTAGTGAATTTTAAAACAACAATTTTGTAGCAAATCACAAGCCTTATTCATTCTAGCTAGAGCTGAACCATAGAACCAGATTTCCAGCTTCAAAATGACAGGAACTCCCAGGAGAATAAAGCATATTGATTTATCACTGAAAATCCTCATTATTTTAATCACTGCCATGTGACTGGTTTGGGAGTATGGCCATGGCTTCAGTCTGATAAAAATGTTGTTGATTAGATGCAAAGTAATGAAAGTTAAATAGAGCAGCAGGTTGTCTGCACATATTCTCGCCGCTTCCCTGTGTGTGCTGTGAGAGCCCCCACAGCTCCACTATGGCTTATATAACGCTTATGGCATAATCATGATTTAAGTGAGGACGCTCACTCTCACATTCAGGCTTGATTTACTGCTTGAGCCAGAATAACTCTTTTTAGAGAGTCTGAAACAGCAGGTTGTCCACTGATATGCAGAGCAATGAGTTTTATTTTTAAAGCCACTGCTTCTCAGCAAGTGATATGTTTCTCTAAAGATTCACAACATTGTCCTGCAGAAAAATCCTTCACATGTTGCCTCTGTATTAACTCACAGGCAAACTAAAGTGTTAGATGCTAAAATGCTAAGGTTTTGTTTCAAAATTTACAACTATACCTTGAAAAGTTCCTCTTAAGGATGCTAGGGACTGCTTAAATATTTACTGATTCAATTAAAGGAGTGGAAACTCTAGTTGTACTGCATAAAGTTGTTTCATATTTTTAGTGGATAGTAATAGACACTACTTTTTAATAAGTGGTAGTCAAGATTTGTTTTTTCAGAAAGGTTTTCTATTATTAAACTTTTCATACCTGAAAAAATTTTTTCTCTCTGGTTTGATAATGGTATATGCTAAATTGTTAATGGAAGAAACAGTCTTCATACAGTAACATACACACACACACATACACAGAGCAATGTACAAACACACATAAGAACTCAAGTGTAGAGACAAGTTAATCGTACACTGAAGTTCATGACAAGTTTCATGGCTCTGAATTTTTAAAAAAGTTTTGATACTACTTTAATTTTTTTATCAAAATTCATATATTTATTCCCTTAATATCTGTATGTACCCACTTTGATTAATATATGCCAATGATCATACATATGTTTTTAACTGTATGGTAGGATTTGGTATGTGATTCTAATATATACAAATTATGATTTTTTTTCCTCAAGATTATTTTCTGTTTCTTAACTTTCAAGACAATATTATATTCCAAATATCTAGAGATTATGTTGCATGTGAGGGATAATATTTCATATACTTAACAGTTTATGGCATGGGCACCAAGCAATAAAAATTGATAGTGGCAGTAGACACTAGGTGAAGCCGTCTAAGTGTCTACTGGCTGGATCTCAGGTCCATTGAATGAGCTTTGTGTAATTTCAATAGACTGCCATATTGCGATCCAGATATTTTGTTTTATATGCTACACATGCCTCAATTTTTAAATTATTTTTCACTTTCTCAGTGAACTTTTTGATGAATAGAATTTCTTAATGGTTCTTATTGTTTCATTGATTAGTCGCATTTTTTGTGTCTCATTTAGAAAATCTTTTCCAACCTTGACGTCATAAACTTAGTACCATCATCGTCTTCCAAAAATTTTGTAATATTTTCTTTCATGTTTAAAACTTAATCGATTATAAACTGATGTATGTGTATGGTGTGAGAAAAAGGCCCAATTCCAATATTTTTTTCCTCGTTCATCGTAAGGTTAAAAAGTCTCCATGATGATCTTCGAAGCTGGTTCTGTCTTAAGTGAAGTCTGCCTCGTTCTGTCATAAAGAGACAATTGCTGAGGTCTCACTGAAGGAGTACCAACGAACTAACAGACTGGCTACCCTGCCATTATGCTCTCCCCTTCTTGTACATTCCTTAGCTAGAGTAGCTTTAACCCAGAGGCTATGCTCCAGGAAGGAGGTAATGGGCAGATAATCTCAGAGAAAGAGACAGACCCTCCAGAGTTCCTCCCGACAGCCAGGAAGATTCATTGAGGCTAAGAGGAAGGTAGCACCTTGTAAAATGCCGATTGTTACCACGTTTTCTGTTTCATTCAGTTTTTCTATAAAACCCCAAGACCCCAACCCCAAGACGGAGTCACAGTCTCTACGGCATTAGCCTTCTGTGACTCCCCTTTGCCTGGCAAAGCAATAAAGCTGCTCTTTTCTGATTTCCCAAAACTCTGCCTCTGAGTCTCAGTCCAATTTTGGGGGTACAGAGGCTGGCTTTGTGGCAACATCACTATTAAGTCAAATACTGCCCATCACTGCTGAACCCACTGTTTAACAGTAAGAACTCTGCGTGGATTCTCACTACTCTCAATATTCATAATTTGCTAAGACGTATGGTTTAATCTTGAATATCAAATTCAGTATTATTTTCCTATCTCTACTGACATGACTGCTAAAGTTTTAATTTGAATACATCAATAAAGTAAACTCTACTGAAAGTTTTTCTAATGTTAAACCAACTTTTATCTAGGGGAACAAACTCATTTCCAAATTTGCCAAAATTCAGTATCTTTTTTTATATATTGCCAGACTAGCTTCCCTAAATTTTATTTAGTATTTTTGCATCAATATAAATTAATGAGATTAGCTTTTTATCTGTGATCCTTGTCAAATCTGGATACCAAATTTATGTACACTCCATGAAATGAGTTTTGGAAAAAATTTTTTCTTCTATATCTTGGATTAGACTGGGCATTATTGGGATATTATTTTTTTCAGAACTTTATTGGTCACACTGGTAAAACCATCTAACTTAAGATTTTCACTTAGGGGTTTAAAATATGTTAGACATTTTCACCTTATCGTTTCAGTTTCTTAATCTCCCCTTCATACATTTAATTTTCTTGCTGTGATAGTTTTCTGGATAATTTTTTCAAATCTATCTTCCATGTAAATAATATTTGTGTATATTTGTGTATCTTCCATGTAATTATATTTTCCTAGTCTGCTACTTAACCTCAATCCTTTAACTTTCGGTTTCAAACATTTTACTATCTTAATTCCTAGATTTTTTCCTAACTGTCTCTTTTTCATATTTTATATTCTATTATATTTTTGAAATATCTTGGAAAGAATGTAGTTTCCTATATTCTGGTAATTGCAATATCTAAAGATTTTACAAATCCATATCTTCTGTCTCTTGTTTTCGCTGTTACTTTTGGTGAAGTAATAAGAATGTGCTCATATTTCTGCACAATTACAGGCTTTCTGAGCACATAAAACTGAAACCTGGGTCATAGGAAAAGTCTTGGAAGTTAAAAGATGTTTGAATAGATAGAGATCTCCAGAAAGATTTGCCTCCTGAAAGGCCTGTATTTACATTTAAAAGAGGATAAAACTCAGAGTCATTAACAAAGGATTTGTTTATATTAAGAAGATTCCTTTTTCTCTCTTTTTTCATTGATAAGGAGGGCAACTATCATGTATATATTACCAGATTCATAATTTGGGGAACCTTCTCCCATATCACCCCCGCTGCTGTACATTCAAGGTATAACCATATGCTTCTCATCACAGCACCTGAAAGGGGAAATGGGGAGACGGCAATCAATATTGTTATTCCCGTAAGTAATAATAGTTCGACGTGACACAGAAATCTTGCTTTTGCTTTCAAAAAAGAAAAAACAAGTAAAACTTATAAATGACTTTTATGATGTTTTTACTGTGAGCTGTTAATTTTTTTCTTGAAAATCTGTCTGTTTGAATTCTTTGAGGTTTGGGTGAGGGTGAACTTCTACACAGAAAACTTGTGTAACCTTTTTACACATTCTCGGGGAATTGCTTCTAGTGGTATAATTGTAGACAAATGGTTAAACTTTCCTTGCTTCAGTTTTCTCAGTTGAAAATTTCAAATAAAAATATTTTATGTGATTTTTACATAAATAATAAAAATAACATTCAAGATATAAATATAGTGCCTAACAATCAGTGATCTATTAATGTGAGTTATTATAAATATTCTGCTGTAGTAAAATTTTATCAGCTAACTTCAAAACATCTTCTAATTATGAGGAATATTTGGAAATGTTTGCAAATGCTTCAAATTGTTTTCATATCATAAAAAGTAAGAACAGCAAGATAACTTATTGTGACGAACCATTTGCAAAACATTATTCACGTTACTATAGATAATAAATACGTAAGACTAATCTTTACCCCGCATGATTCTATAATCGGGATGGGAGACATGGCATATGCATATAAGGAGAATAAGCAACAATCCCAAGAAACTATGGCATTTACCAAATTAAGAGAGATGATTATAAGGACTACAACTTTACAAAGGAATGGGAAATGATTATAGACTGGAGTTGTGGAGAAAAGCTTGAAGGATAATTTAGACTCTCTAAAACATTATGGTAGTAAAGTTCTTACATTGTTTGTAAAACAGTGTATTTTTTAAGGTAAAATGGGATAATTTTAGGGTAACTTTTTAACTCTAGAGCAATCATTAGGATATAACAGTCAAAGTTACAATTCAATATAGGAGAAAAATTGGAATACCCAAAAGGTACAATACTGAAAAGAAGGGAGAAGGGGGAGAGAAACAACAAACAAGTCGGATTGTTTGAGCAGGCAGAGAACTAGACAGGAGCAGAGAAAGGCGGCACGGGCCAAATGGCAGGAAACCATACATCCTGTGAATGATGGGGGTCCTTGGGCAGACAGAGAAAAGCAGGAACCTCCAGATTGATAAGAAATCACACATTTTGGAGTGACAGACAAAAAGGGTGGGAAAAGGCAGGAATCTCCAGTGTCCAAAACCTTTTGCTCATTATGCCCTCATTACAATAAAATTAGCCTTGCAGATTAAAAGTACCCATTATGCACTGACACCATGACACTTTTGATCAAGACTAATTTGGGAGTCTGAAATTTGCAAATGTTAACCGCTATATATAAAAATAGATTAAAAAACAAATTTCTTCTATATAGCACAGGGAAATACATTCAGTATCTTATGATAACCTTTAATGAAAAAGAAAAATGAACATATGTACATATATGCATGACTGGGACACTATGCTGTACACCAGAAGCTGACACACTGTAACTGACTATACATCAATTAAAAAAAAAAAAAAAAGACTAAATAAGGACAAAAATTCCTCCTCCCCTGGGAAGGTGGAGCTGGGATGGAAATCAGGACATACAACTACAAACCTCTTCCTTTCCAATGAATAGTCTGCCCATTCATTTTTTACACTCTGTGTAGCCAGCTTGCCAAAGAAACTCAAGGCAGCACTCACTTGAGTCTGACTGCTCTCCCCTTGAGAGTGTTCTACCACTTAATAAATCCTCAGTTTATCTTCCTGACATCTGTGTCTTGTCTTTGAATTCTTTCTGTGACAAGAACCTGCTCTCTGGTAACAGGATAAATATAAAATAAGCATTTATGGCAGATGTATAGCCAACTGTATCTAAAACTGCATTAAATATAGAAAGACTTAAGAACTCAAAAGTCATATATTATTATCAGAATAATAAAATAATACAGGCATACCTCGGAGATATTGCAAGTTTGGTTCCAGATCACCGCAATAAAGCAAGTATCACAACAAAGAGGGTCACACAAATTTTTTGATTTCCTAGTATATATAAAAGTGGAATAAGGAAGCAGCTCCTCATCCCTTAAAATTTTATCATGATTGCAGCAATTCAATCACATCTTCAGGCTCCATTTCTAATTCCAGTTCTCATGTTATTTTCACATCTGCAATTACATCCTCCACTGAAGTCTTAAATCCCTCAAAGTCATCCATGTGGATTGAAATGAACTTCTTCCAAATTCCTTATAATATTGACATTCTGAGCTCTTCTCATGAATCATAAATGTTCTTAGTGATATCTAGAATGATGAACCCTTTCCAGAAGGTTTTCAGTTGACTTTGCCCAGATACATCAGAGGAATCAGTATCTATGACAGCTGGAGCCTTCTGAAATTTACTTCTTAAATAATAAGACTTGAAGGTCAAAATTACTTCTTGATCAAATTTTTTTTTTTTGAGCAGTAGGTCTCAGCAGTGGGCTTAAGGTATTCAGTAAGCATGCCATAAACAGATGTGCTTTCATCCGATTTTGTTTTTCCATTTATAGAGCACAGGTAGAGTCGATTTACAGTAACTTTTAAGTGCCCTAGGGTAAATGCGCACTGGCTTCAACATAATGTCACCAGCTATATCAGCCTACAAGAGAATTAGCCTGTCTTTTGAAGCCTTGAAGCCAGACATTGACTTCTCCTCTCTGGCTATGAAAGTCCTAGATGGCATCTTCTGTTTTGTCTACATTGAAAATCTGTTGTTTAGTGTAGTCACCTTCATGAATTATCTGAGCTAGATCTTCTGGATAACTTGCTGCAGCTTCCACATCAGCTTTTCCTTTGCAATCAATTTGGCTAACTGTTTGGCACAAGAGGTCAGTTTTCAGCCTATCTCAGCTTTCAACATGCCTTTCTCACCAAATCTAATCATTCTAGCTTTTGATTTAAAGTGAGAGACTTGCAACTCTTCCTTTCACTTGAACACTTAAAAGTCATTGTAGAGTTAATTGTTGGCCTAATCTCAATATTGTGTCTTAAGGATTAGGGAGGCCTGAGGAGAGGGAGAGAGACAGGGAACGGCCTGTCGATGGGGCAGTCAGAATGCACACACTTATTGAATAAATTTGCCATCTTATATGGGTGTGCTTTGTGTCACCCCCAAACAATTACAATAGTAACACCAAAGATCACTGATCACAGATCACCATAGCAGGTATAATAATAATTATAAAGATTGAAACATTGTGAGAATTACCAAACTGTGACACAGAGACACAATAGTTAGCAAATGCTGTTGGAAAAATGATGATAATAGACTTGCTAGACACAGGATTGCCACAAACCTTCAATTTTGTAAGAAAAACACAATGTCCACAAAGTGCAATAAAGTGAAGTATGATAAAATGAGGTTTGCCTGTGCTCATCTAAACGTTGATTAAACCACACACAGTCACACAGACACACATATTTTAAACATAAAAATGGACTTAAAATGAATTTCCACGAACTTTATGAAGAAATTTAAAATCCAGCAGAAGACACCAAAACACCTAACCAAGTAGGAAGGCATACTATGTTCTCAGAGATAAAAGCTCAGTATCATACAGATCTCAGTTCTCACTGAGATAAACTTAATTCTAACACAGGCTGAGTGTAAATTTCATGTGGAACTGGTTTTAATGTCTGAAGGACATAAAGAAGACTTTAGCTAATAAAAAGTGTATTTGTTAAGAACTGCAGAATCTGAGGTTTTATCCTACTTGCAAATTGTAAAGTTTGCTTACCAGAGCCTCAGTATGTTGGCAGAAGACACAAGAATCCTGGGTCAGAAACAAAGGACATTACCACACACAGAGATAGCAGTTGCTAGGTTATAGATGTGTCTTTGTACCAGAGCTCTGGTTCCTAGAGGGTGACTCAGAGAGCCAGATGACAAATGCATAACCAGCTGGTTTCATTACAGAAGAGAAAATCTGGCTTAAGAAAACAGGACAAATTTATAATGGGCATTAAACCTGCCTACTCTCTGTTTGGGAGGGAAGAATTATCTTTGTGCATAATTGCTTTATAGGAGGACTCTGTCTGCATCTTCCCAGCCTGGTCTACAGAAGCATCCAGAACAAATGGACCATTTTTCACTTTTTTATTTTGAAGTAATTTCATGCTTACAGAAAAGATTCACCAATTGTCAAAATCTTCCACTTGCCATCTCTTCTGTCTCTCTGTCTCTCTCTCTATCACCACTCCCCTATCTCGTCCTTCTCCCTTCCCCTCTGTCTCTCTGTCTCTCTTTTCTAGCCATCTGAAGGTAACTTGAAGACATAATGCTACATTATCTCCTATATTTCAGTGTATATATCTTTAAAAAAAAAACTGTATAACCATCATGTTCCAGGAATTAAATCACCCTTTTTGCAGTGCTACCTTATACTCCACAGAGTATTTAATTTCACAAAATACTACAATAAAGTCTTTTATGGAACCAGGACTCAATCAATTACAGTACAAAATTTAGTTGTCCTGTTTCTGTAATCTACTTCAAAATATATCCTGGATAAGGCTATATTTCACAACATGACTCATATTTTAGCACTCTGACCCTTGCCACTATTATTTTCCTATATTTTTTTCTTAATTTTAAATACTTTTTTTCTGATACATAGAGATAATTCCTAAAATAATACTTGTATTGAAAAATTTTATAGCAACTTTAAATGAGCTCTTATTATTATTATTGAGTTATTTTAGTGTAATATAAATATTTTGTACAATAACATAATTGATATATGTGCCAGAACAAGAATTGATCATACTCTGGATACATGCAAATACAAATCACTTTCTTTTAAATTTCTCTTGAAAAGATGCAGCAAAATACTTTAGCAATGCTTAATAAAATTTATAGCTGAATGATTTTTACCTATGAAGTTTCAAAAGACTCAAATATTTTAATTGTAGGTATAATACAAATAAGAATTATACATCAGTGCTTTGCTAGTATCTGAAAAAGGTCACTTGTTAAATACACAATATTGTTTCCCACTTTGTAACAAAAACACTGTCCTATAACTTACTTATCATACTGCTACAGAGAGAAAAAGGACATCACTAATAATAAGACAGACAAAGTAAACATGCTTTAAATTATTGTAATGTTTATAAGTTAACAGAATAAAATTCTCTTCACAAGGAGTTAAGAGCAACTATTTAAAAAATTCTAGTAAAATATTAAAATAATTGTTCTTCAAAGCTTTCCCATGATCAGAAGAAAAAATGTACACACAAATAAAAATGAAAATATTGTTTCTTTTTCCTTTAAGAATATGAGTATAATGATTGGGGAAATTGAAGCAAATGCAATTTTTTAGTGAAGCTTGGGGAAAACGAAATCTCATGTAGATATTTCAAGACACCATTGGGAACATATAATCATTCTCTCCTACAGTCACTGTGCAGACTGAAAGAAATAATATATATTTTCAGAATGAACACAGCAAATGAAATATACTTCTTTTCTTAAGACATTTCTCAGTCTTCCAATAATAGAGATGTTATTTTTCATGTCTATAATCCCCAAGGCAATTATGAGGCTTTTTAAGGAACAAGAGAAGGTGTATATTTTACCTTTTGTCTCCTCAAAGAACAAAAATCAACTTTATGTTTTATAGTCAGCTTTGTAAGATAGACTATATTTAGTGGCCTTACATCATGAGCCTTTAAACTGATGTCTTAGGAAACCTAGGGCTCTAAATTTATATTTGAGAGACCAGGATCACACTTTGTTTCCGTAAGGCCAGATCATATTACCTGCACAAGCTTCATGTTCTTTAACTCTGAGGGACAATTTTGTGAGGTACATTAAATGATTAAATTAAATGATCTGTGTACAAATACTCTTTAAAGTATTCATGATAATGTATGACATTGTGATTGCTTGAATAACTTAGTTGTATCTAATTCTTTTCACTAAATCCACACACAGAAAGCTTTCAGACGTGATGGGAATCTATAATTATGAATGAGGGACATATTGAAACAGTGTACAGGAAAAAAAAAAGGTGACCCATGAAAGAGATGGCTAATGGTTAGATAGGTAGATAGATAGATATATGATAGGGGAAAGAAAGGAAGGAAGGGAGGGAGGGAAGGAGGGAGGAAAGAGAGAAAGAGAGAAAGAAAGTAAAGAAAGGAAGGAAGGAAGGAAGAAAGAAAGAAATGCAGATGGGTGGACAGAAAAGAGTAAGAGGGTGGGGGAAGGAGAGAAACAATAAATAAAGGGTGTAAAGATGTCAAATACTATGTATTTAGAGTTCTATATGGTTAATGATATTGGCAATAAGTACATTTTTACTATGTTCTCTAAAACCTATGTCTATACAGTCTCCTGCATCATTCTTATAACAATCATTTTAAAATAAGGAAATGTGTGTGTGTATTTATATTATTTTTCAGCTGTTTGTCCAAATCTTGGCATGGTGCCATGCACATAATAGGGACTCACGAAATATTTTTTTGAGAAAATATTAGGAAAATTCCCCAAAATATTAATGTTTTTACTAAAATTTCCAGCCTCTTTTTTCTATGGCTTCACTGGGAGCAAGACCCTTCACTGAGGAAAGAAACTTTCTCCTACTTACTAATATTAACCTTTAACCTGATACTTTCAACTCTATAAAAAAATCATGTCTTCTTTGTAGCACATGTACCAAGAAAACAGAACACCCCGAGGTGTGATACCCCACAGAATACCCCATCTACTGACCATCACGCTCTGGTCCTTTTATTCCTTGATGAACTCTACACTTGAACTTTTCCTCTACGCTTTCAGAATGAACATGCCACTCAGTAACAGAACCTAAAAACCCAGTCGTCTCTCCGGCTCGATGCCTGCTACACTTGGGGTCTCACCCTGGCCAATATCATGGTCCATAACTTATCTACCTCTCTAATCTTAATCCCCAGTATTCAACTCTGATCATGACTTCCTGTGTTTTATTTTGCACTGTCTGAATCTGGTCTTCAATCCCATGTATATATTTGCACTACGGTACTGCTTTTTACTGCTAGGACATCAGCCCTTCCTGATCTCTGCTGAATCCCAAACAGCTCAGATTCCACAGTCGGTCATCAAAAGGCTCCATTATTACCCTCCTTTATTCTTATACCTCTATCCTCTAATACATCTATCATCAAAATTCCAACCCCACAACAATTTCACCATCTCTTCAGCCAAATATCTTACACGGTCCATCCCCTAACTTTATCTTTCTAAAGCTAAGAATTGCTCTGGTTCTTCTGAACATCACGAAGAAATGCCTCACTTTTGTGGTTTTTCTCATGAGCGCTACTTTTCCTAGAATAAAATCTCTACACCGTTTACCTCAGTAAGTTCTACCCATCTCTTTAGAGTCAATCCAGCATTCATTTTGTCGAAAAAGTTTCATGTGATCATCTTTAGACGGAAGGTATCGCTCACCTCTGCTCCCATGAACATTATTATTTGTGCATTGTCTTATTTGGATCATCACAGAAGCAGATTTCAGACAAGGATTTGATAGCAGGTTGTTTATTTGGGAGATTGATTAGCAGATTGGGGAAGTGAGACAGGGAAGAAAAGGAGTCAGTAAAGGTATATTATTTTTAAAGTTGTCACTGTAGGTGAGTGAAGCTTAACTCCACGTAGGAACCTTGAGAGCCAAAGGAGGACATGCTGATAGTTAGCCAACTTCCATCATTTATTGGTTGAGCACTGCTGGGTGGCAATTGCAATTTCTCTGGCACTTCTGACCTGTCCCTCACCTGAGTAGAACAGTCTCCAGCAGCCAGAGACACACATTAGGCAACAAACTGGAAGTAGCTGGTGAAAATCACGCTCTCATGCAAGGAGACTGTAAGCACTAAAGGAAATATGAGTAGCACACCGATGTTATCTGCTTCGTGCATTTACCACAGTATAACAATTTTAAATGCATGTTTCCTCATAGATTATTAAGTTCTTTGAAGGAATGTGTGTCGTGTGTGTATTAATTAAACATACAAGAAATGTAAATATACCTAAGCAATAGTCCAAATACGACTTTTGGAGACATTTGGAAATTCACTCATATTTCAACAGGGAAAACATACAAGATTTTGGTACCTTTTATATTTTAAAAAGGATAAGATCTCATTATTCCTGAAATTTGTATCCTTTTATTGACCATTTTGAATGATTGATAAATTATGTTCATGGCCTTTACATGACATTGTGCTGCAAAATGTAGACTAGTTCATAGTTAAAGCAGATCCATGCTACATTATTTTATTTGTCTAATGGAGAAAGACGCTTGGAAATTATTTTCTGTTCAAATAATACGAAGAAAAAGTGCATTCTAACATATGCATATGATGTTGACCCATTATCTATTACAATAATAATGAAAGGATGTCATATTTTCAGAATGAAACTTTGGTTTTCATTAGCAGCTAGAGTGAGGAGACAAGGAAAACTGTCCGTGAGGGCCTGCAACAGTTAGGAGAAATTATATTGCCTCTATGGAGTTTGTCACGATCCACGTAGAGGGTCAGAAAAATCTCCCCATCATATCGTTCAACAAAGTGTAAAACTTTGTACATACATGTCAATTATAAAAATAGGAGACTAATGCTCCTACTCTGGTTTCTGGAGATTTCTGACATTCTGTCAGTCAGTTTGACATTTATGCAGCAAACCCAGGTCTCTAGTTCAGCCTAATAGCGTGCAAATTACTGGAAAAGAGTTTTTTTAAGCAAGTGAATGGGTTGGGGGTGAGTGAACAAACACACCAGAGGGGCTTAGTTGTGTCCATGTGTTAATTCATTTGCACCGATAAAAATGTAAATGAACGCTGAGTTAGTCTGGGAGCACAAGTACCTTGCATTTTGGAAAGCTAGCTTATATCAGATCAGTGAATTATTTAAACAAATGAATGAGGTGTCAAAACACGCTGCTAAAGAACACCAGATGGCCCTGACTCATCTTCTAGTGAATGCCTGTCAGTAATAAGAAAGATAATTTGAATAAGATAATGATCTCCCTTAAAAAGAAAACTTATCCAAGATGAAACATAAACATGGATTCAGTGTTTACTGTGCCCAAACACAGATTTCCTGGCAAAGAAAAAATAATCTTATTCACGTACATAACCACGGTGGTAAGAGAGACATATGGTCTTATTTAGATGTGTTTGTGGGGATTTTTTTAATGAAAATATCTCATTCATTAACATTGAATGTTAAACTAGCCAAAGGAGAGTTGTTAGTTTGTTTTAAGAGGAATCTTGTAACATATTAAGTAAAAATCATGATAATTTCCTAAAATCTCAGATGTGTCCGTTCCTCCAACTTGCATCAATACTACGAGTACATAAATAAAAAGCAAGACAATAAGATCAAAATACTCTTCAAACAAGAATGCCTTCTTGGTTGCATAGGGAAGAGAAAAAAGATGTTTCTCTAGAGTGTTTAGAAATGATATTTTGATATTTTCTCTAACTTTTAGTTCAAAAATTTTGTTTTCCAGATGGTGTGAATGTCCCTTTCTATTTCTATAGAAGGCAGGTCTGCAGAGTATTGTGTAAAAAGCCCTCCACTAGGATTGCTAAGACACGGCTTCTAGGTTTCACTGTGCAAGAAAAGTTATATACCCTTGGGTAAGATTTTAAATGTTCTGAAGTCTTCTTTTTAAGAAAATATAGGATGCTAACTTTGTCATGTCTAAATCATCAGTTTGTTCTTATAATTAAATGTGTCTTTATAAAAGCCTTTAAGTATTTAAGTCTTTGTAAACAAAGGATATACAGTTTTTTTTTAATGTTGGCATTGTATAACCTCCACTGAAGTACATAAAAAGAGAGTTGAAGTGTTTGTTTATGGAATGACTAAACACTGAGAAGATGTCAGCTTTCAATGTATACATTCAAAGAAATACCAATAAAATTTAAATTGTTTTTCTCCTTGGAGGAATCTGACACTCTTTCTAAAATTTGTTTCAAAGATAGAGATCTACTAACAGCAATATCATTTTTAGGAAGAGGATGCACCCTGTGAGATACTCCTAGATCACTGGAACAGAAGAGAATTCAAAAACAGACCTTTGTATATGCAGAGACATTGATACGATAAAGGTGGCCATATAAGTCAAAGGTATATGGCACAGGGAAAACTGGCTAACTAGATGGATCCCTAGCTAACACACATCCCTGGTATATTAAAGACCTATATGTAAGCAGTAAAACCATAAAGGCAGAGAGGAAAATTCAGGCCAAAATCACTGTGAATTAGAGCAGACAGAGAGTCCTTGATAGGATACCCAAAGCACTCACTATAAGGCAAAACAGACTGACCTGACTGTTTGATTACATCTGTTGAAAGTTTAGCTAAGTTACTACTCCCTGGTATTGCTTATTGCTGCCTTAGCATCCTTTTTGTTTGTTTGTTTGTTTTTCCTTTTGGCCAAGTAGCCTGCAGGGACCTTTCACTGACACTAGGCTCTCATACAAGCGCAAGCCCTGGATAGCAGCCTGGTGAGTCACAAGCAAAGGTACGTTCTTGATACGATTTCTCCAACAGCCCTTGTGCTCAAGTCTCCCCTGCCTCTTAGCACTTCTCCCTTATGTGCCTCTTAGATAAGACCCTCATGGACTTACCCAAACCCTGCTCTTCTGGTTTGAATTGATCAATCTGGCTTTAGCCTGAGAACACCAAAGTGCTCCACACACAGACAGACCCTAATAATGGCATGTGCCCCAGGTTCTGCCTCTCTCTGTACTCTACTCTGTCTTAACCTCCCCATGTGGCCCCACCAGGCATACTGTAAATGTCCTCCAGGGCTTGTGACAAGTTCGCAACATCAAATAGCTTATGCAATGAGAGACACCACAGATGCATGTAATAGACCTGATGACAGTCTGGGAGAAGAGATTTAAGATTCTAAGACTAATACGCCATTAGTATCTGGAATACATAAGAAGCTTCTGCAAACTGACAAGAACATGATGAGAAACAGGTTTAAAATGGCAGGGGAATATGACTAGAATTTTCACAGAAGAGATTTCCCAAATTACTATTCAACCTTATTAAAAACTAAATAACATTCAGAGAAACTAAATTATCAAATGGAATTCAATGAAAACAACAGAAAGATACATGTATATGCCTATCATCATGGTGCAAAAAGTAAGAATGATAGCTAATAACCACGTTGTTAAGGCTGAGAGGGGACAGAAACTCATATTAATCATTGCTGGTGGAAATGGATATGCACAGTCATTTGGGGGAGAATGTAGATACATAACATTACTCTTGACTGTACTCTGTAACTCTATAACCCAAGCTATTTAATAGTATAACACCAAGTATAATATAGTGGTTAAGAGTCATCTCTGAAATAAGATAAATTGGGTTTACTCTACACATCCGCTTACTACAAAGTAATTTACTTAACTTCTCTGTGCCTTGTTTCTTCTTTTGAAAAAATTAAAATAGGAATAATATTGGTCTCATAAAATTATTTCAAGGATAGAAGTGAGTTTATAGGTATAATATATTTAGAAGAACACATGGCAAGTTATGATTACAAAAGGAAATATGAACTAGGGAACGATGTAGGCATGTCCATCAGGCAACTGTTGACGCAGGAAGTTGGAAGCATCCTAGGTATCTAACATTAGGGGAATCAAAAAGTAAAATGTGGCAGGTACAGAGTACAAAATAATAGACAGTTGATACGATAAATGATCTTGATCAACAAGAGCAGATCTTAAATATTTAGAGTAAATTTATTTGAATTAAAAAAAATACCAGACTTCTTATTTAGGTCAAACATGAAAAATCTTGGATATCATCAAAACACTCAAAGCAAGAAGAAAGATGAACAAACTTAAAATTAACAATTCTTTTTGGATCCACTAGAGAATTGAGGTCATAAGACAGACTTCTGCCCCCAAAACTGGAAGGTAAGGCAGATACCAATAATCACAGATTCCTGGGAACAGAAGCCCTCTGCTGGAGCCAGTACTGGTAGGATTACCAGTCAAAATATGGAAATAACTCTAAAACTCAAAGTAAGAAGATGAACAACCCAATTAAAAAGTGGACAAAAGATCTGAACAGAAACTTCATCAAAGAAGCTGTACAAAAGGCAAATAAGCATATAAAAGAATGCTCAATATCATATGTCAGTAGAGAACTGCAAATTAAAACAACATTGAGATGTCACTACACACCTACTAGACTGACCAAAATCCAGAAGATGGACAACACCAAGTGTTGGAGAGGATGTGGAGAGATGGGAACTCTCACTTATTGCTGATGGAAATTCAAAATAGCACAGCCACTCTGGAAGACACTCTAGCAGTTTCTTACGAAACATACAACAGTCTTGCCATTTGATCCAGTGATCATGCTCCTTGACTCATCCAAGGAGTTGAAAACATAAGTTCACACAAATATCTGCATGCACATATTTATAGCAGCTTTTTTCATAATTGCCAAAAGGTAGAAAGAACCAAGATGTTCTTCAATAGGTGGATTAAAAACAAACTGAGATATAGCCAGAAAATGGACTATTGTTCAGCAATAAAAAGAAATGGGCTACCAAGCTACTAAAACACATGGAGAAACCTTAAATGCACATTACTAAGTGAAAGAAACCAGTCTGAAAAGGCTATAAACAGTACGATTCAAACAAAATAACATTCTGGAAAAGGCAAAATTATGTGAGTGAAAAAACTGGTGGTTGCCAGAGATTGAGGGGCAAGGGAGGATGGATGAATAGGAGGAGCACAGGGAACTTTTAGGGCAGTGAAACTATTCTGTATGGATCTTGTGATGGTGTATACCTGACTTTGTGCATTTGTTAATACCCATAAAACTGTTTTACACAGAGAGTGAATCCCAGTGTAAACTATGGACTTTATAATGTGTCAATACTAGTTTGGCAATTGTTATAAACGTACCAGCCTAATGCAAGATGTTAAAAGTAGGAGAAACTGAGGCTATGTATGTGTGAACTCTGTACTTCTGCTCAATTTTTCTGTAAAAATAAAACTGCTCTAAAAATAACCTCTATTAATTAAAAATTGCCATGAAGCAACACACATTACAAAAAGATACATACATTAGAAGGACAAATATCAAACTTATTAGACTGGATAGGAAGGAAATAGGAATCAGGGACAGAAATCAGAAGGAAAATAATGAGATGAGTTGTTAGTGACACAAAATGTATAATAAAAAACTGAGGAATGTATTAACAATGTAGTTCTCTGCCTAAGAACTCACAACAACAAAAAAAAAGCACTAAGCATTTACTCTCATATTTGACGTATTGACAACTAAGCATCAATCTTTTAAAAGAAAATGACCTATAATTTAGAAAGTGCTTGGGGGTAAAGAGCAAGGCAAGAAGGTGGGGCAGAGGAGGAAATAAGAGATCTCCTCTATCTCTAAGGGTTTTACCTTCAATATATCTAATAAATTTGCTGATGCAGCTAAGCTGCTAAGGGCACTGCTGTCTTCAGGAACTGACTGAGCAGCAGCATTGGGATGAAACATTGTGGTCATCGTGCCTGCAATTTCCTTTCAATTACTTCAGTTTGATGATGCATTTGTCAATAACTTTCATCTCTGAATTCTAGGGAGAATCAGTTGTAATAATCTAGAATGCACAGTCCCGAAGTGCTCAGCTGTCATGACACCAAAATGCTCATTTTCAGGGAGGTCATCAGAGATTGCATAGGGGAGGGTTGTGCTCAAAAAGTGGCAGAGGCAAGCCTTTCTGAAACCCTATCTCCATCAACAACTGATACTACGAAAATTAGCACACAGTGGTACGTGACCTCATAATTATTACAATGAATTAGGACATGAGCTCTCATTAGTAAAATTAAAGGTATTCAATATATGTGGCTTAGTTGGAATAATTTAGAGATTCACCCCACTTTTAATCAACTTACTCTTAAGTAAGTAGCCAAACATTCTAACGTGGTCGGCTTTATCCCCAAATGTTCTGGCATTAAGGTATTGGGTTGGACCTCATCCTGGTGTTGGTTTTCATTTCTGATGACATGCCATGATGTAACGTGGCCCTGAATCAGGCTCTGGAATGCATGTGTCTGCCTCATAAAGTGTGACCAGAGCACCTGAAAGGACAGAGAGCTGGGACTTCGCGTCTCCAGGACAGGTTTGTGAACTGCCTTGCGCTCGCTCTGCTCACAGGTATGTGTTTGCTCTACAACTGTATGTGTGGCAGAATTTGACCTGAGGCTTGGCTCATCACACATCACAAAAAGGCTGAGGGGAAGATCAAATTGAGAGGGTTGCAGTGGACACATGTGATAAACTGTCCCACAACAGTAGGTTTAACGTGGACTTAGTTTTCTTAGGATTTAGCCACAGGAGAGTGTGAGTTATGCAGTAAAAGTATTGTCAGAGTTGCGGGGAAATAAAAGCAAATATAAAAATGTGGCAAAAAGAAGCTGGTCATTCTTTCAGGACATAAAATGCAAGGAGCAGTTTTGCCCATCCTAGGTGTTCATTCAGTATTGCCTAGATAAAGAGTTGCCTGGAACCCAGGGCCTCCCCCCCGACAGCCTTTCTCCCAGTGGGCGAGGCTGTATCCAAACTCAACTGCCACAGAATCGGAGATTCCCTCCTCCAAGCAGGAGAAGCCCCATGTGCCCTCAAGGACTCCAGGTGCTGGGCAGCTTGCCTTCCCACACCACTCCTGTTAATAGTCTAGCATTCAGTTCTATACTGCCTGGGGCCAAGCAGTTAACTTCCAAACTGACAATGTACTTAACCTTGTGTGATAAAGATCAAGGCAGGCCCAAACACTCCTCCAGCTGGTATTATGGAAGAATGGGAGATCTATGTTTTCCCTTTTCTTATGAACCTCAGCCATGTAAAATTTTGCTTTCAAAATAAAAGCTATTTCTCACCCTAGACAGTGTTGTGGAGTGGTTCCAGCAATCTGAAGCACAACAGGTGCCAATGGGGAATGATGCAGAAAATGAGAATGAGAGTATTGTGAATAGTGTAAGAAGAAACTTCAGTCAAAGGGGGTTTTAATAATTGAGCGTAGTTTGTTAGTTGTTCTATGGAGTTAAATAGACTTGAAAATATTTGAATGCCAATGGGAGGTGATGGACAGAGTGGAAGATGTTGAAGAGTAGAAGAGGTGGACAATAATCAGTAGAGGAAAATCCCTAAGAAGGACAGAGGGCACCCTATTCCAGGGTACACGAGGGAAAAGACTCAGTTGTCAAATTGATATCTCTGCTATTGCATCAAGAGGTGAGGCCAGATGGTAAAACTGGTGTTTGCAGGACCTCTTCATCTATCTTCAAACCTCACTCATTCTTAAACTACCTCTAATTGGGTGAGATTAAGCCATGTGATTCCCCTAAACTTTATGCGGTCAAGAAACAGGCCCCTTACTGTCTGACCCAGGCCTGACTTCCATATCTATTCCTAAACCCGTCTACTGGCCAGGGGTTTGAAAACACACTTAACATTAGTCAGGGTAACAGGGTAACACTAGCTGCTGTAACAAACACAGTTCACAATCAAATAGACATTTATTTCTCTGTAACAAAGAGTTCAAGATGAGTCTTCACTATTGTTGGGTCTCTTTCCTCTGAATAATGATTTAGAGATTCTAGCTCTATCTGGCGGTTCCACTGTCTTCAAGAAGATGCCCTGCACATGTGAATCAAACTGGCAAAAAGAAAAAGAAAGGTAAAAACCAATAAAGTCAAAGAAGGTCATTATGTAAGGATATAAGGATTGATTCATCAAGAGGATATAGCATTTATGTTTACGTGCACCAAGCATTGAAGTACCTAACTAAATTAAGTAAATACAACAGAACTGAAGGGAGAAATAGACAAAAATACTGTAACAGTAGGAGACTTCAATACCCCAGTTTCCACAAAGGATAGATTATCCAAACAAAAACTCAAGAAAGAAATACTAGAGTTGAACTGTATCTTAGACCAAATGGACCTAAAAGACAAAAACAGAATATCCCATCCAACAGTGTCACATTTTTGTCAAACTCACATGCAACAATCTCCAGGATAAATCATACATTAAATCACAAAATAAGCCTTAGCATACATAATGGTATGAAACTACATATTAATAATAGGAGGAAAACTGGAAAATTTACAAGCATGTGGAAACTAAACAGCACACTCCTCAACAGCCACTGGTCAAAGAAGAAATCAAATAGGAAATAAAAATATGTTTTGAAACAAACAAAAATAGAAATACAACATACCAAGACCTATGGGATGCTACAAAAGCAGTTCTAAGATGTAATTTTATGGCTCTAAGTGCCTATATTAAGAAAAAAAGTTCTTCTGAGAAGATAGTTTCTTTTTGCTTTTATCAGTCTTTTAATATGCATTTCGTATTATGTTACACTTATTTTCTTATACTCTATTCAAAAACAGAAAGAACACAGGCACTGGGGCCAGGTAGCTTCCCCACTTCCCAGATAAGTATTCTTTTCACAAGTTAGTTAACATTTTGGCACTTCAGTTTCCCAATTTACTACAGAGGGGTAATAATACATCACTACCAGAGTTGTAAAAATTAATTGAAGTTCTATACAAGAGACCTAGTATATAAGGGGACAGAATTTATTCCTAAATTGTCTTTTATTTTAATCTAATTTTTGGATTTAATTTGCTTTAAATTAGGACTAGTGTGATTGTTCAGACAAGTTTAGCTTAGTCTCTGCATAATAAAGTAAATGAGAACAATAATCCAGGGTGTAGAAAAAAGTTTTGGAGAGAGTGGAAGATACAATAGACAAAATTATCACTATTAATTTCAAAATTTGGCATGAAAGGTGAGTGTAGAATATTGTGTTTGTGATCATAATTATAACACAAAGAACATCTGAATTTAAAGAAATTTGATTCATGAATTCTAGTACTCAAATGCTCCTAGCAAGGAAATAGTCAATGTTGTGTCACCTTTAGAAAAGAGGAACTATGAGCTTACTGTACCACTAACTGTAAATAGAAATCTATACTGACTTCCTCCAGAATTAGGGCAGCAGAACTGCGTTCTAGGATATAATATCAACTCAGCAAGCCACTACCTGCAGCTATTAACTCCTGTAATGCAGCACTCCTATTTTTTAAAGGTGATTCTGGTTGAGAATTATCAACTTTTACTAGAAGAATAGCTGTAATAACAAATTAATGTGATATTTTCCATGACAGCCCAGGCCTCTGAACATCTCCTAGAGATTTAATTACATACTACCAATGAGCAATGCATGCTCTAGAGTTATCTGGACAAATCTGGGAGAAAAAAAAAAAAAGACTGTCTTTCATATAGAATCACCTCTAGTGAATTTAGACATCATATTTGCTTGACATTTCATGATTCCAGAAACAAATATTTGGATAGGAGAAGATCAACTTATTATTAATTTACATGTATATTTGATGTTATTTAATTTACTTTATCTAGACTTTGGATGAAAAGCCATAGTGCTTGGTATGATTCTTCACACATAAAAATTAGGCACTGAATGAACCAATATGAAAAACTGCAATCATGTTCATAGATGCTTCACTTAACATAGAGGACTTATCTCTAAAATGTAATTAATGTAATGATTTACTTAATTACAATTTTCAAATTTTTTATAGATAATATGTCTTATCTTTATTTATGTTCTTTATTTTTTCTATTTTGTTTTAACTAGTATCTCGATCAAATAGTATTTTTTAGACACACAAGAACAACTTGTGCTTTAAAGGAAAGGTATAGATACTATATTTTTAAATAACATAAGCATCTAGTAATTCAAATGATCACCATCTCATTTATTATACATGTTTGCATTTTTTATTTACAGCTTTTTTAAAATCAAGGTATCAATATCCATTACTATTTAGAAGGTTAAGGCTGTCCTGCTGATAGATAAGAGCTGTTCCCTGTATCACTCACTTACTAGGAATTAACCTTTAAAAATCAAGATTAGCTTAAATTATACGTACACATATATATAGTTTTGAAATTAAGTTGCATTTGTATTATTTTTTAATTTTATTTGCTGCTTTCTCTGTGAGTAAAAACTTTCCCAATTGAAGCTGATGAAACACTTTAAGTGCTCAAGAGAGGGTGTTTAGCATGTTGCTAGGAGACCACATTAGCATCCTCCATAGTAACAGCAGTAATTATGTGCTTCCTGGTGCAGGGCATTAGAAACACTGCCAGTTATGTCTCAGCATGCCACAGAATTAACTCATACAATCTTGATCATCTATTTTGAGCAGCTCATCTGCCAAGCTGACCTATACTGTAATCAAACTAAATTGTGTACTTTTGCTACATTCGCATTTTATTTCCAATGTTCATACACACACTTCTCATTCTCTGAAATAGCCTCGATGTAAGACTTGGTAAATGGATTTTTCTCCCCTCAATTTCCAGTTCAATAAAAAAAGCATAAAATTTCTGAAAGTTAAAAGTCCTAGTATATTAATACAGTTCATTTTTTGTAGATTTCAGGGAATATCATATCTTCATAATTTATACTTCCTGGAATAAAGACAGAATCATCTAGACTATTCCCTTAGCATTTACATTGTTTGAAAGAACTAGTGCATTTTTACCAATCAAGGTCAAATCTTCAAATTCTTTTTAATAATATGTCCAAGTGCTAGAAAGCACTCAATTTAGAATTGTGAGGCACTAAATGTCCTTTCAACTCACGAGTAAGTCTGTTGTCTTGAAGGTATAGCATTTCCATTTTATTTCATGAAAATATTCAAGCCCTCTTTACCTGACTGCCCTTATATTTGTAAAAATGAACATAATAGTTACCTCTCAGGGTTATTAAAAGTGATAATTTTATAAATGTAAATGAAGCACTTAGCATAATGTCTAGCAACATTAGGTGGTCAGCAAACAGCCATTACTACAATTTCTTTTTTGTTTTTCTGCTGAGAAACACTGTATTTTCTCTCTCCAATTCTTATCAGACAGTGGATTTAAAATAAAACCTTGCCTTTTAAAAGTTTGTGTGTGTGTATATATGTGAAAATGATATGTGTATGTGGAATTTTATAATAGAAATGTACTGCTTATTCATAGCCATATTTTTTTTTATAGGTGAAACAGTGTTGAATTTTTTTAAGCTTATGTTTTATAATCTGTAAGGAGTTTTTAGATCAGTTGTGGCTTTGATGCTTGAAATAAGCCTGCTTAGTGTGGCGGACTTTAGTCACCCTAAACAGTATCCTAGACCTCTTACTAGGGAGGCTAACATAGTAGCCAAAATGTTTCATTTGCATAATCCCTGGGATCAAGTTCTATGAGGTGAAATGCCCTAAATAAATATAACCATACCATGGATGGTGTTTTGTTTGTTTGTTTGTTTATTTATCCTAAACATATTATTGCAGACACAGCTTGTTGCCTACTTTAAAATCTGTTCTTCTTTCTGATATTAGAATATCTAGTTTTTAGCTTGAACTGCAAACTTCCACCTTCTCTGCAGTTAGTGTGTCCTGGTACTAAGTTCTGGCCATTGGCACTGACATGTAACTGAATGTGCTATGCAACAGTTTCTAGTAA
Source organism: Camelus ferus (assembly GCF_009834535.1). NCBI lineage: Eukaryota > Metazoa > Chordata > Mammalia > Artiodactyla > Camelidae > Camelus > Camelus ferus. The sequence continues at coordinate 100,986,575 of NC_045696.1, forward strand.
ATCTCATAAAAGGTCTTCTCCCCTCTTCTCCCCTTTCCTCCTACCCATTGCTTGGAATGAAGAACTGATGAATGGAGCTTCATCTACCATTTTGGATTTTGAACCATTATGTTTTGGAGATTGGAACAGATGAAAAGAAGCAAAACAAAGAAGACTGCTAAATTCATGGGTCTTGTGGAACTACCATATATTCGTGGTCTATTTGTATCTCAGCTCCCTTCTTTGTCACTCAAAAATGAACCTTATACTTGCTTAAGTACCTTGTGTTTCCTATGGCATGGAGGCAAACCTGAGCCATCTTCTAGTACAAGATATCTTTAATTTTCTAAAACTTGTTTTCCCTAGGGAATTTCAGTACATTTTAAGATTTCAGTTGCATAGCATTCATTTTACTAATGGAAGGGCAAGTTCTAAAAATGGTTTCTATTATAATTCTTTCTTAAGAGGTTATAACTTACTTTATCATTTGTAAGATAAAACAATGTTTTAACTCAGTGTTTTAAAACTTGAAGGCATCTCTTTCCTAGCATAATCTGACTATTGATTTATTACTACTGATAATTAGTGATAGAAAATTAAATTAGATGCTTACCTTATCTTACATAAGACAGTGAATTACTTAATATATATTACTTAATATATTATTAAAATATATTTATCGCTAGTTTCAAAAATATTTTAAACAACTTTACTTGGTTGCATTGTGGGACAGCAGAAATATAGAACCTTAGATTACTTGACATTGTTTTAAACCATAGAAAAAATCCAAAAGATAACACTTATACTTTAGTTTTTCTATACCAAGTTATTTTTATTCAATTATTTCATAATATAGACATGGTTGGGATTCATGGTAGATTAAAAACTGTGAAAGAAGAAACTGAAGCCACAGTAGTCTAAACGATTCAAAATCAAACACAGACAGAAAGACTGAATCAAATTGAACATAACATTAGCGTTCTGTGGGGACAGTTAAAGTAGGAGTCCCCAGAGGAGAAGAAAGAAAGCAGGAGAGAAAGCATTTAAAGAAACACTGGCCACATTTTTTTTTCCAAATTTGATGAAAAGTTTTAAATTGTATTTATGAAGCTCAAGAAATAGGACAAAAACTACATCAGGAAACATCATAATCAAACTTAGAACTACTGATAAAGAAAACATATTAAAAGAAGCCAGAGGGGAAAAGTACACTGCATGCGGAACAAAAAAAGCTCAGCGCTCCTGGGAAACAGTGCAATCAAAAATAAATTGGAGTGACATCTGGAAAATGCTGGAAAAATAATCGAAGAAACAAAGTCAGTTAACATAGTCCTCTATAGCAAAGTGTGGAAGTGTGAAAACACTCTCTCTCTCAAAAGAATTGAACTTGTAATTAAAATCCTTAAGGAAAAAAACCCTCCAGAATCAGATGGCTTTAATAGTAGGATTTTGACAGGTTGTTTATAAAATTCATTTGTAAATAAAATTCAGCTAGAATACGAAGACAACTCAGAAAGAGAAAGACAAAGTTGGAAGACAATCACTTGTTTGCAAGAGTTAACTATCAAAGCAAGACAGACAAACGTATTAATGAAACAGAATAGAGAGCCCAGAAATAGACCTATACTTTTAAGGACAACTAATTTTCACAAAGATGCAAAGAAAATTCAGTTACAGAGAAAATAGAGTTTTCAACAAATGGTGATAGATCATTTGGATAATCATATAAAAATAACAGTGAAGAATATGCAAAATTAGTTCACAGCAGATCATCGTATTAAATGCAAAATGTAAATCTCTAAAACTCCTACAATTAAATATAGAAGAAAACCTTTGCAAACTTGTGTTATATCAAGATTTATTACATGATGTAAAAGCATGATCCACAAAAGAAAAAAATAATAAACTGGATTGCATCAAAATTAAAATTTTCTGCTTACTGAACAAATCTATTAAGTCAATGAAAATACAAGTTTCAGATGGGGAAAATTATTTTTAAATCATTCATTTGATAAAGAACTTATATCCATAGAGACATAAATCACAAAATATTAAGAAACAGGCAAATGATTTGAGCAACACTTTACCACAAAAGCTAAATGGATAACAAATGAGCACATGAGGGGATGTTCAATATCAGTAGTCAGAGGCATGGGGGTTAAAGCGCAATGAAACACCAGTATACAACTATTCGTATGGCTAATATTCAAAAGGCTGAACGTAGTCGATGTTAGTGAGGATTTGGAGAAAATAAACTATCATACGTTGCTGGTGAAATTAAAAATGGCACATCCACTTTGCACAACAGTTTGCCAATTACCTCAAAAAGTATCATATGCATATCATAATTCAGCTTTTCCATTTTTTGGTATTTACCCCAAAGAAACGAAAGCACAAGTTCAGTAAAATGACTATACAGAAATGTTCATAGCAACATTATCCATAAACTAAATTTTAAGAATGTGCAGTAACTTCAAATTGAAAACCTGAAAGTCTATCATCTTATGAACAGATAAACAAATTGTGATATAGCCATGAAATGCAATACTTCTTAGCAGTGTAACAAATGGACTATTGATTAAGAACAAGAAGATTGGTGAATCTCAACATAGCCATGCTGAATGAGAGAAGAGAAGTAATATATGTAGAATGATTTAATTTACATGAAATTCTGGAAAATGCAAACTAATGTGTAGTGACAGAAAACAGACCAGTCGTTTTCTGGGGACAGAGGGGAGTGGAAGACTGGAATTATAAAGGGGCATGAGTCAATTTTTCAGGTTGATGAATATGTTCATTACCTTGATTTTAGTGATGATATTATGAGTACGTACATACCTCGTTGTACACTTTAAATATATATTGTATGTTGGCCATAACTCAATTATACTGTGAAAAGTAATTACTCATTAGTGTGTCCCTTCCATTCCAGTAACAATCATGACCACATGATGATAGTCACTACATAAAAACAAATGCATTCTTTCTGAAATACATCTAAGTTTTTACCTCCATATAAAATTGTTGATTTTCTGCATTTTTTTGAGTCTTTGAGAGAGTACTGATTATCCTTCTAACTTAGGACTGTTACCCTCTCATGGCAACCAAGAATTAATTCTCTATTTTCTCTAATCCTTTTATATTTTATAGGTAGGGGAAAAGGCAACAGTATAAACTCTGCTATTCTGTCAGTTTTCCAGATGTTTAATACTTTCATCAGTGTTTTCACTTGTATTAAAAAAAGACATCTGAGAATTCAGCAGTATACAAAATATGTGTGAAACCCAAGCTCTAACGTTCACGTAAAACTACCATGGGGAGAGATCTTGACAATTTTCAGACTTGTATTGTGGAAGTATCCACTAGTATCAGGTAACAAGTCCATATTCTGAATATAATAAGGGGCCTCAGAGAGAGCCAGCTGCTAGCAAGGTAGTTTACATTGATTATCTGAGGTAATCCTATGACCATACTATGAAATAGGAATTCTTTTTCCTAATTTACACTTAGAAAATGTAATGAACTTGCCAGATTTGAAAGTACTCTCTTGCATCACACAGCCTTTAAGAAGAGAAAAAACAAAAACAAAGGCAAAAACAAACTAACAAACAAAACAATGCCTTTGTGGAAACAACAAGGCCAGGAAGCTGGAAACAGACCTCTTAATAGAACCATGCCTCCTGCAGTCACTCGGAACATGGGGGAAAATGATAGGAAATGACAAAACTATAGACGAACTGCGTAACTTGTGGAAGGTAACGCTGCCTCTCTGGAACTCTGCATCATCCCTGAAGAATGAAAGAGTAGGCCAAATAATCCCACGTTTTCTTTTAGTTCCAGAAATTATATGATGCTGTGTGTGATGGGCAAACTGAACACTAGGCATGGTTGTGAAATACAATGAAACACAGAGGAGGTCTGTCTACGGAAGATGTGCTATTTCAGTTAAAGCAAAAACTGAAGACTACTAAATAAATGAAGAAATAAATGTTTAATCTCTGCCCTACAATCAGGACTCCTGAGAGGCACTCATAGCTTCTGGAGTTTGGCTTCTGTGAATCAACCATTGTGCTATAGGAATTTTCCCACATCACACTACATGTTACTAAGGTATTCATCAAGGGATGTAATTCTTCACACAAAATGGGTTCACTTTATAGTAGCTTTTACATGTACTTTATAATATACGATTTATGTTTAACTAGAGGTAACCTGCTATAACTCAGTTTTCTAATGTATTAGCCTTTTATAGATGAAAATTGGCTCCAAATTAGCAGTCTACAAGCCTAGAATCTTCTTCACCATAATATAATCTACTATAAATATACTTAAAAATTGAACATAGTTATTGAGTAAAAAGAATATTTATGATCATTCAGAACATTATTAGTGAACAATTCATATTTTCTTTAAAAAAATTCATTTAAGTCTGTATAATCTAAATATATAGTCAGAATTACACTACTAATAAATGTTTTACTAACAAATTTGTTATAAATCAGTTAATTAAAACAGCTGGTACTGAATTTGATTATGTATATTTATTGCATTTAAATGTTATCATGAGGGAGTTTCCTTAAAAAATTTAAATTTCATCACGAAATTTGAAGATTTTTTAAAAATTGCCAAAGAAATCCTTTAATACTATCCAAGGCAGCATGGCTCAGTGACTCATATATTGAAATTTGAAATTCTAATCTTAGCTTTTAATTCACCCACTGGGTGATACTGGGAAAGGCACTTAACCTCACTGATCCTTCATCTGTAGAATTGGATTGGTGGAAACATGGCTGTAAAGAGCTGTAAATAAATATAAGTAGCTATTAGAGAATGAATTCCAACCTTTACTCCATAAAAATCAAAAGAATCTAATTGCTATTGTTTAACATGAAACATCAACCCTGAAGCAAGCACTTAATAGAAGTATTATGAACCATGGACCCTTTGTGAGCCTTTGAAACTCATTATTCTGACACAAAGCTGATGAATTAAATGAAAAACAACATTGATTAAAAGCAGATAATAAAGATCAAGTCGAATTCAATACAGACACAAAAATTACAAAACATCAAGAATAGTGCAGTCCATAATCTGTATCTGTGCTTATGCTGATTGCTGTAAATATGATTTGATGCTCTGCACTTAACTGGGTTGAGGCAGAATAATTAAGTGTATATAACACACGGTGCCATTAGCAATATATGCCAACATTAGGGAGAAAATGACTTTTAATCTCTTTGCTTCCACAAAGTAAACTAATAAGTAAGCTAATGTATTACATATATATGTAACCTCAGGACCGCTCTTCTCGGTGAGAGGTTCAGTGCAGGCATGATGGGAGTCGGGAGGGAAAAAAGAGGTGTGATCCAACGTACTTCTAAATAAAATGGCACAGCAGTGTCCCCTGATCATAACCTCCTTCCCACTTATCTCGGGTGTTCGTGTTCTGTATGAATCCTGTCTCAGAATTAGGTACTTTTTTTGAGTCTCAGAAACATGAAAAGATTTTCCCAGGAGAGAAAATGACCGTGTTTCCTTAGTGGTTCAGTTCATGACTTCAGTTTTACCTCCTTATTGCTTATTACCATTAGTATGTAGCATTCTGACGTACTCATAAAACAGAAGAAAACCACAGGGTTTAGTCGTAAGAAGGCAACTACCTGCAAAATAGGGGTAGGCGTCCATCAGCGCCTTCCTCCTGTCTATATACCCTTTCCCAAAATGTTTCAGTGAGATATTGACATACGTAAGAAAAACAAATCTCAACTCCCATAACTAAACATGTCGGAATTCTTACTGGTGACAAACCCAGCATTTTCTCAGTTTGCAAATGGCAGAAGGCCCAACTCTCCACATTTGCCTATCATTTCCTGTCATACTTTCTTTGCTCTGCTTATCTGGGGAGGTGTGGGCTTTAGCCACAACATGGGTGGGTACGAGTTAAGTAAGAGAGAGGTAATATCTCATCACGACTTGAGCCTCTGGCATCAACTTCCAAACAGAATTTCTTTACTGTCATCCTTGGAGATGGAAACAGAAGATCAGCCCAGTGGCTGGAGCATTCACCTGTTGGCATTGAAGACAGCCAGCTGCACACCGAAAGCGTGTTAACACAAAGAGTATTTAAATCCTCTTTATTGGATTTGCTTTTAATTCTAGACATTTAAGAGAATATAAAACGGTTAACCCAATAAAGGATGCCATTTGAGGTTATTTCCCCAATGAGTAAAAAAAGAAACTGCTACTGCTACAGTATAAAATCAACCAAAACAAAATATTATTTCATCTCAAATTCCATATGAAGAATTTGTAAAGCATAATTGTTGACACAGCAGATACTAATTCCTTTGCAGTGTGTTGAGATTATAAAAATGTGTCTATACCACAATATCTTTGTATCTTATGTGTTTACTTTTATATTTATTGAGCTTCTATGTGATTACCCTTCCATAGATTTTTCTTACTTTATATTTAGACAAGCGTATTTCTGTCATTAACCAAAATGGTAGCTAAAAATTCCATAAACATATAGCTTGCTAACATGTGACTCAATACATTTTTAAACTTCCTTCCTCTGAAATTATAATGACCATTGATATTCTTTTTTAAAATCACTTTAAAATCCGAAATATCATAACTTCTCTGATACACTTATGAACTTGTTAAGGAAAAAAATCAGCATAAACTTGCTTTCAGCAAAACAATTATTCTCTTGATATTAATTTCAAACCTATGTATTTTCTTTCAAAAGTACCTTACCATTTAATGTCTTTATGGATAAGAGGTTAATGATAAAATTAGCCTAATGAATTATTTAAAGCAAATCATAATCCCAATAAACATTAATCTATGTTTATTAGACAATGTAGAAGGAAACAAGGATTTTGGGGTTGCACAGAAGAAGGTAAAAATCTCAGCCTCTCCCTATTTCTTTATCAGTAAAGTAGGATATAATGGTTTTCCTGAAAATTAGTAGTAAAAATACATCTTCTGGCCCAGAATTTGGTCACAGAGGGTGCTGAATATATAGCTTAACTCATTTTCTTACAATGAATGCATAACTAGATGCTTATTTAATGAGTTTTTGCTTAAGATTCTGATGGACTGCTGAAGCAGAAGAGGATGTATGTATGTGGTAGGTCTGTACCTTCATTGCCTCTGGGGGGTCTAGACAACAGTATTTAACACGAATTTTTTGAGAGAACCTGGGATAAAAGCCCATTCCCAAGAGCGCCCTGGGTGTTACCATTCTCCCACCATATGGAGAAAGTCTTTGGTGAAAGAGAATGAAGCCACCCTGCGGAGAAAAGCAGATGACTGTGTGTGTGTGTGCATGTGTGTGTTTGTGTGTATGAAGAAGAGAACGTCCTTATCCTGTGTTTGAGTCCCTTTCAGATTTGTGCCTGCACCTCTTGAAGTTTAATAATGCTTAATCTCTTTCAATTTTTGAGCCAATAAAAGCCTCCATTTTTAACCTCAGCTTGGAAGTTGGGTTTCTGCCACTTACAAAGGAAAAGAAACCTCAATATTTCCATTATGCCTATGACACATGAACTTGGAGAACACCTACATTTAAGTACTGACTCAGTTTTTATCAGGTGTCTGACACAGAGACAGTCACAGCCTCTTGAAATCTCATGTTCTTCAGCTAGCAATTGGGAACCACTACATCTGCCTTATTGCACTGGGCTTTGCCAAAATTAGACATGTTTATTGTGATGATTTCTACTAAAAGCAATTTTTAATCATTCTTTTCTCTAGCTACTCACATGCATACAGCCGGGGAACTACTGTTTTTACGTGGGAACAAAATAGTGAGTTAATAAAGCCCAACTTACTGAACTAATTTAAGGTGATGATTCAGGAAGTCTGGGTTCTAAGTGAGGCTTCACTGTGCTACTGTGAGATCACAAGTAAGTAATTCAACCTTTCTGTTTTCTCATAGATGACGAAATCCCAATTTGATCTCTCTATTGATGTAAAATGCCTCATGAATGCCTAAATTTGTTTGTTCATGTTTATAATTTCTCTTGACTAAATGTCAATTGCTGAGTTCAAGGGCATTCAATTTACTTGTATTTATTTCTCATTTATTTTAATATAAAATATTTCCCTCAGGTTTATCAAGTTTTTTTCTCCTTTCATATTCTTAACTTTTCTTTTTGGTATAAGTGAACATCAAAACTTGTCAGTAATTCAAGATGAAATGAGATTATTTTAAAATACAGTATCACCTTTCCAAGTAAATTCACAAACTAAACTCTGGATTCACTTAGGTATTTCTATTGCCTCTCAAATAAATACAGCATATTTTCAGCCCTGCTTCCCTAATGTATTCCATATAGTTGGTTCCTACCAGGTAATTAATATGAAGCTATTCGATTTAGGGGAGCAAAAAAGAAACACATATTTGATAGCTTGCATTTTCTACTTCAGTTACTAATTTTAAAAAAAGGAAAAGAAAGCTCAGCATTTCTTTGAGAATAAATGTCACTTTGTAATATCTGAACAATGTGCAAGATATAGACAGGCATTCATAGTACCAAAAGTAAAATACACAGTGACACATGCACGATACAACGTCACTGTCATCTACTCACTTAGGGATTAAGATTTTATGATAATACGACTATTCTGGGGACTAAGCTTGTACTAGGAAAAGACAATGGACTGTGATAGCAAACCCTGAAGATAATTTTGTATTTCCCAACTTCTAAACTATAGGCGCTGGTATTTCACACATCTGACATGAGTTCCCCAATCTTTAAATCAAGGAATTTGGGGTAAATTACTTTTTAGTATCCCTTTCAGTAATACATTTTTAGAATCCTAATTTTAGGTATTTTGATTATATGACACAGGTTTACAGATTTCCAAATATTAGTTAAAACAAAATATAGTTAGTACTAAACTTTTCACAGCATAATGCAGTCTTTCAATTAATATTACTATTGGATAAATAATATAAATAATTAAACATTTCAAATTACTCAACTATGTGAAAAATGTTCAACCACTTTAATTTTTACAATTTAATATATATGAGGTTTTTTTCTTACATCACATAGAAAAGAATGAACATTAACTTTTTTATGGATGCAGACAAATTCTCTATAAGATATTTGCTTTATCAATATAGCATTGCATAAGGAATGTTTTACTCAATATTGGTTATATCTTAGAATTACAATCCTAGAAATTTATCTTAAGGAAAACAGAGATTTGTTACAAAGATTTATGAACAAGAATATTTATTGTTGAATCATTGTGAAATAAGACAAAAATTTACGAAAGTGTAAATTGAAGGAAACTTTTTTCTCCCTGGCATATCTCACTTCTCTTCTTAAGAGACTAGCACTCATTTTACTTTTTGCTTTTTACTTTAGAAATTATCTCTTTGCCTACTTATCTTGTAGCATATTTTCTATTCTTACAACAAGGATCATATGCTAGATTCTGTGCTGTAATTTTACATATAATTTGTACAATGAAATTTATTTCAGTAGTCCTGATGTCTTTATAAACTCTCACCATTTATTCAACATCAACCAGTGGTTTCCAATGGTAGGCATTTTGAAGTTTCCAGTTTGATGTTGTAAGCAATGCTTTACTTCAATTATTTTTTTAAAGACATACCTATAAGAAATTGTTTTCAAATACTTATGAAGAAAAATCACAGTTGATAAATTTGAGTTATCAGACACTTGAAGTGTCTTTCCCATTTTCACTGCTAAACCCACCTTGAAAATAATGGAATATTTTGTTTAAAAAACAATAAAAACTTCCTTTTAATGAGATTACCTTAAAGACTGATGGAAGAGAAAAGTGCCCTGCATTCTGTTATAAATAATGCAACACTAATAAATAGGATAAAACTAGAAAAAAATTCACATGGTTTAAGAACTGTTGTACCAAAATTCCACTGATTTATTTAAGATTAGTTTTAAGTCAGATAAATTAAAATTTTTAAAATCTGTAATTTATAAATGTATCCTATTTAGATATCTTCTCCATGTTGGAGCCCTAAAAATAAAGATAAAACCAGGATTAAGACATGTTTGTAATAATAATTTTTTTATGCAAAGCATTAGCATTTTAAGCACATTATACATTCCTTTAGTTTCCTTGAAGAGCAAGAGTTTTTACGCACAGCAATGGAAAAACTTATTTTATCTCCATACTAAATGGCTTTTACTACAAAGATCAGCTTAAGGACATTGAAAAGTTAACAAGATATTGACAAGCAAATTAACAAGGTATTTCTGTACTGTATCAAAGAGCTACTGGCTCTTTGGTTTAGGAAATATTTGAAAAGCTTTGATTCTATGTCATCACAGACCCTTAATGTCCCCACAAACAACTTTGCATTTGATTGTCATGTTCCTACTCATTACGAAAACAATAATTTTTCTGATTACAAATAGATCTTAGTAAGCTCACCTTTATCCATTCTTAGTAGCTAAGAGTGAGCTATGAAGCTTGAATCAGAGTTCTGCTCATGGGCAAATGATAGGTTCTTAAGTTTTCCTCATTTCATAGACAAATTGTGAGTACTAAAAAATGTGTTTCCAAAGACCTGATGCACAAGTTACATATGGTCATGCATGTGTAAGACCCAGCACAGTTCCTGAAACAGTAATATGCTCAACAAACTATTGACATTATTTTTTCCTTTAAATGATTATATTATTGAATCTACATTCTAAATAGCCTATAAATATAAGTAAATTATCCCACAAGCTTTGTAATTCAATTACTATTAGTTATGAATTATACATAACATACTCACAATCAAGCAAAACACAGTAATTTACTGTGACAACTCCCAGCACAAATGTACAAATATCAGAATGAATACTTGGACCAGAACGCAGGTATCCTAATTGCTAGGTCAGGAATTATCTCTTCAATGCTCTTTTCCTTGTACTCAAAAAGTTTTACAGCATTGGTACGCGACATCCATCACCTCGGAGGTAAAATCTACAAGCAGATCTCTGGATGCTCAAAGTGCAATTCCTGGACCAACAGCATCACCGTCACCTGGGAACTTGTCAAAAATGCAAATGTTTAGACCCCAGTCCAGACCTACTGAATCTGGACTTCAGGGGTGTGGCCCCAAAATCTGTTTTTGACCAAGCCCCCCAGGTGGTAGTGATGGACACTTTACAGAGGTCGAGAGCCATGGTCTAGGCTGGCCATGAGGGCGCTGCTAGCCAGAAAACCCCCAAGTATGGCAAAAAGAGTACTTTTCGAAAAGCTCAACTCCTCTGACAAGCGCCTTAGTATCTTCACAAACAGGAAGAACTTAGCTTCCTCCACACCCAGCAGAGGGAACTTCACCATCCCCCAGTAAGGAATGACCACAGAGAAAAATAGAGAAGAAAGTCCTCTCAGGAGTAAAACAAAACAAAACAAAAAATAAAACACAAAACGAATCAGCCAAACTGATGACAAGGAACACACTCTATTTTTTTTAGAAATGTGTTCTTAAGTTACAAAAAAAAGGGCTTCTTTGATTTATAAAGTCCTATAAAATGAAATGTTGTGATTTTCTATGCTGTCCAGTATGGTCGCCACTGGCCATATGTGGCTATTTAAATACAATTTTTAATTACTAAAACTTAGATAAAATTTAAAATTTAGTTTCTCACTTGCTGTAGCAACATTTCAGGTACTTAATAGCTCCATGTGGCCAGTGGATAGCATATTAGACAATCCATGTCTAGAACATTTCCATCATCACTGAAAATTTTGCTGAATATCACTGATTGAGAAAAATAAATGTCATGATTCATACTTTGTGTAAGTGCTTTATATGATAGGCACTTTGTTCATTTATTTATTTATTGGCCTAATTGCTCAATTATTTATTTTTAATAATTATTAATCTGCTTTGTTCTATAAATAATTCAGTGAAACACAAATAAATTATGAATGAGCACCTGAAGTAAGTGATGAAGAGATTCTGTAATTGTAAAAAAGATAAGAAGAATTATTAGATAAAAATCTATGCCACCTGGACATTTTCTGCAGGTAAAATTAGAATTTATAATTTCCAATTCAAGAAGGAGGTAGAAAAAATATTTTAAAATTTGGAAAGCTCACAGAGAGAAACTAACAAGTAGGCCATGCCCCCAGGGGAAGCAGAGTTATTCAAGTTCTAACTTACCCAGTATTTATTTTGTTCTCATAAAGAAAACTTGGTTAGAAAACATGGTCTTCTCATCAGCTCTATATTAGAATGACAAAATTCATCCAGCTTTTTCATATAATGTCCTCCATATCATCTAGACTCATATCTGCTCATTTAGTATTATAAATCCTATGACGTAACACATTAATATAGCATTTAGCAAACTGATGGAGGGTCTACTTTCAGAAAACCATTTTAGAATAACTGATCTTATAAAGCCTCTTTATGTTATTTGATATATATATATATGATTTTGAGAATCTTATTATAGATATGATTATTCTGCTCAAAATGAATAGTCACATAAATTTGCATACAATATAAGGATTTCATATAACCTGCACATGTGTTCACACTCCAAGTGCTATTACCCACATAATGGGGAGAATTATACATTGTTTAGGATATATTCTACAGAGAGTAATTCTCACTCACTTAAGATCTGGATAGGTGTTAATTCATCAGTGATCTCAAGATTCCATTCTTTAAAAAGTCCCAGAACATTGCATTCCCATTTTTTTGATTAAATATGAGGTTATACACTTCACATGTCAACCAGGAGAGAGGTTGTCTTGACCTCTAGTTTTGAAACTTGATGAGATTGAAAATCATGGGCACTGGAATAGAAAATCAGCTTACTTCTCAATGTACAGAAGTTGACGGAATGATTATGAATGGGAATCTTTTCAAACACTCAAAAAATACTTGCTCACCAGCATCAGTGGCATCACTAGCAACTAGTGGTCTGGTTGACAACTAGTGTTTAAAGATAATTGATTGCTAGTATATGTTAGGCTGGATGGAGGTGTCTTGGGGCATGCCAAAGAACTCTGATTTGACCTTGTTCATTTCAAGGAAAACACTGTCAACATATTTGTAGAAGATACAGGTATAAGAGAGATAGCAGCCAAGTGACAGAATCTAAAGTTTTTAAACATGTATAAGAGAAAAACATTCAAATGTGATTATTTGTTCACAGGTAATATGCATACATGTGCATCTAAATGTTAAATTTCATTAACAAAGTGCATACTGGAAGACTTTTGCCTTTACAGCAAATCCTGCATGGATTTTGTTTAAGTGCAAATTCACCATCAATCATAAATGACATGGCTGCCACAAAGCCTAATGTCATTTTCAGCTACAGTAACAGAAGCCTCATGTAAAGTTCAAGGAGGGAATGAGAAATTATCACTGGACCCTGCACTGACATTTTATTTGGTTCTGAGCAGTACATTTCAAAACAGACATGACAAGTCACTGATGTCTGAAAACGTATGCGAAGATTGAGGAAAGTTCTATAAACAATGTCATCTGAGTAGCACATGAAGTAACAATGTGATTGAAACCACAACTGGAGCGCCTGAAGGAAACTCAATCCGACAAGCCAGGGAATGCTATCTGGGAACAGTGAAACACAGAGAAAAGAAGCCAGGCTTAGTCAGGTCCTCATGGTAGAAAGTCATCATCAAAGAGAAAGGCAACTGTCTTCAAGCTAAAGACAGTGGAATTGTCCAAAAGAAGGCACGGTCCCATTCCTAAAGGGACTGGTTTCCGGAGGCAAATGCCCAGGCAGACCCTGACAAGGACTGTGAAACAAACTGGTTATGTACTTAAGACCAGGCAGAAGAAGCCTACAATTTAGAACTGCGGTGGCAAGGTAGAGCTAGACTAACAGTACCAAGGACAAATATATGAGCTGTTTAAAGCATCTCTGTTTAAATTCAGATAAGGATTTATATCTGTTGTAGTAACTGTGTGACAACTGAACCATAATTCCACCCTCTTGCAACCTGGATAGAAATTGCTGTATGTTCATGACATCCCTACTCATTGAAGAGGCATGTAGCCTCAAAATTATTTTTATTTTTAAAACAGGACTTCAGGTCAACAGTACATTCAGAAGAATTAGCAGGCAAGGTGAAACGGAGGGACTGGGTAGATTGGGATCAAAGGACACTGCAAAAGAAATGAAAAGATAAGAGTGTGAACAGATAGTGAATCCATGAAGCACATTTTCATTCTGTAAGGGAGTTTTTGCCCAGACTTCATGAAAAGGTTTTTTCCCTCTCTAAGATGATACGGTTAGAACTGAGAGTCAGAGTAAATATGATGGTTAAGAACCTGGACCCTGGAACCGGTCTGAATCCTGGCTCCACCAGTTAGAACCTGCATTAACTTAGCAAACTGTATAGCCTCTCTCTACCATTCATTATCTGTAAAGTAACACAAGGATGCTGTGAGAAGCAATGAGTTAAAACATTTGAATCAGTGATGGCAGTTCCTGGCAGAAAGCAAAAGCTCTAGAAATATCAGCTATTATTATTATAAATGTTTAAATATAATTTTTAAAAGTCTTATGTAAGGCAAGGTAGTAAAGTATCAGCATAAGTCTGGAGTGAGATTGTGCTAGATTTGAATTCTGGCTCTGCCATGTATTAGTGGGGTGATTTTTGCCAATTTAAGCATGCATCCTCACTTATAGAGGGGAAATAATCCTACTTACTTCTTAATTTTTTGTGAGGTTTAAGCACAACACATACACACAGACACAAGACAGAATTTGAAATTGAGCAGAATCTTGATAAATGAAAGATATTAGGATCATTATGAACTTCAGTCAGCTCACTGTTTCAATTGTTACAGAATGAATGAATGATTATCTCTGTAAAGTAAGACAAAAACCAAGTTTCATGCGAAATAAACTTTACTGGAAGTTGAAATTCTTACCAGATTTGCAAGGATATAAAATTTTGGACTCAAACCCAGTAATTTCCAAATACTTTGCTCTCCTTTCAAGAAAGAAGAAAGGCAAATCTGATGATGGCAGCTCAGAATATATTTGTATATATTTGATGACAATCAAAGATAATTACATTTCAAAATGTCCAAACAGAAGATTTAAAGAAATAACTGTAGGAGATTTCTTATTATAATGTAGGAATATCTCCTCAAACTTATCTAAAACCTTTGGATTTAAATTTTTTTCCATTGTAATATTCAAAAGCTAAAAATAAGTAAATAACGCACAAAGGAGGGCTTTTAATTGCATTGCTTTGACTTTAATAACTTGAAGTACAGCATTTAATAACCCCAAGCACTAGAGGAGTCTATTAAAATGTCAATGAAATGCCTATTAAAAGAGAGATAAACAAAGCACAGATACCATACCGTGTGTAGCCTGATCCTGGTAAGTGGCAATAAAATTTAACTGGGTACATTTATATTGAATTTTATCTAAAAATCTCAGTGACTTTTAGAAATGTTAATTATTCCCAGGTCATTATATTGAGGATGTTTTGAAAGAATCAGAGTATCTTTTCTTCTAAAACAGAAGTACAGCAGGAAAAAAAAAATAAATCTGTTTATACATCAAACATGTTGGCTGGAAAAAAAAAATAAAGGTTAGACAAACAAATCCAAAAATTATCAAAGGGAAAATAGAATTTTGCCTGAAGATTTGTAGGACCGATCCTGAAATGTACACCAACCTGCTTAGAAGTTTGATATGTGATTTTACTTATAACAACTATTGAAATCGTTGAAAAACAGGTTGTGACTCACATGAGATGTGAAGCCGAGGACTCTATAGCTCCTTTGAGTACCTCTGGAACCTGTGTGACTTTCATATGTTTCAAAAAAAAAAAAAAAAAATGTAGGCATTTGCTCCAAAAGTTTTGTTATACAGAATTTGTCCTGCCGCTTCCCTTTTCTATAACTCTTTCTCCCGTATCTCCAAATTTGTTCTTTAGGAATTCTTACCTCCCAGGATACCCTTTCCTACACAAGGTTCCCAGGCTCCCCTCTGAATGCAAGGCTAGGTGGTGATATGAAAAAGACACAGTGTAAGTAATGCAACTGTGACCTGGTTTTCTGAAAAGGTAGGCTTTTATCATACACTTTTATTATTATGGGTAACCTTGGGCAAATCTCTTAACTTCAGTTATCTTTGTGAGATAGAGAGCTTGGGTTAAATTTTTTCCTGAATCTAGCCCAATTACTGATATTTCAGTAAGCTGATATTAATGCTTGAAAATATGCAAATGCCTACCAAACTGACTTAAAGAACATTCAGGAAAAGTTGTGTGATTTTTTCAGATGGTATGAAATACTGGTGTGACAAATTTTGACCTGTAAAGAGATAGTTTCTTTATTTAGGGGAGGAGAAAACTTTCCCCTTGTATAATATTTACCCTATAATTAAGTAGATATCCATCTCCAATTTTACATTACCCAAGATAGGCTAAGTTTTGCTGTAAGATTTGGGCTCTGTAGCTTCAACAAAAAAGGTTTACTTCTTTTTCATCCTACGTGCCTAATGCGGATTGACAGTGGAAGCCTCAGCTCAATGTAATGCACAAAACCAGGCTGTTTGGATGCTTCATTCTGACACATGCTTCACAATTGCTGTATTATGAGAAGAGAGGGCCAGAAAACTGCCCATCAAAAATGAAATACCTTGTCCAAAAGTGATACATATTTCCTCTACTCACACATCACTGGCCAGAAATAGTCACATGGCTGTGTACAACCTAGTGGACAGGAAAGTGCTTTCTTAAACACTCAGTATTGGCTAAAGTTAGCAAGTTGATTATCTATGTAAAATGTATTCAATTGCACATCAATCTATTCCTCTTTCTTTGCATGGTACATTGCATTTAGGTATCTTTTTCTTTGAATATCTATGGCAACTTTGATAGTATTCTCTAAACCTGGACTCAACAAACACTTGAGAGATTGAACCATCAAAATGAATTACAGAGATCATTGAACCAGGAAGAATTTGAATATGAAGCTGGTATTTCATTTTGGAAATATCAGAACTTGCTGATGGAGTAAGGACCCAGAAGTACTATAGCTCACAATCTGTGCCCTAGAATTTCACGCCTGTTGAACCAGAACTCAACAATAAAGAGCGCTCTAATTGCTCACACTAGAGATGTCTTCTAATTCTTTAAGATCAATCATTCATGAGCTGAGATTTATTTAAATACACCCTTGGCATGAAAGAGTCCATGGTACTTCCTAAACATGAGATGCTACATCTCAAAAACAAAGGTTGAAATGAGACACAGTTTCTCTCTGCAAAATTAACTTACGAATATAATAAAAAGTTACACTTTGGCTTTGTAATTATGTTTCAAAGTCATCAAATTAAATCTAAAGAGGCTATTAAAAATTGTGCTTCCTTTCTCATTTAAATGTTATTTTAAAGCAGATTATAACGAATAGACATTCATTTTATACAGTATGGCTGAGTCATAGCCACAGAGCAAACCCATGGCCTTGCTGTTACAGTTTTAAATGCCAGCACATTCAGCTATCATTTATTTTGCCACAATAGCAACCCACGCTAAACATATTATCCTGAGAGAAGAACTGCCTCATAGTACTTCAGGGAATCTATAATGCTTCACAATACAGATTGAAACATTCCAGAAATATAAAGAAAATGTTTAAAAGAGTTGTCTTCTGCTTTCAAAGAAAGCAGTATTTATTTTAGCTAGGTGAAAAATTCCTAGTTTATAGAGAGGTTTTGTTATAAAATTTTATTTATAGGTCTGCTAGTTGAGATTTTAAATAAGTTTTCTCAAAGGTACACTACAATGCTATCTCCAGTAGTTGCTTCCCATAAAATTCCATTTAACCCATATTGTATCTGAGCTAAGTTACTGATCCAGTGCCTCTGAATCCTGGATCTAACATAAAACTCACCAAAAGATGCATGAGGGAGAAAAGAGAGAAATGGAGTCTCTTTACTGTTGAAAAAAGAAATGTTTGTTTTTAGCTTCTTCCTGTATAATTTCTCCTGCCCCTATCCCCACACACTCCCACCTTGTCACACCTTTGTATCACCTTCACATTTTAGAAAAGATCATGATGTTTCAGTATTAGTACATTAAAGAGAAATATGAAGGTTAATTCAAATTACTTTCTCCATTTCCTCTGATCTTAGATTTCATGGCGATAAAACATATTAAAAATAATTTTCATTAACATATTTATAACCAATAAATGTAACATATCTCAACAAGAGTCTTTGTAGACAGGTCTAAAAAGAGAAATAGAGAATTCCAGGATCTGTTAGAGATTAATTTGTGTTAGCCTTAACATTCATGGGGCATTTTCGGGTATCTGTACTTTCCCTCAGTTCTACTAATTCATTAGAGTTTTTAATAGCTTTATTGCTTATCTTTATGTTAATCTACAGATTCTCTAAAAGCTACATTCATCTCATAATTACAAATTTATTTGGGGAGTTGACTTTATAGGCTGTATCTATCATAAGTTAATAATCTAGAATTAAAGCACTGTTTTGATGAATACACCAAAAATTGTAATTAGAGGTTTATGAACTCACATAAATTTCAACATTGAACTTATTTGTTTGATTTATTTTGTGTTCTGATTGACATAGATCATTTTAAAACAGTAAAATGTTTTTTTTAAAAAAAGATTTCACCTTGTAACCTCAAGAAAAGCTCTAATTAAAATTATTCATAAACTTGATGAAAAAATAATAGGAAATTTGAATTTAAAAGTTGAACCAATTCAAATATCTAAGTGTATCTACAAATTCATATCATATTTAAAATTTAAAAAAGAAGTACCTTAAATTTATGTGTACTGAATTTCTATGTAGTTTATATAGTGTGATATAATGGTGATGACACACATTGCACCTTTCTGCTGAACAATATGCCAGAACATGAGTACATGCCCAGCACAGGCACAGAAGAGAGAATAAAAGACAAAAATCTGAGAAAATACATTAGTGACACATATAAGTGATTAGAGATTAATATTCAGAATTACAAAGGACTATAAATAAAAGACAATAAGAAAAATGTAAAGAAATGCTATGAATCAATACAGAAGAACTCGAACACCATAAAGAACCCTAGATAATTACCTTAGTTTTTACAATAGCTTGGGAACTTTATTAGAATTTAATCCTTTTTAATGAAATCACTTTTCCTATTACTTTAGTGTATTTCCATTTGCCTTTTTTACCCAAAGCTGACTTCCTAGGTAGCTTCCTAATTTACCAGGATTGAGTGTTCTTCACTGCCTAATGCACTAATAAAAACAGTAAAGGGTATGAATGTAAGACTAAAGAAGCAGGAGTGGGCAGGGAAAGTTTTCATACCTTGAGGCAGATGTGACATTTATAAAAGAAAAGCAGGAGGGAAGGAGGGTTGGGTAGGAAGACTCTCAGACTGTAGCAGAATGCTAAGAAAGCACTGGCTAGACCAAAGAGAAATCCTTTAGTCAAATCCCACATCCTCTAGACATGGACCTGCCCAGTCATCAGCTGGGAGCAATCCTGAAAAGCGTGGCCTTGGAGTGATCATGATGGTGGAGCCAAGGGAGGTGGCAGTGGGAGCTGTCAGCAAACTGTCCTCCCTAGAGTATGAAATCTGAAAAGTACATTTTCAAAGCTGCCAAAACCTGTTTTATGAATTAATGATTATCAATAAGCTTTAATATGCCCCTACAGTAACCAACTGAGCTGTTTTATTCAATTGACTATTAACATAAAATTACTTTATGATTTTTTTATCATGAAGGGAAAGATATATTCATTACATTACTGGGTGATTTTTTTAATGATAAAAGTAGAATAAATAAAGAAAATAAATTACAAAGAATATAATAATACCCAATAAGATGTAAAGTTTCTGATAAAATAGAAAACTAAATATAATCTAGTTAAAATTCAAGGAAGTGATATTGCTATGGGTGGCACAAGAACTTGCTGTAGGATAGGCAATGCTTTGTCAGAAGTCTAAAATATATTTGTGATTTTTCAGAACTATAGCACAATCAGGACCATAGGAAAATGTAAAATAATATTTAAGGATTATGTAGAAATATTTCAACATGTTACAAGAAAGATCATAACCACTTAAAAAAATCAAAAATTATTAAAATATGAAGCAGTAAGTCAAGCCTGCTTTCTCCAAGTCAAACTCAAAAGATGCTGTTTAAGATTCTCATTCAGTAACCTTAATATGAAAATTATTCTTCAGTTCCTCAAGTTTTAGAGTGGGAAAGAGGACTAGCTGTTGCATTAGGCACCTCAACTTTGTGTGAAAGCATCTGAGCCTCTTCTCCAACCTATTTTTTTCCAAATAAATATGTTTCAGCACCAGGAGTCTTTTGAAAATCACCAAAATCTTTTGGAAACAGATCTGGCAATGACTGAATAAACAAAATAGAAAGTGACAGGAAAAAAAATGTTACCATAGAAATACAGGCCAAGACACACCCTTACTTCATCCAATGTCTTGAATTGCCTGAAAACACAGTAAACATACCCTCAAGTACCAAAATAAGTTGCCCTTTTAATAATATTTTTTCCATAAACATTGGCATCCCAGTGAGAATTTAGGTCATAATTTAACCAATTATCACAGATTTGGTTCCTGGGAAGCAAATTCTGAAATGAAGATTAACACACAGGAAGTTTACTAGGACACGCCTTTTTTATCAACATATGTGAAAGGGTGGGGTGGTAAGAATGAGTAGGCAAGGAAGAAGTCAGGCTTCAGTGCATTCTCAACAAAGGCCTTAGGCACATTCTCAGGGGAAACTGAGTCTACAGGGCACTTCAGAGTTATCCTGAGTTAGGCAAAGGGGTCTGCCTCATTAGTCACACAATGCGTTAATCACTCATTGGATCTGAGCTGCCTCGGGAAGGGCTCACACCCTCGTGCTAAGCTACTCACTTTGGTCAAGACCAACCTCTAAGAAGGCTGACCGCTGCAGGCTGTCTGCAGCAGCACTTCCCAGCAGCTGAAAGAGTAAGTCCTTCCATCCTGAAAAAGTACCAGGATCAGATGTCACAGCCTCCAGTACACCTGCAAAGGAAGTGTTTAAACTGGAGGCTAAGAAGACTTGCACGCCCACATAAGTATAGTCAACTGATCTTTGACAAAGGAGCAAAGGCAACACGATGGAGAAAAGATAGTCTCTTTAATAAATGGTACTGGAACAGCTAGACATTCACATGTAAAAGAAAAAAAAAATGAATATAGCCACAGACCTTACACCCTTTACAAAAATTAATTCAAAATTGATCGTAGACCGAAATGTAAAGTGCAAAATCATAAAAATCCTAGAAAATAACATAGGTGAAAATCTAGGCCTCCTGAGGTATGATGATGGCTTTTTAGCTACAACACCAAAGCTGTGATTCAGGAAATAAATAATGGATAAGCTGGACTCCATTCAAATTTCAGACTTCTGGTTTGAGAAGGAAACTGTCAAGAGAATGACAAGGCAAGCTAGAGACTGGGAGAAAATGTTTACAAAAGACATATCTGATAAATGACTCATTCAACATATACAAAGAATTCTTAGAACTCAACAATAGAAATAAACAACCCAATTAAAAAAAAAAAAAAAGAGCAAAAGACCTAAAGGGACACCTCACTAAAGAAGATATACAGGTGGCAGATAAGCATATGAAAGGATGCTTAACATCATACTTCATCAGGGAAATGTAAGTTAAAACCATTGTAAGGTATCACCATACACCTATCAGAACTGCCAAAAAACAAATGCTGGCTAGGATGTGGAGCAACAGGAACTCTCTCATTTCTAGTGGAAATGCAAAATCATACAGCCACTCTGGGAGACAGTTTGGCAGTTTTCTTACAAATCTAGACATACTCTTGCCATACGATACAGCAATTGCACTTCGTGGTATTTACACAAATGAGTTAAAAACATATGTCTGCACAAATACCTGCATACAGATGTTTAGAGTAGCTTTATATATAATTGCCCAAACTTGGAAGCAACTAAGATATCCTTCAGTAGGTGAATGGATAAATAAATTATGGTATATCCAGACAACAGACTATTATTCAGTCCCTTTTTTTTTTTTTTGGTAGGGGAGGGGAGGTAATATTATTTGGTTCTAAAAGAAATGAGTTATGAAGCAATGAAAAAACATGGAAGAAAAAATGTGTATTATTGACTGAAAGAAATCAGTCTGATAAGGCTAGATGCTATATGATTCCAGCTATATGACATTCTGTAAAAGTAAAACTATGGAGACAGTAAAAGGATCAGTAGTTACCAGGGGTTAAGAGGGAAGGGAGAAATGAAAGGATTTTTAGGGCAGTAAAACTATTCATTACAGTAGGACTCTATATGCATATATCAAACCCCACAGAATGTACAACACCAAGAGTAAATCCTAATATAATCTATGGACTTTGGGTGATAATCATGTGTCAATGTGGTTTGATTGATTCTAAAAAACCCTTTGGTGTCGCATGTTGATAGTGGGGAAGGCTGTGTGTATGTAGCAGCCAAGGTAAATAGGAAGTCTCTCTATCTTTTGCTTAATTTTGTTGTGAACATAAAATTACTATAAAAATTTCCTATTAAGAAAAAAGAAATACATACTAGCGGATAGAGTGTTCTATGAAATGGAGTCAGAAGTAGGGTAGGGGTGGTCATTCAGAAAGTTTAGTTGATTGTCTAGTCATAGCCACACCAGAGGATATTTGTTTTGGTGAAATGATCTTTTTCTAGAATCTATTTATCAAACTTATACTCTGAAACACTATCTCATCTCTGTCCAGAATTAATAGAATGCTATGTATCATTTACAAGCCTGATACACGGATATCTGTAAATGGATATTTCATGAAGACCAAAATGTTGCATTGATCACAAGGGAGCATTGTCTACCTCTAGGCACACTTTCCAAGAAGTCAGTTATCCAAACAATTCTTTATGAACATGGAATTCAAACAAAAAATAATTGTATAATTTCTATGCTCTTCTTTACCATGTGAAACTATGGCAGAACATACTTGTGTTTGCTGGACAAGACATCTTCATATTGTCTGAAAAGGTGGTTGTAAGCCTTTCTTTGGTGATGTCATGTCCTCTATTATTCTAAAAGCTGACCTGTCACTCTTGTGAAGGATACTATGTTGAGGGTCACATGTTAACATCCCCAATCAATTTCCTGTAAAGTGTTTTATAGGACTGGACCATTCTGTCTACTCCAATTTTGAGCAGTTATACATTGGGATTTTAC
The DNA here is from genome assembly GCF_009834535.1 of Camelus ferus. Lineage (NCBI taxonomy): Eukaryota > Metazoa > Chordata > Mammalia > Artiodactyla > Camelidae > Camelus > Camelus ferus. The sequence continues at coordinate 101,009,812 of NC_045696.1, forward strand.
ATTTTACTTCTCTAGGAAAGAACAGTTCACTCCTGAGAGAGCTTTGCTACTATCTGCATGTATCACATATGTGTATTAACTTACCAGATGCTTATGCTGATAATATATATGTATGTACCTATGTATGTATGTGGGTACACACACACACACACACACACACACACACACACGTGTACTTTACGGCTATTAGTAACTTATAATTATTGATGGGTATGTCATATGGTATAATTATAAATATAGATGAAATAAGGTAGTTTTATTTGGTCATTTGCTTTGATCTACCAGGTACATTCACTAAGTCAGTGTATTTTTATTGAGTGCTTACACAGTGCTCAAAACTTTGTTCGGCCCTAGGAAAATATTAGTGAAACAATTTTGATGAGATTTCTCATAAAGAGCGCTTCCTGGTGCTGCTTGTTATTTATTCTGTCACAGAAGCAAATCAAGTTTGTTCAGTAGTCTTTTTTTATTAAAATAATCTAGTTTCACCCAGGATTTATTAACTATTTTTAATTGATTTTTTAACTATTTAAGTAATCTGCTCTGGAGCACCAAGAGCAAGTTTCACCTCTTTCAACCTCATATATTTCAAAGATGAAAAATTGTAAATGTTAGCTTAATTGCTGCCTTAATTTGTATTATAACTTAAATTTGGTTCTTATGGGTGAAGCAAATTATTTAGTATTTGTGTCAAGAAATCTAGCTTATTCCCTTCTTTGTTTATTTGTCAGAACAAAAATGATTGTGGTAGTACTCATAATTGGTCTGATTGATGATTTTCCTGTCACTCTGTATCTTAACAATTTGGCTGCAACACAACTTATTTGGTACTTTGTAAAATACAAGATTTTATGGTAAATGTTACAATTCAAAATATGCTATTGGGATCCCTGATCTGTGAACATGGCTTAGCCTCATATGAGTTATGTGTCTTAACTGAATCATGACCATATTACACGGCTCAAATTGTGACCTGAAATATTAGCAAGAGAGTAATATTTGCAAAATGTACATGAACTTAAGTCAGCATTTACCATGCAAAAGCCTCAGTTGGGAAGTCACTAAGCAGTTTTGTGCAATACAAAATAATCTGTCAAGTAAATTTAGAAAACCTTGTGTTCAACCAAAGCGAACAGATTTCTTTGCTGAACAATTTCTCTGAAATTTTATTATGCTAATTTGCAATTTAAATTTTTAGACAAGCTTTTAATCCACAGCTTTTCTCTTTTATGATAATGATGATGATGATGATGGCGATGATTCCTTTTACCCAAAATGTGTAAGGAAGCTACGGATGCATTTTAGAAGCAAAAGTCTTTAAATAAAACCGATTAACAATGTAATATGTTTAATTTGTTCTTGGTTATATTTATAACACTTTCAGAATTAAAAATCTGACTACATAATTATATTTAAATAATGGAAGATATAGATATGAAGTTTGTGTCTAACTTATTGTTCTCATTGCTTTGGAAGCAATCAAGGTAAAACTGGGCACAGCACCAAAGAGAGAAACCAGGGTGTTTTATGTATAATCCAGGATCATGAAAAATATCCAGGTTGCCTAAGGTTTGGGAAAAGAAACAATCAAACTGAAACACAAGTATGAATAAATCAGAAAGAGAGCAGAAGTATATAATTAAGTAAAGTTAGGAAGGAATTTGTTATAGAATCATTACATGTGACAAAAACAACAGGAAAAGGGCAAAAATATAATTAAAAAGTCTTGGATGTAACAAAATTTATAGATAAATAAATAGAAATTCCTGGGGTATGGAAAGACAGGGACCTGAATTTTGTCAAATGTTGAGGTGTGAGTTGTACAGGTAAAGTTTATAATCTAATGTAAATTATTCAATTGAACAACTGCTCTTTTGAACCACTCCTCCAGGTTTTATAGTGATAACAGTTGCAGGATGGATGAAAGGCTCAAGTAAAACTTGCATATCTTTACCATCTCAACATATACATAAAAGAAATATTTTAAATTATAATAAATTTCATAACATGCAGTAGGCAATCACTTCCTGAAAAATGCTACCCTTGTTATGGAATTACTGAAATATTTATTGAGTTGGAAGTTATAGTTATTTGCATATATAAGCACCTTTAATTGCATTTGCATATATGTCATTATAATTATTCAACTTGCATATAAATTGAGTGATTGAATTATATTACTTGAATACTTTAGAGGAATTGCAGAATTATGGCAGCATTTTGCAGAAAAGCACATTTCAACCTGCAAATACATGAGTAAACGTTCTTTAATTTTTTTTTTTTACTTTACTAGGAAACATGTTAAATACGCCAATTTGGTATAGTTAAGGGATATTTTGAGTTTAAAAGAAGAGTAATAAAATACCCTTGATGCAGTGCACAGGTTGGCAAATAAAATATTACTAGTATCTTTGACGCCCTCAAAGTAGCTCAGCCAAATGTATCCCTATTTCTCCAAAAAATGCCAACTGTATTCAAATAACTTGAATTTTGTATCCATTCTAATCATGAAATAATTAGACTTATAGAATATACACATAGAGAAAGATGAATAAAACAAAAATGTAAATCTTAATCATTTTATCACAAAGCAAAACCTGTGTAACCTCCAACCAGGACAATAAATGAAATATTACGAGCACCATCAAGCCCCTTTTGTTCCCCTTCTCAATCATCGCACCTCACCCTCCTGCCCTAAGTTAACAATATTGCATCTCAGAGACATGGTGTTAAGACTTTGGTTTAGTTTTGGTAACGTTTGAACTTCAAATAAATGGAATCAAAATAATTTTCTTATTGCTCTTTGGACTCATGTTATTGTGCATAGTGGTATTTCATTTGTGGTGGATTCTATACTTGTCACTATAGAGTTACATCACAGTTTATTCATTTCAAGTGTACATTTGGAATGTTACAAGTTTTGGGTTGCTACTAAGTAACTCTATGTCTATTCTTATACAAATTAGTAGTGCACATATGTAATAAGCTCTTAATATCTAGGTGTGAAGTTGCAAGGTCATTTGCATATGGAACAGTACTTGTAGTTAGTAGATCTGCTTTCTAAAGTGATTGTACAAATTATCTCTCAGCAGGAAGAAGAGCCATCAAGAGCATGTAAGATTCCCTATCCACCTCCTTACCAATATTTGGGTTTTTTAATTATTTTTAAATTTAATAAATCTAGTGGTCATACAATAATACATCATGTTTGAAACTATATTTTTCATTTATAATGTTTAATTAAAAATTTTCGTATTTTTTTTTAAAGTGAACATTTTAAGTGACCGATACATACAAATAAGCATACACAACTCAATGAATTTTTAGAAACTAATACACCACATTATGGAACAGACTGTTACCAACATCTTAGAAGCAGTCCAGTCATTTCTGCTGGTAACCATCACATTGATGCCTAACTTTATAGGTTAACTTGGTCTGAAGACACCAATCTTTCACTTCTCCCTGTATCCACATTCTGATCTGGTAATTTTTCAGTACCCTTCCACTCTAACTTTGGTATGGCTATGAGATGATAGCAAAAATGATTTAAGCAGAGACTTGAAAAGTACTTGCCTGATTGGGTTTACTTTGTTTTTGCTCTCAGCCATTGACGTGCAAACCTTGCACAGGGTAGCATCTATTTCACTGATATCTTGTCTTGATTTGTTATTTCCTTTCTTCTACTATTTTAATTTTTCTTCTTTCTCAAGGTTGTTGAAGTAGATGGTTAGATCAATGTTTTTTCAGACATTCTTCTTCATTAATGTATGTACTTTAGGGGACAGATCTTCTTCTAAATACTGCTGAGGTGCACCCTTCAAGGATTGATGTATCATAGGTTAATGTTAACTAACTCAAAATGGTTCTTAATTTGCCTTGTGATGTTTTTTCTTTACCCATAAGCTACTTAGAATTGTATTCTTCAATTTCCCGCCAGTTAAGGCTTTTCTACTTGTCATTTTGTTATTGATTTCTACTTATTCCACTCTAGTCAAAAATTCTTTGGATGCTTTAAGTGCAGTGGAAAGAGATGAGGTTTATTTTATGACTCACCATATGGGATAATTTTTTTATAAGTTTTGCATCATTTATCTAAAAAATCTTGTATTTTATAATTGTTTAATAAAATGTTCTATAATTTCTAGTAGAGTCTTTATTACATTGTGTTTTTTATAAAGTCTGTCTATTTCATTTAATTTTCTCCTGCCTTTCATTTATGGAGTAAAGTATATTAATGTTTCTCCCTATGATTGTGGATTTTTTTATTTCACTTTTCAGTTCAGTAATTTTTTTACTTTATTTTGAATATATGGTATTCTATGCATATATATCTAAAACTGTGATATTATCCCAGCAGTTTGACCTTAGTTAACTGACATTAGAACAACTATATTTATGTGTCCATATTAACTATTTTTGCCTTAAACTTTACTCTATTATTAGCATAGTTATATTAGATTGGTTTGTTTTATCAACCTTTTTTACATTTTTAATACATTTTGTGTCTACTATACTCTTAAATTTTTTAATTGGGAAATTTAAATTTAATGAAATCATAGGCATATGGTGAAATTGCACATTTTTGAACCCAAGAATCAAAACATGGTCTATCTTGCTGACCAATGAAATGAGTGAACATTGTAGACAATGTTTTCAGACAGAAGCACTACATTTCCAGTTAAGATGTTATAGAACTCTCTTTCCCCTGGCACACCAATCATGGAAGATGGATCTGGAGCTTCCATAAGCTTTGATACTTAGAGGATGGTACAGAGAAGAACATTAACCCCAACAACTCCAATGGACAGGCACCATGAGTAGGAAATGAATATTTGTTCTTTTAAATCTCTGAGATTTGGAATAGTTTGATCCTGGCCTACCTACCTTTAGTAATACGGGAAGCTTTAAGTTATGGATTAAATTAAAGAATTTTTTAATTTTCTATTTTATCTTATGTTAGTTTCATCATTTTACTTTTCTAGGATCTTTCCAGGATATCTCCATTTTATTTTTTCTTTAATTTAGCATAACTTATTTGCAACATACTATCACCATCTTTGTAATACTATCTGTAGTGATGACACTTTTGTATTCAAGATAATGTTTTTGTACCTCCTCTTTTTTTCTAATCAATCAGTTTTGCAAAGTATCTTGCAAGGTATTGTCTAGGTTAATTCTCTCTGTTGCTTGTGACATACGACATTAATTTTTGCTTTTATGGTTAATATTTACTTACATCTGTATTCTCTGGGTTTAGCTTTGACAACTTCTGTGATAATTTCTTGAAATAACTCATCGATTTTACAACCTTTTTGTTTTTTACAACCTTTTTGTTTTTCTAATGTATAACTTTATATTGATATATTTTTCTTTGAACATGATCTTATCTGTGTCTTGGATAGAGATATGCTAATTATTCTTCAGTTTAATATGTTTTCTACTTTCAGTATAGATTTCCTTTCTGATGCATATTGTAGAAGTGCTTATCTTAGTTTCTACATTTCTAAACATTAAGGTGTTTTTAACTCTGCTATTGTTTTCTTACTAGATTTCACTGTGGTCAGAGAACATACTATAAATGACTTCAGTCCTCCACAACTTGGACTCCCCCATGAGAAATCACAGCTCAAAGTACACTCTCATGGGGTTCTATGCCTGAATTTGGGCCACTTGTGAGGTCTAAAACACTCTGAATGGAGACTTTGATTTAAACTGGTTCTGTGTTGCTAGTGCCCCTGCACGTCTGGCAGAAGCAGATGTGAATCCCATCTGGTCATAAAGTATTCCCAAAGAAAACATTTCAAGGAAAATGAGCAGACAACAGACAACCTAACAAATTGTTTGAGGAAAGTAGGTCCTGGGTTTAGAAAGAGCAATAGAAATAAGAAAAAGCAGGGACAGACTTTCTAAAATGTCATACATTATAGTTTTCAGACATAGAATATTAAATAGCTGTGTTGATGTAGTTACAGGAGTGAACAAAAATTTTTTAAAAATAGAATTAAAGAGAACAGAAATAAATGGCAGATCTTTTAAAAAATTTAGGATAACCACGGCTGAACAAAATTTAATAAACTGTAATAAAGACCTCAATAAGGTTATCTGTAATCCAGTTCAGAGAGATACATAAATAGAAAAATGAAAGGAGAGGACAGAATATGTGTAGGGTAGGGTGGGGAGTTCTAAAATATATCTGTTTATTATCTAGAGAGAGAAAATAGAATATAGAAGAGACAACATGTGAAGAGTTAATAAAAACAATCATCATCAAATTGAATTTGTGGGAAAAACAGACTCAAAACAAAATACCAGATAATACAAACAGGGGTTGATTAGAATTTCTCATATTGATCAGGGGTCAAATAAAGAATGTATGTTAGAATAGATAGGGTTCTGCTAAAAGTGTAGACAGAATATATTATATTTAAACAAGATAGCAAAGAAAAACCAAATAATTAAACACAGAGAGAAGACAGGACTAACTCTCAGGAAGTGACTAACCACTCAGAAATGTAAAATTTAAAATGTCCCATAATGAAAGTTTCTAGAGTAGATAGCTTTACCACTGTACTCCAACAAATAGTCAAGCAAGTCTTCCCAAAAATACTTTTTTAAAAAAGAGAGAAAGAAAATTTCAAACTCTTTAGATGAGGCTTGCATAACCATGGTGCCAAAACTCAGATAATCCCAATGACACAAGTGAGTATAAATCCAAAAATAATAAATCTATTATTAGTGAACCAAAAGTGAAACCCTTTATTAAGTGATACGTTGTGATTAACTTAAATCTCAAATTGGGAAGTATGGATAATGTCAGAAACCTTAACAGCATAGTTTAATTTATTAATTATCTGAAGAGAAAAAATCACGAGTAACTCAATAGCTCAAAAAGTTTTAATAAAGATGAAAAACTTCTGATTATATTAATTAAAAAGAAACTCTCAGAAATATAAGAAGAGCAACTTTCTTAACTTAGTAATCATTATGCCCAAATCCTAAAGTAAATCTCATAATTATTGGTAAAACTTTAGATACATGCCTTTTGAAATCAAATGAGGATGCCTACTATTATCCTACTATTTAATATAGTCCTGACATAACTGGTAGATACATTCAAGAAATGAAAAAAAAAAAAGATGTAATCATTGTCATTGAAAAAATAAAGCTAGCATTATTTCAATATAATATAATTACAAATGTAGAAAAACAATAAATAAATTGTTTGAGCCTGTACAAGATTGTCAGCTACAACTATACCAGTGATAACTGTCTAAATAATGCAATAAAACATAAGATATTCACATACTAATGAAAGTTAGCAAAATGTTTAGACATGAACTAAAATCACATAAGTCCACTCTGGAATGAAAAAATAATCATTTTAAAGACATTAAAAGACAAAGTAACTTATTTAAATTAAAAGAATATTTTGTAGTCTTTGATAGGATATTTTACAATGATAAAGATGTAAATTATCCTCAAATTAGCCAAGAAAGTGCTTATTTTATGAGTCCATTCACACATCTTAGAATGGCTAAAATAAAGAAAAAAAAAAAACTAACAATACCAAATATTGCTGATGATACAGAACAAATGAAATTCTCATAAACTCTTAAAAAGTTATATTTTATCCTATAGCCCAGAAATGTTATCCCCATGTATTTAATCAAGAAAATACTTCAACAAGAATAGTTTTAATATTTGTTTTTCTTAATATCCCTAAACTGAAACAACCCAAATATATGGAAGAGGAAACTGAATAAACAAATTTTTGTGTATTTATGTAATAAAATACTGCTTTGCTTCAGGAAGGAGCACACTGATGATAAGCGTAATGACTTGAATGAATCTTAAGAGCTCTACGTGGACAAAAAGAGCATAGCTCTTTATATGAAATATTGGGACATGCAAAAGTAATTAATGTTAGAAATCAGAACAGCAGTTGTCTCTCCAGGAGGCACTGGCTGGCTTATAAGGACTGACTGAGAAAGGACACAAATACATTTTTGGTATTGATGGAAATACTGTATATTTTCATAGGGGAATGTTTAAAGGGTATACGCATTTGTCAAAACCCACTGAACAGTGCACTTCCATTGCACTTTATTTAAATTATTCCTTAATTCAAAAATACATGCATTTAAACACAACAAGAACATAAACAAATAGAGATATACATTAAACTCTGTAGGATGGTTTGCTACTGACATTCAGTGGAAAGGAAACAAAGAATAGAAAGAAAGTAAGTGGAGGGAAGAAAAGAGTAAAAAAAGAGAAGGTACAGGTTAGTAACAATGATAATAATATGTTACTTAATGACTGTGTTTCTGAAACCTAAAATACCTGATGTCCCCAAAAGAAAATTAAAAAGAAAAATATGGTTTTTGGAAATCGATATTTCATGGATGTTTTCACATATCTGCAAGGCCAGGGCTTTCTGATCAAACTTACTGGCAACTGTATTAGAAGATGATTGAGTGATAACCATGACTTAGAAGCTAGAGATGGTGAATTTCTCAGGAGAGATTTGCAGATTAACTATCTCTAGAGCCATTTTATTTACACTGAAAAGGGGAATGGACATAGAAAACACATATTTTGTTGTTCTTGTTTTCACTAGAAGGACAAAATCTCTCTGTTTCTCCTAAAAAAATGGAGGGGCAGCTATACTAGTTGCTCAATATAAACTTTGGGATTCATAGTTTTGGGGCTCCTCTCTGTAGGACAGACCTTTCTGGACCCATAGTGTGACATCTGCCCTCATCATTTTGACCCTAGAAATAGAACATGGGATACTAATGCCAAGATATTCTGAATGTAAATAACTGGTTTATCTCTGATCCAGAAACCTCATGTTTATTGTCCAGAATTATTTTTATATATATAGCATTATTTCAATATAATATAATTACAAATGTAGAAAAACAATAAATAAATTGTTTGAGCCTGTACAAGATTGTCAGCTACAACTATACCAGTGATAACTGTCTAAATAATGTAATAAAACATAAGATATTCACAAACTAATGAAAGTTAGCGAAGTGTTTAGACATGAAGTAAAATCACATAAGTCCACTCTGGAATGAAAAAATAATCATTTTAAAGACATTAAAAGACAAAGTAACTTATCTAAATTAAAAGAATATTTAGTGATAAATATATAAAATATGTAAAATATTTAAAATATTTATCACACACACATATATACATAAAATGTTTATCACTTTTTAATAAAAATTTTAAAAGCACTTATGCCTTCAGTGACTTTATTGTAAGGTAGACCATTTGCCAGATATTGTAAATGAACACAGTATGGTGCCCAGAAAATCATTTTTAGCATTAGAAACATTAAAAAAGCAAATCACGTAAGTATTCAGGAAAAAAGAGCAGAATGACACTAAAAAGTAGATGAATTTTCTTCCTAAACAAAATGTGGTTGTGAACCAGCAGCAGCTGCATCACCTGGGAGCTTGTTAAAAATGCAGAGTCACAGGCTACACTCTGGAATCTGAATCCAAATTAACAGTATATCCATGTTATTTGTATGTGCACTAAAATCTAAGAGGCACAGGATTAGAGAACAAACTAGACCCAAGTAAGAAAGATTAAAATAAAAAATAGAAACAACCAAAAAACTAAGTTGGAGGAAAAACAGATCCTGTGGGTATTTTACTGAAATAAGAGATCTCAGAAAGCAAACTAGAATGCCTACTTTAACACAGATTCAGATCAAGGATTTTAATAAAAGGTGCCCTCTGAAAGCTGGAAATATAAAGAGCTGATAATAAGATTAATATGGAATCCTTCTTTTGATGAATATAACTATATGGTACCTGTATGTATCAGAGACTTCAACTAGAAAGATCTGATAAAATACATCAGGAATTCATAATTTTTAAGTAGACTCAATAATTGTAGGTGAAAAAGTGGTGTTGATCGTTTCTTTGAGAAAGCAGGTGTATAAAGTTTTATGTTATTTGTAATTAAGAAAAAAGTACTTGATATATGAGATACACTAATGATGTACCAGGCAGGATTATAATTAACTGATTTCAGAGCTGCTTGGTTACTGGATTGATGTCTGGAAAATATGCTCTCGATAGAGGTAAAAGTGGGTAATGCTTGTTCAAAAATATATTTTTTGAAGAGCCATAATTTAGTGCTTATCTCTCATTGTGCTGTACCCCACAAAACAAAATGTAGAAGGCGATATATTAAGAAACTAAATGCTTGATGAAGAATAAGAGCATTCAGAAATTGAGGTTTTATGGCTAAGATTTTCAATAATAAAATATTCTATAGTAAAAACAGAAGCATAGAAGATATCATCATCATTATCATTAACCTCAGGATGTACATTTACCAAGATTATCCCTGGTGTACACTTGTCTACCTTCCATGAAGTAATGTAACACACCAAGGCTATGCACTCTTTGAACCCATCTCCTTATCCCCACCTTTTTTAGTTTCCTGTGGCTGCTGTAACAAATGACCACAAACTCAGTGGCTTGAAACAACAGAAACGTATTATTTCACAGATTCAACATCCAGAATCCCGAAATCAAGGTGTCAGCAGGGCTGCATTCCCTCTGGGGGCTCTAGGGGGAGGACCCTTCCTCACCTCTTCCAGCTTCTGGTGGCTGTTGGCATTCTTTGGCTTCCTTGGCTTGCAGTCCCATCACTCCACTCTCTGTCTCTGTCTTTGCTCTGCCTTCTCTATGGGCCTTTTCCTTTTCTGTCTTGTGTAAGGACACTTGTCACTGGATTTAAGGCACACCTGGATAATCCAGGATGATCTCATCTTAAGAACTTCACTTAATTACATTTGCAAAGTTTTTTTTTTTAAGGTAACATTCATAGGTTCTGGGGAGTAGGACCTGGACACTTTTTGAGGGGACCTTGACTCAACCCATTAAATCTCCCTTGTTCCATGAGTTGCACTCTCTATAAGAATGGAGACATGCTGGGAACTGGAAAGTTAGGAACTATCTTAAACTAGAAAGTGCCTTCCTTTTATCTATTGACTCAACATCAGTAGATATACAATGAAGGATGAACCAATATACCACCCCCAAATATTGTCACATAATGTACCACTCTCACTTCCAATTAATTTGTATCTTTCTACGCATCCTCCTATCCATTGGCTTACTATTCTTCCAGACTGGCAGGGCTTCTCTGATTCATGAGACAGTGTCAGTTCAGTATGATTTTAAAACAATTAACTGTCAATTATTCATCACAAAAATTATTCCCAGATTCATAAAAACACATTGTCAATCACTCTGAGTATTGCACTGTAAGTTTTTATCTTTGATATTTTTTTCACCAGTACTTTCGTGGGAAATTAGGAGAAGCCACACTGAGGAGCTACCAGATAGAAGCTACTTTGAATGAGATAGCTGAATCAAACTTTCATGATTAGGGGAAGGGGTGAGGTTTATTTATTATTCATGCTTTCTTCTATATTGTTAGTAATTTTAGATAATGAATGCATTATTGATGAATTCAGAAAAATTATTAAAAATATAAAGAAACCAGAAAAATTTAAGCAACTCATCAAGGTCCATTTTTCTGTTTTTTTAAATGTTTAAATGTAAAATTTGAATTGTCCTAGATTTTTTTTCCTATAGCAGGTTGTAAATATTCAGCGGTGTTCTTATTTCATTGAACAGTTTTCCTGGAAACCACAAATTATATCTATATATAAATGCATCAACAATGAAACAGTTCAATCCAATTATCATTAAGCATTTGTCTACCTTCCAGTACAGACTGTAATTTCTTTGCCACGAAGTACAATGCTTAGCAAAGTAAAACAGAACATATTTTTCTTTTCTGATTTGAAAATATACATGGCTAATGTCTCTGGGTTTTGAATACATTCATCTTTTTCTAATGCTTTCTGTAGGTCATAAAATTGATTAAGATATATCATACTATCAAAAGAAAGCAGGCATACAGTCATTCAGAATTCAATGCTGCCCATCTTTAATGCTTTGATACCATTTTATATCTACATCTTTATTAACATTTTAGACATATTATATTGAAAATGCAACAGCATATCCTAATACATCAAGTTTATGAACAGCCTAACTCTATCAAAATGTTTCTATGGTTGATGGAACTAGCTATTCATTCTGTATTTTCAAACTGCCTAAGAATGGACTATTAAGTAAATAATATAGTTTTCTAAAATTATTTTTTGTGCGCTTTTAGAGCATAATACGAAATCGTTCTTTGAGACTTTGCTCATTATAGTGCTCATGGCTGCCATGGGAGTGTTTCTGATAGTTATTGAGCCACCATAAAAATACAAAAAGAATTTGACTCAAACTACATACAAAAAAAAAAAATCAAACTACCTGATTTATTTCCATAGAAGGAAAGAGAAAAGGTAGTTCAGGTTATAGTGTCTCATGACATTGGGTGATTCATACCAACAAACTCTCAATACAGTAAGTCAATAAGGGAAGAAAATGATATTTCCAGAAAATGCATGGTTTCAGAGATGCTAAAGGCAGCTCCAGGCACATGAGGAGATTCCTGAGGAAGTGCAGAGGGTATCATAAATTTGATCCTTATTGTTCCCCATAGCACATATCACCATGGTTTGACATTCCCAGTTCTGCTGCCTCATCATGACTGTGTGGGAAGCCAAATCTCTCTGATCATCAATGGGTCCCTGGGAGCAAGTTAGGTACTTGGAGTTTTCAATATTATGCAATTCGAGAAATGAAACTCTAGGGTCATGCAAGAGCCAATGCATCTCAGGTAGTCTCTAACTTACTCCCCAGTCTTTGGTGTTCTGGAAAAGTCTAGCTTAATATTAATCAAATACCACAGACCATCTTAACTTTTGCCATGTGTCATAAAGACTTCACTAAAGGATGCTAATACTGCCTTTGCTATCATCAAACTTTAAGTCTGACTTTATGAATACATACTTTTCTATTTCAGTTCCTCAGCCCCTCTTCTGCTTCCCCCTCATTGTGTCACCTCTCTGTACTTCCAAGTTGTCCATATCACTGTGCAAAGTTGATCAGGCTCTGTCCTGCACAAGATCTCACCACGGAGGGGCCTCTGAGAGCTAAAACAATCTGAGAAGCTTAGTACGAGATTACATCAGCCTGGAATCTATGCATATGTTATGCCAAAAACATATCTAAAAAATTTCTGTCAATATAAGTGTATTATTTTAAAGTTTGTGTCCATGTTAGGAAAACATACCCATAGTGTTAATCTTCACTTGGAGTATGGTCTCGTGTCACTCAATGGTATCAACTGATTTTAATAAACAAATAAAATTTGTATATAAAATACGAGTTTTGACATATGGTAAGTTCTGACAGAAATATGAAGAAAGTAATGAAACATTTTCCTCCCCTAAAGATGGAGAATGTATTTTAGAAATAATCTTGTCCTATTTCACTGGTATGGGCTTAAAAGTCATTAAGCTTCCTATTTGATAGTGAATTTCATTACTATATTTTAAAGAGAAGGCACACACATGCTACATCACCGCTTCCACCCTAGCAGAGAAACTGTTGGGAGGGGGCCACCCTAAAATCTCAGTGGCTTAACAACCACAGTTTGATGTCAGGGGCAGTAGCCTCTGCTGCATGGTCATCTGGGGCCCTTGATCCTTCTTTCTTGGCTTTTATCTTCATTTAGCTCTTTGTAGTCCTTTGCCTTTTCTCATGGTGACACAAGCTAAAAGTTTTGCTAATGTCCTTGACACTTCTCTTGTTTTCGTTTCCCTCATTATCCGATGTTGTCTTCTTAAGAGGATCATTAAAAAGAAAAACTGCATGTTTTGACCCTCCCAAGCCTTCTTACCTCCCACAGCAGTTCATTTCATCGCAACTGTGAAATTTTAACCTCACACATGAAACTATACTTCACATAACATGCTGTTCTAAAAATGTTAGTGCAATGACCTTACAAATCTCATTCATCTAATTTTGATTTGTTTATTTTGGGGTTTACATCATTTCCAGTGTTTTATAAACAGACTCTTTCCTAGGTTCTGCCTTTCTACAAAATCAAAAACGTTTTTAACTTAAGTTTGAATTTAATTTTGAATAGGTTATTCATTCAAATAGTCATGAACAAAAAAATGCATAAAGAGTACACAGTCAAAAAGTGTCCTCTCATCTCTGTCCCTCATTTACCCATTTCTAACTCCAACCATTTGCTGGAGACATAAGAATCACTATTTTCTTATCTGCGGTTCCTTTTTCTTCAAGCATAGGCAAACAAATATAAGTATAAATACGTATTACCCCCAATTTATACAATATTTAGTGTATTACATACACTGTACTGCGTTATCTTTAGCAACCACTTATCTCAGAAATCTTTTCATATCCGTACAGACAGCTGCCTTGTTCTTTGACAGCTGTGAAGTATTCCATTGAAGGACACACCTCAGTTTGTTTAAGCTTTTCCCAATTGCTGGGCATTTAGGATGCTTCCAATCTTTTGCTATTATATACAATTGTGTTATATCTTTCCTCAGGCATGCAATTTTACTTGCAGGATAAATATCTGGGTCTACGGGTATACACATCTTTACTGTGCTACACTATACTAAGTGTCTCTGTGGAAGGGTTGTACCAATTTAATCTTCCTCCAGTAACATAAAAGTCCTTGTTTCCTAACAACCTCATGAACAGAGGGCATGATTAAACTTTTGGATTTGGTAGTCATTAAGGTGGAAAATAGTGTCTCAGTGTACTTCCCTGATTACAAACGTAGTGGTTCATTTTCTCATATGTGCTAAAGCCATTTATATTTTCTTTTCTGAGAACTCTGCATACATATCCTTTGTCCATTTTTTCTATCATGTTACTGATATTTTCCTTAGGACTTGTCATGGACTAAATATTTGTGCCCCTCTGAAATTTGTTCGTTAAATCCCTAAGCCCCAATGTTATTGTATTTTGAGACTGGCTTTTGGAAGTTAGAGTTAGATGAGGTCCTGAGGGTGTGGCCTTCATGACGGAATCAGTGCCCTCATAAGAGAGATATGAGAGAGCTTGCTCTCCCTCACGTGTGTGCACCCAGAGGAGGCCACGTGAGCACACAGGGAAAGTGGCCGTCTGCAAGCCAGGAGGAGAACTTTCACCAGAAATTGAACCCTGCCATATCTTGATCTTGAACACCCCGGCTTCCAGAATTGTGAAAAAATGAAATTTCTGTTGCTTAAGCCACATAGTCTATGATGTTTTGTCATAACAGCCTGAGGTGAAAAATGCAGATTTCGATCCTGAGAAGTGGGGGTACTGCTGTAATAAATACCTAAGAATTTGTAAACAGTGTTAGGAAAAGGTCAAAGAGTTTTGAGGTGCATGCTAGAAATATGAATGTTAAAGGCGATCCTGGTGAGGATTCAGAAGGAAAAGAGGAGAGCTGGAGAGATAAAAGCTACCATTTTCTTAGAGGGTACATAAACAATCATAAGTAGAATATTGGTAGAAATACAAATGTTAAATGCCATTCTGGTTTGGTCTCAGACAGAAATAAGGAACGTATCATTGCAAAATAGAAGCAAGGCAATCCCCGTCATAAAGTGGCAGAGAACTTGGCTGAACTATGTTTATGTTCCAGCGTTTTGTGGAAGGTAGAACCTGTGAACGATGAAATTGGATATTTAGCTGAGGAGATTTCTAAGGAAAGTATTGAGAGAGTCGCTTGGTTCCTTCTGACTGTTTATGATAAAATTTGAGAAGAGAGAAATAAATTGAAGAAGGAATTGTTAAGCAAAATGGAACCAGAACTTAAAAGATTTTGAAGATTCTGAGCTTGTTCATATTACAAAAAAAAAAAAAAAAAAAAAAGCATGTTTGTAAGAGAGCCCCAGGTGTGGGGCTGGGTTGGGCTATAACTCAATGAAGAGGTTATGAATTTATACAATCAGAAACACTGCCAGTTTGAAGTGAAGGAGACAGAGATGAGACAAAACGAAGGAAGGCTGCTGGACTTCATAGATCCTACAGGATCTGATCATAAAACTATTAAATCATAAACATGCACTATTTTAAAGACAAGGGAAGAATGAACCCAAAGGTGACTCAGAGATCATCAGGGCTGCATCCTAGGTTTCAAAGGTTGAGTGGGCTTTGCCTCTGTTTCAGCATGCCTGAAGACGGCTGCCTAGAGCCTTAGCGGCCAGGCCCCCTCCTGGCAAAAAGGCAGAGGCAGGACCACTGCCCCGCTGCGTCCTGAAGGCAGAGCATAAAACAGAAGAGGATTATTCTTGAGCCTCAGGATCTAATGCAATTTGCCTTGCTGTTTTGGGCTTGCTTGGGATCCATCAATCCCTCCTGCTTTCCCATCTCTCCCTTTTGGGATGAGAATGTCCATCACGTGCCTGTCTCACCATTGTATTTTGGCAGCACATGACCCGTCTTCTTTCACAGGTTTGCAGCTGGGGAGGAATTTTGCCTCCGGAAGATCGTACCCCAAGTCGCACCGAGACCTGACTTAGATGATATTTAGATGAGACTTTGAACTTTAGACCGTAGAATTGATGCTATAATGAGTTGAGACACTGGGGGCTGTTGGGATGAAATGAATGTATTTCGCACATAAGAAGCAGATGAATTCAGGGTAGCCAAGAAAAGCATGTTAGTCAGGGGAAGCCCACGCTAACTAATGCACCACCCTCTAGAAGTTCTTACAGTTACGGCGATTAGTCTTTCGTCTGTGATACATTATAAATGTATCATTTTCTTTTTTTCGGTTTGCTCATGATATTTTCTTTTCATTTATATTTAATTTTTGTATGTACAGGTGTTGATGCTTATGTGATTGAGTTAGATAATCTTTCTTCAAAGGCTTTAGAATTTTGACTCATAGTTAGAAAACTCTTCCCTATTCAAACTTTATGAAGATATTAATCTATTTGTTTACCTAATTTTTTGTTACATAATGCATCACATGCACATTTTCACCTATTTAAAATTTATCTTGGTATAAGTTATAACATATATATATATATATATATTTAAATTTATTTGTATTTTTTAGATGTTGATCCAGAGCTTCATCATCATTTTATAAATAGTCTATTTTGCCTACTTGTTTGAGATACTGTCTTTAACATTTTATAACTTACATTTGTATTTAGTCCTATTTCTAGATCTTTTATTTTATTTGTTTGGCTTACATGTCTATTCAAGTGCTAGGAGGATACTGATTAATTACTAAGTTTCATAATTATTTAGTACTTAGTGATTATAATCTCCATTCATGTCTCTTCTTTTTCTAAGTTCTCCTTGCTATTCTTGATTGTTGATTTTCCATAAATTGTTTTAAATACAATTATCTAGTTATACAAAATTAATATTTTATTAAAATTCTCTCAATTTTACAAAATTTCAGAGAAAGCTGACAGCTTCATAATAGAGATTTTCTTATGTAAGTACAAGGTAGATCTTTTTGTTTGTTCAAAACTTCTTTGAAAACCAAGTGTTTTGGAAAATAAAAATTAAAGTCTATTTAGTCTTCTAGTTTGAAACTTTGGAAAGGAATCAGACAACACAGTAACCTCATGTCAGTAATAAAATAAATAATAATCATCAATTCATGAATTTGAAAATATCAAAATAGTTATATTCTCATAATTCTAGCTTTCTAATGTGACTTTGGAGCTATTTATGAGGTCTTTAATAAATATATAAGGATGTGTGTATATGAGTAAAAGAGAGAGAAAATTACTTTCAAGTTCACCTGGACCACCGGTTTGTTTTCATTCTTCTCACATAGAAAACACATATTAACTACCGAAGTGTACTTGGCACTTCCTCTAGGTTGTGTAAATGACTATCTTGTACTTTTCAAGATCATCTTGTTTTTAAAATATTCTGTCTTAGCACTGAACACGTTTTCAGACGTGTAATTAGATATTCTTTACAGAAATATAGTTACTGTATTTTTAAATCCTGCAGGAAAACTGAAACTGGTTCTAACACTGTAGACAATAACTAATGAGGGTCTTTAAGTATTTTATTTAAGAGAAAAGATCAATGTGCTCAAATTACAAATCCAGTATTATCAGCACAAGGAATTCTTCACTTTCTTTTACTGATATTTTCAGCTTTGCTTTATCAGCCCACTCCCTCAGCAATGTTTGAGGGGTTTCCTATTGCATATTGTCATTATGTTTTCTCAGAAAAAAGAAAAGGAACCCTAGGGTTTGTTCCACTTTAGAGTATTGTTCTAAGAAAATAAATTGGTGATAATTTTATACTGATGCCCAATGTTTGTATATAAAATTAACTGAATGCTTACATTAAAATGCTAGGAGAATGCAAATTGGAATGATTGTTTGGGTTTTTTTCAGGGGGGTGTAATTAGGTTTATTTAATTATTTTTAGTGGAAGTACTGGGGATTGAACCCAGGACCTCATGCATGTCAGGCAGGCACTCTACCACTGAGCTATACCCTCCCCCCATAATGATTGACACTTGGCTCTAGTCTTTCAGTCCAACATTCTCAAGGGAAGATAAATAGGTTAAAGTTTCTCTTTCATCATGGAGAGAGATTCTGTTAGAAGGTAAATCCCTCCTGATCCTTTAGGACTTTCTCAGTTCGAAGTTTATTTACTTGTCTGCAATATATCATTCCTTGTTTTGCATTTTTTTTTTCTGTTTTGTGACAATAAAAAAAAAAGACTAGAAAATATTGTCATTGAAATTCTCAGTAGTGTAATTTTAATTTTACATGATTCAATTTTTGGATCCCACTTATTGTGCTTTAATGGTATTTTAGTTTACTGGATTAGTTAAATCTTGTCTCTCCTTTCCCTCAAGACTCAAGCAAAATATCACTTGAAACATAGTACAGAGCACTGCTCTGTAAGTTGCTGTTTCTGATGGAATAATCATGGGGGGCAAAAAACCTTTCTGTATACAGAAGCATATGGAAGGAAGGGGGATGCTGTACAACAACTGAGGGCTAATTATTGGGAGAAGATGATGCCAGGGAGCTTTGTGGGGACACAGTTCAACCAAATCAAGGTCCAGTACCAGCAATTATCACATCATTCATCATCAACCACTTCTATCCTGAGTAGGACCTTGAAGACATCCTCTCCCAGGCCTACCAGTGAGTAAAAAGTGGAGGATGAGATAGCAAACCTCATCTTTGCCTTCCCGCTTTGATGCCATGCTCACATTCACCATGTACATCCCTTCCATAATCTCTTCATTGTGCTTCTGCCACTTATCACACCCTCCTTCTTATTTTTCTTTTTTTCTTTTTTTAAAGTTCCTGGTTAACTGGACTAAGTGAATGGGTTAGGGAGTTTTATTTTTTTTCTAAATCTCAATATTAATTGGACTAAGTGAATGGGTTAGGGAGTTTTATTTTTTTTCTAAATCTCAATCTTCTTTCTTCTTTTCACAGTGACTTCCTATAGTCATATATTTGCTTCTACTTGACGGAAAAGCCACAGAGGCAGAACATGTTAGTTGTTTTCTACAGTCTACCCTTCCATTGTTGTTACTGAACCCACACCATATCCCACCTCTCAGACTATTCCATCAACCCTGCCCTTTCTCAAGCTTTCCTTTTTTTCTTTCCACAATAAAAATTAAAGCAACCACAGGGCAATCACTAATTTGAAACCAAAGGAAAGACAAGGAGAAAGGACCTTGAGAACTTGCCTGCCTGGGGAAGACACTTGATACCGCACAAATTGACAAAAATAATGTAGCTAAGATTTTTAACAAATTGCTAACAACCACATGTGGGCTAGTTTAAGGATCTGAAACACTTAGGAGTTACAAATATAAGGGAATCCACAGCCCCTTACAGATTCTTTTCCAAAGACCTCACTAACTATTCATGAGAAGGGCTGGGGAAGGAAAATACTAGAAAACTTCCCGGGAGTGCAGGCTTGGGGCAGGGGGACAGCAGCCACTATGGAAAAGGCACAAAATCCTCATTTGGATCTTTCTTCCCTATCACCTGTTCTAGACAAAAGGCTTACGTCTTCGGACAAGAACAGAAAAATCTATCACCCTCAGGGCACAAGTGAGAATCAATTGCTCATAGGGGAAGAAAAGAGGAAAAAATAACTTTTTCTTATGTGACTTTCAGGAAAATGTCCTGAGACTATCATAGACTATTATGGGGTTTACAACTTTTCTAAAAGGGTCTCTCTCATGGGACCCAGCAGCACAGCACCTACCTAAGAACAAGAGATGACACCCCTTCCCAGCCCTCTGCCCCACACAAACTGGTTAGCAAGTCTTGGGTAACAGCAGTGTATGCCCGGTGGCAGGCAAGAATGTAGAGCAAGAACCTTTCTGAGCTGCAGGCACGAAGATAAGACCTGTGACTGAGGGTGAAACAGACACTGAGGAAAAACTCTCCAGCAAACTAGCTCACATGCTAACCCCACAGGAATTTCAGATATGTAGTACAGTGAAATTAAACACAGGAAAGAACAAAGCCCAAAGCCAGAGCCACTCCTAACAAAACTGAGTCAGTCCTTCACATTAAAACCAAGCAAAAGAAAAGACGTGTCCATTTTTAAGTATAAATAATAAATACCTCAGTCTCTATTATGCAACATATTTAGGTTTTAACTAAAAATTATGAGATGCAAAAAATAAATCACTGTCAAGAGGTAATAAAATGAGTTTCAGATATAATTCAGAGATTGTAAATATCAGATAGGGAATTTAAAATAATTATAATTAATATCTTAAAGGTACAAGTGGAAAATATCAACATCATGCAGAAATAGATGGTGAATTTTAGCAGAGAGATGGAAACTAAGAATCAAATTAAAATGTTAGACATGAAAAACATGCTAACAGAAGAATTCCATAATGGTCACATAAATAGACTTGATAAAACCAAAGAAAGAATCAGTAGCCTTAAGGATAAATCAATAGAAATTACCCAAACTAAAAAAGACACAGGCAAAAAATTAAAACAAAAATAAAAACAGTCCATCCAGGGTCTATGGGAAAATATCAAACAATCTAATAAATAGATAGTTGGAATGCAAGAAGAAGAGAAAGTATGACAGAGAAAAAAATTTTTAAAGAAATAGTGGTTGATGATTTTCTAAAGATAATGTAAGACAATGCATCAAAGATCCAAGAAGCTTAGAGAACTTTAAACAGAATAGGTGCAAAATGCAAAAACCACACACACCTACACACACATATACACATACACACATACACCTGGACACATAATGTTGAAGCTGCTAAAGACCAAATACTAAAACATAACGTTTGAAGGCAACTAGAAAAATAGACACAGAACATAAGGAGGACAAAGCTAAGAATCACAGATAGGAGACTTTTCAGCAGAAACTGCGCAGGTCAGAGACAATGGAGTGTAAACTACAAAAGGTGAATTCTACTGTATGTAAATTATACCTTCTTAAAAATGAATACATTTAATCAGTATAATAATTTTGAATGTTCCAATCAAATTAATAGTAGTATTTTATCAATATTAATTAGAATAAAATAACTAGTTACTACAAAAAGCAAAATAAAAGCATAAAAACATATTGGAAAGAATAGCAGGAAGATTTATAAAATTCAAAGCATTCGTACCTATACTAATGTAATGCATATTTTATTTTTCTTCTTTCCTTTCTTTTGAAAATTAAAAAGTGGTAATAATATTTAAAAATCAATGAAAATCAATAGATTGCAATTATAAAACATGTTATTCAAGCACACTAATATATAGCTCATATGGACTTATGAAAAAATGCATTTCACTAAATCAGTAATTCTAGTCCTGAAATGCAATTATCATGCCAAATCTATTTTTCCCCCCACTATTACTTTCAACAAGGTGTTCTTATAATATCTTGAGATTGCATTCATATTTATACTTTCAAAGTAAGACTATTTTGAAATTGATAGCACCTTTTATGTTTTTAAAGATTTTCATAAAGCGACTTGTAGCTCAGCTTCAGATCTGTACAAAGCCAATTGGAATTCTCTAGAAAATAATTCTGGCTAAGTTAAAGAGAAATGTATTGAAAGTAGGTCATTTAATTCACAAAACAAAAGGAAATATTGGAGAATTAGAATGGAAGTTTAAGATTAGAGCAGGAATTGCACCCATGGGTAGTGCAGGAAATAGATTAGTCAGGGTATCATTTCTTCCCTCACAATATCGTTGACCCTAAACACTAGGAAGCCTTGAGATTGCTGCCAACAGGCAGTGGGGCATTCGCTGCTGGATTTAATTACAGTGTTCTGGGTTTCTCTGTGTCTTTTCCTCAAAATGCAAAGTCTCAAATAAGAGCATCTGATTAGGTTACGTTTCTTCAACCTATTTCTTAAAGTCTTTCAGTTGATCTTTGGTCCAATCCACCAGACCCTAAGTAATCTCTTTTAAGTAAAATTTATTGTTAATTCTGAACTTCCTACTGAATGGAGCACAAAACGTTTTTGCATTGCATCCAAGCACCTCCATGACCTGGACACTTCCTGTATCTCTTTTACTGAATCCCCATTTATATATCATCTTACGCTTTTCTGAACTCCTTGCCATTCCTCCAGTATGCCTTGAGCTTTCATATCTCTGTATTTTTTACTCATGCCATGCTGTCTACATGAAATGTCATTCTTTGCTCAACCCCACCTACTGTTTGGATACCAATTAAAATGTCAACTCAAGATGCAGCTAGAATTTTCTTCAATCCACTCCCAGCAAAATAAACCGCCTTTTCTTTTTTGCCATCTCTGTATCTTGTATATATTACTATTATTACACTCATCTCACACTTTTAATCATTTATTTACATATCACTCTTGGCTGGTCTTGGGTTCCATAGGACTAAGTTCTTTGTTTTAATTCAGATTTGCATTCTTTGTATGTAATAAATTATTTGGCAAATAATAATGCTTGCAAAAAGAACTTGTTTTAATTTAAAAGTAGAGTAGTAGAGAAAAACATATATAATAGATAATTTTAGGTCTGACTGGAAAATGTTTTCACTATTATAGAGGTACAGATAAAATTTTATGGGATTTCAGAGGCAGAAGAGATTACTTTTGGCTTGAGGGAGAAATCTTCAAACAGATGTTCAAACTAGTAAACACAGTATCAACTGAGTGCCAAGATATTTTGAAAGAAAATGTATAAAAAAACACAAAGTTATAGTTGTCTCTGATGGATTTAGCTAAATAAAACATACCTAGAGGGCAGAATAAAATCATTCACTATAACTTCACAAAGCTGAAAAACAGAAATTCTTAGAGTCAAAGCTAAATGAATATTGATTTAGAATCAAAGAAGGGTGACCGTGAGAAAGCAATGAGGCAACTGGAAGGTAATGATGACAGATAAATGTTATTGGTCTTTACAATGACAAATGTTAAAATTTTAGAACTCCAAGTTCTGTAAGTATGCTGAAAATAAATCTTTGACATAATCTAATAGGTTATTAAATATAGAGGGAATGAATGTTTCCAGAGTAAGTTAATGGTTTGATAAAATTAAGGGAGCAAGTTGGGATCAAGAATAAATTCACTAAATTGGCTTTGTAAATTCTATCTCATTTTGTCCTAAAGACTGAAAAGTCTTCAGATCAAGTGGAATTGCACAGACGTTTAATTTTACTATTTATCTATTCTCACCTATAACCTTCCAAATGATATTACTTACACAATGAACTGGTTATTAAGCAAGCTACATTTCTCCTTCTTGGGCTGGCATCCTGTCAGCTATTGACAGAATGGGGCATGAGAGAAGGGAGGAGTGTACTCTTGCGTGTTTAGTCGTTGCCCCTGTCAGCGTCTCTCCTGCAACAGGCAGAGACAATTACAGTATCCATGCTCTGAACCATCTTCACACACCTCCTCAAAGGCACCAGCAGAGCAACCCCCTGCTCAGTCCTCAGCAACCACTGTGCAAGCTTCCAGAGTTAAACAACCAAACTGCTTTCCTTTTCGTCCCACAGGTCAAGTATCAGTACTTGCTTTCTGCAGTTACTCCATGTGTTATTTATTTTTCTATTTTTGTCTCTTTAACCCTCTAAAATTTCTCTGACCAACTCCTTTCATTAAGTTCTCTCTGTTCAAGTAACTGGTGTAGTCCTTGTTTTCCCAAACAGCTAAGATTTGTTTTCCTAACTGCTGAAGATAACTTGTGTCTTGACTTACTCAACAAATAATGAAATGATTTAGGATTTCATTACATAAAATGAGACATTGCCATTTAGTGATTGGTGGAACAACTTTGCCAAGAGATAAATTAATGGATCTTTAGGAGGTTGACATGAAATCTTTAGAGTCTTGATCTATGACTTTCCTTTAGTCTTTTTCATTAAAAATTTCCAATATCACATCATTATTGACCATTTTTAGTGTTATCACTAACAAATCAATAAGTAAAATTCGCAGTGATTTCACAATTATCATCAATGTTAAGCAGAAGCTGAATGACCATTAGGCCAAGATATCTGAAAAGAAATTTATTTCTAGAGTGGCTAGTTGGTCTGGATCTTCCAGAAAGTGAAATCTCTGAATGTAATGAACAATTTAAGTCTGAAGTTGTTTCTTTCTTTTAGAGACCAAGTAGATAATGATTTGTTCAATTTATAGTTAATATGTAGTTTCTATCTTAAAGGATTTTGGATAATGGTGTCAGATAACCTTGGGAAATGGTTGATTAAAAACCTTAATATTATGACTATAGTCATGTAAAATATATACACATGGACAAACTC
This sequence comes from Camelus ferus, assembly GCF_009834535.1. Lineage (NCBI taxonomy): Eukaryota > Metazoa > Chordata > Mammalia > Artiodactyla > Camelidae > Camelus > Camelus ferus. Next base: position 101,034,543 of record NC_045696.1, read on the forward strand.
TTGTGAGTAATATATTAAAAGTAGTGTTACAGTGCTGTAATTATGTGTGATTTTTTGCCTCCCTGCATCCTAAACATGAACCTGAGCAGAAGTTCTCCATTAAATTTATTTAAAATATTACACCTTTTCCCTTTTCTGGGACTTTGGCCTAGAGAGGAGACATCAGACACCTGTCTACTTCCCAGCTTTCAACTAGAGTCTATTACCTACCATTTGTTAAGAGCCAAATTAGCTTATAATAAAAATATCAAAATTTGTAGATATTTTAGAAATATTATAACTATTGTAAACCTTTAAAAAAATTTCTTTCTTAATATCAACATACTGTAGTGGAACGTTTTTCATCTTTATCTAATCTTAGTCTTTGGATAAAGGTCTTGTTTGGGCCCTGTAACACCTGGATAGACATAGAAAGAAAGGGTGTGATGGATGGCAGGATTGAAAGAGAGAGTGTATTTTTTTTAATTGTTTGTTTAAAACAGCTCCTGTATTCTAGAGGTAGAGGGAGAGCTGGAACTTTTGTATCCCAGCCATCCCTGCTAGTACCCCCAGTCAGAGGGCAATGTATGAAGCAGCATCACTGATGTTGCACTTGTTCATCGCACACCACTTCTAGAATGAAAGTGGGGCAGAGACAGCAAACTTCCCAGTAAAATTCACGCTCCCCAACCTTAGTCACAGAATTGTGGCTGGCAAGGGGCTGAGTCGTCTGCAACTACGTGTTCCAGCCTCCTTGGCAACTGGGTGTGGTCACATGACTAGATCTTGCCAAGAGAATATAAGGTGAAGTGAGATATATATGTGTACTTATATATTTATGTTTACAGATATTATATATTCCTGTGTAATTAATTGATTCCTGCCCAAGGTGATTCAAAAGGGAAAGTACATTTTCCATCTTCTTCTTTCTGCTGGATGGACTGCTGCAAAGAAGCACAGCAAACTTGGAAGCATATATTGAAGCTGTCAGAGCCACAGGATCGAAGGAACCTCAGAGTCAGAGACACTCATGGCTTGAAGAAGGGGAGCCTGCTAATCTGGAACATTTGTTTTGGGTTCTACGGAAGAAAAAATTAACTTTGGTTGTTTATGAGATGTTAGACTTTTTTAAACTTGGGTCAGTTTGTTAAGGTAGTTAAGAGTTTACCAATCATACTGAACTCCTATCCTTACTTTGCAGCAGTGCTTTTGGCAGATTTTATGTAACTCCATTTTTTAAAAAGATCATTATTTTACGTATCTTCAGGCACTTTAAAATAGGGATTTTAGAGGAGTCATGAGAAGAACTTTGAGGCTTCTCTTACTTTGGACCTATGCCAAGTACAAATCCAAAATCCTATAGTCATGTTTCTGAAATGCAAAAATCTCTGAAAATCAAGATTTTTTTTTGTTTTAATTTGTTACTATTTGTAACTCCTTCAGTGGAGAAACTTAACTTGACCTGAAATCAATTTGTATTTAATCTGAATTGACATGAAGCTATAAACAATGCAAATATTCATAAATTTTGCAACAGTAAGTGAATGTGTCTCACTGTGGGATACATCTACAGACCATGCTGCCTTTGTTATGCAATAAGGGGTGTTTGTATCTTATTCTTTTCAATAATTCTGAAACATTCTGAATTTCAAAGCAATGCTAAACCTAGATATTTTAGATGAGAGCGTGTGCCCCTTTGCTTTAGAGTTGCTTCATAGCAACTTCAGAATGGCATATGCCCCAACACAAATATAGTGAATGTAGAAATGAATACATGGATGAATGAATGATAGATGATAAATAGAAAGATAGATGGATGGATGGATAGATAGAGAGATGGATAGATAGATAGACAGATAGATAGATAGATTGATAATATCCATGTTTTAATTCCCAGAATTTGTTAATGTTACCCTAGCTGAGGAAAAAAAGGATCTTTGCAGTTACAATTAAAGATTCTGAGATGAAGAAATCACCTTGGATTATTTAGGTGGGCCCTAAGTCCAATGACAAGTATGTTTGTTAAGAGACACACAGAGGAGAAGACAGACACAGAGAAGTAGATTTAAAAGAGGGAGAGATTGAAGTGATGTGACTACAAGTCAATGAATGCCAAAGAATGCCAAGAGCCACCAGAAGTTGGAAGAGTCAAGGAACGGATTCCCTCCTAGAGTTTTCAGAGAGATAATGGGCCTGATGACAAGATGAATTCAGACTTTTGGTCTATACAAGTGTGAGAGAATAAATTTCTCTTGTTTTGAGTCTCTAGATTATGGTGTTTTGCTATAGCAGCTGCAGAAACTAGTATAGGAGATACAGATGAAAGATAGATAGATAGTGACATTAAACATTATTTCACAAGCTGGAATAGCCAAAGGTCCATAACTTTCTCTTCTGTCCCCCATATTTGCTTAATAGCACTTGGCATAAGCAAAAACTTCTATCTTCTGAAATAATTTCTGAAGGTAAGAGGCTTGCTTTGTTTCCATTTGAAGATTTATGACAAGTTCACTTGGGAGGCAGCTTTCCAGTTTTTCTTAGAAATTTCTGCAATTTTTCAAGGTTTCTAGCTTTACTAGTGAAGTGATGATTGCTTGAAAGCTATTTTTTAACCTGGCAAAGCTTGGGTAATATTTCCAATTGACCATCTCCAGCTCTGTCACCCAGTAATTAGGGAGCAATTTTAATGTTGACTGGAACTTTAGGACAAGTGTTTCAGTGTTACCATCTTTAAAACAAGGAACCTGAGGCTTTCTTTAGATATTTTCCAGATGCATGAATTCCTCATAATCCCATATAAAATAACTTCTGTTTATTTTAAACTTGATTTGGAGTCCAAGTTTACATGCTTGTCTATAATTTGGTATTATAAATTAAATATTACTCCCTAAATAAAAGTAGGCTTATTGCATTAAAGTGAGTCTTTATTTTCTGTTTGGTTCCCATAGATGTTTGTAAAAATAATCTCTTACAGCTGTCATTTTATGTTACATAAGGGGTAAAATTTGAAGATAAATAGTTGTTATGTAATAGAACCAGCACAATTTTTTGAGAAGAGAATGAATATATATGTGTGTGTACATATATATTCCTAAACAAATATATCAGCTATATTTAATATATAGTAACTAATGGTAACATAAACTACACTTGAAAATATTATTCAAGTTCCCTTTTTATCTGAACTTCTAACTCCCTCAATAGTTTTAATGAATTTAAATTTCTGTCTATTTTCAACATAAGCTTGAACGGTTCATTGAGTTTCTCTGACTAAACACGTGATTGCTTTCCAAGTCCATATACTTTATATATTACTACACCAAAAAGTCCAAACTATCTTGAGAGCTCAATTGAAAACAGCTGTGAAGTATGCTTAATTTTAACAAAAACAGTGTTCTTAATTACCCAGCTTCTGTGTTATTTATAACTGGTAGCTGATCCAATGAGTAGCAGTTAATTAAATTGGATGTTTATCCAGAAGAATATTCTAATACATTGTAGCTGAATGTTATTCAACCAAAGACTTTTAAGAAATCTTCAACTAGCATTAGTACCATCACAATTTAGACGTCTATTAACCCTTTTGGAATTGTATATCTGTAGCAATAAAACAGACTAAAGGTCGGTCAAGAAAGTGTCTAATGGAAACATCAATTATACTATTTTGTGTATTTAGTAATTGTATAATTGCCAAGGAAGTTAAACACAAATTGGGCCATAGCTAAAGTTTTAGGAGTTTTTTGGTTTGTTTGTTTGTTTGTTTTCTCTTTCAAGGTGTCAAAGCACATTTTGACACTAACCATAGAACTCTGAAGGGTATCTCTCTGGTTCACTCTGTGCTCCTTTGTCCTGTCCTGCCTTCACTAGAGTAAAAGGGACAATGTCTTTACAACACAAAATAATGTTAAATGCATATTGCCAATACTTGTCTTATGCACCTTGGAAGCAATATACTGCTTTTGAATTACAGGAAAAACAAACTCTAAAACTGTAAAAAGGTATAACTTCCTACACTAAATTATATTAGGCAAATGCAAAGTAGTCAATGGACTTGTGGGCAGATTGAACCAATGCAATTTTTCATCCAACTCTGACTAACATAAAAGAAAGATTTTTGGAGACAAATCTTACCCTCTTCTAGGATTGCAACTATTTTAATATGTGAATGCATTTAACTGAAGTTACCCGGAGACATTCGCTTATCAACTAATTCCTCAAATGAGTGTATTTTATACTATACACAATTGTCTATATAGATGTAAAACAGTCTTTTAGTGGTATGATACATATTGATAAAAGTTATTTCTTAAGTACTTGTGACATAGAGCCAGTTTTCCAGCTATCCTGTCCTTGTGATGTTGATTTTAAAGTCTTTATATCTTGTTCATCACTCTTATGAATTCATTACACTCCTTGGGAACTCTCTGCTGCAGCATAGCTAATATATCATGATAACAACCAGCATTCATTTTTGATGATAAAAATCTGATTTCTGTCAGAACCTTTGGTTTAAAGAATATTTCTAATGGCATTTATAGATACATAAAGATAACATAAACTTTTCTAGTACGGGAGGGTTTAAATCAGACAGCCTGATTTTGAATCCCAGTTCTCCCACTTACAATGTGTATAACCATGGTAGTTTCTGGATATCTCTGTGACTCACATTCTTCAACTACAAAGTAAGAATAAACTTTTTGATGTGTTTATAGATTAAAATAAATCATATTAAATTCCCATGCTACTTGGCACATAGTAGGGGCTCAATAAATGCTGGATATTATTATTAGTGTAACATAGAGATATTTTTGCCCATCAAAGATCTAGGAAGAGATGGGAAAACAATATTGATCTCACAGAGCTTCTTGCCAACCAGTCAAGGAGCAGTGGCTTCTCAATGTGGACAAGCAAGATCAGCCTCACCTGGTAACTTGTTAGGAATGAAAATTCTCAGGCCTTGTGCAGACCTACTGAATCAGAAATTCTGGGAGTAGGACCCAGCAATCTGTGTTTTAACAGGCCCTCCTGGTGGTTCTGATTCATGCCAAGATTTAAGAAGCACAGGAGTAGTAAGACTGAACTCAACCACCTAGGAAATTGTGTGTATTGGAAAGAGTCATGAGTCAGCAGCACTGAGTTTTAGGTGCTGAACTGTGAGTTTGGCTTTGAAAGAAGATGAGATACGTGATTAGGGCCGGCAACCCAGCTCCCCAGGACTTCGTAAGACTTTACAAAAATTTGTAAGTCTAGTGGGGAGCAGAGTTTACCTCAAGCCATTGAGTGTGGAAGAAATAGATACTGAAGAAAACATAGGGGCTAATGAGGCTGAACAATTTGGTTGCAGACTCTAGAAAACAAGGAGGAAGTCAGTTACCAGAGCTAAAAGTCAAGGAGGCAGGAGCCAAATTCCTATTCAAGATCAGATTCGTCTGTACTGCTCCATCTAATTACTAACCATCTGCCCAGCACATGAGAGTGGTGCAGGGTCACCTGTGGTCTGCAGCCTAGGGCAAGTGGCCAGATGAAGGCAGTGACTTCCACTAAAGCAGGAAAATGATGCACTGCAAAGGATGCAAAATACACTGGTACTCCAAAACCCTAATTTTCCCTTTTGTATCTTGGAGAGTCACCTTGAAGATGGCTTCTGAAATTTGTATTCTAAGAACTGAAATTGTGTTATTAGTGTAAAAACACAGACTAGTGAGCAAGAGAGTGAGAGAAGAGTAAGAACGAGAGAGAAAGAGAGCATCAGCAACAATGACAAGAATTCATTCATACATCATTAATTTCTGTGTTATTTTACTCTGAACAAAAACTAATTCAGAGCATGTCCATGCAATAAGAAAATGACAGTCAAAGACACATCAAAATAGGGAAATCAACTTAAGAACAAGATGACCCTATTCACCCACTTCAGCCTTTTGCCATGATGGTGCTGGCTGTCAAAACTCAATTGCAATCGCCACCAAAAATACTTGATCTACAACGATGACAAATGTATTACATCCTCATTTTAAATAGGAGTTACAGTATTATTTTCATAATTCAGTGTCATCATTTCCATGTCCCCTTTATGTGACCACCTTCTACAAAACAGATAATATGCTAGAAACTTAGCACACAAAATAAATAGGCCACTGCCTCTATCCACAAAAATCAATGTCACTTTTTATTAATTGATTAACATTCCAACTTTTTGCTTCTCTTGCTTTAGTGCAAAAGAAATCTCCAGTGATGAGGATTTCTGATTGCTCAGAAAATCTCTTGCAAAGTGCTCCAGACCCTACAGGGCTCACAGGTTTATCTAGTAAACACAGGAACTCACTTTTTAGAGTCCTTATGAATAAAGTTTGAATTTTCAGAAATGGCCTCAGGCAATACAGATATGTGACTGGAATACTGAAGGACAAAGTCTGAATATGCAGTCAGTCATTTATGTTTGTATAGTATATCAATGTCTAGACATGTATATGACACAAGCTTTTAACCACTAACTGTGGCTGTCTATGCAACAATTTGTTAGCGCAAAAATCCTTTTGTCCATCATTATAGATACGATTTATACTTAAAATATTTGACTTTTGAGTTCCCTGTTGTGTAGCTTTAATAGTTTAGCATCATTTCTGTTTGCTCCGGGTAAAACTCTACTTTTTTACAGGCTTTTTCTTACTTCTTCTGAGCATGTTTCCAAATATTTCCAGTATATCCTTAAAATGTTATTTGTTTATTTAAATTGATTATAGCATTCCAAAATTGGTCCTATAAAATATTCTTCTTGGTGAAGAAAACAAACACACAAACACACACTGGCTACATAAAGGGAAGGAATTTGCTTTAAATGAAAACTGTTACAAGGATATGTACTAGGTTGGAGTGTTCAACATTTATCATTCAAAGTGGTATTAAGAACATTTGGTGCCTGAAGATATGTATTAACAGAAAAATGAAAAGCACATATAAGATGATTAAACAGATGATTATTTTCTTCTTCCTCTTAGTTTAAGTTTATAGCAGTGAGAAAATAAAAAATTTGATTCAAAGTTGGAGTATTATATCTTAGTAGATAAGAGAATTAAATAAATGCAGATTTCAGGATTTGAATTTGGAAATAATGTTTCTTTTTCACAATTTTAAAAGGTATTTTCACATGATGTTAGAGTGGCACAGTGTACCTGCAACTGAATATATTTAATTTTTCAACAATTGGAATAGAGCTTATAAAAAATTATAGACAAAAGTAATCCCATGCCATTTGACATAAAACCATAAATTATTTAAAACTATTTAATTCCTCATCAATTAGTTAAATTGAACCACAGATATTTGAGTCAAATATTGTCGGTCTGAGTGACACTTGCTTAAGAGAAGCATTTCAAACCAAAATTTTCACTTACATTTAAACTACTGTACTCATAACTTACCAATATTACATATTTAAATTCATTTGAAGAAGAAAGTGGGTGCCTCTTCAAATTTTTGGTCTGCCTTTTCTTCATAACTATTTTAAACTATTTTATTACAGTAAGTAACTAGAATATCCTGTTAATAAGCAATTACTCTATCTCCATTAAAAAAAAATGCCTGAAGTAAACGTGAAGATTTTGCATCTATGCAGATCTCATACTAAAAAAAAAAAAAAATGTACTTCTTTTTGACAAAGGTGCTTCCATTTCTACACTCTAAGTTAAATATCCAAACTTTTGGCTAAGAAGTTGAGACAAAACATAACACAAACTTAGGTCTAAATCTAAACTCTATCTCACCCTCCTCACCAGCTCCAACTACAGCCTTCTCAGTTCAAGACAATTTCATATCTTCTAGTTGCTTCAGGTCCAAAAGTTTTTCTCTCACACCCTAAATGTACTTTTTCAGGAAGCCCTGCTTCTCTTCTACCAAAATCATATCTAGATTCTGATGATTCATCACCTTCCTCCATGGACACCACACTGATCCAAGCAGGAATTATTGCAATAGCCACCCAACTGGTCCACCTGCTACACCTACACCCTCATACGCATTCTCAACTAACAGCCCCGGTGAGCCTTTCAAGTTAGATATCAGATGATGTCATTGCCTTAAGCAGATTATTTCATGGCTCCTCTTTCAATCGGTCTAAAAGTCATATTTCTTTTTATGGCCCATAAGGCCCTACAAACCCTTATACCGCCTCACTTACTCCCTTCCAACCACAGTGGCTTACTTGTTTATACCACTGTCTAGGAAAACTTCAGCTGGAGGGCTTTTGCTCTGGTGGGTTCCTTTGGCTCAAAGCTGTTTACAAAAATATCCTGGCTTACCTTCTTGTGAAAAATTACCTTAAATTTAGAAACAAGGCCAAAAATCTTAAAAAGATGAGTGTTACAACCCTTCTTTGTCATTTGGAGCATTATTTGACAGGCCCATCCAAGGATTACTTAAAGGAATGCTCCTTGTTGGCTTCAATGTTTACTCTTGAGGATTGAAAAAAGATTTGGTGAAGATTTAGTAAAATTGCATATTGACCTGCTGATCTTTGACCAGTAAGAGACACATAATTTCTCTCTAGTAGAAACTAAAGTCCCACAGATTATGGCTTAAAGTTCAGAAGACATTTACAAGTTTGGTATCTAACCTAGCCAGTTCATTCTAACATTTCTTACTAAATTACCTATAAATCCCACTCTTTGCAAAATGCTCTTTGATGAACCCATCTTACTGAGCCCTCATTAATTACTGATTAGAATAAGGTCTTTGGTATATGCATATTTTATATTTGTATGAAAGCTATGCTTTAACTTTTTAAAAATTAGACTTTCATAGAATGTTATCTTCTTCAAATATTTGTGTAAAGATCACTTTCTCAGTAAGTCCTATACTTAGCATTCTATAATGAAAAAGAGTATAAAAAGGAATATATGTATATATGTATAACTAATCACTATGCTGTACACCAGATATGAACACAATGTAAATCAACTATACTTCAATAAAAAAAAAGAAAAAAAATGCTATACAGCTCATCTCCAGTGCCTCCTATCACCTTCCTTGTTATTTTCTTTCAAAGTGCTTCTCAGCATCTGACCTTTTATATAATTCATTGTTATGTTAATATTCTTTCTCCCTCCTGTTAGAATATAAGTTCTGTAAGAGCATAATTTTTCCTGTCTTTTGGCTCACTGATGTACAATTAGTTCTGCTATAACACAATGTATGTGTTCCTAAAAATCACTGCAAATGCAAAATTGCACAATACAAATCACAGGGTTTGTGGGGGAAAATGGGGTTAAGGGCACAAACTCAAAAACTTTGTCAGTGACATGTTTAAAGAATAACACAGATTTACACAGGTTAATTGGACAAGACATATGTAAACACTATGCTAAATATGGTGTTTTACCTTGAAGAACACTGAAGTTTGTTTGTGGACGTGGCCTTTAGAAGGTTTACAGTTGGTGATTATAATAAAGTAGTGGAAGGAGGTTCATTTACATCAAATGGCAAGTTATCACACCAGATGTAGATGAGCATGTCTTATAACACACGTGGGGAACTGCGGCAGCTGGTGGAAGTTTGAAGTGTGTGAAGTATGTGTATTAGTGTTGTGTGTGCATGTTTTTATGTTCCTATGAGATTTGTGCAGCAGGGTGTAGTTTACTGTATTCACCAAGTGTTTCTCCTTAAGGAAACTAAGCATAGACAAATGTAAAGTTGATGCTAGGATCAAATTTTTCCCTAATAGAACAATTGCATTCAAATATGTGCATATTTCCCAAACAAGCGTAACAGAACTGACTGTATCCCCAGATCCTAGAACACTAACTTGCACATGGTATGCACTCAATATACATATGTTCATAAATGACCCAGTAAGTGAACCAGTAAAATGTATTTCCTCGTATCACAGCTTACATTCCCCAGAAAAGGGTGAGCAGACAGAAACGACTCACAGAAAATTTGGTTTCCATTCAGCTAATACGAGTATTATGTGCATACACAATAAAATAAAAATGAATTGCAAGTATTTTACTTCAAGGAAAAATTAAATTATACGGGCTAGAGATATTTTAACCTAGTGATTAGTGCCTGGCTGAGAGATGTAGGTAATTGAAATGTCCAAGATATAGTACATTAGTTTGAAAAAGCATATTCAATGTTTTATCAAAATTTCACATTTTTAAAGCAACCACCAAAACAACTAGTCTTAAATGGACTACAAAAAGTAAAACATAGTTTTTCATGTGTGGTGATATTTACATATTTACATAATAAGCTTTTCTCAGTGTCCCCTACGGCTGCTTATTATTCCAGATAAAAATGAATTTTTTAAAATTTATCAAGAAGGGCATGGGCTTTGAAAGAATAAGAATGACTCTACCTAGTATAGCACATTAATTATTATTGTCCTGTACCTGAGTGACTGCAGCCCAAATAATTAATAGGTATTTAAAAAATGCATTATTGTGAAATAAAAGTGACTAAAACAATCACATATCTGAAAGCTGTTGTGGTCACAGGCTTATTGACTACCCTGATTAGATCTTGGTAGAGACAAAAGAATTTTTCATTTAAGAAATTTTTGTTCTCAAGGAGCATAAAGACATTAACAGGATTATTTCCTCAAGCATTTGTCATATACTACCTGTCAATAAATCACCATAAAAATTCTCAGTACCATCCACCTCAGCACAAAACACACAATTCAGATATTCATCTTTCATTTCTTTGAATTTTTTTCTGGATAGTAGAAGGAAATGCTTAAACAGTAATCCAATGTACAATTTGGCAATAACAAAATGCACACAGAGAATCCACATTCTTTGTTAATGCTAAATGGTTCAAATTTAACTGTTGGTTCAGAGTATAGTTTTTGGAGGTTACAACAACGCCTACCATCCATCTTCATTCCAACAGAAAACACACAATTACCATTCCCACAAGCCAGGCTAAATAAACATACAATCTCATCAAGAACAGAGAGCTTAGTAATAAGTGCAACCTAGCACCTCCTTTCATCACTATGCCAATTTTAAGACCATCCTAATTAGAAGTCCTGAAGCAGCCACAGAACACAATATACTAAAGTCTCACTTGGATGTATTTACCTTTTATAATCAATTGATAGAGGTGTTTGAATTTATGTAGTCAGAAGTGAAAGAGACAATGTCTTTTAGTAATCAAATTTATATTCTGTAATTACTTCTAATTTGTGAAATTACTTCTAATTTCTATCTGACTCCTTTTAAGTATTTTATTTTCTCAGTTTCAAATTTTTAGACTTGATCAGTCTAATTCTTTTTGTAGTAAATACACAGAGGTTTTGCTGCTGATACTGGCAGGAAGGCTTGTGGAAAGGTGGACAGAAATAAAATCATGTGTGTGTAAAGGAAAATGTTCTACTTACGCAGCATTTGCCTAGTAGATATCGGAAAGACTGTTGAGTTTCATCACAATTGGCTTAAAAAGCTGAAGCCAAAAAAGGACCATAAACTTTTGGTGATTCTAGGATACCAGATGAGAATTGGATCTAGTGCACTGAAGACATTATTCTGAACAATGAATAATGGAACATGTTTTCATCCAACTGAGTATAGACCTACATGCTTACCTCATACTACCAAGAGTACTAGTTTTTCATTCTTAATCAGCACTACCACCACGAACATCACCTTCTTTTTGGCAATTAAAATTCCTCTATCTTTCCTCTTAGCAAACTACACAGTGAATTTCTTCACTGGCCAGTATTCCCTTGCCTGACAAATTAATAGCTCCATTGCAAAGTTGTTTTTAGTTCCAGTGGTCTTTATTTTATTTATTTTTGATGTATGCAAGCTATAAATTCTATGATAGATTAACTACCTTAAAAAATTTTTAATTTTACATTAAGAATTATTTTCCTGCATTTTTCAAGCATTTTATTTGCATCAAATAAAACTAATGAAAACCTAACATACTCTGCCCTACTGATAGCGTCTGAGACTGTGCTGATTTCTATTATTTTGTAAATTATTACATCATTTCTATGCACATTATAATTAATACCCTGTGGCTAGAGATAAGTTTATTCTTACTGATTGAAAAGACTGTAAAGTCGATGACACATTTAAACATTGGTTTTAGTTTTTTGAACAATATTCCTGACTGTTAATGTCAAGCCACTAAAGTTAGATTTTTTAAAAAGGGAGCACAAATAATAGAAGGCAAAGTAAAGAATGACTTGCTAAGAGGAGAATATTTTTTTCTTTTTAAAGTGGTAGCATTTTTAAATTCTCCATTTCTTTTTAATATGTAAAAGAAATTTAAAGAATGGCTATTAAAGTTTTTTGTGTTTGTTTTTGTGTTATTATATAGGAAACGTCAAAGAAAGATATGAGGTTATCTTTAAATATGAAGTTGTATTCTAAATATATTATACCATGTCATTTAACATTCTCTAAGATTAATTTTATGTGCTTATTTTTTATTGTCAAGGTAATACAAGTTCATTTAAAGAAATTTTGAAAAATGAAATATACAGATATAAACAGAAAGTTGGGCTTCTGCCTCAGATATAGAAAGCTTGAAAGAATGTCATTCCCTGAGCAAAAAATAGTAAATAAAATACAAAATCATAAATTTTCTTGAGGCTATCTAGGAGCTGAGGTTCACAGGAAAGCAGGTATCAATACTGAAGCCAAGGACAACAGACCCCCTCAAAGCCAGACTGGCTGTATGCACTAGCTCACCTGTGACTGGACCCTGAAGGAAAAGGGACTGAGGCCATATAAGCAGGTGAGAAGTCAGATCAAACTGGTAACAAATCACAAGTGGCCAAGTCGGGGCTATGCTGGAGTATAGCTCCCCTAGGAGCTCAGACAAAAGAGGAGTTTGCACCCTCCACAGCTTCTGCTTCTTCTGCATGGTCCTCTACGGGGTGCCACAGAGGAGGATGGTGAAGGATGAGAGATTAATTGGAGATGGCCTCCCATAATGGTGCAGACTTGGACTTTATAAATATTTGAAAATTAGAAACTTCACCAAAAATAGATATCTCTAGGGGAAATGATCCCATAAAAAGATGCTGAACACTACTATTATTGGGGAAAGGTAAATTAAACAACACTGAACTATCACTACATGGCTTTTAGTTAATTGTTATTTTTAGTAAAAACAAAACGATAATACCAATGGCTGACAAATATTAGAGCAACTGGACCTCACATACTTTGCTTGTGGGAATGCTAAATAATACACCCATTTAGGAAAACAGTTTGACAGTTCCTTATAAAGATAAAAATTCACTTCATATGACCAGAATTCCCACTTGTGAATGTTTATCCAAAACAAAAGAAAACTTATGTTTACAGAAAAACTTATGCATTAATGTTATCAAAAGATTTATTCAAAATTTACAGAACACTGGACAGAACCTAAATGATCTACCACCTGTGAATGTATAGACACACTGTGGTATGTCCATGTGATAGATTACCATTGAGAAAAAATAAAGAGATTGATCAACTGATTTAGACTGCAATACTGAGGAATATCAAATTTGTTATGGTAAGTGAAAGAAGAAATACTCAAAAAGTTCATACTTCATTTATATGACATATAATTTAGTTTATATGATATTCTGGAAAAGACAAGTCTATAGGAACATAAAAGAGATCAGTGGTTGCTAGTGGGAGGGAGTGTATAGGAAAGAAACTAAACAGGGACATGACAGGAGTTCGGGGGTAACAAAATATTCCACATTTCGATCATGGTGATGGTTATATAATTATATGTCTTTGTCAAAACTCACAGAACTCTAAATTAAAAAGGCTGGATTTTACCAAATGTAATAAATCTCAGTTTAAAAATAATTATCACTTATCAATTCATTACAGCTTGATAGCTAACATGAATTAAGGATTTATATACATGCATATGTCAACTAACAGCCACCAATTTATTTGCCCCTTGTGTTCAATATATTCTTCAAATTAATATGTAAGCATTAACTTATTTCATTTTCAAAGTAACCTTATAAGGAAGGTATGACTGTTGTCACCATTTTATAGTTGGGCAAACTTAGGCTCAAGATGTTGTATAAGTCACTCAGTTTCAGCAAGTCTGTCACTAGCAATGCAAGGGCTGGAACACAGACAATCTGGGGCCAAAAACCAATGCTATAATCTCATTACATAGTTATATGTTTATATGGAAGTAATGTATAGTTATATACTAGGAATATATAGTTTTCAATATATATGTAAAATTACATATTTTTATGCTATTGTCATATACCAAATAATTTTGAAAATGATGATACTCATGATATCATTATATAACAGGGAGAAAAGGGAGAAAAGCATACACAGAGGAAATTATATATATATATTTATATATAGATATACACAGTTGATCCTCACTACTTGTGGTAGTTATATCTATAAAGTCTCCACAAACACTGAATTAGCAAATACTGAATCATTGTCCCTAAGTGAAACGCAGGGTTAGGTGCCTGCGAACCTCTGGTCACAAAATTCCCATCAACTGATCAATGTATAATCTTGCTTTTTGTGTTTCTATTCTAAAGCGCTTTATTTCCTATAGTTTGTTGATTTGTTGGCATTGAACTCACAGTCTGCAGCACTATAATTCATGCCTGAACGAATCTTATGTAACACTCAAAATTTTCTCCATAAGGGACATCACAGCCTCTTAGAAACACTAAACAGCTCTCCAGCACTATCCTTAGGAGCCATTTTAAACATCAAAACCACCCATCAAAAGTACAAAAATGCAAAAAACATGACATCTAATATGCAGCACAAAGGAGGCTTGTTTACAGTATGAGAACCAAGACAAAAAGTCAGAAATTCACCTTGACCAATTGCAGTGGGAATTTTTGATTGAGGCCATTCAAACTCGTTCACTCCTCAGTATATACACATGTCAGGGGATGACTAAGAACTCATTTCAAGTATTGATTTAAGGTTATACATTTGTTTTAGCAAACAGGCCAACTGTCATATAAGGAATATGCTAATAAGTAATGAGGATCAACTCTGTGTGTGTGTGTATAATCTCTATATAAGTTTTTTTTTTATTTTTAGTACTATATTACAAGCATTTTCATCTCAAAATTTTTTGAAGTCATGCTTTGAAATTTCTGTATTTGGTATATAATACTAGCATATGATTAATCAATTAACCAGATATTTTTAAGAATCAAGATTTTTCATTTCTTTAGAATTACACATAATTTTTTCAATGACTAATTTCTCTTTTTTTCCCCTAATCTATCTTGCACTAGGAGTCATGTAGTCAAGCGTATTTTGCTGTTTTGCTTACTGTTAGATCCTCTTTCCTAGGGCCATTCCTAGAACATAGTAGGTGTTCAATTAATGTTTGAATGAATAAATAAATACACTTCAACATCTATGGGATGAGGAGATCTGGATTCTCTGACATAGTCTCAAGGGGAAAAGAAAAAAAAATCTTTCATACTTAATAAGAAATGTGTTAGTCTTAAGAGTGAAAAAAGAAGAGAATTCTATGGTTAAAATTAATCCTCATGTTTACTGTCAATCTCAGAGCATATCCATCCATATGAGAGCACAATAATAAAGAGTTTCTATTTTTAGGTATTTGAAAGGGGATTAAATTTTCTGTCTATAAATTATTATTTTTTCAGAAATGATTAAAAATGATGCCTGCCACTTTTGAAGTTATATATAGTTTAATGTCAATATGACAACATAATCTATTTACATATCCGACAAAGCCTTCTATCTGTATAGAAGGAATCTATAACTAATGTGATTATTCTATGCATTCTGTTATGTAAACACTATATAATCTAGTGCTGTGCATAGCAATGGTAAATATAATTACTTGAACTTTAGATAAAAATAAAGGGTCTGACCAAGTGAGCCAGAAAGAATCACTAAATGCATTTTGTTGAATGAGATAAATGTCCCTTATGACCAACCTAGCTTAAGTTCAACAACCCATTAGCAAGGGAAGTTCTCACATGGGTAGAATTTGCTTTTGCTGTTTCCTCTCAAAGGTTTAGTTACATGAATGCCAGTTTCCTAAGAAAGTAGGTCAATCTGGTCAAGAATATTTGAGTGAAATAGAAAAGCACAGTGGTGCCTATTGATTAAATGTATGGTCTCCGTTTTGCTTTAGGGAAAATACAAACCCTGAATGCTTCCTTAACAAATCGCTGAGTTCCGGCTCATATAACTCAGCCTCTAGAAACACAACTGAAAGTATTAATTATTAGAATCAACTAATCTACACTGACCGAACCATAATTCAACTTACAATTTGTATGAATATTTGAATCTGTTCCTCTACCGTCCATAAAGATGGCTATAAGAAAAATTGTTTTAGTCATTCAGTTGGATTTTCTGATATGCATAGAAAATGTTCAAAATAATTCATGCTTATGGCTGTCTACTAGATTTAGCACAAGAATATGTTTATTGACCTTGACACAAAATATATTCCATGAAATGGTAGGTGTGAAAGGAAATGAAAAATGAGTAAGAAGTGAAGAAATGAATATGATTTGTGAAAAAAAAATTCAGTAAGTTTATAAATAAAAATAGTAGAGAAAAAGTAATGGTGGAAAGTTGTTGCTGTTGTTTTAAAATTTTGTTTTAAGCTTTGGAGACATTAGAGTGTGTCTGTGTGCTTATGGGGATGGCCTATGTAAGAAAAAGGAAAGGATATATGGGAATTCATCCAAACCAAATGCAGAAGAAAAGCAGTCTCTGCTAACTCTATTTCATTTAAATAATGTAATAAAGTGCTATGAGGAATATTAATTTCAGTTAATAGTATGCTAAAGATAAAACCAAAGAAAAGGAATCTAAATCATTTTTAGTTTGAGGAAACATTACCATGTGGTGACATCAATACTAAATTAAGAAAAGGAATATATATAATTTTTATTTTAGCATTTAATATTATATTTTATAGTTTCAAAAAGAAAGACAAAATAATTGAATAACTCCTAAATGTTGAATTGTCTTATTTATTTAATAAACAATTATTATTTATTAAATACATGTGTTAAATTATTTATCAATTAATTTTTCATATTTTATTTCTTTTATTCCTCTAGATAAAAATTAGAGGATTCTCATTTTTAAATAAAGGGCTCTGACAATATAATGTTGAAGCTTTAACAGGATGAAAATTCAGGTCAAAAGCAGGATCCTTGGTAGATTGTTGTAGACACAGAAAGTAGAAAACTATTTAAATATAGGCACAGGTCACAAATCCTCCCTGAAATATCTTCTGCCACTGATAGGATAAACCTAATAAACTAAATATTATGTCACTATTCACAGCAATATTAGCAGGGGTGATGAGAGCATGCATCAGCAAAGGACCTCCTGAAAAGAAATTTGGTCTTAAACACAGGTGTTTTAGAAGGTTTTAACTGAAATGATGAAACTGAGAAATTTCACATCTTGAATCTGGTCTAGGGTCGTGCTGGGAAAAGATTATCCATGAATATTTTCACATTTCTGCACACAGTCTAGGCTTGATGAGCCAAGGGCTAAGATAAAAGATGACTGAATAGCAACTATGCCTTGGAAGTTAGTGGTAGTGAATTACTCCGGGGAGATTCAGAGACTTATCTTCCCAGAGCCATTTGCTTCCATTCCAGGACTGTGAAGCTAGAGAGCTTCCCCTCCCCTCTTCCTCCCTTGCTCAAACATCTGTTTATATTCCACAGCAAACTTTCTCTGTCTCTGTCTCCTTCCCTTCATCTCCCTCCACACTTCAAACAGAAGGGGCAGCTCCGCCACCCAACCCAATGTCATCTCCCAGTCTCATAATTTCAGCCTTGGTTCTATGTTGCACCCCACTGCACACGCAGGGTACTATTAACTCCAACATCCATGAAGATTGGGCCTCCGGGAACAAACTGATGCTAAGATGCTCGGTCAGTAATAAGTTATCTGTTCTCTGATCCAGAGACCTGATGTTTCCTGTCAGAATATGAATTGCAATAAACAGTAATTTCTTGGCAAAGGGCATCAGAGAGAAAGGCTCAAAGTTATGGGACTCAATTTTTGCTCAATGAAGATCTTGCTTTTGAATGAAAACACCATTACACAAAGATGCAAGCGAACATCTTAACTTATTTTTTTCTTTTTTTTTGACTGAGATTTCTCATTCCCTGTAAAATTATATTCAAGATACATCTATCCACTCTTGAGCTGAGCCTCCACCCAATACTCACTGGTTTAAGTGCTATTTGTACCCTGTCAAGTCATTTCTAGAGCTAGAAAGCATGTGAACGTACATGTCTCATATGATTTTGGTCTGCATTTAGGAAAAAGTAACTGCCTGGGTGCTTGGATTTCTGGATATTATGTTTTATTCCCTATTCAGAGTATTCTTTCTCTAAATGTTTCTACCTCTGTGTTGCTAGAGATGGAAATACTTATGGACTCCTATGTCATTTTTCTATTCTCCTCTTGCTAATTTAATTTATTATTACTATCCCCAAACCTGTCACATTCTTGACAACAGCATTTGGCAAAGCTTTCTTTAAAATAGTTTTAATGTATCATCAGATGAGGTGAGTATTTTAGGTAGTGAGCATCAAAAAAATATATATATATAATACATGGTGTGAGATATGATGTTAAAACTTACGACATTTAAAAATACACGTAATATTAGGTTCACACTAAATTATAACAATACATGTTTTCAAAATTAAAACAATGAATTGAAATATTTTAGTCATCACAAATAGGTGAAATTCTTTTTACAGATTTAATCTTCATTTTAAATATTTATACTTATAAATACAAATTACCATTTAGTTTTTCATTTGATAAAATTGATTGCAACATTTTAGAGCTTATTAGCACAGACCTCATACATCACAGTTTCCTTAAATATCAGTGGCATGAATAAAGCTGACAGATACTCTTCTTAATATTCACAAATGCTGTTAATAGCTGTGTCAGCAAAGCTGCTTTGCAAGCCTAACAGGGCCTGTTTCTGGATGTGATACTGTCTTGATGTCTTTATGGCACTTTCATGAGTTGTATTACCAATCTCTGGCCCACATGAGTGGACACTTTTTATGCTGTTTGGGTTTGGCCAGATCACCCTGCATTTTTCACATGTGTTCACACTTGGGACAAAGATGCCTGAAACTTTGGAATGAGTATAAATAGTGACTTTGAAAGTCTAACCCCTGGACCCAACAGTACACAGAAAATAGAAGTAAATTATTTAATTTTATTTGTGAAACACAAGATGAAGGCAAAGAAATGAAGCAAAGGTAATATTGATATTAGTCTATCAGCATGGAGGGGCGCATTCTAAAATTTGGATTCCCATGGTTGTAAACATTCATCCCACCCATGGAGAAGATGGTTCCTTTCTAACCCCAAATATCACACCTTCTGCACTTTGGTATCCATACACCACAGTATCCAAATGAGAAAAGGTAAGATGGTAAGAACAGCAGCAACCGCATTGCAGAGTGTGAGAAGCAGCTGCCTACTCTGCGCAATTTTAGAGACCCAGGCTCCGGTCGTTCTGGTGAAGCTCCTGCCATTCATGAGCTCTGCTGCTTAGCTGCATTTGCCACTTAAAAAACAAACAAACAAACAAACAAAAAAACTATTTTAAGAATATTTACACATATTAACTCATTTTAGCCTCTTTTTTTTTTTTTTTCCTGCAAGTTTTGTAGGGCAGATTATTTGTCTTATGTGAATGAAGGTCAGTGAGAATACTGCAGAATCATTAATGACGGAGCTGGAGGCATCACTATGTCTGATCTAGTGGTCTTTAAATTACTTACACAGGAGAAGCAGTAAAAGACAGGAGCTATGAACACCTACAGTCCTACGCTGAAGCCCACTGCCTGCGTAAGAAATTATGCAGGTCTGTTCCAGGGCATCGGTTTTCCCTTTTATGCATGCTGTATGTCTTCATGGTGATGCTTCTTACTCTAGTGTTTTTCACTTCCTCTTTATCAATCCTCCTTTCAGATACCCCATTCACATTTACATTCAAATTTCTAAAAATGGAGAAACTCTGGGTGCAGCATATAGCAAAAAAAAAAAAGTTACTGTGCTTTGGTATAAAGAATAAGAAACAAAGACAAGGACATAGGATGAATATGGATACATGTACGTGGGCTATTCTGCAAGTAAGCAGGGTTCTACTGTGTACTGTGGTTAAAGGTTGAGTTCAGGCAAGGGGGGCTGATCAGAGTGATCATATCAGTATATATTAAAAGGGCTTACCTGAGAGGATAAGGCAACTTATTTAACTATTAAATGAAAACTCCAGATCAAAATTTTAGTTTGTCTCCTCTTTCCTTTAATGTCTCACTTAGGAATATGCCAAGTACTGATGTTGGCAATTTAAAGATTCTTAAATAAGTGTGCTTGAGTTGACTTTATGATTTATTCCTTTTCTTCTCTATTGGGACTGACTGTTGTATCTGCAATGTCAGTTGAAGGCAATATTTTTCATTCTTCATCCTTCTCAACTAATACTTTTGCTTTGGGTGGTAGATGTGGTCCAGTTTGCTATATTGCTTTTTCAGGTAATAATATTCTTCAGTTATGTTAACCTGTAAGTTCATTTTCCCCAGAAATGTACCTCTTAGGATGGTATTTTTTATTGGAAGAGGGCTCAAAGTCCTGTTTTCTGAATTCAAGTAGAGTGAGGAGTAACCCTGCCCCACAGAGACACTAGACAGCTCTCCTATTCACTGTCTCCTCAGTCAGGATCTCAACCTTAAAAACCTAGGGCAGAGTAGCTTCATAAATATTGCACCCTAGCTGACAATTAACCAGCCCCGCTGGTGCTGGAGGTTGAAGGAAGAGGAACAAATATTGGAGGGCAACCACTACTCTTGCGTGAGGACATTGAGCTATGCTGATTTTTGCCAATGGACTCCAGTACAAGAGGAGGCCAGGGCTGTTGCCATCATATTTCAACCTGAAAATGCAAAAGGTGATGATCTCAAGGCACTGTGGAGTAAAAGCAAATGTCACTTTGAAAACAGAATTGTTTTGATCTATCCAGCTGTCCCTCCCAGGAGTTTAAGGCAGCCGTCAGTCAGCTTAGGGTTTTCCAGTGTTAGTATTTTCTTCAGAGAGCTAAATTCTAAGGGTAATATCTTAAACCTTGACATCTCCCCCGGGTATATGATTTCTTCAAAGACATGCCCCAAGCCATGCCAGTGGGGAGAGATATGTGATAAGTCTCAGAATCTAAAATCAATTGAATCTTCCCAAGGAAAAAAAAATTTATAACCAAAGATTACTCACAGAATTCCTAAACTATAAACTTTGTGAAAAGAAACCAAAGACATGGTGCCTTAAACCTGCCATTTCAGGATGAGGAAGCTAAGAGTTTAGAAAAGTCACAAAGTGATTTCTTAGCAGAATTAGAACTATGACCTAACTCCTGACTTTTAGTCAAGTATAATTTTTTCCCCAAACCTGCTCTAAAATTTAATCTCCTCATGAAATCAACTCTGTGACAGATATTTCTGAAGTGAAGAAGTTGTTTATGATAAAAGAAAGTTCCTGTAAAAAGAATGTAATCGTTTTGCCCTCTTCTAAGAAGACAACATACAATCTCACACTTCCCTAAAAGCAAGGTATAATTTGATGGTATAAATAGATATGCAGAGGCTAATACTAAATAATCTAGTGCCAACCTTCAGTAAGGGAGCACTTCACAGGAAAAAAAATATGCATTCAATTTTTACTGTTTGTATGATTTTTCCTTCTTCGTTCTGTCAAAAGTACCTGTCATTATAAGAAAAGACAGATAATCAGATACATTTTGAAGGTTGTCTTCTAGGTTTGTAGGGAAAAAATGGTACATTCAAAGGAGTAATATTTTTTTAATGTGATGAGTGTAACTAAGGGACTACTTGCAGTGATGAGGTCAAGGTTAAAGGAACTAAAGTAAAGATGATGAAGCATGCAGATCCAGCAGATTCAACAGCAGAAAGTCATTACCTCTCCTTGGCCTGGCATGACACAAGGAGGGAGATGAGGCCAGAACCTGACAAGAAGCAAGAGCTGGGGTCACAGCAGAGGCTGCTCACCAGGATCTGAGGTTATAGGCAGAGGGACAGAGCTACCTCCGAGGCCAACCAGGAAGTAAAGGGAAGAATACATACTCCGACCACCCTCTCCTCACAAACACCAATTTCCTGCCAGTACCTCCAAATGGCTAAACCCAACCAGAATCTAGAGGGAAAAGGAGGTAGAGGGAAGCAGTCTGTAAAAACTGTCCTTCCTGGGCACAGAGCAGAGCAGAAATGGGAGGAGAAAAGACCTAGATGATCAAATAGAAAATAATCACTAGTGTCACTATTACTGATGTTGTGCTTCCAAGCAGTGAATACAATTCTAACTGTTATGTCCTAACCAACACAGTGGGACAAGCACCATTCAGAAGGTATGATCAAATCGCTCAGAGGGCAAAGGAAGCAGTATTAACTCTGCCAATTTGAGTTGGAGAATGTTTCAGACAGTAATCATTAATAACAGGATATGAAAAAGAGAAAAATAACTTTAGTGGAGAGACAATCAAGGCATTATTAATGTGTAGCTTAGTTTACCTTGAACATACAATTAGTGGAGTAAAGGGGTGTTTAGAAAGTGGGGGAATTGAAGGTTATGTGGCCAAAAGGGCATGTTGAGGTTAGATTTCTTACAGTTTCAGATTAATTCTGTTACTACTAAGGGGAATACATAAGAGGATAGAGAAAGCAGACATTAAGAGATATTGTGATAATCTGAGATGTAGTGAGCATGACCTCCTGTAAATAGAACACTCTGATGTCTTGAAGAAATACTATGTAGAATTAAATGTATTTCATTTATTGTTGGATTTGTCCAGATGTAGTGTAGTCTCTCTCACATGGTAGGCACTTAATAAATTCTGATTGTAACAGGAATAAATTCAGACTTTTGTGAAGCATGTATATAATTTGGAATCAATTAGACTATGTCTAAGAAAAAGAATAAAAATTAAGGACAAAAATTAGATACATGGTTTTAGAAGGAGCTGTGTAATTAAGCGGCCCTGCAGCTTAAGCCTCATTAACTACACAGTAAATCTGCCCCTTCTCTGGACTGGATAGGCGGATGCTGTCATATGTATACACAATTACAACAAAAGTAAATTTTATAATGGAGAAAAATACTGTGTAAGTAAAAGAATCATCTGTTACTTTTTCTCATCGTTGGAATAGGGGATGGAATGAGAATTGTTTGTTGAAAATTTAAAGCCAGTGGTAGGCTGTTCAGTAGTTAATTGATTCCAAAAATATTTATGAGTGTATATAATGCAGCAGGAATTAGGTTAGAAAATACAGAGGGAAAATACATTGTCAATGCCTTCTAGACAGCACATTATAATGGGAGAAACAAGGGATTCTAAGTTACATGCTGTGGTCAATACATGACAGTGGTGCTGTGAGGACACAGAAAAGAATGTCTCCATAGCCCTGGTTCTCTAAGGTTGGAATTAGGATGAGAGATCCAATGGGAGATGTAAGCCAGAGGTCCATTGTCAGGGAACTGATGTGATCACATTTCACTTTGGACATGTCTTTGTTAGCTACACAAGGGAGGATGGATTAGTAATAGTATCAGCAGGGAAGCTACTGAAGAAAAAGGGTTGTGGGTGAGATGGGAAAGAAAGTAATAATAGAACTACAATGTAGACAATGTGTGCGAAGAAGAGAAAATTTTAGCAGACAGAATCAGCAGAACTTGATTCTAGACAGCTGGACAGTTACATGAATGAAAAAGAGAAAAGGCAGAACATACAGTTTTTGGATTAAATGGGTATTTTCTGATGCCTTTAACCAAAGTACAGAATATAAAAAGAAGATCAGATTGTGGAGAAATGTTAATGAGTTTGGGTTGGGATATATATGCTGCAACTGACCTTCCTGTGAGACATGAAGGTGAAGTTCACCAGCAGTGGAACGTACAAACCTGGAGCCCACGGCAGCATCTGGGTTCACGACAGAGATCTGGGTAACAGATATACACATGCAGTTGTAGCTACAAGCATGAGGGAGAGCACGAGTAAAGGTTGGATTACTCTCAACTATAAGTAATAATTTAAAAAAAAACCCTGAATAACAGTTGTTTAAATATGATAATATTTACTTATTTTTCACAATAAATTTGAGAGCCATCTATTCCTGGTTTTATACAGCAGTACTAATCCACAAAATCCTCAGTAATGCAGTGTTTCAATGTATCTGGCTCTGTAACAAAATTACTCCAAAATTTAGTGGCATAAAGCAAACACTATACTCAGGTTGTGGGGGTGAGGAATTTGGATGAGTCACAGGGAAGATGATGTGTGTTTTTTGCCCTAGTGTTGAAAGTATCAGCCGGAAGATTCAGAGGCTGGGGGATGGATTCATCTGAAACCTTGTTTAGTCATAAATCTGGTGTTTGTGCCTCTCCATGCTGCCTGTTCACACATGCTTTCTCACAGCATGGGGACTGAGTCCTAAGGATAAGTGTCCCAGGAGGGAAGGAGGCCAGGTAAGTGTTGTATTTCTTTTGATGCTCTAGCCTCAAAAGTCTTGCTGTGCCACTTCTAACACATTCTGTTCTTTGAGGTCATCACAGTCTCATCCGGGTTCTCTTGGAAAGGAAATCACTCTGCCTTTTTATGAGTAGTGGCAGCAGAAACAGGCAACAGCTTCTAGAACTGTACTTGAGATGTGAAATATAGCTGTGCTCCTTTTTGGAAAAAAAGCAATCGACTACAGCCTGGATTCCTCCAATGTGTTCATTTGCCATCTCTATAGTGTGATCCTTATCCTCATGGTGCAATGTTACCTCTCTAGTGCAAGTATCAGGATACAGGAAGGATGTGTCTAGGGCTCTCTGGTGGAGATTACTGAAAAGTGACACAGAAAAGAACCATTAATACCCCACTGGCCAGAAGGTAGTCACTTCTTCACATCTAGCTGTAAGAAAAGTGGGAAAATGTATTATTCTGGGTGGCCCATTTCTCCCAGCTAAAAATTAAAACACATGGGGAAAGAATCAATTAGCAATCTCTACTTTGAGAGAGTAAAATTAATAACTATATGAAATATGCCTTGTTTCTACATGAAATTTCAGAGTTGCTACATTTCCATAGATAGTTACATTGAAAGATAACTCTAGCTGCTATTTTGGTAAGAAATCAATTCCTTACAGACACATAGCTTTGACTGTAATGTGTAGACTCATGAAAATTATGATATTCATCATTTTAAAGCAAATTTTTCTTCAGCAGCATCAATTTTACTGTCTGCTAACTTGGCTTCCCCTGCTTTAGAACCCTAATTATTTGGTTTGTTTGACATTGAGTCAGATCAGTATTAAAGTAAGGATTGTTGACAGCTGCATAGGTCAATTCTGAAAGATCAATTTGAAATGAATGGATTGAAGACAGAAGTTTACTGTCAAATATTTTTTGCTCAGGCTGAGCAATGCCATCATTGATTCTGATCAGGGCTAAAAGCACGGTGCTCTTTTCCCAAATAAAGCACTTAAAGTGCGGTTTTCTGAACATTGGAAAAAGGTGTAATAATGGAATAATAAAACAGACTCCCACCACCACAGCCCTGAAAATGACAGACAGAATAATAGCAAGAGACAGTACTAGCTCTGTTTTCACCTATACACCATCATTCAGGTGGATCCCTCAGAACTCTATTTCCTTAAGGAAACACGTTAGTAAGCAATGCAACAAAATGGATTTGATACTGCGTAATTTCTCAGAACCTATAATATTTCAATGAATATAATAAAGCTCCAAGAAGAGATGCAATGTCTTCTAAGCCTATTTGTTCACAGAACTTCTTTCTCACCAAAGCACCTTGAACGGAGCGGAGCTATACTACCCTCTGCCCTGGGAGAGAAACCTTCTCCCTATCTTTGCCTTTCCCTGTTTTAGTTATAAGTATAATCCAATCACATACAGTTTTGCTTATACTCAGACCAGAATCACTCAACCATATATGAAGGTATTAAATAGCAGGTGCTAGCTAGGGTGGGGAGTAGACACATTTAACTGACACGGATATTTTCAGCCTATGTCAAGGAACTCAAGAAGTGGCAAGGGAGACACATGGGCACAGATAATTATATATAATGAAGAGAGTATCGTAACAGAGGACAGTTCAGGGAGCCAGGAGGTCACAGAGGAATGACACCTTGCCCAAAACAGGACAGTGGAGTGGGATGGAGAAAAGACATTGAAGGCTGTCTGGAGGAGATTATGCTTGATTTGAGTTTTAGACGATCAGCATGAATTTACTGATGAAGAAGACAAGGTGAGTATTTTAGACAAAATCGGGAACAAGAATCTTGGAGTTGTATAACTTCACAGGAAGCAAAGGATGAGAGCAAATAGAAACCAATGCTGCAATGATGTTACAGAGGAGCTCGTGTATAATTTGAAGGAGGCAGGGCTTCACCCTGTTCTGTGTCACTGAAGGAACTCAATAGTGATGAGGTTTGGCAGTGGAATTCAATTTTCACTTTTAAAGATCATTGAAGTCATAATGTAGAACATAAATGTACTTCTGTGTATTTATAGCTAGTTGACAAGCAAAGGCATTTGCCAAAGGATCTTAGCTCATAGAAACATTGAGATGTCTAGAGAAACAAGCTTCAGATTAAATTGATTGGAGAAATACTCAGAACTTCACCATAGACTAGGCTAGTAACAGAACCTCCCTTCATGACATCAATCAACCTGACTCTGCAAAAGAATGTCCTGACTCTGAAACCTGTGCCGCCTCTTCTGCCACCAACCCTTACAGCATAACAGACACCTCTCCACTCACTTCATAACTAGACTCTGGTCCATATGCGTTGCAGTGGTGGAATCCAGATCACAAGTCTACGGACTGACGGCATGGGAGACCAGGAAACAGTGGCTTCAGGATTCTACTGCTTGAAGAAGGAACTTATACAGTGAGATCCTATCAAAATGTAAAAGTTGAAAATTGTTCAAAAGATGGAGGCAGGCAAGAATGAAAACTATTTACTGAAAATGGGAGACACTACAAGAAATATTGAAAAGCAATCATCCAGGCAAGAAAAGAGCGCCACGGGAATCAGCATGATTCAGATGGTGCGGAAGGGAAAAGTGAATACAGAGTTGGGATATAAAATAGCTAGGAGGTTATGACTGATACAGGCCAGAGTATGTGTCTGACTTCTGATTTTTAAAATGCCAAGTGATAGGAGGCCTTTCAATAAAATACGGGATGCAGAAGAATGCAGCCTGTTTGAGGGATACTGAGGCATAAAGAGGATAAACACAGTGGAATTTTTAGAATACCAGTCTTATTTTGAACATAATGAGTCTGGGTTAGCCATGAACATCCATTCAACAAGCCCAGAAAAAAACTGATACACAAATGTGATACTCTAGAGCATTCAGGGATAAGAGAAAAGCATAAACATATGAGTAGAAGGTAAAACTAAGAATGAATGGGAAAGTCCAGTGAATGTGAACCAGCATGCAAAAATCAAAACTATTGTAAGTAATAAAGTTTCAGATGCTGAATTTTCTTTTTCTTTCTTCTTTTTTTTTTTTTTTTTGGATATTTACATGGTGAGCTTCACCACCAGCTCAGATGGGCATGTAGATTCACAGACTTCAGGGCAGTGTATTAGTTTCTTGTTGCTGAGGGAATGAATCACCACAATCTTAGTGGCTTAAAAGAATACAAATTTATTTTCCTTCAGTTCTGGAAGTAAGTGGTTCAAAATAGGTCTCACGAGACTAAAAGCAAGGCGTTGGCAGTACTGTGTTCCTTCCTGAGGCTCTAGGGCAGAATTGATTCCTTGACTTTTCTGGCTTTGAGAGGCTGCGGTATTTCTTGATAATTACTCCTTCCTGCATTTTCAAAACTAGCAAAGTAGAATCTTCAAATCTCTTGACTCTAACTCTTCTGCCTCCCTCTTCCACTTACAAAGACCAGTGTAATGACAGTTGGCCCTTGAACCACTCAGGAGTTAATCCCTTGTCATTTATAGTAGGCCCTCCATATCCACGGTTCCTCCACATCTGTGGATTCAACCTACCACACACCATGTGGTATCACAGTGTTTTCTATGGAAAAATATCCCAGTATAAGTGGACTGGTGTGGTTCAAACCCACATTGTTCAAGGGCCCACTGTACATTCTGTCCACCTGGCTAATCCAAGACACTGTCCTTGTTTTAAGGCCTGCTGATCAGCATTTTTAATTCAGTCTGCAATCTTAATTCCCCTTTGCTGTATCCATGTAACCTTCACAGTTTCACAGGAATTAGGACCTGGACATCTTTGGGGGAGTGGCAGCAGTGTTACACCTAACACAGGTGGCAATGGGTTTTAATCTTCGAGTAACGTCCTACTTTTTGTTTCGTTCTCCTAGTCCTTCCGTCTCTTCTGTAACCACACACCAGCACTGCGTCTCCCTGAACCACCTAGAGGGATTTCTGTATTCCTGACTGGCTGCCGACTGAAATAGGAGATTGAGATCTGGATTTATTTGACCAGTGTAAGAACTTTCCAGGTAGAGGAAACAGTTGGGACAAAGTCCCTGAGGCTTGAGAGAATGAGGTGTGTTCACAGACACACGTGAAGGCCAGTGTGGTGGGAGCACAAAGAGGGGAAAGAACAGATAGAGAAGAATGGGGTGCAGATGAAAAAGCCCAGCGAAGGGCGAGGCTTTCTTCTGAATGAGGAAGCCATGGAGGGCTTTGAGCCTGAGTGTCTTCGTTTGGCTTAGAATTTGAAAAGGATAACTCAGATTACGTGGAGAGTAAACGGCAGTTGTACGTTGTAAACTTCAGGGTTCCTCCATGCACGTTTTAATAATACAGTTGCAGTATTGTGCAGTATATGGAACTGCACTCACGCTGACCTCAGCTGCTTTTTCAATCCCTGTTAGTGTCAAAATCTGTTAAATATTTTATATGATTTGATTTTTCAAGTGTTACCCTATTCATTGAACTTCATTCAAATTGAAGGCACAATATGCCTCATGACTGTCATGTTCATTTTCCTTACATGTACAGCCACATTACGTGTTAAAAGACACTCTCAAGTTATCATTTCTGTCTTAGAGTTTTTTCACTCTCTAAAAATTAAGCAAAAAGAGAAAAACAACACACAAAACAAACATAAGTAAACCCCTAAAGAGAGGATGTGATTAGCATCTAAGCTTTTTAAGCATTGAAACTTCTTTCTTATAGAATTAGAGTGATTGATTCAGCTCAAACATAGAAAAGTTTCCTATATTGTAAAAAGTATTTTTGCTAACACGTCTTATCTGAGACAAAGTTCTTATCACAGCATTTTAGAATGGCAATTTTTTTCTTCCAGAAACATTGCTTATGTGGTTATGGTTATAATTAATGGTACAATTCCATTAAGTTTCTGAAAAAAAAAGTTTAAAAATTCAGATTTATTTTAAAATAGGAAAAGAAATGAATAGTCACATGAAAATAAATTTATTAGATACTTAGATTTTACCTCTTTTAATCATCTCAGTTATTCCATTTTATCTAAAGCACTGTATAGAAATTCAATTAAATAACATTCTATAATTTTTGTCTTCCCTATAAGGCTGTCACAAAAATTCATTAATTTCACACCATATTTTGAAAGGTGAAAATTAAAGTTAAATAGGGATTATGTCATTTTCAATATGATGATACTGATGCAACCATTAATAGATAACAAAGTATTTGAAAGGTTTTAAGTGCATTGCAAATATCGTTGGTATTAATTTTATAACAGTGTTTAACATATATTTGCTATTCTACATCGAGAATGAGTTCCAAAGTTACTTATGGATTCCCACAAAAGACACAAAGTCAGGGAAAAGTAAATACAGTAGATCCCCTCTTTTCCAGACATGTGGACTGTTAGAAATACTTCTCCCAAAACAAAAATAAACTTGCCTCTAGAAATCATTTTGCTGATACACTATGTCCTGCCAGTTTATGTCCTTATCTTACAAATTCAATGTCAATTCAGTTACTGGACTTGAACTACAATAATGATTTGAACTGCATTAATACACACCTTAAATGAAGGTTTCTAAATGCTTATATTTAAAAATGAAACAATCTATATCAATCTTATATGTTATGCAAAGAATACTTTATGAAGATAATATGATGGAGTAAATTTTAAAATTCTTCACCAAAAGCTGTATCACATGAAGCGTATCATTTTCCTTATTTGCAAAGTGGGAAAAATATTAGCACTCATCCTTTAAAGTTATTCTTTATGTTTGCTTCCTATTGTTGTCTTAAAATTAATTAAATGAGAATGTTCTTTCATTGCCCCAGGGTAAATTAACTGTCTCAGGAATGTCCCACAGTTTAATAATGTATTTTTTGATAGAAATAATTTTTAAGATGAAAAATATAGCCTTCATTTGATAACTAATTGCATTTTTGAACGTCTTACTCAATCCATTAATCTTCACACTTTTTCCTGCCCTTCTATATTAAGTAATAAAGTAATTTGACATCTCTGTGGCTTGATTATTTTAGGCTGATTTCTATGATATTTACAACTTATTTTAAAATACTCTATTATATACAGTGTGGTATTTTGTGGGTGTTATCTTGGTTAAAATATAACCCTGTACAGCTAGAATGGTAATGAAGAAGGCACGGTCTATACATAGCTATTTAGCATTATTTCATCAGAACTGCACGTCAGAGATGGCTTTTAGAAAGGTTTTTAATCTGAATCGGATCAACAAACTGCATTTATAAAATAAATATTGCAAATGGTCAGAAACGGATTTTTATTGGTAAAAATAATGTTCCATCAAACAGCTTGATAAATATTTCAAATAAGCTCTCCGATAAATTTAAGTGTATTTCAGATGTGTGAAATGGCTAAAATATTTCGAATCACTTCCCACACATGGAGAGCAGTATATAGAAACCCAGTGAGGCAGAACAGGCACATGGGGATGGCACTAAAGGCTGGATTCTTAAAATGTATTGTATCCAACCATCGGCTTAGGTGGATTTGTGATGTCAACCCTAGTGATTATAAAATCCTGCCTGGCTCTGGAAAGCTGAGGGTCTACCTCACAGAACCCTTTTAAGATGTGGTCAGGACACCTGGACACCTCAAAAGACAGAACTGTCTATTTTATTTTTTTATTCAACGACAGAATGAACAGTTTGAACTGTTTTGTGTTCGCTTGCTAATAAACACGTGATTAATAAATGTTAGCAAGGTTGGCAGAGAATTTACTTTGGGACTTGCTTTTGTTATAACTTGTTGAACAGTTGGTGGGAGAACAGCTCATTTCCACCCACCTCAAACATTTTTGAAGGCTAAGTGCATTACTCTGCCAGCCTGGAAACCCAAGTAAATCCTACAACTTTCAACTGTTTCTCCTTCACATGAAGCAACATGAAAACCAACATGCAAGGATGTGTAGCAAGGAGAAAGACTGACTGGGTTAGAGAATATGTCTTTGACAGTGTCAGAGGGCATGGGTTTTAAAAGGAATTTCTACAACGATTGGCTTGAATATGAGATTATCAAATTCCCCTGGAGACCCATTTCCAAAGGAGTTTGGAATTTCAAACCCTGCCGGCATCTCACTTCTCTTATCAAATAATTCAAAGTTGCCTCAATTTCTGGGTTCCTCAGAGATCATAATTCAGGAAGAATCCTCACACAAGCTACCCAAGAGCTCTGTCCCATGAGGAGATCAAATACATAGTGTCAGTACCAGATGCACTCGGGGGCTCACCTTCTGGTCTAAGGGAGGCTTTGCTTGCTCCTTCCACGCAAAGCAAGCAGTCTGCTTCTTTCCAGAAGCCTCAGAGAGTGAGGAGATTTGCTTGACACTCTCACTGAAGTGCAGGAACAATGATTCCAGCCCCCTGCTTTTTATGGTCCATCAGGTTCTGTTCCCTGTGTTGTGGGGTGTGTAACATCCCTCTTCTCACCTCCCCCAGAGCTTAAGTTCCAATTACTCCTGCTTTTTAGGGGAAGTCTCAGCACCTAACGGGCTTTGTTCATTTCCCTTCCTCTCATACACACCCTGCAGCGTGCCTCCCATCCTTTTCTGCTTTTTTTCACAGTGTTGTTCAGAATCCCTTTTGACTCTGTCATCTTCATGGTTCTATACCAAATCAGGGGATGTTAAAAATCATTGCATTTATTCCCAAATCTCACTCTTTAGAAATGCATCATTTGCTGGAACTTCTTCTGTTAGATTTATAAGACAGAATTTTATAAAATGCATTGATTGATGTTATCAATAAGGATTTTAGGATTTGAATTTAACTAGGAAATAAAGAGTTAACAATAATCTATTCATTTGTGGTAAAATGTGTTGGGTTATGTAGTCAGTAGATCTGTTTAGATTTTACTCCCCAGTGTCTTAAAACACATACATTAAAAAAATGCATGTTGTATTTTTCTAAACCTTTTTAGAAAAGAACAAAACTCAAACACTTAACTATAAGCTGAGAGTTTAAATATAAAGCTATTGTAATTAACAGAGTGTATAATTATTGTAAAAATAGAAAAGCAGACCAACGGACTTAATAAAATTAAGAAATAGGTCCATCCTGATTGGTCATTGTCATTTATGACACAGGTAAACAATGTAGTCAGGAGAGGTGGATAATATTTTATGTTAATCATGCTAGATCAGCTGGATACTTACAAAAATCAATTTCAGGTGGATTGTTGATCTAAATGTAAAGAGCAAAATAATAACCTATAAGATGTTTCTATAGTTGTGGTGGCAAATATTTCTTAGTCAGTAGACAAAAATTGTTAGACTCAAAAAACAATAAATTGGACTACCTAAACTTAAAGTCTTTGTAAATAAAATATCCAGCTACACAATGGGAATATATATATATTTCAATTTTTTTTAAAAAAAGGAGAAAAATTTTAAAAATGAGCAAAAGAAGTGAACAGGTACTTCACAAGAGAAATATATCCATATGGCAAATATATAAATATAAAAATAGTGTTTAACTTTTTTAGTCTTTAGGGCAATACAAATTAAAAGCATTATAAGGTACTGCTAGAAATCCGTGAGGATGGTTGATATGGGGCAAAGAGAACTATCATGAACAACTGGTGAGTGTAAACTGGTATTAAAAAAAAAAAAAAACTCCATTGACAAACATAATTTTAGAGAGAGCATACCCCAGCCCAATCAACATACATAGAAAAAAAGTAAATAAGGACAATGAACATACCATCTTTCAAGGATTCAGCAGACTAAATAATTTGGATCAACCTTCTTACTGAGGACCAATAAGAAAGTTTCACAATATATTGTTTTTGTCTGTTTGAAGTTACTGAAAGCATCAAGACGGTGAAGAATTACTCATCTCATATCTAGGAGCACATAGAATACCAGTGAATTGAATCTAATGATAACTTTCAAATTTTGAAGCATCTCTCATTCCACAAAAGGCAACTAGGAGGCTGAGAAACTGAGAAGAACATTTCAAAGACTGAAGAATACAGCATATATAAAAACAACAGCTGGTGTTCATGGCCACTATGGACAGATTGGTAAATCTCCTGCTACAGAACAGGATTCCAAATGTTGAGTTCAAAATAGACAGGCTCTTGGAGTGATTGTACTCAATTCTGTATTATCTGAATCTCTGAAATCAAGATTATCAATATTCTTGCCAGAAGCAAACCAGAATTCTCTTTGGAAAAAGATTTTGTCCTCCTAGGGCTCAATTTATTTAAATAAATATTAAATACAATGTCCAACACACAAAGACAATTTATCAGGCACATAGGCAGTAAGAAAAACATGAACACAAACCAGTAACACCAACAGGTAAAAGAAACAGACACACAGACTCCAGATATAGGAATTATCAGGCATAGAATTTTTTTAAACTATGCTATAACATTTGAGGGGGAAAACAGGTCTTAGAATTTTATCAGGAAATTATTTAAACTGTAAAAAGAAATTTTTAATGGAGTTTAAAAATAAAACTCAATAAAGATTCTAGTGATAAAAACTGAAATTAACTTTCAAATAGATATGTCAAACACAAAAGATCAGATAGTCAATAGCAGCAGAGAGATGGAAACTACAAGAAACATAATATGGAAATACTAAGAATTAAAAGCAAAGTAGCCACCAAGAAACACTTCAGTAGCTACAGAAAGAATCAGTGAACTTGCAGATAGATACTACCCAAACAGAAGCACAAAGAGGAAAAATAAAGAAACAGAACAACCAGGAGCTGTGGAAGAATACCAAATAATCTAACAAACAGTCTACAGCAGAAGGAATGTTTCCAGTGATAATCGCTGAGAATTTTCAAAAATCAATGACAGACACAAAACCACAGAGAACACCAAGAAAGGCATACAGAAAACACACACACACACACAGAGATATCATATTCAACTACTAAAAACAAAAATCTGAAAAAATTCTTAAAGGTAGCGAGAGTAAAAACACACATTTATCTGAAGAAAAAGAAATTATAGCAGATGTCTCATCAGAAACAATGCTTGCTGTAAAGATAATGGAGCAACATCTTTAAAGTACTGAAAAAAGAAAACTGTTGAACCAGAATTCTATACCTTTCCAAAAAAAAAAAGGATAAATAAAGGCATCCCAGGCAAACAAAAACTGGGAATTTATTGTCAGCATATCTATTCACAAGAAATGTCAGAAAAAATTCTTCAATCAGAAGTGATATGAAAAATACTCTCTATTCAGTATATCCGTATCTTTCCAGCTCTTTCCTGACACAGTCCAGTTAATCAATGACTTCAAATAATGAATTTTCTTTAACTGAATATAATAATTTAAACTATATGTAATCAGGAATGACTCTGCATAAGGCACACATTTATAAAGATGCAGTAAAACAGTAATTTATTTATATTATTCATTAATCCATTGACAGAAAGTATTTGTTTTAGCATTTGTTACATAAGGCACACACTAGATGATTCCTTCATATACTTCTATACCCATTTATTTAGTGATTAAATATTTAGTGCCTATAACATTCCAGGCTATATACTAGCCAAGATGTGAGATATACATTATTAACATTGCATTATTCTTGTCTACATGAATCACTAGATTCTGGTTGAGGGATAGACAGATGATGATGATAGTTTAAGTCAAACAGAAATGGGTCCCATTAGAAACAGCATCATAATATTTCAAATTATCCTATCCAGATGTACAGCCATCAAGCCATTTGTACTTAAAAAAAATATATTACTTTGAATATATTACATATGTTTAGCCACTAAATTCCATTTTCTAGATAATTGTTTTGCTCCAGCTGGTATGTGTGGGTGTGCTTGTGTGTTTGTGAGTGTCAAAATTTAGATGCCCTCTATTTACAGCTAGCCCTCTCAGGTTTTATTATCCATTCACTTAATGAGTACACTTCAGATTTCTTCAGGCTGTTGATCAGATACATAACAGCACTGGCTCAAGGACAGAGTTTTGAAAACACAGAGGCAGACACTGTTCTGTAGTTCAGGGTTTGGCAAATCTTTTCTGTCAAATGACAAATGCGGATAATAAAAATTTAAGTCTGTGGGCAACATGCTGTCTGTCTATTATTTTTCTTTAATTTTTTTTTAAATTGTAAAAAATGTAAAAACCTTCCTTAGCTCTTGGGCTATACACAAACAGGCTGGAGGCAGATTTGGTCTGTGGCCATAGTTTGCCAACCTTTGCTCTAGAATATGAGTCAGTGTGAATGCCACAACTTGTTTGAGATAGTTCAACCAAGTGTCTATTCGCCAAACTTTAAAAGCATGGAATCCATATTTATGATCTTAGACTACCACTATAAGTTTAAAAGGCTTTGTTAGAATACAAATAAATTAAACTCAAACAAATTATTAAGTTTACTAAACTAGCAAGAAGGCTTAAAACTCTTGGTTATGATCTATCATAAGTGAATATGTGTTGTATTTTGGTAACTTTGGCTTCCACATCTAAGTTGTTAAAGACCACTTGATCTGATAATTTTAGAATTCGTATAAGATTTGATCACATGCTTCTCTACACTGTATTTTCTAAAATCAACCTTTCACTTTTTCAAAAATGTACCCTGACTTCGAGTCTTGGCACAATAATTTCATAATTACATCCAATACTCTCTTTAGTACGTGAGGCAGTAATATGCCTGGGTCTGAATTTTCACCATTTTAATGGCACTCAGCATTCTTACTTTCATTTTGAGTATTTTTGACTTTAATTTTCTCTTTGAAAAAATTCTTTAAAGCTAAAATTCTTTCTAGCTAAAATTCTTTCTTTTAAATTGACTAAGCAGAAGGAAAACAATGGTCTATATTTTTCTCAACTATTGAGATGGTTCCTTAGCTTAAAATAAACAAAATTTATAAACTCCTTTTTTGGTTGCCTACAGTTTTACACAATCCATAGTTTAATCTGGACTTGGTATTTTTCCAGCTGTTCTTACAGAATCGTGCCTTTGTTTTATAGTATCACCACCAGCTTCTTTATAGGAAGAGACAAGAAACGATCTTAGAATAAAGGGTTTTTGAATAATAATGATACAAGGTCATACGGACTGCAGCCTAGATGATCTTATCTTTCCTTTTTTTTCCCTCTAAAATTAAAATGACCTATAAAATCTGTCCCATCAAAGTGAAAGTGGGTATTCATAGATATTTTTGCAAAGCACCTTGATGAAAGGAGTTTGTATACAAAGAGAGCTGTTTTTTCCTGACCTTCAGTATTTGCATGGATTTTGCCAGGGCAGTTAGAGAGAAATAATGACAATAATAGAAATACAGTTGATAGAGCCGATATACGTGAGACAGAAAGTCACTTCTTGAATAAATGAACAAAGAGCTACTGCCTAAGGAGAAATCCAAAAGTCTCTGCAGTAAGTGAATCACTTCCAGGATCAGGGAGCAGCCAGAGTGGGATGGGACATGGCCAGTTGGAAAGTACATCAGAAAACGTGGATTAAAACTGTCAGTAAAACAGCATAATAAAAGGAGGAGACTCAAGATCCAATAGTCCTGCTCTTGCTAAAGGGCAGAGAGTTTGATAGGGGGAGCAAGGGTTAATTATTTCACCAACTGTTAAGAAAATAAGGCATATAAATTAACACCAAACACAATTATTATTTTATAATTGCATGTTAGTTACATGAACTAAAAGAAAACTCAATATACGGTCAATGTGTGGTAGTTTGTTTGCTAAAGGCACTGGGAACACTAATTAGCAAATACTAAATCATTGTTTTTAGAGGAAATATAGGGTTAGATTTCTGCTAACCTATTGTCAACTGACCAATATATAACTTTATTCTACATGTGCTTCTCTTTAAAGACAACTTATGTAATACATATTGTTGATTCATTAACCCTGAACTCACCATCAACAGCGCTGTAACTCACACGGGATCCTGAACAAAGCTTATCTGACACGCTTGTCTCTCTCTGTAAGGCACATCACAGCTTTCTTGTGCTAAAGAAAACTAGTCAGGACTTTAGCACTAGGTTTTAGGGCCATTTTAAACAGCAAAATCACCAAGTAACACAAAAAAATGAGAAAAACATGGCAATAAATGAACTGTGTAAAGGACACTTGTTTGCAATATGAGAGCTGAGACAAGAAGACAGAGTCATTTTGTTCAACTTCATCTGAAAACGTTCACCCGTGGAGACTCCATTTTCACCCTTCTGTGCCTGTACATGTCCGCACGTAAGTTACAAGTATTGATTTGGGGGTTACAAATAAATATAGGTTATTCTGGTTACATCAGAGGCACACACTACTGAGATGGATACGCATTTTTGTTGTGTCTTCAGGAAGTGCTGACATAAATATTATGATGATAAAAAAACCACATAACTGTGGCCAGTTGACCTTTACATTGAGTTTAGAATAGAGAAAAATGAGGTCTTGGTGAAGTATCACTGGACTTACTCCTTGAAAAGTGCACTAAATACCATATACATCAAGGAAGTGACTTTTCCTTAAAAGTCAGTCTGATCATATCTATTTGATGCCTGAGCTTAACATTCTATAAAGGTTTGTAGGTTTGTTCAAATGGCACTGTCAAAGTCTATTTAGAAATACTTCACTCTGCAAAACAAAGGAATATGTATTAGCAATATCAAGGGTTACTGCCTTCATTTTTATGTGACTTTTACAATTTCTATTGTTTTAGAAATGTTACCTAGGACAGTTTTTCTGACATTTCTCATAAAAGCTATTATGCATGAGTTTTTAATGTAAATTACAAAAAAAAAATGATTTGCACTCCTAAGCATAATTAGAAATATACATAATCTATGAACTATTAGACTTTACACTATCTAGGGATTTACCATTTACAGATGTGACTCACCAAGCACAATAACAGAGTGGGCAGCAAATGCATGTAAAAAAACTACTGGTGGCAGGAACCGTGGTGAGGATCTGTAAGATGACGGTCTTTTCCTTCAAGCTAACTGCAATCTGCATATTCTCTGATCTCAGGTGTGCTACTGATCTCTGACATATTTACACACCTTACTGTCGGCTTTACCCTCTCAGAAGGAAAGTGAATTTCTTAAGTCACCAAAATATCCTTACAAATGACTATGTGTTGATGGGTTGCTTTTCCCAAGCTATATATTTCTTCATTTACTTCTAAATGGTTCAAAGAGTTGAAGTAACTTACTTAAGGCAATAAAGCTTGTGTGCAGCAGAACAGCCATGAATCTGAGATACATACCAAGTCCTGGCACTCTTTTTCCAAACATAAACTTACTTGCCTAACTACAAGTGTAAAATATTCAGAAAGTTTCCTCCCCAAAAAGAGAAAAGCATGAATCAACACTGGCAACAATAATAATAATATAAATGCAGATTTCATTAGGGTCACAAAGAGAATTTAAAAAAATAGGTGTATATATGCTAATATAATATATTCTAATAATGTTATGATAAATGGTTATTGTTAGTGTGAACTAAAAAGTATAATATCCTGTTTATATGTCTTACAGGAATATTACTCTCATAGAAATCATATTACTATTAATTAGCTCTAGAAAGCAATGTGCCCTTCACAGCATCAACTAATCAACTTGGTAATAAAAATGAGTAATTACAGCTGTTAGACTAATGGGCCTGCAAAACCACAAAGAGGTCATTGTTGTAGAATATTCTTTCAAATGTGACCCACGGTGCACAGGGATCAAAATATTACGTGTGCAAAAAGTCTTCCACTTTATAACTCCATGAAATCTTCACAACAGGATCGGTTAGAACCCAAGGCAGTCCTGACTAAACAAAGTTTTTGTAGTCAGTATCATGTTCAGTGATATGAACAATGAATGGGATAAATTAATGACATAAGAAGACATGGCTACAAGGTATGACTTAAGGAAATTCAGAGCAAGAGAAAAAGCTTGGGCCATTCAGGTCTAGAAAAATGTGTTGTAATAAAACAAAATTTAGTCAAAGTCAGAGATGCCAGGCAAAATGCAGGAATACTGATATTGTGAAAAAGATATAATTATCCTTACTTCTTTTTAAATTTTCCTGCTATGAGCCAGAAAGGGTTATAAATGTTTATCAGGTCATCAGAATTCTCATTATTAAATACAATCAATCATTGTACAGGGTGTAGCCTATCAGTGGAAATATGATAGTGCCTGTTCAAAGCGGAGATGACCAAAAAAACCATCACTTGCTATTCTAGAATAAAATGACCAAGTGAAGGTCGATATTGAAAGTGAGATGGGAGCTAATAACTTAATAAATATTAAGTAAACAAAAGGAAAATTTCAATCCTCAAATTATAAATGAATAATTTCAAAGAATATAAATTATATGATGAATGGCTATTAATTATACAGACTCAGAATTAGAGGGAGCTGTGTCATTTAGGACCCTTTACATCTCACACACTGAGTACAGTTAAAGCTAAGCAGAATCATATAATGTAGAGAACATTATTGGAAAGAACATGACCATTTTGAAGAAATTATATCAATAAACACGTATAGAAAGAAAAAAAGAAAGAAAGAGAGAGAAAGAAAGAAAGAGCAAGCAGAGCAAAAATGTATTCACTAGATAGAAAACCATGAAACTCCAAAAATCATCTAGCTTGGTTAAAAATGTGGTCAGCCAGTTCTGCTGGTTTTCAAATCCTTTCCTTATCGTGTCAATGACTTTCCTAGTACCTGAGTCAGTCCTGCCCAGGTCTTAAACCAGAGCTCTGTAAATATTAGCAACCCCTCTCTGATGCCTAGTTGGAACCTAGAATTAGTGTCATTATCTCACTTTCACTGTACATTTTGTTTCAAGTGCACTGAGGCAGCCACATGTCCAATAGGCAATGATTTTCTTACTGTTTCTTGCCTTATATACCCAGTTGTCATAACTAGTCTTCTGTTTCTCTCTGCTGGGTAATTCCAGTCCCACTCAGAGACATGTTTTACCATGCACACTCATAGTTTAATGTTCACTTTTAAGAGACTGTTACTAATAATTCACTTTGAAACTGGTCACTTTCCGATAATTGGCTCACCCTCTTTTCTCTGATTTGTAATTACCATATAATTAACATGTTTAATTTAGGAGCAACGCTGTTCTTATAATTAACACTTTAAACATACAAATGAGAATACTTTAATCACATGGACAGATAATTTAGAAGCATTTCACCATCAGCCTCTCCATTGAACTGTGACATTCTCCATATATGTGTGTGTCATAGCTCAATGCTTGTGCACATGCCATGCATTCTGCCTGGACCAGATTTTGTCCTTCAGGATGACTTAAACATTACCTCTTTTGTGAAGCGTCTCTTGATGAATCTTTAATGGCCTCACAGACTCATTAAGGCATGTATTTCCCATTCATTCATTATAGGATTAATTAATAGAATAATTTTTTTACATGTGTGTCTCTTACACCACATTATGAGCTCCTTGAGAGCAGGGAGCCTGTCATTTGTTTCCATGATCCCATTCTTAGTACAGTACCTGATACATAATAAGTGTTAAATATATATTCTTCAAATAAATATTGAATGAATTCAAAACATTACCCGGCTCAAAAGTGGATATGTTTTTTAAGCTAAATATTGGCTTTGTTAAGAATGTGATAGCAAAGCAGGAAGATTCATAGACATGTATGGATGGAGAGAAAACAAGAGATAAAAGAGGTAAGAAAAATCAAGGAAAGACAGTATTTTTACCGTATTATATACATTTTAAAATCCCCCAAGTACTTTGACTTAATCTAAGTAATGGGAAATAAACAGTTGGAATAAAATTTTTGTTTCTTTTTGTACTGTTCTGCCCAGTATCATCCTGTAAACTTTCCCTCCAGATAAAAGACAGAAGAGCACCATTCCTTTTAAAAGTCTTGGGGCTTGTATTGCACAAAGCACTAAATACTGAACAGTTATTATAATAAATGCAGTATATCTGTATTCCTACTGCACCCAAGTGCATATTTACATTATAATTGAATATGTATTTGTTGTACGCAAATCTGTTTGCTGAGACTACAGCAAGAGTATCTGAAAGAATACTTTCCTAATAGAATATTTTGCCTCTCAGTCCTTGTCATAACCAAGGATAATATGAAAATCCATCAGAGCATTAAAAAATGTGGTCAAGAAATGTTATCTGTCTTCATTTAGTTTAAATTATGGCATTGATCAACATTTAGAATTTCTAAATGGGAAATTAGGTACATTCCTAAAACAGACTCCGGAAAGTATTATTCAAAATACTTACTTAATTTTAGTTCGGGTACCTAAAGTTATGGTTAAATAATTTATGAGTTTTTGTGTCCTTTTAATATATTTCCTGCATGTTCTTATTCATAAGTTTCTGGTTTAAAAATGGTAAAAACTCTTCAATTCACTATTTTATATTTCAAAAAAATAGATGGAAACTTAATTAACATTTTTAAACTGTAAGAGTCAGATAAGGAAAAGACATGTCTTTTTTATTCCACAAATATAAAAGGAATCCAAATGTAATAAATTTGCCCTGAATAATGGTTTGGTTATAGGTAAAGTATAAACTATTTTGATATGATTTTACATTTATAGTATTATATCTCATGAATTCAAATATAGTATTTAAAAATAATGAACCTGGGTAACTGACAAGATGGAAACACTATGAAGAAACAAAGGGTTTAGTGCAGAGATGAATTGCTCAAGCTGTGTCTTGATGAGTCAAGGTACTAGTGGCATGCTCAAACGGAAATATTTGTTAGTTTGAAGATTGGTTAGATGGGCAACACATGGAATTTGATTGCAACTAGAAGAGTGAACTATGAGAGTGAAAACATACCAGGGTGATTATCAGAGTGTGGAAAAAGAAGATGAGTGGGGCAAGAATGGAACCAGATAAAAGCAACATTTGAAAAATCATTCTCAAATATTTTCCATACTACTACACTTGAGAAATGGCATTTTCACATGGAAATTCACATCCAGATTTTACTGAAACTTTCCAAACATATTTGAAGATATGAAGCACTAATACAATTAATCATGTGCACATAGCAGTGTCAGCCCCTGTAGATCATGACCTAACTAAATCGGTTTCAGACTATGTGCAATACCAGAGCAAAGCTGTACTACTAAATTTTTCAAGTAGCGCACAGGAATGCAAGTGAGGGGGAATGATATTTTTAAAGTGGCACTCCTAAATTCTAATTTACTTTCTAAATTGATAATTTTAGGCAATTCGGAGGCCTATAATGAGGACTTTAAGACCTCACATCCCACTTCAAACACTTTGCTAAAATGGAGGCTATGCCTCTGTGACTACATATGTACATGATCTGTGCAGACTACATCATCCATATCAATGACTAACAATACATTTATAGAGGTTTAAAGAAGATATTAAAAAAAAATCCTCAGGTGCCAGAACCAAAGATATACTTTAAAATCAAACACAAATAATATAGTCAATCACAGTAACACGAAAGAAGGATTGGGGTGAAGTAGCAGA
The DNA here is from genome assembly GCF_009834535.1 of Camelus ferus. Lineage (NCBI taxonomy): Eukaryota > Metazoa > Chordata > Mammalia > Artiodactyla > Camelidae > Camelus > Camelus ferus. The sequence continues at coordinate 101,077,551 of NC_045696.1, forward strand.
GTTAAAGCATTTTTTAAAACCATACTAATAGAGAAAGGAAATAGAACTAGTGGTAACTTTAAACAATTTTAGGCCAAAGAAGCATGGTAAATACTTAAGAGAAATTAATGTAGGAATCAAAATGAATCCAATTCCAAAATAGCAGAAGGGCAAGAAAAGATAGTCATTCCATGAGAGAAAAGAGAGAAAAGAAAAAGAATAAAAATAAAAGGAACTTGATAAAAAATATAAAACAAAGTAGTACACAGAGATCCAAATCAAAGAGAGAATAATGGAAAGAAATTTCATGGTATTGAAAAACACAAAACAAGGTGTTACGAATAATTTCAAATCTATCAGTAATCAGAATAGTGATAAATGGACTAAACGGCTAGTTATGAGACACGGACTTCCAGACTTTAATAAAAAAATTAACAAATATACAAATGTGTCACTATGCAGTTTTTTAAAAGGTCACTAAAAACATAACAAGAAAGATTAAAAGTAAAGAATTAATAAAATATAGACCTTAGGGAGCATAAAACACAAGAACAGTGATAGAACCATATTAACATAAGGAAAACAGATTTTACGGCAAAAATGATGGCTATTCTTTAGTAAGTATATCCTTATTCATAGATTAAAGAAACAAGAAATAACAATCCTGAACCCACATAGGCATAACAAATTATCTTAAAATATGAATGTAGTCAAAATGGCTGAATTACTAGGTAAAATTTAAAAGCCACAATCACAGCAAGGAAGCTGACCACTTTCTTTGCAATTAACAGATCAAGCGGGCATTTAAGCCATACAATGGAAAAAGAAAGGGAAAAGAAAACATCTACTCTTTATTAAATAAACACAATATTTATTTTCAAAAGTCAGCATAATTTCACAAAGTTTCAGTTAGTAACTAAGAATCAATAGTATATAACTCATATTATTTGATTCAAGTAATAAAATACAAACAAAAACCGATACCTCTGCTTCTGGCTATAGTAGTGAGAACTGCAGCAGATACCCCTACTGCTGTGGTCAGGTAACTAGAAAAGCCACATAAAATTTAAAATCACATGGTTGAAGACATGGTACAGCTGCTGAGGCACCAGATGTTTTATGCTGGTTCATGGATTCATTCATTAGCTCATCAAAGAATTCTATGAGCTAGAGGTTGTTACAATCCTCCTTTTATATATAAGAAAATTGAGGCTCAGATAAGCCATGAATAAGTGATGGATCTGGAATTCAAACCTCTTTGGAATGCAACCTTGAGCATTTTTAACATCTTCACTATTTTTCCTGACAGCAATAATAGCAACAGTAAAATTGTTAATTTTTAATCAGCTATTTTCTAGGCATCATTCTAACCATTTTATATTTATTAAATCATGTAATCATTACAATAGCTCTATGAAGTAGGTACTGGGGACAAAGGAGGGGAAAGAAAGTCCACAGAAGTTGTGGAAGAAAAAAAAACTTCACATAAGGAGAAAATGATCCATAATATCAAATGAAGAAAGGATGTCCAATAAAATTAAAAATTTAAAATATCTATTGAATTCGTTGAATTATAAATCTATAAACTAGTTTCAGTGAAATGGTGGCAGTAGAAACACTATTGTAATAAGTGAAAAAGAAGTAAAGAATTTGAGATAGAACATGCAAGATATCTGTAGCATAATAAGAAATATATTCGATCTGTCTCTGGTTCTTGGCACAGATCTCCTAAAACCCTCAGAATTTCTTTAGTGACAGGAGTGTCTTGGTTTTCAAATGAGGACCCTTTTGACCACACCTGAGTTTATGCTAATGAGGTGACTTAGGGTGGGGCCCCTAGATAGCCTTGGGGCTGGTCACCACAAACACCAAACATGTAATTAGAAGGCAGGAATTCTCAGCCCTAAGCTGATCTCAAGGTAAGGAAGCAGAGCTGGAGACTGGATAATAAAAACTCTTGAACAACGTTTGCAGAGCTGGGTGTGCCACACACCCTGACTCCACAGGGACATTGTACTCAAGGGCCTTTCTAGGCCTTGCCCTATGTATCACTTCGCTTGGTTGTTCATTTGTAGTCTTTATAACAAACCAGTAAACCTAAGTAAAGTGTTTTATTTTTTTCTTTTGTTTTTTGTGTTTCTTTTCTTTTTTTTTAATTGAAGTATAGTCAGTTACAATGTGGCAGAAAATCACAGTCATGCATATACATACATATAACATCCATTTTCATATTCTTTTTCTTTAAAGGTTATTACAAGATATTGAATATAGTTCCCTGTGCCATACAGAAGACATTTGATTTTTTTAATCTATTTTTATATATAGTGGTTAACATTTGCAGATCTCAAATTCTCATACTTATCCCTGATTTATGATGTTCTGTGAGCCATTTTAGTAAATTATTGAACCTGATGATGGGGGGTCATAGAAACCCCTATTTATCACCAGTCAGTTAGAGGTGTTAGTGGTTCAAGAGTTGTAACTGACATTTAAATTGCTGCAGTCGAGGCAGTCTTGTGAGACTGAGCTCTTAATCTGTGGGGTTTACATTAACTCCAGGTAGTTAGTGTCCGAATTGAATTGAATTGGTGGACGCCCATCTGATGTCAGAGAATTAGTCAGTGTCAGAAGACACATCACAGTATCCTGTTGTAAACAAAAAATACTGCAACCATATCAGTAAACAAAGAATGCTGAAACCATCAAGTCATCAGTGGGCTGCCACCACCCCCCAGTGAAGACTAGCCTGCAGCCCGGACTCTGCAGCCACTCACAATGGTGCACCCGGAGGGTACTTATAATAAGAAAGGACAGGATACTGGCCCTAGATAGCTAGGTGCTTGTCAAAGGAATGCATTCAATGAGCCCAATTGTTTGCTTCCTCCCATACATACAAAAGCACTAAATTCTTTATCTTGAGATGTCTAGTTTTCTTTAGATAACAAGTAATCACTTACTGTTCCAACTACCTACCTGGTCTTTGTTGTAAAGCTCCTGTATATCCTAGCTCCTCCCCTACCTCTTCAGAGCAGTCCCTCAGAGCATCTGAGAGGCTGTCATCCTGGCTCAAGTCCTCCCACCAAATAAAACATAACTCTCAACTTTTAGGCTGCGCATTTATTTCAGTTGACACCGTCAAAGAAGTTTGTCTGAGATAAAGTGAAGAGAGGCCAGTTAGTAACTGGAGGATCAAGGGAAGTTTTTTGTTTGTATTATAGAGAGCTTTGGGAATACAGGAGACCCTTGAACAACAAGGGGGTTAGGGGCGCCAACCCTCTGTGGAGTCAAAATTTTGTGTGTAATTTTACAGTTATTCATTCATATCCACGGTTCCACACGGATCATGGAACTGTACTACATATTTAGTGAAAAAAAATCCAGGTATTGGTGTACCTGCACAGTTCAAACCTGTGTTGTCTACTGGACAACTGTATTTTACAGGTTAAGGGAGTATTTAGGAGGAAGAAGTTAATTAGGAGACATTGTAGAGTGAAGCCAGATCACTCAGGAAGTGAAGAGAAAGTAGTCAAGGGTAGATTGAAACTTAACCCTGAACCCATAGTGGGAACAAGAAAGAATGTGATTGTTGTTATTTTTGTTACTTTAAGAAGAGACAACAAAGTCCTCTTAAAATGAAGCAGGACTCTGTGGGGTCCTCCCTGGTACAAATCCAAGTCCCTCAAGTTTCTTGTTTGTAGGAAATAGGCTACATTCAGCCTCCTGGACCTTCCCTGAGTTCCAAAGGACAGATTCAAACAGTTGCTCATCAGGGAGGGGAGAGGATGCAGAGACAAGGGAGAAACAGTCAAAAAATAACAGTGCAGCCCTGGGGTGGGCCTTGGTTCCTCCTCAAGGGATATACACAACATATCTTTGAGTTATTTTGCAGGAACTAAAGCCCTCACCCAGGTGGAGGATGGCAACTTCAGGCTGAGCACAAGATTCTTGGAACACTGCTCTGTAATCTCACCATCAACCAATCAGAAGAAAGTCACACACCCTGCTGCCCTCACCCCAAATTTTGCCTATAAAAACTTTTCACAGAAAACCATCAGAGAGTTTGGGCGTTTTGAGCATGAATCTCCTTGGCTGGCCCTGCGATAAACCTTTCTCTGCTCCAGACTCCAACATTTTGGTCTGTTTGACCTCACTGTGCAGAGGGCACAGAAACTTTTGTTAGGTAACATTCTAAGTACATCTCTGATGTCTTAAAGGTTTTGTGTAACCAAGGAAGTAAGAACTTCCACTGAGAACAGGAAGTCCAAGACTAGTTAAGAGAAATGAAGTTTACATAGATATTCAGGAAATGAGACAGACGATGGGTAAAGAAAACAACTGAGTGAAATCCCCTCTCTTCACATTTTTCTTTAGCCAACACAACTGAAAATAAAGATGTCTGAAGGAAAATCAGAAACTTACTTTACAATAGCTTCTCTAAGGACAGAGCTTATGTGTTTATAAACACTTACAGGGAGTCTAGAGGGGAAATGGGTAGTTGATATGGGTACAGAGGGAAAATGTCTTGCTGACATTAGCCAATGGCTTTATTTTGCCCCAACAGATTAAACTCTCAATTTCTACCAAAGGACAGTTTCTACTATATTGCGGTATTTAATTTGAACCTTTGGGTTTCACTATGTTGAACGGATTTTTATTGCAATTGATTTGTATATATGGAATGATGTATAAATTCAAATTGGCATTACAAAAATGTATCAGAGAATACAGTAGTTTTTAATCCACAATACATATCTTTAGAGAGCAAACATTAATATGTATTTGTTAAATAAACAGATGTATCTTTAATACGTAAAAATGTGTAAGTTTTGGGAAATAAACTACTTTGAAAAATTTTCAATCTGTATGTAATTTATTTTTTTTATATAACATAAATTAATTTGAAACTTTAACTCCAGAAAATAATCTCCTGGAGTTGTAATTTAAAATCATGTATAAGAATTGTTATGAAAATTATAACCATAACTTGGTCTGACCTATGCTTAGAATGAAAAATTGCACATAATATATTTACTCATAAAAATAAAATATCTGGCATAGTTTTATGTTTCTTATACCTCCAACATAGAATTAAGTTTATTTTATTCCATACACACAGGGTATAAACTATTTCACTGTTCAGTAGTTAAACAGCATTAAAAAATGTTTTTGTCCTTCTGTTTTCCTTTTTAATGACTCCACTGTTTAAAAATGGCAGTTTGATTTTAATATTTACTCATCTTCACTTTGAGAGAGGATGACCTTCAAATAATTAAAAATTGGAATTAAAAACATTTAAATCTTCATTAGCTTTTAATTAGAGCACTCAAGATACTTTTTTTTCCAAACTTGGATTTTTCATAACAACCATTATAGAGGCCTTATTACTCAATACTTAATTTTATACTTAGCTATTAACTTAAATTAAAAAAGAAACAGCAGAAAATACATTATATCTACAAGTGCATATTTGTGAGATGTTGGAAATGAACATCATCAACATTTTTAGTGGATCTTTTAAGTGAATTAAAAGATTTGTTTCATGAAAGAGAGACTAAAATAGAATTACTCAATTGTAATCTACAAAAGTTCTGAATTAATCAATTCAGAATTGATATTTAATTATATGAATGCAGAGTTAAGTGATAGTTGATATAGTTATTGACTTTAAATGCCCGAGGAATAAAGCTATAACATGGTGAATGGATGTGAGTCGCATATATTTAGATCATTGAGCTCAGCACAATTCTATTTGTTAGTGTTTCAGTTTTGTATGCACATATGTGTGTGTGTACATATATGTGTATATACATACATATTTTTTTCAAGTATTCGGTCTCCCCTGTAGTGACCAGATTACCCTACTCATGAGAAACTTGGAAAACTTACGAAAATTAAAATTTATAAAAAGCATTGAAGAGATTAGCAAAGCAATAGTGGTGAATTAACAGATTATGCCAAAAAAAAAAAAAAACTGTAAGTTAAAAATCAGAACTCTTCCAAAGTTTACTTTTAAAGTGAACCTAGTTTTCCCTCTGACTTTCCATTAAAACATAACTATAAAATAAAATAAACTGAAAATAAATGAAATGAAGCTAAGAGACAGAACCATGTTCCTCTCAGTCCCTCTTGGTTTTTGGTGTTTTTCAACTCCAGGCTGCTTTTGAAATGCCTTCCCCTATGCAAGTTAAGCATGATGAGTGTGACCTTCAAATAACTGAAAATTGGAACTTCACCCCAGACGTGCCCATAGCACAGCAATAGAGTTCTCATCACATATTAGAATTAGAGAAAATCCACACTAATGCAGCATATTACCCAGAAGGGACTAGATAAAAATCAGGAAAAATTAACGTAATAGCAGACAACTATGTATGTCTAGGTGGAAATGGCAAGAAAGGGTTATGTAAGACCTGAGATCATGTAATCTCATACTGTCAATATGTCCATGTATTTCCCTGAATGGATTCCTTCTTTTTATCTGGGCAGCTCAAGAAAGAAAAGGAACCCATATTTATAGAACATTAGTAGTCCGGCAGTCTATCTTTGCTTCACAGATGTTATCAGTTTTATTCCTCATAGTAACTCTGAGTGATAGGCATCATTCTCTACAGTAAAAGTCACTGAAGTTCAAAGATGGTAAGTTTCTTGCTTTAAGTGATAGAACTTGAATTGAAACCCAAGTTTTCTGCTTTGAACTGGATTTTTTTCATTATAATCATGTTTCCCTTGTGGGCTTTTTCATTAAAATACTCTGGAAGTTTAACAAAAGACAGGTCCTTGAACCCTACCCCATATCTACCCAATCAGCTTCTACAGGGGAATTCTGAGAAATTCTTACAGCTAAAAAAGATGTCAGGAAATTGTGCACATTCTATAGATGCTCCTTTTTGCCCCAAATGATGTAAACTGTATAAAGAACATTTAAAATTTTAAATCAACCCATAATCAGGCTGGAAAAGAAAAACAAAGAAACAAAAAAAGCTCTAGTGAATTAAAATTGTGAAAAGTCCTTGAAAGAGAGAATGTAAAATAGATGAGATGGAAGAAGAAACTGACTATGGAAATAGAAAACACAAACTTTAAACTACTATAATTCACCCTTGACTGAAGTTTAAATAAGCTATAGGTAATAATGATAACTGAGAAAATGTCCATGGAGAAGAATCCTGCCATATTGGATACCATGGAAGTGCTAAGCTAGTCATCAAAGAAAAGACAGCATTGTAGAGAAGAGTATTGCTCTTACAGCTTACTTACCTTCTGATGTCCTTGGGGTCCAGGGAACGAAAAGGACAGATGTGTACGAGAGTTTATTAAAAAGAAATTTTTACACAGGAGTTTCTGCAATAAAGAAATTGCGTTTTCTGAGATATTCACTGGTGTTTCCTGAGCTACTTGACACCAAGTTCTTCCGAGAAGAGTCATTCCCCGTGAAGTGCTAAGGTGCTGGAATCTTGATGTATGTAGGGCAATGTAGGGAAAAAATATACATTGTATTTGCTAATTTAATTTGTATCTGGTGTGTTTTATTGAGATTTATTTTATGTACATTATGTATATTTTCTTTCATGTAGCTGATGCCGGACCCTCAAGTATGGTTTTCTCCATGCTATCTGGGTAAGAAAAATTAAAACCACAGCTCAAGTAGATTAAAAATTCACCACAACAAAAAGCCTTGTTTACTTGACATCAAGGATCAGTACTGCACAAGGGAATACTAATTTGAAGTTGACTGTATATAAAAATGTCAAAAATGAAAGGGAGCCTGTAGGCAAGCCACAAAACTGTTATTTGGGGTGCCACAACATGGACAGGGAGATGTTTACAACTTATCCCTAGACTGGGCCACTTGTGACCTAGGTATCTTTGTTCTCTTTAGAGAATAACTGCGGTAAATTGGAAAAGAGAGAGAAGATGCTGTTCTAAGTAGATGGCAGAGAATAGGAAGAATGTGCAGCTTCATCTATACCCAGGGGACTAGGAAATACTGTCTCTTAGCAACAGTTGCCCTCCTCCAGCCTCCCTGAAAGCAGGCTAGTATAGCTAGTATACAAGCCATAGTAAAACTTCCTATCCCATCCTGAAAGGGAGACTTACCACAGTCTAACAAGAATTATAAACTAAAAGATTCAAAAGCACAGTCAAGAATTAGCTAATGGGATGCAGGCCAATACTGTGATAGAAACAAAAATGCAGATGTCCTTTGCCAACTTTTGACCCCAGGATAGTGTAAAACCAAAGGAGCAGTCAGTGCTTGGGGAGATGGACAAGAGAGCAGCACAAGCCCTGAGAGCTTGTCAGGTTTCCAGGTGCCCTGAAGAGTGGTCCAGAGGTGGAACATAGCCCTGGCTGAGCTAGTGGACCCCACTCCTGTGATGAAAACACACGCCGAGGAAATGTTTAGTGGCGACTCTAAAAGTGTGGGGCCCAGTAAAGGAGTACCCCCTGCTCAGACCTAATGTTATTCCTGGTCCAGATCATCACCCAGGAATGAAGAAAGTCGTGAGTCCTCAGATTGGTAGGGCCAGTTAAGAGTCGAAGGGGATAACCAAAATAAATCCACACTCAGAAGGTTTTACAGATAAGTTATATCAAATTTCAATCTAAAAAGCTAATTCTTTATGCCAGATTAAGATGTCTATTGGAAAGAGATCCCTGAAAAAAAAAAATCAGCTGTTGTGAATGTGGTAATCCTTTGTGCAAAGCTCATATTCATGAATGAAATATTGAAAAAGAAAGAGAGGTAAGGAATTCTATTTTCTGGTTGAATCTAAATATTAGGCTGCTATTGTCTATCTTACATTTTACCACAGGAAATCTAATTTCCTTCAGGTATTGTGAGGACTTAATCTGTATCCTACAGTACTAAAACATGTGAATCCAAGTTTTCTTTCTGAAATTTCCTCATACATGAAACTGAGATAGAAGGGAAGAGGGCAGGGCCCAACTATTATAAAAACAATACAGCCACTGAGGATACGGCATAAAATAGTTAGAACCAAGGAGGCCCAAGATGACAGAAGATTTGGCTCCCAGTAGACCTTGAGGTTCGTTGTAATATATTAGCATGTTAAATGGCACACCCATAGGCACCATAACAGTTCCCAGGCTGACTATACAATGCCCAAAATTGGACGGGGGACCAATTCTTGGAAATCCCCACCCCTTCCCCAAAATAGTTGGAATAATTCTCCCACTTGTTAGTATATGAAATTACCTAGCCAATAAAAACTAACCACACCTTCACCCGAGGGCCACCTCTTTTGCCTTCTGAGACAGCCTGTGCCCTGTCTATGGAGTGTGTATCTCCCTGAATAAATCTACTCTCACTTTACTACGGAATGTGTATCTCCTAAGGCTGCTCTCACTTTCCTAGTTGACCCCATGCTCTGAGGCTGCTCTCCCTTCTGAGATGGACTGCATTCTGTCTATGGAATGTGTATCTCTCTAAATAAACTTGTTTTCACTTTACTATGGCTTGCCATTGAATTCTTTCCTATGTGAGACAAGAACCCACTCTTCAGTAACAAAATTACTTATGTGAGTTTCCTCTAGAATTCTTCCCAGGCTTCTCAAGCAAAATATGTCCACAATCAAACTCTTAATCAATCTCTAAAAAATCTACGTCTCCTCTGATCTTCATCTGAGGAAACAGTACCATCAATGGCTCAGAAGAAAAACGTGGAATCCCCTTGATCCCTCCAGCTCCACCTTGCCCTACACGGCCATCATCCAGTCCTATCACTTCTATTACAAAATGCACTGTAAACTTTGTCCACCTTTATGGTCTACTCTGGAGTACTAAAAGAGCCTCCTAACTTGTCTGCCAGCTTTCACCACTGCCACATCCTATTCTGTTCTCCAGGTAGCAGCCAAGATGAATAATCTTTTTTGTAGCACAGCAGAAATCTCATCACATCACTCTCCTGTTTAAAAACCATCAATAACTTCCCATGGACTTAAAATAATACCTAAATCCTTGCCATGCCCTTCAAAGCTTATTTTATCTCTTCCATTCCTGTTCATTGCCCTCTAGCCACAGTGGTATTTTTTCCTATTTTTAAAGTGTCAAGCTATTTCACACTTAGGGTTTATGCATCTTATAGTACAAGTCCTTGACATCAACATAAATGACAATTCTTCTATAAATTCATCCTTAGCCCTTGAAAATAAAGATCATCAAATTATTCTCTCTTATATCACTCTGGGTTCTTTTCTTTTATAACATTCATTATTAGAGCTTGAAGTTATATAAATATCTGTGACTTAATTTGTGAGAAGCCCTTCTCCTCTGTAAGTTTTTAATCTACACTACTGAATCTTAAGTATATAGACTACATCTGATATTTGGAAAGCATTTAACAACTATTTCTTATAGTAATGGACAAATGATAGTGTATTGACAATTTTTCAAAAGTCCATACATTGAGTGCTAAGTAAAAAAACAAAAAAGCAGAAAATTAGCAATATAATCATATATTATAAAACAAGTTACATAAAAATGTCAGTTTAATTTGCAAAATTACATTTTGTTTTTACTTTAACTTTAAAAGTTAAATAAACTAAGATCTACTTATTTTTGCTTTTGCTACGTATTTAAGTGCTAACTGAATCTTTCAACCTGAGAAAGAAATTCATCATAGCCATCACATACAAGTCCCCATAGATAGCATAAAATATTTAAGTATTCAAATTAAATAAGATATTTAAAAACCATCAAAACTTAATTGCCAGTTGACAGTGCTCGAGTACATTCTTTGAAATATGAAAATGAAGCTTTAAAATAATGAAGACTAGTCAGAAGCCCTCATGTGAAAAATAAATATGAGCCATTTGAGATGTTTAATCACAGTATTTCAAGAGGATATTTTAAATCAATACTCTATAAAGAGAAGTCATTCAGTATTTTAGAATATTTTAAATGAAAAACTGAAAACCACCAGAACTCAGCAAGTTCTTAAAAACAAATCCCTTGAAAGTGTGCATCATTTGTATTTTTTATGGCCAGATTAGTTTCTTTTCAGTTTTTCTTTTTCCCCTCAGGTTATGTCTCAAAAAAACAAAACAAAACAAAAACAAACCAGAGCCTTCAAAGTCCTGATACAATTGTAACAGAAATTCAATGTAGTTTTTCTTGTATTAAAGATAAATCTAGTAATCAAAGTGGCAAAGTCTGTTTGTTATCAGTCAGTCTGCAGGCAGTGTAAAAGATCAGAGTCTGGCACCAGAAGAGCTCAGGACTAGAAAGCTTGAATTACTTCTGTGGAAAAGGTGACACTCTCTGGTCTATGTGGAAAGAATACATATCTCCCAGTACTGCTGTGTAAAGCTGATACTTGAAAGGTGCAAGAAACAATATATATATATGTGTGTGTGTGTATTTGATCCATTATAGAATGCATTCCTGTATACCAAATATTTGAAATAAACAAAAAGCTCTAACTATGCATTTCCATATGAACAAATTACTTATTAGAAACAAACAGACCCAACACTTTTACTTGCTTGTCACAGAGACAAGACAGATAAATTTCTAGGAGTGGTATTTTAGTTTCTGTCCCTTAAATCACAAAGCTCAGTTAATTTTAAAATAAGACTTTCATGATTCTCTGATTTTAAAATCAATGTTTGTGTCTAGTAATAGCTGAAGGAATTTATTGTGAAATTGGCTGGGCCATTCCACCCTCCAAATAAGGTTGGCTAATTTCTTGCGAGAGGCATGGGCTACATTTTCCACTGTCCCCTTTATACCTGTACCTAGAGTGAAACATTTTCAAATTTAAAATAATAAAATCTTTAAAAACACAGACATCTTATTTAAAAAGTCATAAAATAAATGATTATAAAAAGAAAAATGATTCAAAGCAGCAGTTCTCAAAAGTTTTCGGATTCATGATAACTTTTACTCTCAAAGTTATCAAGTGATGCCCCCCCCCAAGTTTGTTTATATAGATTCTATCTCTATATATTTACTATACTTGAATGAAAACAAAGGAAAATTAAATATTTATTAATTTGGTTTAAAATAGTAGTAGTAAACCCATCACATGTTAATGTAAATAATGGCTGTAGTGAAAAATATTTCCCCCTACCCTAAAATTAGTAAGAGGAGTAGCATTGTTTTATATAAGGCTTAATAAAAGAGAGCTGGATTCTAATATTTCCTTCTGAACTCAATATTTAGTTATGTATTGCTTTGGTTGAAGCATATGAAGAACATTCAACATTACATTTGTAGTTGGAAAGGAGAGGAGGATTTTAATAGACTTTAACAGATAAGTGTACATATCCTTCTTTGATGGTACACCTAAACTCAAGTGGTAGGCTTTTTAAAAATTTGTTTTATTTTTTAGATTAGTTGAAATTTGGGATCTAAAAACCAGATCAGGGAGCTTTTCATACCTTGCTACTTTCAAATCTCATTTTATTTTGCATTTTCAATGGATGTCTTACCCAGACATGATTTTGTCACATTATATATTAGTCACCTGGAAAACATTGATTTACTGGGTTATGTGAATCTTACGTTGACATGTTTGAGTAAACAATGTAAAAAAACATCACATTTGTTATTACCACCAGTCTCATCAGAAAGTCTTAGCCCATGGTGGCTGATAAAACTGTTCTGAATGTCTGATTTTCACATAAAAGCTTAAATCGTATTATTGACAACTAATATTATCAGTTGTTTTCCTTAAAGCTACAGACTTAGCTTTATGTTTGAGAAAGTATCTGCCAATAACTGAAGTCTGAATAATCATAGTTTGCTCCTCAATCATTCTTTCCAATGTGTACCAGGAACAAAAGCTGTTCAGCTCACAACTCAAAAACAATAACGAAGTGTTTTTCCCCATTGCAGTCATTGTAATTTGATATATGGCAGGGGTACTTCGTGGAAGCTTCCTATTTTGTCACACAGAATAGTAAAAAGATTATTTCTGAGGGTACAGATTTAATAAAATTAATCATTCTTATTGATGTAATAATAATTTTTTCATGTGAAACTGACTTTTTATTTTATTTATTTATTTTTTTTACTTCTCAGAGTGATGAAGAATACACTGTTGGGATTCTCTTGATTAGTGTTAAGGTTCCAGCAATTTTTCCTACCATATCACTTGCACTATTAGTGTAAATGTCACCACAGTAAAAAAAAAAAAAAAAAAAAAAAGGCACATATGATCATAGTTATAAATACTATGACAGTAGTTCTGACTTTATCAAATAGTTCCTTTGATAAGGTCTGGGAATTTAGGGGACCACACAAACTATCCTTTGAAAGCCAATGAAAAAAAGAATTCAAAATATGGCTAACTCAAAGACATAATGGACACACATTAAAAGGAAACAAAATAACTTGAAGGGGAAACAGCTGGCTGAATCTGGGAAAATTTGAGCAACAAAGTAAATAATTTTTGTAAGTAATTACAGTCCACTGAGTAAGAATTCATAAAGTCACACTGATTAAATACATAATTTAATAATTGAAAGAGAAAGAAAAGCTCTGCTTTACTATAGAAAGCCAAGAAAGCTAAGAAAGCCAAGTAACAATGTAGGAGGAATAACGGAATTAGAAAATCATTTGTCAATCATCGCAAAAGTAACTATGGTACTCAGAATCCAAGATGGCCTCCAATTATCTCACTTCCTGATATTCACACCCCATGTACTCCCCTCCCACACTGAACAGGGTTGCCTGTGTAATGGATAAGATATAGTAGAAATTATGGTGTGTGTCTTCTGAGGTTAAGGTATAAAACACATTGAAGCTTCTATGTTATTCTCTCTCAGATCATTCACTCCAAGGTTAGCACTTACCATGTCAAGAGGACACACAAGCAGCCCAACGGAGACGCAGGGGAGAAGAGCTCAGATCATATGCCAGCCAGTGAGGAACAGAGGTCACCTGTCTATAGTCGTGAGTCAGCCACCTTGAAAGCAACTCCTTCAGTTCCAGCCAAGTCTTCAAATTGACTATAGCTCCAGCCAACATCTTCTTTGCCACCTAGAAGAGATATTGAATTAGAACCATTTAATGAAGCAGTTTCTGAATTACTGACCCACAGAAACTGTGAGATAATAAATGTTTACTGTTTTAAGATGCTACATTTTGGAGTAATTTCTTTACACCTCAAAAGATAACAGTAGTCACTTCATGCAAGCTTATCAATGGATTCTAAAACTAGAGGTAAAAATCTGAAGAGTAATGGGATATGTGCATAGGTATAAAGTATCATCACACAAATTGTATATCAATTACAGGGAGAAAATAGCAACTTTACAGGAGACACAGAGAGAAGAAGGGAGAAAGAGAAGAGAGAAAAAGAAAAAGAGAAAGAGGAGGAAGAAGAACAACGAAAAGGAGAAAAAGAAGGGAGGTGAGGAAGGCAGGGAGAGAGAGGGAGTCTTGCAATTTTTCTATAGGATTGAAACTATGTCAAAATAAAAAGTTTTAAAAAAAGGAGTCCATGTATGCAAAATACATTACATGTATATCTATACTTAGATATTTTATATAATTATGTACATATATACCCCATTTACAATTCAGAAAATAAACTGGACCTGTATTTTATGAAAATGTAACTTCTTGGATCATAAGGGAAATTAGTTATATTTTGCTCAAACAAAATATTTGTTGGATTAAGATGTTGTTTTACCAAATACATATATATTTCTCTAATATATTGATGAGAATTATAAAAAATAACTAATGTAAATTCCAGAAGAGAGACAGACTCATGAACATTAACGTACAAACTCTAGAGGCCAGGTATCTGGTAGTTAAATGAGTTAATATACATAAAATGCTTGGGACGTTGCCTAGTACATAATGAGTGGTGTGTTACCTATCAGGTTGCTTTTTTATTTTGTTTTTTTTTTTAAACAAATAGAAATTTTTAATAAAATTCAGGAAATGAGAATAGATATTCCCTATGTGCTCACTGAATGTTTTGGAATGCCTGGCAAAGAAGCTTTGTGTACTAACTCTGACTGACATCCATTCTTAGCATTTGTAGAGAAGGACCAATCAGGCTTAAGGAACCCCAGTGCAGCACACACCCAGGCTAAGACATCTTCCTTAATACCTGATCTTTAAGAGAGCAAGGAATAGACTTAAAATGACTTTACTAAGTCCAGATTCTACTTCAGTAATAAATACAAAAACACCTTTGTTTCAAACACTACACTGAAGAATGAATACTTAAATACTTGTAGGTATTTTGAAATAATTCCAAGTACTTTGGAAACTATTATAATTTATTTATATCTTATAATTAGAATTGGAGGATACATGTAGAAGTCTTGTTTACTAAGAATTAGCATCTATAAATATTGATACAGAGCAGTAGTTCTTTCCTGGGGGGAATTTTTTTCCCCTGAGGATATTTGGCAATGTCTGGAGACATTTTTGATCATCACATCCTGGGATGTTCTACTGGAATCTAATGGGTAGAGGCCAAGGATGCCACTAAACATACTACAGTGCACAGGATGACTCCCCACAACAAAGAATTATCCACCCCAAATGTCAATACCGCTGAGGCTGAGACACCCTAACGTAGAACATACAATTACAAAACAGTGTTTCTGTAATTCAGACTAAACAGTCTAAAAACACTGTATTAACAAAATCTCCAATGTTTGCCTTTGTTTTTAGAGACATTTTTAATTTCCTGAGTAATTCTTAGCTGTATGGTGCTTATTTATATGGCTATTTTTCATACATTCCCTTTTTTCCTTTTATTTTCTTTATAGGCAGGGAAAGCATCTTGACAAACATTTTCAGTTCCCATATGTTTTAGAATAAAGCTTTGTAAACCAGTAATCCTGGGTCTGCTCATAATAGGCAAAATTGTTATCCTCTCTGAACATCAATTTCCTCTTTTCTCAAATAAGGGAAATCTGATAGGATTAGTGGTTTCCAAACTGATCCACGAAATCTAGGTGGTGTTTTTAAACTGCATTAAGACCAAGAAGCCGGCTTAGCTGAGTGGCCTTGAATCTTTCACTCCTGCTTCAACAGGGGGAGCTGTTCTACACGTATCTGGCGTCCATGTTACTTTCCACTTGGACAAACCAACAGGTTTCTCTGCTAACGGATAATATTTTCAAAACCACTGTAAACAAGTTCTCTGCAAATTTTAAAACAGATTACAAGGTTTTACAGGAAAGCTTTACAGATAAATATTTTCAATATGTTTCAATTTCATTATCTTTTGGAAACACCTTTACATTCAAAACCCTACTAAGTGATGTACTAACTTAATTTTTTGATTGATAAATTATTTCACATATATTAATAGGCATGGGACATTTACTAAGCTCCTTCTTTGTATGAAGTCTTGTACCAGACATTGCCGAGGATATGATATTCGTTCTTTTTTTTAAGAACCCGACAACAGTGAGAAATAAGACTTGCCCACAAATAAATGAGATAGAAGTTGGCAGTATTTATAGGAATCCATATGCTTTCAGGAAGGCATCTAAAGACATTCAGGAAAGGGGACAGTTCTCTTGACTCAGCTTATTGCCACATGTAATGTGGGCGCAAGCCTGTCAGATGGTCTACCTTTTCATGAAAAACGTAAAATAAAGATGTTTTATACAAATTATTCAAATTTTTAAATATTGTCAACTTAACCCTTGTTTTAATTACTGCGTGGGCCAAACCAAACACATCTATAGGTCATTATTTGGTCTAAGACTGCTGGTTTGAAACTTCTGAATTAGAAAGTACCCTCTAACCATTGTTTAGAAAGTTAGGCTGTGGATGTATCATACACTGGAGTCATTACGCTGATATGTTTGTTTAGATGATTTCATTTCAATATGGCTGTTATGATGGTTAGGAGCAAGAGGTCTTTTAAAATGGAGGCGAACTGCATGGTAGGTTGGTCTGCTGTCCTTACTTTCTTTGAGGATTTTGACATACAGTGCACATCATTTTTGCATCTACAGTTAAGGAGCCATTTCCATGAACTACTGAAGAGCTATGACCTGCCCTTGTATCTACTTGTTCCAATCAGCTGAGATGCTTCTCTCACAGATACTCCTTTTCCCTGGGGTCCTCTCAGTGACCACCTAAACGTGTTTTAGAATTCAAAGCAAAATCTCTTGGCTGTCAAAAATAAATCCTTTATCCATTTTCATTCCTTTGTTCAGTTTTCTAGTTCTGAATTGTAGATTATAATAGCACTCACAAAAAGGTAGTTCTATTCAAAAGCAATGAATTGTGGTAAATTGTCTGGAGTGGGTTTTCAATTCTTTCCTTTAAATGAAAAACTGATTATAGCTTTAATGTTTCAGCTACATATGAGGCAGTCACAAAGGAACAATAGGTTAATCAATATATCCAGCAACTTTATCTAAAAAAAGAAAATCTACTCATAATAATTACCCCTGGAGGGTTGTTTAAGATATGAAATACAGCGGAAAAGATGTTGATTCATTGCTATGAATTTTTGGCAGCTGTATCCCTTGAAGCATGAAATACATTAGCATTGTCTCCTAATGCTCTCAATAATTGTTCTGAGTTGATGTTTGTCTTATGAAAAAGGTGCTTGATTTATTCACAAAACAGCCGGTGACTGAACAATTTAACATGTACAAATAAAATGACCTCTGTATTTTCAATTGACACTTAACCAAAGGACAATGTCAGAAATAACTTGCACTATACATAATTGATAAAGGTGTAATTTAATGTTCATTGTTGAAATACTTTTGTCCTTTACAAGTTTTTAAATATTATCAGCTTCCAGTAAAATTTATTGCATCATTATATTTGCAGTATAGAGTCTTCCATTGTAAAGAATAATCACCTGCAGTTAAAGGAAAATAAAATAGTGCTTCTTAGGCACTGCATTTGATTGTTCAATGAAAAGTTCTGCCGAGTACATTGTGCTGACTTCTGTTTTCTGGTTGGTGTAAAGTTGATATTCATACCACAAAACTTCATTTAGGAACTTGAGAATGAAGGAATCACTAATGTCTGAAAAATCTGTCATCTATCTTCCTAAATATCTATATGTATTTCTATCTTACAATCCTAATACCACTGCGATGTTCTAGGCACTGTATTAAGTAAGTATGTATAAAAAAATAAATATTTTAGATAAACAGGAATGTACCTCTTTTACACTGGGCAATTTTTAATTTCTCATTTTAAATAATTTCACATTTTCCAATTATTAATAATGAACATGGATGTAGTTATTAAAAGTTAAGGATATCAAGATAAAAAGAAAAAAATGAGTGTCTTCAATTTGCTGTGGTCTGAATATTTGTGTCTTCCCCAAATTCATATGTTGAAATCCTAACCCCCAAATGTAATAGTATGGCCTTTGTTTGCTTAAATCAGTAGTATGGAGTCCTCATAACTGGGATTTCTGCCTTATAGGAGATTCTCCAGAGAGACCCCCAGCCCCTCCACCATGTGAGGACACAGTGAGAAGGTGCTGGCTACGAACCAGGAAGAGAGCCTTTACCAGAAGGCAGCCATGCTGGCACCTTGATCTTGGATTTTCAGCATCTAGAACTGTGAGAAATACATTTCTGTTGTTCATAGCTACCTGGCCCATGGTAGTTTGTTATAATGGCCTGAATGGACTAAGATACCAATCTTTGTGAGAAGTTGTCATTCTTGTCAGAGCTCAACTGGGAAGACCATAGTCTCTGAGGAAAAAAATAAAATCTAGCTATTGCATACCAGCCTCTCTTAAAATCTGAAGGACAGTAGGATTTAACTGTTGAAATAAGAGCTTCATATGATTTTGTTCACTTTTTTAAAACTTAGCAAGATCTCTCCAGCATTTGGTTTCAATTTAGTGCTGTAATTAAGACTGAGAGCTTAAAATTATTCTCAACTACACGATGAATAAAACAAAGAAAACAGCAATACCTCCTCCCTCAAAGTGTTGTCTTAGTTATTAGATGAGATACTGGAAGCACAGAGCTTAGAGTAATGTCTGGCACATGGTAAGTATTCAGTAATTATTAAACGTTTTATTATTAATATTATTAATAAAATTTCTGTTTCAAAGCAATAATTATAAATACTTCTTTGGAAAAGGAAAAAAAGAAAAAAAACCCGACACATGGCTTTGTTAAACCTTGACAGCCTAATTTATCTGTAGGAACAAGAACAGATGGTCATCATATTTGTTGCATCAACCCTGTTAGGATTTTCTACCTGAAAATAGCTTTGCCTGAGAACAGTCTGGCTGGTTCTTTCTTTCTTTCTTGATCTACTCAGCAGTCACCTAAAAATAGTCTCCTTTATTTAACTGAGCATATGCTTTTCTGTATAATATTTCCTTCTTTTAAAAAACATGTTTATTTTCCTAAAAATTATTTTAGTGCTAGTGAAAATGTCATTGATTTGCACAAATTCTGTCCACTTTAAAATACTTATTTTTGTAATGAAGATAGTGTTCAATTAAATGCTGTTAATCAGTAGTTTCATAAAGTTTATTTATTTTAATGGAGGGACTAGGGATTGAATCTTAGGACCTTGTGCATGCTAAGCATGAGCTCTATGAGCTATGCTCTCCCTGCCTTAAAGAAAACAACCTTTGAATAATTTATAGAGGAAGAATGTAAGAACTTCAAGTAAAAAAATAAAAGTATTATTTAGTAAAGATGGTTATCTAATCTGAGCCTATTTCCATACAGAAAATAAATAGATTAGATTAGATTATCTCTAAGATCTTTTTCAATTAGAAAATGCTATAAAATTTGGTTTTATAACATTCTCAGTGCTCAGGGTTTTAATAAGGCAAGGGCAAAACGTAGAAATGCCAACCAAAAAATACTGAATCTTGTTTTCTAATCCTAAACATATTTAGTCAGCCTATTTATAAGCAGCATTAAAAAAAAAATCAAATTATAATGACCAAAGCCAAAAATCAGGGATTCCAAGCCCCTGGATAATGACTCTTTTTAGAGACTAAATGATTATGATTTCAGTCCAACTTCTTCTACATCAAAGGGATTAATTAAAACACATTTAAGTCATCACTATCTTTGATATGATTCTCATCAAAAGTTAGACCCCTAACATTCTAGGCTTCAAGACACATAAAACCTACACTACAGTATTTCCAGAGCATTTTTTTCTAACTTCTCTGCACTTTGAAGTAAATTTGTAACTTACATAATAACAAAAATCAGGGTAATGTGCCAAAATAAATTGCATAGTGTTGTTCGTCACTTTTTCCTAACAAAGAAAAACACCATGTAACCTGTTTTTGTAAACTCATTTTCAGGTGAAGGTGGAAAGTACAGAGTTTTTTAAAACCTTGCATCTTGATACCACATATTAATACAACAGTTTGACCTTTTCTTTGCTTTCTTTGTTTTTGATAATGCACCACGTTACACACAACATTTTCAGACTTGAAATGACAAAGGATCAAGTTTGCATCTATTCCTGAACTTCAGCTCTGTCACCACTTTCCTTGTACATGGCAAGCTTATTTTATGTTCTCAAATTTTGGAAAAAATTAATTATATTAAAAATGTTATTACTTATAAAATGAGCTTTCACATTGAGTCTAAGCTTTAGCTTATGATTTTTTACACAATGCTTTAGAATATGTTTCCATGTTCTGGGAGACATGTTAAACAGATTAAAATCTTACATACATTTTTAACGCATGGGGATTTATGCTTTTGTCTACTTTGGTTTATATGTGTATACTAAACATATACTACAAATATTTAATAATAATGAACATTAAGTAGATATACCTGTATGTTCTCATCCAAATTACTAAAAGGTGGACAATATAATAAAAGCTTTTACATTTCAGAAATTCTCTTATTTCCAAAGAAAAGAGTTCAAAATAGGAGTTCCTTCATATTATCATATGACTTCTATAGGTACTCTTTTGTCATTTTATTTATTTTAGTTCATTAAATTATCTACTTCATATATTAAATAGTCTACATTTTATATATAGTGTTGCATTAGAATATAGAAATATAAGAATTGAATCGTTTGTATAATCTATTTTACCCAACTACTTAATCCCATAGAAATGAAATTTTCCTTTACTTGAAAATATTGGACACCATAGAGAAGAATATTCCATAAAGTACTTAATCCATGAAAATAGGCAAAAGACAGAGGCTAAGTTTCTTTTTTAGCACTAAGTTAATCAGAGGTATTGACTGAATACACCTAATTCATTACGTACTCACAGCACACCAGGGCTGTTTTTGAATTCACTAAAAATTAACGTATATACTCCCCCACCTCTGCTACACAACAGGGATATGACTAATCTTTAAAATATTAAATATATAAATAAAATTACAGTAGTTAAACTAATGGAGGGCTGTGTATATTGATATAATTAATATTTTATCCTTAATTTTATTGGTTTAAACATCTTCATTTTGCTGAAAATAAGAACCAAGGAGAAAATCTCTGAATTTAAACATTCTCTCAAAAAATGCATTTATTAGTGACATGGTGAATTTAAACATGGTTGGGAGAAAGAATTGCTGTATCTGTTATTGTCTGGATTTCTTTCTTCTGTTTCTCTTCAACTCTCACATACATAAACTCAAAATCCATTTCTAAGGCAAACTTAGAACTTCTCCATGTAGCAACTCATTTATAAGATTAATAGGTATAGTTTATTTAAATAAACGTGGCTAAATTGTAAGCCACTAAGCTATTATAAATTTTTGCAACATCCTCATTAAAAATGAAGATAGGTGTTACAGAGAGTTTGTTGATTTAACTCATATAAGACATCTTCACTCCAATGACTTTAGAAATAGAAATAGGGGACTTGCATAAAAATAAAGAATCTCAGAATGATTATAGATTTTTGAAGATGTAACCTAAAAAGTGTTGAGAAAAATGAGACTTTTTATTTTGAAAAGTCAGACACGAAGATTTCCTTAATGAAACCTTTCAAAAGGCTTCTTTGAACTCAAATAAATAATTAAAATAGTTTTGGTAAGAGCTAACTCTATGGGAATCAGAAACATATGGATTGTAGAAAAACTCCTTTAGGCCAAACTCATTAAAGGTTTTGCTAATGCAAAACATTTGAAAAACGGAGCATAAGCTGGCTGAATCTAAAACAACTCTGATTTTCACTAGATTTAATTACTGAGCAAAAGGAGTCCACATTTGCTTCTTTATAACACCACCTTTTTCTTTACAAAACCATACAAAATATCGATTAATTCATTCCAGAAACATTTACTGAGTATCTATTTTATACCATTATTGTTTTAGACTTTGGATATACAACATTGAATAAGGCAAAATATCTGCCTTAAGGAGCTACATTCTAGTGAAAAATAAGGAAATATCATAATATCAATATAACACAATTTAATATTAGTTTGTGGATTGTTTTTCATATGGATTAATTTAATGTATTTCTATGGTCGGCTGTAACACAAAAATCCTTAAAGAGGAAACAGAAAGAGGCAGGACTATGAGGAATCCTGTAGTACCTGTAGTACTTAGAGCTTCCAACAAGTTATTTTTGACAACCCTTAAGTAACCAAATATATTTTTGCATTATTTCTTCATTAATATCTGAAAGTTTTTGCTCTTAAATTCTTGTACCTCAAAGAGGGAGTTCTCTGAACTATTAAAACGTCAACATTTCTGCTCCAGAAAAAGTTTGAGTAGCATCATCTCCTGAAAACAATCTGGCTGAGCTAAATGTGGTTTGGGATGCAGAGAATATGTCCAGGAATGAGAAAAGGAGCCCGTGTTTCAGTTCCTTTTAGCCTATGCAAGTGTTACATTGTTTGATTTGTAAGACCTTATCATGTTCAAAGGTATGCATGAAATCCCATTTCAAAGGCAAATCTAAGTACTTTAAAATTAGTGCTCTCGAATTTCCCTTTAGAAATGCATGCAAGCAAAAAGTGTTGGAACTATATTAACATCCTGGTCATCGTTTACAATGTGATTTTTAAGGTTGATGATTAAAGTCAGAATCAAACAAAATCCAAATCAACACACTTTTACTGAGATGCTGTGTTGTTACAGTGTGCCGGGTGCTGTGTGGGAAACAAAAGAAGCATAGTACGTACATCCTTCCTTCCAGAAAATTAAAACCACACAAGGCGACATAGGGTGTAAAACGGTGCAGACAGTAGCTACTCCAATCCTTCCTGCTGTCATGACACTTTATGTTTATCTTTGGGCACTTGGCACAGTGGAATTCAGTAGTAGAGAAG
Source organism: Camelus ferus (assembly GCF_009834535.1). Taxonomy (NCBI): domain Eukaryota; kingdom Metazoa; phylum Chordata; class Mammalia; order Artiodactyla; family Camelidae; genus Camelus; species Camelus ferus. Next base: position 101,100,753 of record NC_045696.1, read on the forward strand.
AAGCTAGTTTATATTTATATTTATAATGCCAACTTTTCACAACGTGCCAAAGTTTACTAACCTTTGAATAAATTCTTTCAAACATTGATGAGTCCAGGCCCAGAACTAACACAACTAGAGTAACTGGAAAATGCTTTACAGGGAAAATAAACAAATAAACTATGAGAAAAGGCAGACATGGGAAGAGAAAATGAAGGGATAAGTCAGTAGCAAATATACCACCAAAATGTAGACACAGAAATGGGCACGGTACAGTCACGGATTAGTGAGGACTCTGTTCTGGCAGGAACAAATGGTAGGGAAGGAGTCAGGAGATATTTGGATAAATAAGTGGCTTAATCAACGAAAGCCTTGCTGGCCAATCCAAGAAACTTTGACAATTTCTGGAAAGTAATGTGGTGTCACTTGAGGAAATGAACAAGGAACATGAGGAGAGGAGAATTTTTCACTACAATGAACCATGCTGCAATTTTAAAATAGCAACAAAAACAACAAGAAGAATGAGAGACGGCACAATAGTTTGAATATAAAGACTTGGCCAGGAAAAATCACAACAGGAATGGAAATGAAAGAACTGACAAAACAGTTCATATTTTACAATCACAGATTTTAAGATGAATTAAAAATAAAAAGTATCATTCCATAGACTTTGTTTTCAAGACGAACGACACAGCACATTTGAAGGCAGGGCTATATGATGGAGATGGTGGAAAAATCCAGGATTACATTAGAAAAGTAAGTATGAGGTGAGGCATGAAATATTAACTTGAAGTCATTGGTGTTGAGTGACAAATAAATGCATCCTCTTAGATCTAGGCTCAGAGATGAAGGTCTTAACTTTGCGCGTAATCAAGTAAGACCCAGAGCGTATCCGGGAAGCTTGGATGATGAGTTCTGGATGGTGTCCAAATCAGGGAACAGTTGGAAAAGGAAAATATCTTTGCTCTTGTCTTAATAGTTCAGTTCACAGTTTGGAGTGAGGCAGGAGTCATCCTCAGGTATCATTCTATAAGCACCCATTATATAGTAACTATTTCCAGGCATTATGTAGGCAGGGGAAAGAACTGGTAAAACATAATCCCTGTTTTTGAAAATCTTACACTCTTGTCAGAGAAAGAGATGGCAAGTGTATTAATGGATAAGTACTTAACCTTAATTAGAAGTATTAGGAGGAACTTAAATGAAATTATGACTGTTTTTGTTTTGTTTTGTTTTGTCTTGTTTTGCTTTTGTTTTCTGAGTTCTAGGGAGGAGAGAAAGAGAATATCACAGCAGGGAGCTGCCTTGTGGGGCTAAAACATGCAGAAATGACAAGACAATCTGTTGGAAGAATTTCAAGTTGTTCACTATGTACAAATCTCTACTGTAGTCTATATAACTGGAGAGTGATTAAAGCAAAGAATACCTGGTTATATAAAACATAACCTTCATATTATTGGTTGTAACATCTATTTTTAAATTGCTTGTAATAAATGTAAAAGGAAAATAAATGCTACTTTTTTCATTATCCATATTACTTAAATAAAAGAAAATCTCATTAAACCTTAAGCCAGTGGGATTTTCTAATTGACTAAATAATTATTTAATAAGTGATCATTTGTTTCTGTGGAATCTTCAGACAGGGCCAATAGAAACAATTAAGTGTTTATCTGTGGGGGTGTGTGTGCACCATAGAGTCAAACCTGGGGGCAGGAGCCGCTGAACATCAGCCATGGTCTTGCTGTTGACAGTCCACAGTACCGGGTAACTATTAGAATGAACTGATAAATAATAGAAGGATATGATAAGCAGCCCTTTCAGACAGAGGAGTGGAGAATGCTGCTCAAAGAGCTAGTCATGGCTTCCAAATCCCTATATAAAAGAGGAAGCTGTTTTCATTGTGACCTGGGAGGAAAGAAATAATGCCTGGCATGTATTTAAAGTGACATAAATACAAACTTGTGGTTGCCAAGGGGGCGGGGGGTGGGAAGGGACAGACTGGGAGTTCAAAATGTATTATAGATAAACAAGATTATACTGTATAGCACAGGGAAATATATACAAGATCTTGTGGTAGCTCACAGCGGGAAAAAAAAGTGACAATGAATATATGTATGTTCATGTATAACTGAAAAATTGTGCTCTACACTGGAATTTGACACAACATTGTAGAATGACTATAACTCAATAAAAAAATTAAAAAAAAAAGTGACATAGACAACCATAGGTAGCAGAAAGGGCAATGCTCTTCTTCTGAGGAGAATTTACTTGCTGGAGAGAATCATTAATTATTGGTAAGCAAACAGAGAGTTACCACAAGTACTCATTCAGTCATTCAGTCATGTAGGAGCTATTTACTGAATGAATGTGTACTTCTAGGTGTAATTACAAAGAAAAATCAGAAAAGATTCTGATGAGGGGACCAAGGGAAATAAACCCAGGAGACCGCAGGGAAACTGAGCTTCTCTGATTCATGCACTAATTTACATCTGATGAAACATTCTGTCAATGCCAACATGAAAGTTAGGAAATAAAAATTTCAAGCCCTATTTTAGTCACTGGAGATAACCAAGGTAGCCGAGACATGACAGGCCACAATCCTATTTATAGATTTGATTTGTTTTTTAAGAAGTAAAAAGTGATTCTCCTAAGTCATCTCTATGTCTAGAATCAAGCAGTATAGAGGTCACCAGACAAACCTGCAAAGAACCAGGCACGGATTGTTCTCATAACATTGGAGTAAAAGTAAGCCTCTGGTGAAATTTAATGATACAATCTTGGTATTTAAATATTTATAAGCAAATAATATTACTTCCTTATTAATGATCCAAAATCCATTAAGAATTGTCTCTTAAGGGAAACAAAAAGATCTTCAGAATCTAGAAAAATAATAAAGTCTGGACAAGAGTATTCCCTTATCTGTAATGAAGGGTTATTATGAGTCCCTTAGAAGGAATAAACTGAAGATGGAAACAAAATTCACTGTAGCATTTGTAGATCTTTAAGGCAGAGGGGTGGGCAAAGGGCTTTATTTTAATCTCATTTGATTCCCATGTCAGTGTTGGAGTTGATGGACAAGCTGAAGTTTAAACACAAGTATTCTAATGCAAACATCAAATTTCTTTACCACTATATATACTATAGCATTTATCAGTCTATGCATTTACTTTTTGCATAAAATTAGTAGTCTTCACATATATCAGTTAAAGTTGTGTATTTCACATATTATAAACACATAGATATCCGGGCTGTACAGATTTTACCTATCACAGTGACCACACAGCATGGAACTGGAAAATTAATTTCCACTCTACATTTTTGAGTCTTTGTCTGAGAACTCTTGCAATAAAAGACAGATTAATAAGAGAAAAACAAACAGAAGTTTATTAACATGTATACCTCATGAATACATGGGAGATACCCAGGGAAAGCTAATAATTCTCAGAGAGGTAGCTTTAGAATTCAGGATTAAATATCATCTTCAGAGGGAAAGGGGAGTGGGTATGTAGGTCTCTTAGGGGAGAGAAAACGATTTCTAGGAAAGAGAAATGGGACCTTAAAAGAAGAGTAGGGAGGGGTGATAGTTTGTGTGTGACAGTTTGTCAAGGTGTGGTATCAACTTCTCTTCTGTTCTGTATAAAAGTCAGTCTTCCCAAGGAAGGCACCTATGACAACTGAGTTCCTTTGGGAAGAAGTGCATTTAGGCAGGGAAGAGGAGTTCTGAGAAAACCTCTCCCTGTGTTTGCTGTTTTGCAAATGCCTACAGCTCAAAATAATCAATATACCAAAGCGGCACATTTTGGGGTGGCCCGTCCTGAACTCCTGCAATCAAAATACTTTAGGGTGGCATATCCTGCGACCCTTCAATGTCTACAACTAGTTCTACAGAGATAATTGATATAAAATATTAATATTACTAACACTGGCTAGTTCATGAAGATTTTCATTTGGTAGGGAACTTGTAGGTAGGTGATGATAATTTTCATTCATACGGCTCCTTTAGAGTATCTTTTCGGTTCACTCACATTAGATCAAAAAAAATTTTTATTCACTCATGTTATTTTTATCACTCATATAGCTGATACCCTTGGTTGTTACTTAAAAAGTAATGCAAATTTCCCAGTTTTTATGTGAACTTTCTGATTTTTGAGAAGTTCATAGTAACACTCACTCCGTTAGAAAGAGTTTAAATAAAAATCTGAGTAAACCTATACCTGGTAGAATTGGTCCTCATACCATGTTTGTGACAAATGTCTTTTCCCAAATAGCTTACAAAGGCTTAAAAATAATTGCCTTACTTTCCTCAGCTTTACAACATCCCATAAACCTGCCGTCCCACTGTACAAAGCTGAATAAGCTCAAAGTTGAATACAACGTGTAAACTGTAGAGGGAACAGAAAAATAATATACAATTACTGAGAGATTTAATGGGCATATGTAATGTATGACAGTGAATCTTTGCAGAAAGAACAAAACAGCATTATGAAGTCGGCATTATGGTGTGAACCTCACAAACGATTTCTATAGCAGTTAAGACGGCATGAACAAAAGCAGCAGTTTGGGCCAGCATGGGTAATGCAGCTGCAAACCTCCTCTTCTTTATGAGAGAATAATACATTTGTCAGCCAGTTTGCCTCAAGATATTAGAAGACATAAAGCATGTCACAGCGGTATATTTTGCTTTATGACAAATGAAAAAATTGAACAACGCTTGCGACATAAAGGTCTTTGGAGAAAGATCCATTTTGTTAAAACCTGTTATTATTTTCACCTTGAACCTGCAACATGTGTATATTGAAGTTTGTTTCAGTCATTGTTCATATGAAATATTCAGTCTACATAGAAAAGTGTAGGTTAATGCTGATGCAAAAACTGAAATTGAGTGTTTCTTTACATAAAATAGTCACATAATAGTAACAAATCGTCATAGACTCATGAGAAAGCACATTTAATACAGGGATTTTAGTGGTTCATATCAGAATATTTACTGACACTCCTGTGAGACAAATCATTTATAACTGTGGGTACATTACACTACGGAGAGAATAATGACCTCAGCTCAACAACATGCACATCTAAAGTGTTAAAATAAAAAACAAACACAAACAGAAGTTAGAAAATAGCATTAATCTAGTGCAGTATTTCTCTACATGCAATGATAAAAATTATCTAAGAGCTAAAATGCTCTACAATTATTGGATTTGATGGTTATTAAATATACAGTTCTGTGATAATTTCACTTTCTACCACCTCCTTCCACACAATAAAAAATTTTCTTTCCCAACTACTTTTCCTACTTTTAGTTTATCTATGAAACTCCATTCTGTTAATCAGTCCCTACACTTCAACTGACTCATCAACTTTTCTTTTCATTACTTACAGAAGTCCTAAAATCAAACTGTGAAAATAAAGGAATATTGTTTACTTCATTTAAAAAAATAACAATTAATAGTCTCTCAAGGTTCTTGAAATGCTAAATGACTTATTAACATTCCATTTAAACTCCTGAATTTGTCACACCTACTGGCATTCTGAAATACTCCTTCAGTGAGCACTGAGCTCTTCCATGAATTCTAGCCCCCACCTCATGCCCAGCTCCCATGGGCACCCACAGCGTAGCTAACAAAAGAGACTGAAAGGACCACAGTGTAACGAAGTATTCTTTAGAAATATAATTTAAATTTTATTACATATTTTTGAAATAAGAAACTCGCTTGTGGGTGGGTATAGCTCCAGTGGTAGAGCACGTGCTTAGCATGCACAATATCCTGGGTTCAATCCCCAGTAACACCATTAAAATATGTAAATAAATAAATAAACCTAATTGTCCATCCCCCCAAAAAGACTCACTTTTTCTGTATATAGATATATGTGTTTTATATACATCTTTACTTAACAAGTTTTGTCATAGTTACACATTTTATACATCCATTTGATATTTATATACTCTAATTATATGCTGCCTTTACATTAAAAAAAAAAAGAACATGATTTGGGCTTAACCAATAATATTAAGGTTATTATGCTCTAGATTATATGGCAAAGAAAAATAATTCCTCATTAAAAAAATCTGAAGAGTACTATCTGCCTAGATAACTGAATTAAACTTGTTAGTTTTTAGTTTTACTCAGTTGATACCAACTTTGGCCAATATTTGAAATTTGACCACATGTATTGTCCACTTAAAATTTTGAATACCTACGATGGAAAGGAAGATGTTAAGTACTCAGAGATAAAAATGACAACTTTGTTGCCTTGAGGGCTTAATATAATAGGGAGATAGTGGCAAAACAGTTTCACTGTTTTGGAGAAAGTAGAATGGAGACACACACAAACTGGCATACGAATACCACTGAAGGATTAGCTCTTCTAACTTCAGTACAAAAGTTGTGGCAATCTAAACAAAGAAACTAAAGCTAAGCCTGTCCCATGCAAGGATATGAGAAACAAATTTATACTAACTTTGAGGCATGGGATCAGTCACACAGAAATAAACAGATAACTAAGCACCACAGAAATTCCTAGGGCTTCAGAAAGCAGCAGAAACAAAATAGCTGTGTGGTGAGACTTTCAGAGTCCAGGGCATACAGGGATCCTGCAGAAATAACAATTGAGGCAATAATGACTTAGCATCGGACACTATAAATCACTGAATAAAATCCCTATGAATGATAAACTAGATACTATACAACCTTAGAACTATAGATAACAGAAAATTTTCAAATAATATTTTTTGAAAATGTTTATTAAGAAGGATTAAAATAATACAAAAGATAATGCAAGTAATACTGAAAGAACAGGTCAGCCAGGAAAAGCAAGAAGCATATTTTAACTAAACCCAAGTTATAAGAACTTCTAAAAATGAAATTTAGGGCCATTGAAATTAAAACCTTATTTGACATGATAAATAGCACATTACAATCAACTAAAAGGAAACTGAGTTAACTGGGAAATAGATTAGGAATAAGTATAGGGAACAATTCATACAGCATATAAAACAGAGACACAGAGATGTAAAGAGATGAACCTATTCAAGAGAAAACAAAAGACACAGAGAATAGAACAATAAGGTTTATCCTGTGTTGAAGTGGAATAGAAAAAAAAAAAAAGAACAGGCAAAATACTGAATAGGAAAGAGGCAGTCCTCAAAAATGAATGACGCAGAAGAGAAGTCTCCCAAGTTAATTAAATCCATAAGTATTTAGCTGAAGGAAGCAGAGTATTGTACAGGATAAAAAAGAACCAATCAATACATTTATCATGGAATAATTTCAGGACAGCAGGACAAATTGTCAAAAGGCAAATCAAATGAACTGTAAACATATTACAACTAGACTCACTAGACTTCCGGAAAGCAACAGCAAACACCTGAAGCTAGAGAAATTAATTCTTCTGAGTGCCAAGGGGAAATAGCAAAAAGTGTAGGAGTCTATACCCAACATATCCATCAATCAAGAATGAAGGTGACATAAAATGTTTTAGACAAAGATTGAGAGAGTTTCTCTCTTAGTCCTTCACCAAAAGAACTTCCAAAAAATCTGCTTCAAAAATTAGAGCCAAAAAAAAAGTGGAATGCTAAACTAAGAAAAGGGTAGATAATTGCTTAAATAAAAACATGTGCTTATTAAAAAGACAGAAGAGACTAAGATTAGAAAATGATTCAAACATAATGAAACGACAATTCTAAACAACAACATAGAAATGATATTGGAGTTAAAACATTTCAATGAGCTTGATTATACAGCAGGAAGTAAGTGATTTAAGTGATTTTAAATTTTGATTTGTTATATCAAATATAGATGACAAAAGCTTTAAAGAAAATTACTAGAAGAACAAAAGTCAAATGTAAATCTGCCAAACCAATACAAAGAAATAATGACTTAGAAAATAATTGGGTTTAATTTAAATCAGGCAATAAAAACAACAAAACAAATAAGTGTTTTACAAAATAAATATTTTGTGATTTACAAATAAATGTTTTACCAAAAAAAAAAAAAAAATGAAGATAAGGCATGGCAAGCAAATGTAGCATTTGTTTGATCAAAAAAGGTCTCAGTAAAAGAGTGACCCAAAGATTTTAGTTTGGGGAAAGATGGTTTAATCATTTAACCAACACAGAAGTGAAGATATTTTCTACATATTAGGATAACATCTTTCAGAGTATGCAAAGTAAGGGTGATATAGTTGTGATAACACAACTAAAATAATAGAAAGCAACAAAATAATTTGGAAGAAAAATTTTAAAGTCTGATTAATTCTGTTATAACATGGAGTGCTAATTAATGGCTTATTGGCTGTTAAGCTCTATTAGTTTACCCCAGGTATGGCCACTATAATTTTTTCTATTTAATAGATGAACAGAAATTAAGGTGATGAGAAGTTCAATGGCTTGCAAAGACACAGATGGTAATTAATGGATCGTGGACTCAAATCTAGTTATTTCAATTCAAAAGAATTTTTTAATGGCAAAATATTAATTAAGACGTATGAATTACAGAACTTTATGATTATTTGATTTTCAGGACCAGCTCCTGGAAATAGCTTGACAGATGTCACTTCTGTCTTTACAACAAGATAAAGCTGGAAAAAAATTAAAACAAATGACTTTTCTTTGACCCATTAGAGAGAGAACTTATGCTGCAGGGCAACACCAAACCTGGAGATACATGCACACCAGGGAGTCACAGGCAAGATCTGCTCATGTGCCTACCTGGAACAGAAGTTACTGGAGTCATAAAGTGGTAGAAAAATGTAACTGGTAATTTTGACAAATTTCTGGAGACTGTGTATGAATTAGCTTTAGAGTAACAATATTCTGGGGGCTACAGTCATAAGGGATCCCCAATATATTCATAGCTCTATCTCCAGATTCTCAAGGTGAGGATCTGAGGAAGATCGTCTCCTGGCTCTGGCAAGGAGAGAAGAGTAATTATTGTGAGATATGCACAGAGCATTCTCCATATTATATAGACTCCAGAGGAAGAGATTGAGCAGAGCCTTATCTCAGGTGGGGCAAAAGGCATTTCTCCCATTCTCACTCCCTCTAGCCTTCTTGTCTCACGAAGAGGAGGTAAGCTATACAACTGAAGAAGGACCTGTGGAAAAGCCCAAAGGTACAGACCCACTAAGAGATGGAAAGTTAATAAACTTGCAGAACACTCGCCATTCACCACACCTTACCACCACACCAACAGGGCCCCCAAACATACTATGAATTACAGCTGAAAGGGTAAATACAGACTGTCTCTGGTAAGATGTATTTAAGGAATCCCAAAGCCAAGAGGAGAGATAAAAACAAGGACACTAGGGGAATTTGAAGTCTCCTGCACATGCTGCTATAGCAAACATTAAACACAGCCTAACTCCTAGCCAGGTTAAAATAAATCCTCACAGTAATATACCTTATTTCCTGTTACCCAACACAACACGTCTAGTTGTCAACAAGGCAAGAAAAAGCATAGTCTGAAAAGACAAACTTAGCAGCAGGACCAGATTCAGATATGACACAGAAGTTTAAATTATCAGATGCAATTTTAAATAACTATGATTAACATGTTACGGTCTCCGATGGAAAAAAAAGTGGACATCATGCAAGAGCAAACAGATAATATAAGCAGAGAGACGGAAACTCTAAGAAATGATTTTAAAAGCAAATGAGAGGAATCCAAAACACTGCAATAGAAGTGAAAAAAAAATAGTCTTAAAGGGGTTCATCGGTAGACTAGATACAACACAGGAGGGAATTAGGGAGCTTGAAGATAAGTCAATGAAAAGAAAAAAAGGATGAGAAGGAAAATGGACCATCCAAGAATTGTGGGACAATTTCAAGAGGTGTAGCATATACACAAAAAGAAGAGAGAGGAACGCAAAAGAAATATTTACTGTGATAAAGACTGAGAATTTTCCAAAATTAATGACAAACACCAAACCAGAGAGAACACCAAGCAAGATAAATACCAAATGAAGTGCATTTAGACATATCATTTTGGAATTGAAGAAAATCTTAGATAAAAAAAAAAAAATTGAGACAAACCAGAAGGGAAAAGCCACCTTTCTTATAGAGGAAAAAAAAGATAAGAATTAGAGCACATTTCTCACCAGAAACCATGCACACAAGAGGATGGTATAAAATTTTTAAAGTGTTGGAAAGAAAAAATTAATCAATAAAACACCAGCCTATATCCAGTGAAAGTATCCTTCAAAAGTAAAGGGAAAAATACAATCAGACAAACAAAACTGAATGAATTTGTTGCCAGTAGGACTACCTGGCAAAAAATGTTAAAGAAGTTTTTCAGGCAGAAGGAAATGACATAGATCAAAAACCTGGATCTCTCTTAAGAAAGAAAGAAGGTTAGAGAAGGAATCATGGGATACAAGTAAAATATCTATTTTTATATTCCTAAGTAATCTAGAAGATAACTGTTTAAATTAATAAAAGATACAATATATTGGTTGATATAGTATATGGATAAGTGAAATAAGTAAGAACAAAATCACAAGGAGCTAGAAGGAGGAACTAGAAGTACTCAGATTTAAGGAAGCCCTAATTATACTAACTAAAAGATAGAGATTGCCAGAGTGAGTGAAAAAAATGTGTTAACATATTCTTTATAGGAAATCTACTTAACAATATAAACACTCAGATGGCTTAAAAGTAAAAGGTGGAGAATAGGAGAAATATATGCATGCTGTAATTAATCAAAAGAGTATCACCTTATTAATTTCAGAAAAAGGGATGTTTAAATGAGCAAGATTATCAGGGACAAAGAAGGGCATTACATAATGGTAAAGGGTCAGTTCTTGAAGAACACAGAAGAATCCCAAACATGTATACATGGAACAACATAGCATGAAAAGCATGAGGCAAAAACTGATAGAATTAAAAGGAGAAATAGAAAATTCTACTATTGCACGTGGAGAAATTAGACCATGAGTAATTGACAGATCCAGCAGGCACAAAATTAGTAAGGACACAGTTGAGTTGAACAGCACTATCAATTGACTGGATATATTTGACATTTACAGAATATTTCCTCCAACAACAACAAATTACACATTTTTCTCAAGCTCACATAGAAAATTCGTCCAAATTTTTTTTCATTTCATTTGAAAAAGATGTCTCCATTACTGGTTACATTAAAAGAATAATGAAGAAAAACTATGATGAGCTCAATGCCCACAAATTTGATAACTCAGATGAAGTGGATCAATTTCTTAAAAGACAAAAAATAGCAAAATACACACAAGGGAAAATAGATAATCTGAATACCCCAATATCTATTAAAGAAATTGAGCATTAATTAATAACCTTCCAGGAAAGAAGAAGGAAGGAAGGAAGGGAAGGAGGGAGGGAGAGAAAGAGAGAAAGAGAGAGAGAGAGAGAGAAAGAGAGAAAGAGAAAGAAAGAAAGAAGGAAGAAAGGAGAGAGACAATGGGAGAGAGACTTGAGGGAAGGGAGGGAGAGAAGATGGGAGAGAGAGAGAGAGGAGAAATACAGAAAGATAGGAAGGGTTTATAGATTGTAAAGGAAGAAATAAAACTGTTTTCTTACCCAGATAATATAATCAACTATGTAGAAAGTTCCAAAGATGCTACAAGAAAACTCCTGGAATTAATAAGGAAGTGTAGCAAGTTTCCAGTATATAAGATTATACAAAAGTCAATTACTTTCATATACAGCAGTTCTTCCTTATCCATGGTTTTACTTTCTGAGGTTTCAGTTACCAGCAGTCAACCACAGTTGAAAAACATTAAATGGAAAATTCCAGAAATCAACACTCCATAAGTTTTAGATCATATGCTGTTCTGAGTAGTGTGATGAAATCTTGATTTGTTCTGCTCTGTCCTGCCCAGGATACCCAACTGTCAACATCTTCTGCTCTTGACATCAAACCATCGACATCTTCATAGCTGAATAAACCCCCTTCTGACATATCATCAGAAGGTCAGTAGTAGCCTAATGCTACATCACAATGCCTGTGCCATTCATCTCACTTCATTTCATCGTACAGGCATTTTATTAGCTCACATTATCACAAGAAAGGTAAGTACAGTACAGTAAGACATTTTGACAGAGAGAGATCACATTCACATAACTTTTAAGCACGTTGTTATAATTATTCTACTTTAGTGTTATTGTTAATATCTTACTCTGCCTAATTTATAAATTAAACTTTATTGCAGGTATATGCACAAGAAAAAACAGTATATACAGGGGTCAGTACTATCTGCAGTTTCAGGCATCCACTGGGAGTCTTGGAATGTATCCCCCCAGATAAGGGGGGCTACCATATACCAGCAATGTAAAAATGAAATTAAAAAATTTTAATATCATCTGCAGTACTTCCCTAATGAAATACCTAGAAATAAAGCTAACAAAATATGTATGAAATTTGTATGTAGAAACTTACAAAATATTGATGAAAGAAATCAAAAACCTACATGGACCCATATACTATGTTCATGGATTGGAAAAGTCAATATTAAGATAACAACTTTTCTCAACAGATTCATAGATTCAATGCTAACTCAATCAGAATTTCAGCAAACTATTTTATAAATATATATAAACTGACCTAATTTTCAAATGGAAAAACAAAACATGCATATAGCCAACAATACCAAAGAAGAACAGTTAAGGAATTCAAAGGACCATTATATTGGCAAAATAATTGACATATAAATCCAGAAAACCAGATAGAAAGCTCAAAACAGACTCAGATAAATGTAATCAACTGATTACTTTTTAAAAGGTGCACAGGCAATTGGATGGAGACAGAATAAACCTTTCAACAAATAAATATCCATATGCATAAAAATGAATCTAGACACTTAACCTTGTGTCTTGCAGAAAAATTTACTTAAAATGGATCAAAGACCTTAAATGTAAAATGCAAAGCAATACAATTTTTAGGAGAAAAATCTATGCAACCTTGGGTTTGATAATTCTTTTTATATTTAGTACCCAAAGCACGATACAGGAAAGAAAAACATTGACAAGTTGGACTTTATTAAAATTAAAAATTTCAGCTCTGTAAAAAAATGAAAAGACAAGCCACAGACTGCAGAAAGTAATTGCAAATCACATATCTGATAAAGGACGTACAACCCAAATATACAGAGAACACTTAAACCTAAGAGTAAGAAAACAAACGACCTAATTTAAAAATGATCTGAACAGGCAACTTGCCAAGTAAGATATACAGATGGTAAATGATTATATGAAAATATGTTCACCATCATTTGTCATTTGAAAATGTAGATTAAAACAACAGTGAGATACCACCACATCCCAATTAGAATGACTAAAGTCCAAAAAACTTACAATATTAATTTCTGGTCAGGATTCAGAGTAAGAGGAGCTGTCATTAATTGTTTTTGAGAATGCAAAATAGTTCAGTTGCTTTGGATAACAGTTTTGCAGTTTCTTACAAACCTAAACATAATCTTGCCTTAAGATCTGGTAATTATGCTACTGGATATTTACCCAACTGATTTGAAAAAGTATGTCCACACAAAATCTGCCTGCAAATATTAGCAACTTTATTTGCAGTCACCAAAAGATGGAAGCAACCGAGATGTTCTTTAATAGCTGAATGGATAAACAAATTGTAGTCATACATACAGTGGGATAATTTTCGGAGATAAAAAGGAAAGACTTATCAAATTATGCAAAAAAGGATGAATTTTAAACATGTTTTGCTTACTGAATAAATCAGTTTTGGTACATACTGTACGATTCCTATTGTATGACATTCTGTAAAATGCAAAATTGTAGATATTGTGAAGAGATAAGTATTTGCTGGGGTACAGGGGGAGAGGTAAATAGGTGAAGTACAGTGGATTCTTTAGGGCAATTAAAATATTTTGTATATACTGTGGTGGCAGATACATGATACTATGCATTTTGTAAAATCCATAGAACCTTATAGTGCATGCAAATAGTGAACTTAATGTATACAAATTAAAAGAAAAATCATGTATTAGACCAGGGGATTTCAGGATGGAAAGCAAAGTATGATAAAACAACCTAACTGCATTACAAAGATGAGAAGTAACCTTAACCTTACTGAATGGGGTAGAGGAAAAAGATGCTGATCTAAATAACTATGGAAATGAGCAGAATCCAGAAGATTAAAGTAAAAGGAAGTGTACTTAAGCACTGAACTTGAAATGATACAATTTTCCCCAAGCATATATAGATCAACAATTCTGAAATGACTACACGTGTAACATTTACTTGAAGAATTAAGTACTTGGGTAATGAATGGTGGCAGTTGTGTTCTTCACTGTTGGGATGAGAGGTTACAGAGAAGCAAGAGAAGGAGGCTAGAATGATTCATGTGGTAATAAATCTGAGTTGGAGATGTCAGTACAAACTAATGTTCAGCCTAATACAGATATAGATAGTTACACATGGAAATACTGATTTATGTGTGTGTATATATACACAAGGTAGTATGCTCATATATTTCTTTGCTCTCTCAACTAAGACCTAGAAACAATGATACGTCTGTGAAAATGAAGACACCATGCAAATCTTGATTTCCATGCCCTCTTCCAATAAAAAGTACCAGGGTTCCTCGCAGAAAGGCTAATTCTAAAATTGGGGTAGGATGTATACAAGATGAGCTCAGAATTTCCTATAGTACCAAAAAGAAAGAAAATACAAAAACGTACACACATACACACACACACACACACACACACACACACACAATGATGGGGTGTATTAAAAGAGCACAGGAGTTAGCTGAAATAATTCCCAATTTTCAACCCTGGAATGATTTGAGAAATAAATTACAATTGGATTATAACCCAAAGTTTATAAAATTATTGATGAGGCAATACCTGTATAAATAAATGCTTGAATATTTTTTAAATATGGAAAAAACAAATCTATGCAATAGAATGCCTAGTAATTTATTTATATAATTCACCCTCAAGGATTTGGGATGTAACTCCTCATTCCTTCATGTGGGATGTGCATACTTATTTCCTTCAAAAGGGTACAGCATGGTAAGGAGGATAAAATAATTTTACGGTGGAGCAATCTGAGAAACACAACCTGAACCAAGTGGTGAATAGTAACATCGACAGTAATGTCACACTGATATTATGTGACGCAAGTGGCGTTTTACTTCCATGATCTTCTTCTCATGACCATGTAACTTTAGACTAGTGATGATAAAAACATCAAACAATTGTCCCTCAATGGACATTCTACAAAATACCTGGCCAGCAATCTTCAAAACTGTCAAGGCCATCAAAAACAAGGAAAGTCAGAAAAGCTGTCGTAAGCCAAGAGGAGTGTAAGGAGACATGAGGGCTAAATGTAACATGTTATCCTGCGTACTATCCCAGAACAGAAAAAGGACATTCACTACATGCAAAGGGTAGTCGAATGAGTATGGACTAAAGTTAGGAACAATGTGTCCATATTGGTTCATAAATTGTGACATATGTACCATAATACAAGATGTTAATAAAGGTGGAGCTTGATTGTGGCATGTGGTAGACAGAGCAACGTTTTCCATAAAGGTGTCCACATCCTAGTCTTCAGAACCTGTGAATATTCGACTTTATATGGCAAACTGTTGATGCGATAACATTTAAGGACACTGAGATGAAATGATCTTGTATTATCAGTGTGAGCTCAGTCTTACTATATAACTCCTTAAAAGTCCTAACTGTGTTGAGAGAAGTAAGACAACAGAATAAGGGCAGGAGTGGTTTGAGGCATGAAAGAAACTTCACCAACTATTGCTGGCTTGAAGAAGGAGGAACAAACAGAACCATGAACCAAGGCATATATGTGTCTACTAGGAACTAGGAACGACCATGGGATGCATTTTCTCCTAGATCCTTCAAAACCAGTTCTGCAGACACCTTCATTTTAGCCATGTCAAACCAATGTTAGATTTAAGGACTTCTTACCTACAGAACTGTAAAATAGTAAATTTGAGAGGTATTTTTTTTAAGCTGCTAAATTTGTCATAATTTGATATAGCACTAATAATTATAATTTTAAAAGAGCAAATACAAGGTTTTACGGGAACTCTCTGTACTATTTTCACAATTTTTCTATAAATCTAAAAGCATTCTAAAATAAGAGGCTTGTAGGGGGTGAAGGTATAGATCAAGCAGTAGAGTGCTTACTTAATGAGTACACAAGATCCTGGGTTCAATCCCCAGTACCTCCTCTAAAAATAAACAAACAAACCTAATTACCTCCCCCCCATCAAAAAATAAACAAATAAATAAAAATTTAAACATAAATAAATTAATTAAATAAAATAAAATAAGAGGCTTGTTAAAAAAAAAAAAGTAATGTCAGTAAATATCCTGAAGCTAAATTAAGAATAAACTTGAGCAGGAAAGCTGTATTATTTGCATGTAATGTATTTGCAAGAGCATTGAGTAAATAAAAAGTGATTTACTTGAAGTGCTATAAAATCTCACTGGTCTCAGTGACAGAACAGCTTAATCTCTTTCATTGCATTGCCAATTTTCATTTTCCAGAAACTTTTGCATTAAGAAGAGTAAGCCTCTTGCTTAAGTGGTTTGAAGTCTTCCACCATTCTGGGGTCACCGTCCCTAACATATGTACATAAAATAGCTGAATGCTTATCCTCTGAGGCATAAGAAGTCCAGAGACTTTCTGTTTATCTTCAGGGGACTTGAGGGGAGAGTCATCTTCTGATTTAGCAACTGCTGCAGCCTCTGTCTAGACTGCCTGCCCCTCCCTCCATCAGACTCCCTCCTCCAGCTTCTACTCTCCTCCATCTCAGACACAGTTCCTCTTACTTAATTTCAGCAGAAGCAACACTAACAACATTTTCCTTTGTACCACATAGTAGAAAACAAAAAGCAACTTCAATTTCAGAGTGCCTAGAAATTGCCATCTATTCTCTGTCATGAATTTCTTAGAAGCCAACATTTTCTTCCCAGGCCAAAATGAGTAGGTCATAAGATCTCTCCCTTGCATTTTTGGCTGTCTTTTCCTCTGCATTGCAGGGTTGATCATAAAATCTCAAAATTCTTCTCTTTATATTATTCATGGTAATACACTTCTCTTTTTGTTTTATTCTCTATTTCAGAACAGTCTGAAAGGGAAGGACATTCATGTTTATACATCCAAATACATTTATCAATGTTTTCAAAAGAAAAAAATCATCTATTCCTTTTTTGGGCGGGGCATAGTAATTAGGTATTTATTTACTTATTTATCGATCGATCAATAGGTTATCTATCTATCTTTAATGGAGGTACTGGGGATTGAACCCAGGACCTTGTGCATGCTAAGCACACACTCTACCACTGAGCTCTACCCTCCCTCTCAAAAGTCATCTATTCTGACATGAACCATGCTGCTGCAACAATTAGAAAAGGAGGAAAGGAGGAAAGGAGGAAAGGAAGAAAGGAAGAAAGGAAGAAAGGAAGAAGGGAAGAAAGGAAGAAAGAAAGGAGGAAGGAAGGAAGGAAGGAAGGAAGGAAGGAAGGAAGGAAGGAAGGAAGGAAGGAAAGAAAGAAAGAAAGAAAGAAAGAAAGAAAGAAAGAAAGAAAGAAAGAAAGAAAGAAAGAAAGAAAGAAAAGAAAAGAAAAGAAAAGAAGGAAGGAAGAAAGAAAAGAAGGAAGGAAGGAAGAAAAGAAGGAAGGAAGGAAGGAAAGAAGGAAGGAAAGAAGAAAGGAAAGAAGGAAGATAGATCAGATAAATATAATCACTACAAAAATAAAAATAGTGCACCTATCCTTAAGTGTCTCACCTAATATATCAAAACTAATATTTGGTACCTGTGTATGTTAGATTTCAATTTATACACTTTGAGTTATTAGCTCTGCTTAGACCAACTTCCTTAATTTGACCCTCAAATTAACCCTGCCTAACTTAAGCAAAAGGTATATTTATTGAAAGGACAGTGGAGTAGTTCAAAAAATTGAAAAGAGATAATCAATGAATCCTGAGAAGCTAGGAAAGTTCTGAGGCAGAAGGCAGTAGGAGTTAGGGATGTCACCCAGGGGCATGGCTACTAGGTAAATCAGCTTCCAAGTCTAATTTTATATCTCTCTGTATAAATCTCAACCCACAAGTGAGGATTTATGATTGGTTCAGTTTCTGACACTAATGCTGAACTTTGGAGCATTCAGGCATGGTCATGTATCATGGGGATGAAAGGGGCTCTTAGAAGCACTAACACGGCCACAGGAGAAACCCCTGGGAGCTGGGGATTTCTACTCTGCTGTCTACTCTCCCCACAAAAATGACTGTGATAAGATGAATAACAATATTTGTATATACTTTAAGATTGTATATGAAATTCATTCTATTGTTATTACAAGGGAAGAAATCACTTTTAGTGCAATAAATTTTCATTTAACAATAAAAATGTAATTGTGTGAAATAAACATTAAAAACTCCAGCTGGATCTGAAATTAAGGGTTAAAGTGGGGCACATAAGAAGCAATGTCAGACTAAACTTCCTGATGAGCATATTCAAAAAAACCCAGCATGTATTAGTTTAGAAAAGGGAAAACTGATGTTTTTAAGGTTGGCGAAAGACAGGAGAAAAATAAAACAAAGTAAAATATTGTGAGAACTAACTGTAGCTTTCAACAGAAATGAAGATACAAGTTTTAGATTAGCAGAATACTAGGATTCATCTGACATTAATATAAAATATTCTTATACTTTACCTTTTTCTTTCTAAATACTTAAAAAGAAATATGCCTAATTATGAAGTCTGCATTACATTTAGAGATATGTGTCCTGGTTTTATTTAAAGATGTCCTTGAATAATAGCAAAATAAACAAATCCATTTTTCATTGACATACAATGAGTTTTGTGTAATAAATTGAGTCATCCCAATTATGCACATAAATCACAGTATCTGTCTTCATATTATCTTAGACAGATTTGACTAAAGGAAGTTGTGAAGCTGGTATATATTTATATACATATATAATGTGTATGTGTCTATATATAATTATAAAAATAGCAATTCCAATTTAAACAGTAGCTTCTGAGGACTAAAATAACTTTAAGTGTGGGTTCTAGTTTGGTATTTATATGAATATTTTGAAATTAAAATTTTTAAAAAGATAATTTGTTTAAAATTTCAGAAATAGAAAGGCAATGTATATGGATATTTATAATTATAACCATAATCATATTGATGTAACTACATTGCATCTGAATCATGTATAAATACATTAAAGTTTACATAGTGACACATTATGGACAAAATATATTAGAACTGCCATGAATAGAGAGATTTTGTTTGTTTTTTGCTATACTTCTAATGGAAACTTTTACTAATATAAATGAATGATCAATGCATTATAGTAGCGAAGAAAAATATTAGTTTATACATGTTTTGTGTGTGTGTGTATATATATATATATATATATATATATATATGTATGTATGTATGTATGTATATATATATATATATGCCCTTAGAACACAGAAAAGAAGGAAAAATTCACATTCAGAAATAACTAAAAAAAGTTGAGGTCTATTCCAAAGGGGCTTTTTCTATATAGATCTACATCGTTGGAAACACCTCATAGAGTAACTATGCGGTTTCCTTTATTCACAAAACTATATATTAGATCTGTGGGAAAGACTACAAGACAGAGCTGCTAAATCAACTATGAAAAACCTAACAGTCAAACGTTTTTTATCTTAGAAAAAAAAAACTAAAAAAAATTTGTCACCTTGACACAAAGTTATTTCATGTGTGTAACAGACGATTTAAGAAATAAAATAAATTAAAAATTTGGCCATTAAACTTGAAATTATATCTTCATATGAGAAGTTCTGTCTTAAAAATATTGAATTTAATTAAGCATCATCAAATACATGCAAAACCAAAGAATTTTAGAAGGGCATGGATGCATAGGAGGTGGCATTAGAGGGAATATCTTAAATATTAAGCTAATTTTATCCACATTAAAAAATATTTCAAACACTTAAGTGATATATATATAATAAAGCGATCCCTGTTTCTAAGTTCACACATGTGCACATATACACATACAGATCATTAGAATTTAAGAACTTCATTTATATAGAATTCTCTTTTAAATTTAAAGTTACATTTTCAATGAACATTTAACTATCTGCAGGCCTACAGTATACTAGGATCTATGAGGGAAGTAAAAAGAATGAGCTGTATTGCTTTATTAAGTTAAGTAGCTTGTTCTACCTTAAACTAAAGTCTTGAATGGTGAAAATTTTTATATATTAAGTGCTTATGCCTCATGTTTATCAGAGTGATCAACACAAAGAAACTATTCAATGTATACTTAAAAAGTGAATAAATGAATGAACAAATGAATGATTGAAGAAAATTAGCAATATATTATGCAAGTTGAAGACTACACATACATAAAGATAGGTAGGTGTGTGTGTGTATTTAGATACATAAATGTGTTCTATGTGTACAATGTTAAATTTTTCTAAATTATACAAATTTATATTAAAATAGAAATTTAACTTTCAGCCAGAATGACATTTAAATCCCCACTCAATCACTTTAGTGATTACAAACTGGGATAAATCAAAACACATTTGAACAGAACTTATAATTATGGTCTATGCGGAGTAACAGGTCAAGATATTCCTACCTGAAAAAACAAAACATGGCTAGGACACAAGAAACAACAGTTTTCAAGACAATGCATATCAAATAATGAAGGAAAGTGGTTCCTGAGAGGCAGGAGACCAATGAGATATGCCTAATAACTGCCCCCAGCTTACTGGCTAGAGAGCATGTCCAGTCCTGTGAGGGGGAACGTAGGTGACAGTGAGGACAGAGAGCTGAGAGTCTGTGACACCGAGTTAGTAAGAGTCCACGTGCAGAGTACTGGAGAAAGTGAGCAGAGACAGAAATTCAGAGATCTGCAAAAGGTCCCTGTCTAGGATCCAGCAAACGTATGTTAGAAAATAACGTGAGGCCAGAGAGTAACTGCCCTCAGAGAACTAGAGGTGGAAGTGCCCCGGGCCCACATAGAGCACGGGAAAATGCTTGTTCGTAACAACCAGAAGTGAAAAATCCAATTATTCACCAGTGTTTGGGAGGAGTATACTTGCCTCAGTATACAGAATAGTTACCCCTGGACTGATTGCTACTCCTGTACTACCTAAAAAAATATTAAGTAGCATCTGAAAGGATCAAACTGTTTCCAGCTAACTTAACTGTATTTCAGAATGATGTTCAATAATATATATAAGAAAATAAAGTATCCACCACCTGGTGAGTTAAAATTCACAAAGTCTGGCATCCCATCAAAAATTACCAGGCTTGCCAAAAAGGCATGAAATCATGACCTATAATGAGCGGAAAAATAATCAATAGAGAGCAACTCAGAACAGATGTTGCAATTAGCAGACAAAGACATTAAAACACTTTAGTGGGGGGTGCAGGGTGGGTAGAGCTCAGTGGTAGAGTGCATGTGCTTAGCATACACAAGGTCCTGGGTTCAATCCCCAGCACCTCCTCTAAAAATAAATAAATAAGTATACCTAATTACCTCCCATCCTAAAAATAAAAACAAAACACTTTTGTAAACAATAGTCTGTATATTCAAAAGTTCAGTAAAGACGCAGAAGCTACTGAAAATGTCTGAATTAAACATATAGAGAGGCAAACTATGATGCATAAGATGAAACATAAATGGAATCAATAGCATTAAAAGCATGAATGAACTTTATAGCATAATAACTGATACTATTCAAAATAAAACACAGAACTAAAAGGGATTTTTTTTTTTTTCAAGAGTATTAGAGAACTGGGAGACACTTCAAGTGGCCTGATATACACATAATTGGAATCATTAAGGAGAAAGGAAAGAAAGGGACACAGAAAAATTTGAAGAACTATCTATTTGAAGAAAAATCTTCCAAACTGGATAATTATAAATCCACAGATCCAAGAATCTCAACAAATTCCAAGAAGAAGAAGCAAAAGAAAACTATCCTAAGATACACCAAAATGGAATTGCTCAAAACCAGCCCTTAAAAGCTGCCAGAGACAAAAAAAAGTGTTACACGCAAAAAAAAAAAAAAAAAAAAAAAAAAAAAAAAAAAAATAGATAAAGACGATAGCGTATTTCTTGTCAGAAACAATATTAGTGAGAAGATGGTGGAGTAATATGTTTAATATATTAAAAGAAAAATGTTGTTAATCTAGAATTCTATACTCACTCAAATAATCTTTCCAAAACATAAGAAAAGGAAGACTTTTGTACACATGCAAAACCTGAAAATATTCATCACTAGCAGACTCACGTGTCAAGAAATACTAAAGGAGATCCGTTAGGTTACCAGGAGAATCAGATAGAAATGTGGATCTTCACAAAGGATAAAAGAGTATTGGAAATAATAACTACATTGTTAAGTACATAAACATTTTCTTATTACATAAATCTCTCTAAAACATGATTGACTATTTAAAAAAATAATAACAATGTATCATGAGTTTTATAATATATGTAAAAATAAAATATATTATCATGACAGTATAAAATTCAAGAGGGAAGAAATTGATACATACTATTGAAGGTTTCTTATACTATAAGAATCTACTCTTCTTATATCAGACAGTATTTATAATCATTTTTATGACATAATAGAAGTATGTTTCAAATAATAATAATACTCTATAAAAGTAAGATGTAGTTAATGGACAATATATGTTCTAAAATTTGTCCAGTGGAACAAGTAACCCCCTGAACCTAGAGTGGAAAGGACATGCTTCGTGAAAGAGAGAGGACTTTAGCCAAGACTCTGATGAATGTTTATGATTTTAGTGGGAAAAAAAATACATGCTCAGAATACCAAGAATGAAAATTGCTACAATTTACTAGTGTATACTATATGCCAGTTATTGATACCACTTTTAAGGTTTATTTTTTTAATCATCAAGCAACAGTTTGACGTAAATATAATTAGGCAACTCTTACAGATAATAAAACTTATACTTGGAAAGATTAGAGCTTGTCTAAGGCCACACAGTTACTAAGTCGGTAAGTCTATCATGGATGTCTTAACACAAACCCTGTCCTTCTCAGCTCTCACAGTGATCCTCTTTAGATGACTAATAGTTTGGGAGATGGAAATGTATTTGGAAAGTCTGGGAGATGGAAATGTATTTGGAAAGTCGTTAATAAGCTGGCCTCACAAAAGGAAAGGCCAGTGAGTAGGAAGCAAACAAAGCAAAGGCATTAACATAAAAAAGAATAGAGATAGCAAGGAGTGGGAAGAGAATTAGGATGATGTATTTCATTAAACCTGTGACAGGAGAAAGCGTCGATAAGGAAGATACAATCAGGGTCAAGGTTTCCAGAGACAGCAAGGGAAAAAGAGACTATAAACACGCTCTTCCATTTATCGTCAGGAACTCAGTAGTGTCCATACTCACTGAGAGCAGTTCTTAGTGTTTAGATAAGATTTCTGAAGTTACTGAGGGGAAAAGACAACAGAGAAGAAAAAGAGAGAGAGAAAGAGGTAAGGGAATGGCTACAGGTATTGTAAATCTTAATTGAAAAGTTTGGAAAGGAGCAAAAGTTGGATGATTGCCCAAAGGGGCAGAATATTCATATAAGTTCAATTTTGTTCTGTATTTCAAAAGAGATAAATTTTACATGTTTACAGACATAGGAAAATTGAGTATTGAAATGAAGATGGAACACGGTGGGACAAAGAGGAGTGGCTGAGATGTAAGAGCTCCACGAAAAAGTGAAAGGAAATGGGTTTCTGATCATGGTGAAAGTTATAGTTTTCAAAATCATAATTATGTTTCTGCCTCTCTGCCCTAAAGGAAAAATAACAAGTTCTTTAACGTATCTTTACATCCCGAAGTGCGTAAAAAGTGGCTAGGCAGACACTGGAGCTGTAGATGGTGAATAACAAGAGAAAATGTGATCCTTGGTCAGAGCTCATAGTATAGTTGCTTTATTTGTTAAGGAAAGTTTATTCATGCTGCACTTAGATACACAGAGAAAAATGTCCTCTTTATTTCACTATAACTAATCCTTCTAGTTAGTACCTAACCTTCTGCTGAGGGGTAGGGATGTTTTGGTGTTGAGGAAAACCAGATGGATTCTGATCTGATAATCTCAAGCCAGTTCAATAATTTGGATGATTTCTCTTGAAAGTTGGCATATGCCTAGATGGCTGTTTAAATGCACATTCTTTCAGAAGTATTCCTACTTCCACGTCTCCTCTTTAAGACGTTATCTGGCTATATGGAGGAACTGTGGGTATGCATGGGGTATAACCACATGAAATTTAATGAGGGGAGCTACTGAGATCTGCTCATCTCTGCTGCTAATCTCTACTGAGGTGTGAGAAACTCATTCCAGAGACTTTGGCTTCCACAGCTCAAATATGATGCTAATGCAACACATGGTCTATGTTCTTAATTTAGACTATGCTCCTGTTGACTCATCCATCTCCTTCTGCTGACTGATTCCACTGATATTCCTATGTGCTCTGATTTTTCTCTAGCAGCTGGTCTAGGAAGCTCATCCTTCTGCTCTCATCTCTAGGGCATTTAATCCCTTCAACATCTGCTTCTGACATTCTCGAAAGCCAGCAGGCTAGGTTATAGCCGTACTACCTGCCCTGTTTACACGTACACACACGTGCGCACAGATAACACATACACACACCAGGATCGTGAGGCAACCTACAGGCCATCTTCCCACAGTAGAGAGCCAGGGAGGTTAAGGAGAGTTAAATAGATTCCTATGTTCTTCCTATACAAGTCAAATACTGCTTTAGTATGATCACATGCAAAGGGGACTTGTTAAAATCCCAAATAGAAGGTGAAATAAAAGATCCCTTAACCTTGACTGGTTGGGAATCCCCCTAACATGACTCACTTCTCTGGAACTCTGGCCAGAAGTAGTAGTCAGAAAATGTAGTTCCACACAGATTTATTCCCACAAAACATTTTTAGGGAAATTGGGGGATTTTTCTCCCTTGTTCTCATAGGTCTGAGACGTAAGTGAAAAAAAAAATAGCTACAATAAAGTTCACTGACCTACCTTTAGATATATTAAAAGAGAATAACAAAGAAACTCTTGAAATTTTTGTCTATCAACTACATGGGCTTTTATCAAGTATTATCTAGTTAAAGTGGTAAAGAGTACCAGATTTGAGACAAAACTGAACAACAGCTGACCTGTTCTTGGTGGTTCCTACCTTTTTTCTTCCTCAGGGCAATACATTTCACTGCTCTGACTTGGAAATAGAGAATTGAAAAAGACATTAAAAAGGATATTAAAAAATAACATTTCCAAACATCATATGCAGTCACCTCATTTGTAAGATTTTTATATGCAGTCACTTTACCTGTAAAATTAAATTAATAATAGTGCTTACCTTAGGATACAGTAAAATTAGCTAGCATAGTACTTGCAGTTAATAAGAATAATAAACAAAGTAGAAAATAAGGCTATTTACTGAAAGCTGGTGGAAATGGAGGGGCTAGTTGATAAAATTGGAAATTACGGAATTATTCTTGAGGAAGATATTAAAGTATGAAAAAGCCATGAAAAATAGGGTTGTTGTGTAACCTCAGGGAATCAGTTGGAATCTGACATCATGACAGCAGAGCATGGACCATGTTTTTATAATCCTTGTATCTCCTCCATATACTTTATGTATAAAAAAAACAAAGAAATAATTTGGTGGTACTGGCCTACATTCTGGAAACAGACCACAATCACTAGGGAAATTTAAGGATGGGGGACTGTAGGGTATTATTGGAAGAGGGCATAAAATTAACAGATTCTGGAGTAGGTGAGAGCACAAGTGAAGCCAGAAGGATTCTATGTCATATTTTAATCCAGCCCATATTGGGATTTGGGGAAATTGAGTACAACTGTTCTTTGTCACTAATTTAATTACATTTTATGGATTGTGGGGAGAATTGGGAATAAAAATGATGCAAGTCTCAAAATTCCGTGCAGGCTGCTGCTGTATTCTGAACCACAAGAACTGAATGAGAACTGTAGAACTGCACAGTGCATCTATGCTCTTAGCACTTTTCAGACGAGAACACAGATCAGAAATTTCCTGTGTCCCCTGTGAACTCTTTTAGTGACTGTTGTCACTGATCATATATCAAGAATGTGTTGTGTGTACATAAGCATATTTATAGAATAAACAGTCTTCAGAAATCAGCCCTCTCTCATGCTCTCTCTGGTTTAAAGATATGTTCATAATCGTAAGACAGTTTTTTTTTTCTTTCTTCTGTTGGTTTGTACATCACATAGATGTCAGGGAGGCAGCTATTTACTCACTCTGTATGTTTTATCTAGATTCTTAGTTTGTCAAATGTGCCCCTGTATCCTTTCTCTAAAGTCTCAGAGACGAATTAAAACTAAAAGAAAGACTTTCTCTTATTTAAGAACCATCTGCTGCTAAAGAAAAGAGGATATACCAGGCAACATTCTACACTTATAAAAGGCAAAATTATCTAACCACTTTAATAGGCATTTTGCTTGTGTAACAAAATCAAAGTTTTCATCACAGATTTCTATTTAAGCATTTGAGTCTATTTGGAGAATCAGCAACACCAAGCCTCCTTTTCCCAATATTTCAGGCTAAATTTTGAGATTCCTACCGAGCACTGCATTTAATGATGTTCTTTAGATGCTCCCAAAGTAAACTGTCTGTTCACGAAAAGAAAAAGCACTACTTGAATTACAGCTATAGAAATTTTTTTTCAGTAATTCCTTGTTACATAAGCACATTCTCTCCCGAATCCCTAATTTCAGAAACAGAAAGACATCTGATGATACTCATACAATGGAAACTGGTAATATGTGCTCTTTCTGTAATTAACACTCGACTTGAACTTAGAGCAGCTTTCCAATGAATGTATTTCAAAAACCTAGACAACCAAGGCTGCCAACAGAGATCCATTCTGCATCTCAAGGACTTAAAGAAAATCACTCAGGGTTTTACTGGCAGCCAATAACTGTTAAATATCTGCAAATCCTACCTTCTGCCCCTTGTCCTTGGAATTTACATTTAAATGGTCAAATTCATAGCTCTGATATTCAAATCACAACAGCAACCCACATACATTTATTTCAGAACTTCAACTAACAGAGTGATGCAAGTATTTAGAATAGTTTTGATTATCTGATAAGGAAGTAACTGTGACACCTGAATAAAGGATAGAGAAAGTGGTGTGCAACGTCTGAAATCTGTAACGGTTAGGGAGAGGCATTGATGAGAATACTAGTAGAAACATGGCTCTTTCTACTCCCAGAGCAAGGAAACCGGCAGAACAGAGAGATAGGCTTGAGGTGCAAAAAGATGGTAGGCTCTCTGTATACCTGATGAGTGGCACATACAAAAGGTAAAAGGAAAGATGAGTGGAAACTGGAACATTTTAATTTTTAACGTTAAGCCAATTAGTGTGAAAAAAAAATCAGGTATCTCCAAAAATGTTTACTCACATGTTCAAAGAGAAATTATATGCAATTGATTTAAATATGACTGTGGTATTATAGATGTAGAAATTCTAAATGGCTCCTTCAATTTAGAGATAAAATCTAATTAGTTAAAGACAGAAGATACTCATATTGCAGCTCTGTCTATACACTCAATCTCATCTCTCACTACTCTCCCCTCACACATCCCACTACCATTTCTGAGTGACATGGAGATCCTTAAATAAATCGCATTTTCTAATACAAACCCGACTTTTGAATATGCTACTTCTGCTTGGAATGGTCTCCTTCCCTCTCTGACTCTCTTCCTCCAACCTGAATCTGCCTGGATAATTCATCCTTTTAAGCTCAGTCTTCAAGCACCGGTTTTAAAACTGTATCTTCCTTAAGACTGTTACTAATATGGTCCCTTTCTCTTGGGCTCCCACTATGTGTCACACACAATCTGTAATAGACATTGTCTCACCTTATCACTGATAGCTGCCTGCAATTTTGCAGCCCTGACCATGGCATCTTGAGATTAGAAACCGCCTTTCAATCTTTGTGTCTCCTAGCAAATATGCATTGAAAATACATTTGCTAAATGAATGAATGTGCTGTTCTGAGTAGTAAAACCTTTACTGAATAGAATTACTAAACTGAGGGGAAATGTTTCTTACCAAGATCCTTACAGAAGTGTTTTTCAATTACATTTTAAATCATCAAAAATGTGTGAGAAATTTGCTATATTTTACTATATATATTTCCATAAGGCTCTAGTCTCACGATGGGGGCAGCCGCTTTTATCCACTTCTCTCCCGGCCATGAGGCAAGCTGCTTTTGTCATGTATGTAGTGACTGAGACGATAAAGATGGATGGCTAAACACTGTAGCATATTTTTCCCATCTACCATAAATATGTATCCCCATTTCACTGCTGGAGACCACTAAGATTTAATGGCTAATTATGGTATTACAGACATCTTGGATTCAACTGCATTTACAAAACATACAATTTTAGTCCACAGCCCAAATAATTAATGTTTAGTACAATGTAAATATTATAAGCAGGTTACTAAATAAATACGCTAACTTAAACATCATTTGTATATAGATGATTTTTTAAAATTTTATACTGTGTTCAGGCAGAAAAAAGAACTGGTAAGTCTGGCCTCAGGGATATTTTTCTTTTTTATCTTTTCAAGACTTCCAGAAGAAAATAAGAAATAACCCAAATGGAAAAGCAAAATTTACTTCCATGTAAACTGTGGGGAGTCAAGTTTCAGTTTGTTCTTTCCATTTTAACATTCTATGGTCAGAATTTAAGACTCTTGTTACTCAAAATTTAGTCTGAAGACCAGACGAATTATCATCACAAGGGAACTTGTTAGAAATATAGAACTACAAGACTCATCTCAGACCTACTCATTCAGAATCTGCATTTCAATAAGATCCCTAAGTGATTCCTCTGCACAGTAAAGTTTCAAAGGATGGTCTAGATTATCATTCTTCATACCTGCTCGACTCTGCCTTCACCTTAAGGGGCATCTTTGTTATCCAAGTATTTTTTTTTTCCTCTCTGAAATAAAGCCAAAAGCACTAGACTAGAAATAATGCCTGTTGCTAGGACTTATCTTTAAGTGTTTCTGTATATGTGAACATGCCTAAAAAATAAAAACCATACACATATGTAGACTTTTGTGTTAAATACATGAGCTTATATTATTGGATGCCTTGTCCCAGAAGTGAGAAAGAGAGTTTCTAGAGGCAGAGGGCTTACCTCACAGTTTCACCCACCCAACTGACAGTAATCAGGGAACACTAATGGAGGAAAAGAGAAATAAAGCATATAAAGCTTATTTCAGCATCCTACAATTCTCCTTAAATCACAAGTCCCCTTCTTTCTTCTGTCGGAGGATGGGGACCGCTTTCATCAGGAGCTCCCAGCACGGACATCAGGCAGCAAAGGCAGGAGATCTTTATGCAGCTCTCTAGACGAGGGCAGCTCCTCCCTTTCCAGAAGGGCACTGGAGTGTGTGGTTGTGGTTCTTATCGCCTGACACCAGATGTGCTCAGCTGTTTCACTCTCCACTTCACCTCAACCAATCAATTAACCTTGCTCAAAATTTAAACCAACACTCAAAACATTCAACAAAGTGCTTATATTTCTATGCTTATGGCTTCTACTGATTTAGCCAATAGTCCTGAGAAGCTCTAAGACAAGTTTTATTCCCTTGAAATAGACTCAGAAAGAATTATTAGCATTTCCCCTGGCACAGTCATAAAACTTAGAGTGACTTCCTTACTATCTTCCTATCTCCGTAGGCATCTATGTAAAATAAAGAGAATGTCGCACTGAGTACCCCAAATCTTCGGAGATTATGGCATGGAAGTTACACTCCTTACCCTTTAACAATTATGCCATAATGTCACTTTCAAAAAGAACATTGAGTTGGATAATACATGAGTTATACAGAATAGCATTTCAAAGGGATCTTATAAATAGTATTTGCAAATTGCCAAGTAAACTACAAACTGGATTTACACTCCTTATATTTTTTTGCATGTATAAATGTCTCTAACTTCATGAAACATACTTCAGAGGGAATCTCTCTCACAAATTTTCTCGAAGATTTACTTCTATTTTTTTAGTAACTATTGTTTTGTTCAACTCCACCCCCAAATAGAATAAATAAAATTAAAAATACAGTTTCGTAGTCTAAGAGTAAGCCTGGTACCTCCGCTATAAGCATCTGGGAATGTTGGGACACCTCAGTCCCAATGATGAACATTGTTTTCCCTCATCAATGTCATTATGGACCAAAGAACACCTGCATCACTGTGGTGATTCTGCCATCAGCTGAATCAAACACTTAAAGAGATGTTTTAAGATATCATTTTCAAAGTGAATGATGCAAATGTAACATTTTCTTTTCAGTTGCTTAACTTACTGCAAAACCACTGCAGAATTTTGTTGCTCATAGGCATGTCAGCTTTTAAGACTGACTTACATCTATTTTTAGCTTATTATGCATGCCTAAGAGCTGGAGAAGTTTTCAAAACTAATTCGTATTTGAGAAATCTGGTAGGTAAAGCATAATTTAAAAACTCTTCCTTGCTAGAGTGAATCTCTTCAAGCACTAGACTATAAAATTCTAGATTATATGGTCTATTTTCCAGATTTGAAACTTAAAAAAAAATTATTAGGAAGTTTGGTTGTCTTGGGTAATACCATAACAAGATATAGTAACCCCTCCTGTGTTATACATTTCAATGCTCAGGATAGTTTTCTGCTAGCCTAAGTATAATGTATCATTACCCCAAGTCTCTACTTTCTCCAATTTATGTGCATTCTGGTGGTTGAATCAAGTTGATGAAATGCCTATTTTCTCAGAACATAACAAACATAAACCTTTCCAGGGCTGCAAATACATTTAAGATACTATATAAATCATCGCTTGTCAAAGATTAAGACTGCTTTAAGCTCACTCTCTGAAAACCCTTAAAGATTTTTTTTTAACAATCACTATTAAATAATGTATCTTGTTAATGAAGTTTAATCAGTTCTTAACAAATCAAGGCTATAAAATGGTCTAGGTAGAAACAGCTTTGCGGGGTAAGGCATGGAGTGGAATAGTAATGGCCTTTCTAACTCCCCTGCCCTATTTATAGTCCACAAAGATATGACCTTGAAAGATGAATTGAAATTGCTTTTATTAAAGGTGTATAATTCATTTTAGTATTGTTCAGGAGCCATCCAATATTCTGGATGGAGTAACTGAGTCTATGTATACTCCAAAACTTAAACTTTAAGTAAAACGTGATCAATTGACTTTTTCTGTTGAGCATTGTCAGATTTGTTATATTTTGTCTCCTTGTCTTATTTATTTTCTTTGGAAAAACAAACATGTATTATTTAATATTTGAGGTATTCAACTAGATACCAAAAATTTGGCTGATTTGCTGTGAATTTACAGTGACTCAATCTCTTGCCTAGAGTATTTATCCTCACTGTTATATTAGCTGACTTAGCCAGGTGTATCATATACTTTACATGGTAAGGATAGAAGGGTATTAATATTATCATTCATTCATTTATTCTTCCAGAGGGCAAGAATTTTGCTGCTACTGTACATCAGAATTTCTTTGAAAGATCAATGTTCTCATTCCAGTGATGTCTATGGGGCAGGAGGCATAAAAACTTTGGATTATCCATTATTTTTGGTGTATGTTTGGCAACAGCAGGATAGAAATTGGATGCCAAAACTCAGCTACTGAAATATTAATTGAAGACAGTATTTTATGTGTGCATAAAACTATATTGTTTAGTTATCGTATGTATCAATATCTCATATATATATGTATCTGCTTCAGTTCAAACAGGCAACTGCCTCAGATGTATACAACTTAAGAATCTGCATTTATTCTTGATTCATTCTTTCTTTCTGAATTATTATAATGTCAATTTCACTTCACACTATTCTTTGACAGACCCTCTCATGGTCTTTTTCTAACCTATTTCAGTGTCCTACTAAATACTCTCCACTAGTTTAGTTTATTTGCCTTCATCAAACAAATTTCCTCTCGCTTCCTCTTTCTTATTCTTACACACACACACACACACACACAAACAAACCAAGGTAAAACATAAACATGGTCATACCAGTCTGCTACTTAAAAACCCTCAGTGATTCCTCATACTCCTATAAGCTGAAATTCAAATACTGGAGCACATTCAAACTCATCCCAACAAACCTCTCCAGATGTATCTGTGGTTATTCTTCTGTCCTTCTCAACTCTCTACACATACATTTTCATTCTCTTTATGTTGTTCATCATAGACATGGGAGTATTAATGTTCTCTAATCCTTGTCTATTTGATGAATATCAAATGTATTTTAAGTTCTTTCCCTGGGGAGAAAAATTTTCCCTCAAGAAAATATTAAGAGATTTATTATTTCTTTTCCTACAAATAATTTATGGGTTAATTTATTCAACCCATCAATTATACATTCCCTAATTATTTATCACGTGACGTGCCTATAATGTGTCAGACACTACTGAGCTCTAGCAAAACCTCTACTATCACACAAAAGATACGATAACTCTGCCTTCCTGGAGCTTAGAGTAAAATAGAGAAGAGAGGCCATAGGAAAACTAGCAAACAAAAAATATATTATTGAAAATTACAGTAAATGCTATAAAGTAAAAGAGCAGGGCCAGAGAAATGAAGACGGGCAAGGGAAAATCCACTGTATTTGTTTATTTATTTGGTGGGGGGAGGGGCACAATTAGGTTTTTATTTATTTATTTTTAATGGAGGTTCTGGGGATTGAACCCAGGACCTTGTGTATGCTAAGCATGTACACTACCACTGAGCTCTACCCTCTTCCCTGAGAACCCACTTCAGACTGGGAAAGTTTAGGCTATTCCACGTTCATGCCACACAAGACAGGAATAAACCTAGTAAGAAAAGCCAGTTCAACTAGAGCAAGATTCCAAAAGGGAAGAATATCTGAGATAAAGCTGGAGAAGATGCAGAATCTGAGGCAGTGAGTCCCAGCAGAGAGTGTTATATAGAGTCCACCTCAATGTTAAAGAGTCTCATTTGGAAGGTGGTGGAAAGACACCAAAGGTCAAGGAGAATAAGTAGATAACTTTAAAAAAAAAATCTGGTTGCTATGTGGAAAACAGGATGAATGGAAGCAAGAAGGCCAGCAGCCAGTCAGGAGAGAAATGCCGTTGTGTAGGACGCAGATAATGCTGGCTTTCGCAAAGCAGGTGGAAGGCAGTGGCGATAAAAAAAAAGGAGAGGGCAGGGACAAAGTGAAGCTTTCACTGAGCAATAAAAGTTTGCTGAATTAAACTGAATGCAGAGACTAGTAAATAGATTTATTAAATACAAAGATGAGGTGTAAAATAAGAAGGGCTTGCCAAGTTCATTTTAAATACTCTTGAGCTTCAGAGATGTGAAACAGAAAGTGGAAATACACAGGTGAGACCTCTTTGTTTCTTTTTGTGTTTGGACAAAAAGTCATGGAAACAAGCAGGGAAATCATGTATGTTTCAGCTTATGAGTTAGATTTACAGTATACCTTGTGCTGAGGAGACAAGGAGCCCTTACAAGCACTTGGGCCAGCCAGGAAGCACTCACTCAGACAAGTAGGGTGACACATCCCTACACTGAAAGGACTACATGTGTTGATTCAGTGACTTAAATCAGTACAAAACTTCAGACCCCAGCTACAGATAGAAGAAGATAAATTGTCCAATGGAGAGGATTACAGAAAGTCTTTTTTTTTTTTTTTAAGCTTATGTTTCTAATGGAGTTGCTCTAAGTATGCCAGAGAATGTGGGCAGATGCAGTTCTAAAACGTTCCCATGGAAGCCTGTATTTTTAGGTTGATATCAGATCAGATGTTATAACGAGTGTTACTTGGAAGAAACGTTGTTAAGTAAATAAACTTTACAGTCCCACTCTTTACTGTTAGACTACCTGAGGAAGTTCACCTACAAGTTCAGTCCCGAAGGTCAGCTTCTGCAATTTCAAAACTACTTGCTTTTTCTGGTTCACAATGTTATATACAAAAGGCATGTTCCTCCACATCATAAATCACAGGAACTTCTCTTACCTTGGCTTCACTTCTGAAGCACGACTACCTATCTTGCTGATGTGTCTTCCAGTGACCCCCCCCCACCTAACCAAACCAGGTGAATTTTTAAAATAACCATGGCCTATATTTTAATTTTATCATCTATATTTAGTTAAACTGAATCTGGGTCATTTAACCCTGATGCTGAAATAAATTTGATTGGTTGAGGAAAATTATTGCATGTGCTTTTTACAGTATGCCTAATCAACTGGAAATATTAATTTAAATATATTTTGTAGGATTGTATATTTTCTTATAAAACATGACTTTTCAATTATAAATTAACACTTTAGCCAGAAAAGCCATATAAATCTTAGTTGCTAAAAATAAAAATGCCTCTGCCCAAATAGCAGGTGCATAATTATGAAAAAATTAAGAGACTATGAAGTATCATGACCAGTTCTATCTTGGACCACAGCTCCAAATGCCAAGTGTTACTGTCAACAATAAGCTGAGAGGCTCTCCCTCTTGATCAACAGACCTGCCAAGATTAGGGTTGGTTCACTCTTTCTAGACAGACAAGCTGATAAAATTTAGGGTGACATATCCAGATACGGAAGCCCTAAAGCAGCCGACTACTGTATTGCCTAGTTTGGAACTTATCAGGCTCATTCCAAACATTTGCAGGCTGGGGCCAAGAGCATAAATGGAGGCCCACATACCAGGGGCCTAAATAAACAGTTATAAGTCAAGCCAATGAACTAATTAATAATTATGCTCTATCCTCCTACCTTGATAAAATATATTGTCATAATTTCAAAATTTTTATTTTTATTTTCAGCTTTTACTCTTTTCTGAGTGTGTCCACTTTCATATTTTTTACTTCTCCCTAATTCTTGTACTTGTTCTTGTTCTCAATGATTTATGGGATTAAACATAAAATGTAATTATATTCAAAGGGTAAAAACTTGGATATATCTTAATCAAAAAAGAATAGCATAGATAATTTAAAAATGAAAAATTAAAATTATTGTCAATATTTAAGATATTTTCTTCTAAAATATTCAAAATTTTATTAATAGGCAATATAGTAATTATAATTGAGAAAATAAAAATTTAAATTATTCACATAAAGTTGAATTTTATGTCATTATTAAGATTCAATCAAATATAATTAAATATCTTAGAAAGGTTATACTATCTATGATTTTAACATTCTTTGTATATCTAGTTACCAATATAAAAATTAGTAACATTCTACAGGTACATTCAGGGATTGCCAAACTTTTTATGTAAAGAACTAGATAGTAATTTTTTTTTTTTAATTTTATGGGCTATATTGTTCTGTTACAACCACTCAACTCTGTCAATGTAGATGAAAGTAACATATATAATATATAAATGAAGGGGTATGACCGTGTTACCAAAGAAAAAGTTTTTCCAGAAACAGACAGCAGGCTGGATGTTGCCTGTGGGCTATGGCTTGCTGATCCCTGGTCTAGAATTACCTATACACAAATGTAAGATTAATTTGAATCATTTAATATTGGAACATCTCTCCAACCATCATATGCAATCATTGAAATGCTACAGTAATTCATGAATACTTCCACAACAACAATTTGTTACATGAAGAGTTAAAAGAAGACAAATGGGAGAATCTGTTTCAATAATATTACTCAAATTAAAGATTTGACAGGGCAATTAATTTGACTTTTCTTTTATAAGCACTTATGTGGTTCAAATCCTTTCAATGTGTCCCTGATGTAGAGGTAGCAAACATTTATGGTATTAGGAAGCAAGCTGACTCTTGTCTGAGGATATATGCAGGAGAGGTGGCGTGTTTTCTTTGAACGGTGTCGGTCACAACAGCAACAATTTAGTGTTATTGGTAAAACTGTGCCAGCCCTATGAGCCAAATCCTGAGTGACCAAGGTTCCCAAGTGTTTGTTAAAACTTTGTTTTTGTGTATGTGTCCACATGCATTCTTCTTGTCTGCAAGTGGACTCAGCAGCAGTTAACATATTTCCAGAAAACAGCCTCATAGAACTTTGATAGTATCTAGGTTCTTCCACATGTTACCTGTGTGACCCTGAGAATGTTCCTTAGAATCAAAAGACTCTGAAAACAACTTAAATACCGCTTGTTCTGATTCAATGTACACAAAGGGCTTGCATTGGCCTGAAAAATAATAATTCAATACTTATTTGTTGAAACAGATATCTCCACTCTCCAATCCATCATTTAAAAAGCTGACAGATTAGCTTTCTCCAAACACCGTGTTTTCATAATAGCAGAGTGGAGAAAATAAACCTGGGACCATAAATGTAACAGAAATTCAGGCTCTTTCATCTGAAATGTGATCTAAAAACAAGTTATATGATATCATTGTGTGGCATTTTATGCACACTTCTCATACCACTCTGGGCCTATATAGAGTTGCACTTCTACTGATGTCTGTGATTCAAACTGCATTCCAAAATATCATGCTCTCAGCTGCTATGGATAAAGAACCACAGAGATAACCACCCAAGGGTAGGATAGCACATATGGAAGGAATGCCACAGCTATGGAAGTTTTCCATTAAATACCAAAATGTATGCAAAATCATTTAAAATTATTCATGAGATGAAACTAAGTTTAAGTAACAGACGTTGAAATGTGGTGGGTGTCCAGATTATAACTACCTTCCCTCCTGAATCTGAAATTACAAACAAGAGCGAGATCTCACTGCTGGTCATGGTGACCACCAGTTCCAGGAGACCCTCCACCTTGACGCAGAGGGAATATTACCACATGCCAACTATCAAACTAGTTGTCACTTGGTTTATTCTTCTTCAATGCTAACAGCTATCAAGTATTATCAGATTGGAAAAATGAGGTTCAGAATGTTTATTTCTGTCAAGATAAAAGTCATTAATCCAGATTTGTCTAAATCTGAAACAAATACTGCATATCCCATACTATAAAGCAATCAATGAACTGAATGAATGAGATTGACTTGTGGTTGTAATCTCCTGCTACCCCTAGGAGCAGAACCAACTTCAAGCTCAGTATGAAGTGGTCAGAGATGTTCCCCTCTACTCTTTACCCTGCCCTCCTTATTCCTCTGACTCTGGGGTCCAATTTCTTCCAGTTTGCATGTTGTCCCACTCAAACAAATACAGATTCTCAGTTGACTTGCGGTGGGGGAAGAAAAGTTCTACTAAACTGTTATTGACTTACTGTGTTGCTCCTTTCCTGCTTGTAAGCTAGGTTACTTTCGGACTCAATTTTATAAAGATTTCCAGAAGATATTTAAAAAATTTCCTCTGGGATACAAAGAGACAAATTACTAATAGTGGAATTAAAGGAACAGTGACATGACAAGGCAAAATTTGGGAATGATGAGATTTCCTTATATATCTGTATTAAATTTATAATATTCAGTGCACTCCTTAGAAGGGAGGATCAAACTTGATCTCACATTAGATCTGTAGCAGGTGTTTGGAGTAGGGTGAAAAGAGTTCCCATTCTTAATATCTTCAAGAGCTTGGCAGTTTTTAGCACTATGAAATGCATGTGGCCTATTCCTAGATACTTTGTTTATCATTGTTTTAACCTTCCCACTGGAAATTATGTAACTCTCCTAACACTGAAGCTATGTTTAAAAGATCTGTACATGATTACAGTCTTTTGCAGGCAAGGTGAGCTATAAATACTATCCCTGCAGTTTAAAAAGTCAAGTACTAGCAATAAAAAAACTTTGCCATTGTTTCCACTGTTAAAAAAAAAAGTTACATGATCTGATGGTTAAGTCAGATTCTGGATTTAATATCTGTTAATTCCATGAGAGACAGTACTATTCCCTGAACTGGTGAAGATCAGATTGATAATGTGAGAACTTCTCTCAATTGTGCCTTTCAATTTGAGAAAGTGTAGCCTCTCATGTGTCATTATAAAGGGCACCTTTAATTCCCTTTCCCATATCTTCTCGGTATTTACATTAGTAACATTGCACCATAATTGTATTTTATAAAGCCCAAGACTCATTTAAATGCCAGAAAATTATGCCAAAGAGATTTCATTTACCACTGGCTGTGTAGGGGATAGAGTTATACAACCCCTATTAATGCTAATGGGAGTTCATGAATAAATCTTCAAGAATACAGAGAAAAATGTATCCCAAGAAGGACATGAAATGAAGACAATAGGCTCACTAGAGCAAAGTTAAATGGCAGTTTGATTTTCTGAGCTAATACCTCATAAAAATAGAAGTCACTTGCACTTAAATTCACTTAAGAATAGTGCTTTCTTTAGTAAGAATTCACTTATCTCTCTGACAACTCAACTCATAAAATTTGCACAAATAACGAATTTTATTATTGGCAATTACCAATCATTTTTCAGTATGTAATGACCTGAAGACCATTTATACAGTATCCTGGCTCCTTGTAATTGTCATTGAGTGAATATCTAGGTGATAAAACACAGTTTTAGAAATAAATCACCACAAAATTATATAATTGTAGTTGTAATACTACAAATTAGAAGATACTACCTACATGAACTTCCATAGACACTAGAAGACTGAAATATTTTTGTATGGTTTACTGGCAAAAGATGCAGCTATTTTTTAAAATATGGTGGGAGTCTTTTTAAACTAAAATATAATTCTAAATATTATACAAGGTATTATCGTCAGGTTTTTTAATATGTTAAAAAGCTATGAACTGTTAAGATTTAATTTTGGGTGATTCTTCTGTTTACCTTTTTTTTCAGTTTAGAGCCAAATTGTTTTTGTGGAACAACTGAGATTTTTTTTCCATAGTTAATTTTGATGTTTCATTATTTTAACAGAGTAGTCTTCATATATAATGAAAATGGAAGTGTAAGTATGTTTAATGTCAAATGTATACATATAAATGCAATCATATTTGTTGAAATTGGTTCTATATTAATTTACTAGCCTTTACTTATATTGCATTTTCTAAATATGTCAATAAAAATGAATGACTTCTGACTATAGAATACATTTTATTAAAAAAAACTTAGGTCATTTAATTTCTCTCAACATAATGGATAATTTAATATTTCAATTTTTAGGGCTATACAGATAGACTATCCATTTTCCTATTCAACTTGCCCTTAAGAGATAGACATTTGCTATATAATACACTCAAATTTTAAATGTTATATCTATAAACAGATTAATAGTAATTTATAAAACAGATCAGGTGCAGAACAACTTTATTAAAATATATCTGTCAAGATGAGTTTTTTAACTCAAATGACAACAAAAGCAACAACAACAAACATATTTCAACTGCAAGAGCACAGTACAACATACTTTAGGTTTGTATTTTTGAAAATATTATTTGTGGGGGAGGGTATAGCTCAGTGGTACAGCCCACGCCTAGCATGCATGAGGTCCCGGGTTCAATCCCTAGTACCTCCATTAAATAAGTAAATAAATAAATAAACCTAATTATCTCCCTGTCCCCAAAAACAAATGAATAGAAAACTAAAAAAAGAAAAAAGAAAAAATATTATTTGAAATTTTGAAACATAAATTGAACTTATCACTGCACATATACATTAGGTTTGCTAAGATTCACCATTATCACACCCACTGAGTTACTTTTTAATATAAGAGAAGCAAGTAATAAGAGAACAGGGATGTCAACTGGTGCCACCATTCATGCGACTTAAAGCTCAAAATTTGACAACTCCTAGGTCCCTCACACCCCAACTTTCCATGAGCCAAACTCGTTGATGGTACTACAAGTTCCAGGGGAAGAAAAGGGCATTATATATAAAAGACCAGTTAAACACGTCTTATCTGATATCTAGAACAATACAGAGGGATGAGAAAAGGCTTTAGGATCAGATAGCCTGGCTTGAATCTTAGATTCAGTACTTAGCAGCTGTGTCACCTGAAGTACACACTTAACACTTGCTGAGCTTCAGTTTCCTCATCTTCTGTAGTAAGCAAACAATATCTACCTTATAAGGTGATTAAATATATACATTATTTGTTAAAAGCTTCTGATACAGGAAGTGACCATTGGATAACAATGATTATTCAAGCATGTGCTGACTGCACGTGTGTGTTGATGGCGGTTGGATAGTATCAACTTTCCTAATGAAATCAATACATAGCAAATTGACATCAGCTCTGTCTGAATTCATGGAGTTTAAAATTTTTCCACTTTAATTTAACAATCTGTAACACCTCTGACTTATTCAATGAGATCAGCGCCTGATTCACCAACATTGTACAGGGCAATCTTCTCTTTGTTGTTTCCAGAATCTTATCTCCCACCTGAGTTTTGAATGGCACCTCAGATAGCTAGAGGAATAGCCACTTACCCTGAAGCTCCCTAATAAGTACTTTTGGCATGATCAAATCGAATACTCATTGCACTCGAACTGTTGAAATTAATGACTATCAGTATAACGGAAGAAAAAGAAAATACTCAACTATTTATAGAAATATAAAACAGTGAGCTATTTTATAGAAAATCATGAACAGTCATCTAGCTCCAAATCTCTCTTACCAAGAAAAGAAAGAAAACGAAAAAACATTTCCCATCTTGGAACCCCAGACACCATACACTTTAACTAGTCCAAGTGTGCTCGCTTAAGATGAATAAGGATAGGTAGTGGTTTCCTTGAAACCTGGTTTACCCACTGCAGAGCTACTTCAGTATATTTTTTAAGGGGAGGAACCAGTACATTGGGTCTGGAGTTAGCATTGCTTAGATAAATGGAATGTCCATAGTGGCAGTTCCCACCTGTTACCAAGATGTTATTCGTACAGTGGATCTCACCTAAGGTCATCACCACCAGTGGCTGTCAGTGCACATGAATCCATCTCCTAATGGGTCTTTTATCAGCACTCTTAATTGCTTTATCATTTCTAAGTCCATTTAATTACAAGGGTGAGGGATTCTTTTTGTCATTAGTTTGACTGGTTTGTGAAGCTAGGTTTGGAACCCTGAAATACCAGAAGGAAATAAGTAAGTAATAATACATAAAATTTCATCCACAGAAGAGTATCCTTTACTAACCAAATTTTCATCTTTCTCATGAGTCTTGTTGCCCTTTTTCCCAAGAAGAGAAAATCATAACAAAATTCATTAAGAACTCTCCTCAAACTCTTTGATGTAGGAAACAGTCCAGCTGCAATTTATTCCCTCTTCCTTTTATCTCCTGGGAAAAGGAGAAGCTGGTTGATTTAACCTAGCCCTAGCCTTTATCACAGAGAAAAATATGTGTCCTAAAGGATGAAATAAGGGTGATGGGGAAATCTCTCCCTGAAAGATGATGCAAGAGTCTGTCTGATCCTTCTAAATATCATATCTAATATATTTATTTTACAAAAGTCTGTAACATCCCAACACTGTTTTTTAGATTCAACAGAATAGGCTTATCTTCT
Organism: Camelus ferus; assembly: GCF_009834535.1. NCBI lineage: Eukaryota > Metazoa > Chordata > Mammalia > Artiodactyla > Camelidae > Camelus > Camelus ferus. The sequence goes on from NC_045696.1 coordinate 101,142,199, forward strand.
TTACTGTGAAAGTTTTAATGCAAAAAGGAATATAATGAGATCCATCTCCTTGAGATCACTGCTTGCTTCACACAGATCATTATGCTTATAAAGGGATAGTGGCTGGGAGCTTGTATCAGAGTCATACAAGAAAAGCTGTCAAAGGGGTAAAACAGTTGATTTATGTGTTAGCAAAGCAACGGGTGATGAAAGCTGGTGAGAATGTACAAGGTTTAGGCCAGCAGCACTGGCAGTAACACATGCAATCAATAGTAGAAAGTGATCATGTGCTAGGTAATCATCTTTTTAGTTCAGTCACCATCTTTTCAATCATACTTTATGGATATAATCTCATTTTGTTATTTTTAATTTGCTTTATCTGTGTTGTAAGAACAATGCATGTACTAGGTAGCAAAAATCCAGTCACTAGAGAAGGATGTAACATGAAAATAAGTCTCCTCCCTTCTTCTCAGAGGCGTTATTCAATAGTCTGTTTTTAGGACTTCAGTTAATTATCTCAATAGCTATGAAAGTTACATGCACACATCTGTTAATTAATTTGTCAGTATTAAATAAGATTTATCCTTCCCATAAAGTTGACATATCTTACTACAGTTCCATCCTTTACTTCTATACTCCTAAATCTTTGCTAACTACATATATATTTTTATTTTTATTTTTTATCCTAGTATAACCTTGATATTTATGTGTAACACACTTAAACATCTATTTCTTTACTCAAATACTTTTTAGAGAGTTATATTGAGTTTTAAAGGAGAGAGAGGGAGGAAGAATATTGGATCTATTTATTTTGCATATTCTTTATTAATACACTGGCTTGCTCATTTGTTCTCTTGTGTACTCTCTATAGCTACCTTCACTTTATGCCTAAGGCCCTCTGGTTACTTAATTATATATTTGTTATAAAGAGCCCATTTTTTAAAGGTATTTTTCTGGAAGTTCAAAGAATTCCTATTTTAATTTGTACCAATTGCTTTCTAGGCCAGCGTCACAGTTTTCATCTTAGAATTGTCCTTTCTTTTGATTTCATGAGCCAGGCCCTATTTCTTGGAGGACTTGCACCCCTCACAACAGCTATACTACTTCCTAAGTCAATTTAAGAAAAAACCTCTTAGTAGTGGCACCATATCTGAGCTCTTGCATGTACAAATTAAGTGTTTTACTCTCACGCCTGCTGGACGATTTGGCTGATATTCTGATTCCTCTGTGTTCTGCTTGTCCACAGTGATCTCTGTTTTTTTGTTGCGTTGTTCTTCGGTTGTCTTTAGTCATCCATCCATGTTTGTCAATGAAGGATTCGGTTACTTAATAATATTCACTAGTAAAGTGGGCGTTCTCTCTAGCAATGTATTTTATAGCTATTAAGATTTATTTGTTTAAAATATCTTCCACTTTGAAATCTCAATAGCTCTTAAAGCCCTTTTTTCATAGCAGTGTGTTTTATGACATGCTATTTGTCATTGTAAGATTTTGCAGAAACATCCGTATCATTTTATAAAAGATTAGGTTACATCTTTTTTTTTCCATTTCTGCTGGGGCCTATACCCTGTTATCAGTGCTCATAAATTCCTGCAGTGATTGTGAAATAGCCTCTTCCCTGGCCTCTTTGCTACTGGCCATCCATTTATTTCAAATTAGAAAGTAGTTAGGCGTTTTATAAAATACTACATTGAGCCTGTCATGCTCATTCCTGTCTAGAAATAAAAGGAGCAGACGAAAATGCCATTCCTTTTTCTCACATTAACTTAAATGCCTTTGGAATCCTTGCACAGATTAATAAACACAGATCCTTAAGGGATATTGACCCAAGATCCGTGTCATTGTTTAAAGCTTTTCTTTTTTTTCAGACATGGTTTCAAGTAGGAAAGGCTGGCTTTAAAAATGAGAATCTGTATGTTGGGAAAAGGTGCGTTATAGCTGCCCAGCTAACCATGGTTCTCCACTAGGAAGAAGCGAAAGGAACTAGATGCTTAAGTAACTGCTTAAATGGATTTGGTTCCTAGTAGCCTGAGGGGGTGTTGTAATTACCCTGTTAGGGATGTTCCATTGGAAGACTACAGAATTTTACTCAGGTCTGTTTCCAGTGTAATTTTTGGATTTAAAAGTAGAATAACTCAGTAAGTGTTGTTCTCACTGGGAGTCATTCCAGTTCCCCCTGAGCCTCCCTGTAAAGACAGGATTTGGAAAACAATGAATATAGTAATCCTTCTAATCTTTCTCTTGACTGGAAGTAGTTCAGTGTGTTCCAGAGGCAGATTGCTGTGAAATAAATTCTAAGTTAAATTTCTTTAATACGTCTTGCTCCTGGGATTTCTGGAAATATTTTCGAACACTGATTTTGACATGTATTGGAATGTACGTGTGTTGCTTTAAACCACCCAACATCTTTGGTCTCTTCTTCTGGTAATAACATCTCATTTTGTCTGGGGGAAATGCTTCTCCCCACACCAGCAAGGTGGAAGGCTCCAGCCCGACAGCCTCTTGACCCCATCTCAAAGGTCATGTAAGTAGCTGAGATTGTACTATCACTGTGTGATGTGACTCTGGGTCAGAATCTTTCCCTGGGATTTCTCATAAGTCCTCTTTGGTTATAGAGACATGCGTACATGAATACAAGGCATGACGGTTGAGAGACTGAAAACAGAACTAAGAGGAAAGAAGAAACGTGAGGTTAAACATGGCTGGGCTGGCAGTAAGCCATGTCTAGACCTCTCCAGCTTTGGGGGACTTTCTGCTTCTCCCAAATCATTCTTCATTGCATGAATTATCCCAGTTTCCTACCAATAAATCCTATATTTTCTAAGACTACTGTGATTTTCAAATAAAAACCCTTTCTAACACAGAAATCATACTGCTTAGGCATCTCCTATGTCAAAAGGCAGCTTGATGGAGAAGGAAGGGCAGGGGTTTAGAACGTACACATCACTGATGGGACTGCAGGCTGCCACTGTCTCCTCAGAAAGCTGCTCTTCTGCTTCATTGTGTTTAAAAATGTGTTAATGCTTATTTTAAAGAACAATACATCTCAAAATACTTATGAACATCACCAAGTATCTATGTTCTAAGGCACCACAGACGCAAATAACAAAAACACAATGGTTACCATAAAGTTGATTACATTGAAGAGTCAAGGAAGCAAATGATTTTAATATCACCAAAGTGCTGTGGGAAAATAAATGAGGCACCGACTTAAACCTGGAGCTATGAACATAGGCATATTGAAGTCTATAGGTTAAGGAGTTTTTACCAGACAACAAATAGCATTACAGGTACACACTGACATGAAGAGGGTGAGAACACACATGCACACATACACACACACGACGCTTACAGTCTGGGGAAGGAAGAATGACTAGAAACCACGGGAAGAAAGAGGAAAATGAACCAATCATGAGCACTGAGGTATCCTGGGCTATCATTTAGCTTATTACTCACTACTCTTTGGATACATTTTTAGCCTTCACCGGGATGTGTGAATCTCAGTCCACAAACTAATTGTGCCCCAAACCAAACCAAACCAAACCAAACCAAATAAGAGAAAATCAGTGCATTCTTTAAATTAATTTTGCTGCAGAATTCTCATTTTGTTTGGCAGGTGGGAAATTAGATCTAGTTTTCTGACTCTTAGTCCTTGATCAGTCTTCAACCTGGAGCATACTCTGGTGTCTCCCAGTCTGCAGGGCTTCTTGTGGCTGTAGCACTTTTGTACTGTCTCTTCTGTGCAGTGATTGGGTCATGCAAATCTCAGGGAAACATTGCCCTGTGGTCCTAGCATTTCCTCAAGGCAATGATCATGAACCCTCTTGCCATGGAACCCCAAGACTCTCAACTCTACCTAGAGTCTGAGAATCTCTTATATTCAAGAAAAGCCTTCTATCTATTTTAAGCATGGGATCTTCACCTTATACTGAAGCCTACATTTGCAAAGAAGTGAATTTCTATCAAAGTAACAGCCTCTGTCTGCAGTAGGTTTCATAGTAAGTAGAGGGCCTGTGAAAAGTAACTGTTATAATATATTCCTAGAATAAAAAGAATTATTTTAACAAATATTTATTGAAAACCTAGTATGTCCCAGACATGAATCTAGATGCTTACAATTCTACAATTAGAGACAGACAATAAACAAACAAAAAAAACATTAAAAATGATTTAGTATTTTTTTCTATTTTTAAAATTTTGTATCTATACGAGATAATGGATGTTCACTAAATTTGTGAAATCATTCTAGGATGTAAGTGAAATCATTACGCCATATACCTTAAATTTATACAGTGCTGTATGTCAATTACATTCCAATAAAACTGGAAGGAAAAACTGTAGTGTGTTAAAAGGTGATAAATCCTATGATGCAAAAGAGAGCAGGTAAAGGGAGGTGGATGGGTGAATTTCAACTTTAAGTAGGGTGGACATGAGACTTAAAGGAGGCAAGCTAGGTGGCCAGAACGTTATCTGAGTATAGAGTATTTCAAGGCGAAAGACCTACCAAAAAAGGGTCAAAGTTGAGAAAAACACCAGTGTGCATGAGGAACAGCAAGAAACAGTGCCTGGAGCTGAATAAGCTAGAGGCAAAGGAGGAGGAGGTACCGGACCCGATTGTGAACTCTCTCTCAGGCCACTGTTGTAAGGATTGTTTCACGGTGAAATAGGAGCCATTGGAGAGTGTGGAGCATCTCTTAAATCTTTTAAAAACACATAGTTGACATAGTGCCCTCCCAATTTATTGATACAAGCTGTTGACAATTTCAAAAGTGGGGGAAAAAAGAAAACAAGAGAAGGATTTTTAGAGTTAACAAAATAAAATTTAAATAAACCTTAAGAAGTACACAGCACCAAGTCCCTTTTTGCTAAACATAGAAGGGGATAGAATATCAGTTAGTAGCACTCTGAGCAATTGGAGAAAGGAAGCTGCATGTTGTTCCCAGATGAGATTTCAAAGGTACCAGATGCAGGCCGAGCCTCTCTGCCAAACAGCAACAGAGACAGTTCTTAAGTTCCAGGGGGAGCTTACCTTTAACATCTGGAGTCAGCTGGCAAATACAGACAAAGCCAGGGAATAAGCCTGCTGCTATTTTATCGGCTAAGAGTCATTACAATAAGATGTTACTCAATGTACTACATTTCGGAGTGCTACGTGCAGTACTATCAAAATCACAGAGTAGGATGTCAACCTGAAAGGGTCAGGAGTATTCTAAATACTTATAGACGTAATAATTAGATAACAGTCTGGAAACTGTGTTCAGAATACACATTGTTATTTCCAGATATGGAAATAAGAAATAGCTGTTTATCAAAAACAAGCATTAGGATTAGTGATTGATATTCGCTGCTTTGAGTGGTATCCGTATTTGCGTGAAGTACATACAGAACTTTATTAGCTACTGGTGAGATTGTTTATGTAATTTTATGTCTGCAGTTACTAAAGAAACTGAGTTGTAATTTTGTTGTTACTGCTGTTGTTATTTCATTTCTAAAACTAAGAAGTTGAGAAAGAATTTCTATGCCATTTGTATAGCACTTGTTTTAGCATTCTTAAAAATATTGTTATTTAACGGTGCTTAAATTATCTTTTCTCCAACTTAATTGTAATGACCTCAAAATTAGTTGTTCTAATAATTGTTTGTGTTACCTAGAGAAATTTAACAAAGCCTGGAACACAGATTCTTAGTAAATATTTAAGTATAACTTTTATTGCACATTCTTAGATTTTAGAGATGTGTGAAATGTTAATTGTTTTTTTTCCCAATACATTACCATTGTCTGTAAATATAGCATAAATCTGAAAAATTCATTTTATATATAAAGTCCTCTCCCACCATAGATTTTTCATGCCATCTAAGGAAGGAAGAATAATCTTAAGGAAGGTATAATTCCAAAAGAAAAAGAAAAGATAGTAAGAACTTAAAAAGTCTATTGTTTTTATTTTAAAAAGCAAAATGGTGTATAAAGATGTCAAAGAACACTTTTAGTCATAAAAGTTAAAAGTAAGTAAAAGAACAGATACAAGCACCGAAAATAAGGAGGGCAAGGCAATCCCTACTGATTGTAGATCAATAGATATAAATTGTTCATTGTCACCTTTTCATGGCAAAACTGACATACATGTGTGGATTCTGGAACAAGAATAGCTTAAGAAATGCATGTCTTATTGTGCAACTCAGTGTGGATAAAAATGAGTTCTACTTTGGACTGAAAATCACAGTTTCTCTAATCTGTGTTTTGTGAAGATTTCCAACCCAAGGATGACAAACGTTTAACAGTGCTTCTCCAAACACGTACATGAGCTGGCTTCTCACCCATCTCTCTCTGCTCCTCTCTTCATGTTCCCTTTCATTGCACTTTCTTTAGTTCTATAGAAGGTTATGAGGGTGTGATGATGGCAGTAACAGTAGATAAAGTTTGCAAGGAACCATGGTGGTTCAGGTCACAGGGGAAAATTGAGAAGGAATGATGTGATGAGGTAGGTAAGTTACAGCTTAGAAGGAAGGAAGGCACCAAAAGAGCTCAAGCTGTTTCAACTCCGCACTGTTTGGGGTTCCCATAGCAGGCACCAGACACTGCCTGAAGGAGCTTTCAGATAATTTCCACCCCAGCATTTGAGCCACCCTGACACACACTGAGTGAAGCATACATAAGCTTAGCATTTCCAGGCCCTTCACAGAGTGCAAATTCTTGAGGAAAATAAATGTTGTTGTTAAACCACCAAGTTTGGGAGTGGTTTTTACACAGCACTGGGGAACCAGAACACAGGGTCACAGTGATTTAAATGACTACGGACTTTGCTTCAAGAAATGATGAAGGCCAGAAACATCTGAGAAAACATCTTTAAGGTGATTAAAGACAAAGAAAATGATCAACCCAGAATTATAGATCCAGGGAATACATCCCTCAAGAATATGACAAAATAAAGACATATTTAGGTAAAAGAACACCGACAGAAATTGTCCCAGCAGAGCTGCACTAGTAGAAATAGTAAATCTAGTTCTTCAGACTGAAATAGAAACTCAGATCTGCACTGACAAACAAAGACCATCAGAAATTTAAGTAAATTTGGCTGTATGAAATAAAAATTACCACCTTTTGTATAATATAGAGATACCATGACTTGGATAACTATATCATAAAGGATAATGGGGTTGGGGTAAGTAGGCCACAGAGTTGTAAGATCTGCTACATTTCACATGAAAGTTTACAACATTAACTCTGAACAGACTGGGGAAATTAGAGGATTCATAATAAAATCCCCGGAGCAACCAGTGAAAGTCACGTATAACTAAAAATCCAATAAATAAATTAAAATAAAATTCTAAAAAAAATAAAATAAGTGAGGAAAAAGTGCAGAGAAACAAAAAAAAAGAGATGTCAAGCCAAGTAAAAATGATAAATAATAAAATGTTAAACTCAGATACAAACATATCAGCGATTATATGAAATATGAATTAATTTTTTATCTAGTTAAAAGCAAACATGGCCAGAATGGATAAATAAACAAGACCCAATTCTGTGTTGTCTACGTTTACTTTAAATATAAAATCCCAGGTAAACCAAAAGTAAAATAAAGACAGATAGATAGATAGATAGACAGACAGACAGATAGACAGACAGAGAGGTATAGTTAATGCAACCAATTCTCATTATTCATAGATTCTGTATTTGTGAACTTGCTTCCTCCCTAAGTTTATCTGTAAGGCCCAAATCAATACTTGCAGTGCTTTCATGATTATTCATAGACTTGCACAGAGCTGTAAAAATCTGAGTCAACTTAAACATCTGCTCCCTGTTGGGGTATAAATGAGGCCACTCTTTGCCTCCTTACATTAGCTCTCATACTATCGAACTAAAATGATAATGAAAATACAGTGCATTCAAAGCAGTATTTCAGAAAAAAAATATGTTTAAATGATCATTTTAGAACAAAAGAAAGTTATGAAAGAAGTTTAAAATATTGCTTTAAGCTGTTTGATAAGAAAAGTAGAGTAAAGCTAAATAAGTAGAAAATGAGATATAATAATGATTATAGCAGAAAGGAGTGAAACAAAAAAGAAATATATTAATAAACTTAAAATCTGATCTCTTGAACAGATCAATAGAATTGATGTATTCCTAGCTAAGGTGATTCAGTCAAGAAAGGGTGAGAGAGAGAGAGGAAGAGAGAGAGAAAAGATAAATCACCAAATCAAGAAAGAGAGATGATCACTATAGAGCCTCCACACACTCAGTAGATAACAAGAAAATACCATAAACAACACACTTGCTACCTTACATAAAATGGGCAAATTCTCTGAAAAATACAACTTTCCAAAAGTGATACAAATTAATTTACAGACCCAGACAGTATCAATTAAAATTCCAGATTTTTCTGCAGACATTAGCAAGCTGATGCTAACACATTTGCAGAAAGGCAAACAGCCTAGAAAAGCCCAGCAGTTTTGTAAGGGAGAACATAATTAGAGGGCTTATATTACCTGAATTCTAGGCTTATTCTATGGTTACTGCAATCAAGAGAATGTGGTACTGATAAAAATCAGGCATATGGATAAGTGGAATTGAGTCCAGAAATAAACCCATGCTATAAGGTCACTTGATTTTCAATAATGTCACAAAGCCATTTCAATGGGGGAAAAAGACTTTTCAGTAAATGGTACTGAAACAATCGGACATCCATACAGAAGAAATCTTGGCAACTTTGCAGTAGGTACAGATTTTTTCAGTAGAACACAAAAGCAAAGACCATAAAAGAAAAGGTGACCAATTGGAATTATTCAAAATTAAAATTTATCCTGAGAAAGACAATAGTAAGAAAAGACAGTACACTGACAGAGAAATTTTTGCAAGATACGTATCAGAAAAAGGACTGGTTGCTAAAGATGTAACAACTCAATAACACAAATCAAATAACAAATGCTCAAAATATAATAATATATATTTCACAAAAGATGGCATATGAATAGTAAGTGCAAGAAAAGGTTCCAAACATTATTTGTAACCAAGGAAACACAAATTAAACTATAAGACACTCCTATATACTCAACAGAATGGATAAAATTTTGAAAACTGACAATAGTAGTTGACAAATATGTGGAATAGGATGCTGCAGGGAATGTAAAATGGCATATCCACTTTGGAAAACAATAGATATTTCTTTATGAAATGATCCATCAGTTCTACTCCTAGATATGTATCCAAGAGATACAGAAGAGTCTAAACAAATTTTTATAGAAGCTTTTCTCACAATAGTCCAACACTGGAAAGGACCAAATATCTTCCAACAGGTGAATGACTGAAACAAAATGTGGTATATCCAATCAATGGAAAAGTGTTCAGAAATAAAAGCAATGGACCACAATATATCCAACAACATGAATAAATCTCAAAATCATTCTTAGTGAAAAATTTCTGACACAGAGGAATACATACTGTATGATTTAATACATATACAAACATAATTCTTGAAGAGACAAACTCTATAATCTATAGTGACAAAATGCAGATAAGTCTTTGCCTAGAGCTTAGGATAGCAGGTTTGATGAACTGCAAAGAATTGTGAGGAAAACGGGTGATGACAAAAATTTTCTGTATTTGGATGGTAGCGTTGGCTTCACAGATATGTACATCTAAAAGTGGCTGCAGTTTGTTATTGATAAACTATACAAATAAAGTATTTAAAATTGTATGTACAGTATATATACAATGAAATATTATTCAGCCGTAAAAAGTAAATTCTGGCAAAGGCTACCACATGAATGAATTTGAAAGACATTATGTAAAGTGAAATAAACCAATCACAAACACTGTATGTTTCCACTTAGAAGAGGTACTAAAAGTGGTCAAAATCATAAAGACAGGCAGTAGAATGGTGATTGCCAGGGTGTAGGGGGAGGAGGGCATGGGGAGTTATTGCTTAATGGGAAAGTTTCAGTTTGGCAAGACTAAAAGAATTCTGGAGATGGGTGGTGGTGAGAGCTGCACAACAATACGAATGTACTTAATACCACTGAACGACACACTTAAAAATGGTTAAGATGGTGAAGTTTATATGTGTATTTTACTACAATAAAATTTTTAAAAGGTACGTCACTGGCACAAGGAATAAAATTATTACACTGAATACTCATCATGTTGTGCATTATTACATTTTGGGATGTATTTCCGATGAGAGAGGGTTTCATTCTGTGCATCAGTGAGAAGTGACTCCTCTACTTACGGTTTTACACATCTCATTATTAACTATCTAATTTATGGTTCCAGACATCTGAAGCCTTGTTTCTTATCCGCTACCCACGTAGTCCCTTTGCCAGGCAGCCTGGGGTACATTTTGACCCTGCACCTTTTCTCCATGACGCCTGTTTTGTCATGATACCTGGTGAGCTGGAGGAGATGGAAATAGTATTTCTGGAAGTCACACCTACATGCAATGACTTGCAGTTACTTAATTCTACAGACAAGTGTCTAAGAACCACATAAGTATATCCCACCAAACCCAAACCGAATTATCCTCAACTTACCTTTACCAGCATGAACTTTGACACCATTTGACAGGAGGGAAGCAAAAGCAGTCTCAGCTAGCAATTGTTAAATATCCTGAATTCACAGTATTTATTTTAAAAGATTGACAATCCTGTTTACATATTGCTAGTTCCACTCAAAATGCCTCAGTAGGGGCCACTGCATGTGAATGTGATGTGATGGACCATGAAGATTAAGCTTCATTAATTACCCTCCAAATCCACTTTTGATCATGTAGTCCCATGCACTATAAGGAAAGGGAAGCAAAATTCCTTGGAAATGAAGGGAATTACATGGATTCAGACAATGACATCAGCAGCAGCTATCATGGACTGGAAGGTAGAGGCCCTACCCCCAATTTACAAGCACCATATAGAGATCCTTGCATGACTCTGTCTAATGAAAAGAATGAAGTCCCAATAATTATAACATGTGACTTGTCCACTAACTTGGAAAGTTAGGAGTTAGATTTAAGCTGACAAAATATTTCCATTCCAGACCCAGACTGAGAGCTGCAAACTGATAACCACTAAACAGGAAGTGAAATGAGCATAGTCCCTATTCCTGTGTTAATCAATCCTGGAAGTCCTCTCCCCTCTTTTTGAGAGTAAGTGAAAACAATTTAGCTGTTTATTCCAAGAAACACTTTCTCTTATAAGATAAGACTGTGAACCAATTAAACAGCTTATCAAAACTTATTTATTAAGAATTATTAAGACCTTTTCCTTTCTGCGCTCTCTCATCTGAGGTTCGTGTATATTAAACTTTGTCCAGTCCAAACTAGTTTCCTACTTTGCAAGACATGCCTAAAAACCATCCAGTCTAGACCCTGAAACCCTATAATGTCCTCCCTGACTTCCTTTTCTGAAACATGATCAAAGCTCAGTCAAGGTTCTCCCTTCCTGAAATGAGTCTAATACAGTTGGCTTTGCTTGATCAATAGTTTTTTCCAGTGGATTTTTGGGGAGTTGACAGTTGACAAAGGGAAAAACAATAAACAAATGGCTGAGAGATAGAAGACAGTTACAAGTAGTCCTCAGGTTTTAAACAGGTTTCTTCCTCATTGAAATATTTTATTCTATACTCTCTCATGGAATGAATTCAAATCAAAAGTTTGGCCTGAATAGAAACTACATATAAAGCAGATAGGCTTTGTTTGATTAAAGTTAGGGCATGGATAAGAAGTAAAGGCAAGTGTATCCTTTGCATTTTTGTGATATCCAGAGTTGTACCAGACACTGTCAGGAATTTAGTAAATGCTTCCTGTGGTATCTCTTATTAATTAAGTTAAGCAAGATACAGGATATATTAACTTTTCTCCCATTTTCCTATGTTGATTAACTGTAAAAATTATTTTAATTATCTGTGTTTTAGTTTCCTCATCTGTATAATCACAACATTCTCTACCTTCTAATTATGACGCAAAGATAGTATAACGTAGTTTTAAAATCTTTCTCAATTCTGCAAGAAACATTCAAAAGGAGTCTATATTAAAACTAGATTATTATTAAAAAGCAATGCTTCTTAATTACTCCTGAAATAATTAATGAAAACACTTTATGTTATGATAAAATGTGTCTTTACTAGGCACAGGAAAAAATAACATAAACGTATTTTAATTAAACATTGGACTTTCAGAACTGAAAGAAATCAATTTTGCCCAGCTATTTGTATATGCAAAGGATAGAATTCACAAACTGAATTTAGCTAAAGGTCAAGCATAAAATGAATCAGTTCTTAAATACTAATTAACACTTTACCAGAGATTGTATGAGAACATTTATGGATACAAAATTGAATAGTAGAGATTAAAAATGGAGCGTGTGGGTTGATTTAATAATTTATTCCTCCCACACTAATCAGGATTTCTGACTATTTCATTTCTCAGGCACAATTAAACAGTCTTTTTTTCTCCCTCTTCCTTTTTTCCTTTGTGAATAAGACTGTTGATATAACTTTTAATTCATGTATGTTAATAACTAAAGGGGAAATATTTATAATTGAGAGGGGAAGAGTATTTTAAATTAAATTTAAAAGCTTTTTTACTTGTTTATACACCACACTTCATTATTTTGTGTCAATGAAGTACTTTGTTCTGAAAAACAATGGGTTCCCCAAATACAGTCCTTTTATTAGATTCATTATTCCCCCAGGGCGTGCTTTCAGCATGACAACTGCATTTGTAGTTAAGGTCATTTGCATACACGACTTAAAAATTGAGATAATTGCAGTAAGCTGTGAGAAGATTATTTTAGGATAATAAACTACTTTAGGAACTATCTCATTTGTGTGGCCCAATATGCTGACATCAATTTCATGATGTGCAAATACAGTAGGTACAGAGTCATAATATGCATAAAGTTCTTTCTTGGAAAGGATCACAGAAATTGAGATCTCAGAGGAGCTGTATCTAGTTTAAAAGGATAGAGATTCTTTGAGGGAAGGAAAAATAAAACTCAAAGATTTCCTGATATTTCCTCCTAGGATCACTTGATTGGAAGAACAGTAACTTGAACCCATTTTTCGCAGCTTCAATCTCTTTGCTCAACAGACCCCTCCACCTATTTTTTTTAGAACAGCTTTATATTTACAAAAAAATTAACAGAGTGCATAGAAGGTAGTTCCCATGTAGCAACCCCCTTCCACACGTGTAGTTTCGTATATTATTAACATTTTATATTAGTGTGATATATTTGTTACCAAAAATGAACCAGTATTGACACATTAATAACTAAAACCCATAGTTTGCATTAAGGTTTGCTCTTCTTTGTGTCACAATCTCTATGAATTTTGACAAATACATAGTATTATGCATCCATCATTCCATTAGTATACAGAATAGGTGGGTATATTCTACTATATTCCTACTATGCCTACTTCCTCTAACCTTTGTGAACCACTGGTCTTTTTACTATCCCTACAGTTTGCTTTTTTCATTGAGTTAAAATCATGAAGTATGTAGTCTTTCCAAACTGATTTCTTTCACTAAAATATACATATGAATTTAATATATGAAATTGAATGTGAATTTAAGGTTCTTCCATGTCTTTTGTGGTTTGATAGCTTATTTCTGAACAGTATCCCCTTGTATGGAGGTACCACAGTTTGTTTATCTATTAATCTACTGAGGAACATATTACTTACTTCTCATTTTGATAATTATGAACAAAGCTTCTAGAAACATTAATGTGCAAATTTGTGTGGGTATATAAGTTTTCCACTTGATTGGGTAGATATCTAGGAATGCAATGGGGTAGATTGTATGGTAACCCTGTATTTAGCTTTGAAGAAAATGAAAAACTGTCTTGCCATGTGGATGTACCATTCTGCACTTCTACTAACAATGAGTGAGAATTCTTTTGATCTGCCTTCTTGACAGTATTTGGTATTGACAGTTTTTGAATTTTAGCCATTCTAACAGGTGTATAACAGTGTCTCAATGTTTTTATTTCTAATTATTTAATGACATATTATGAGCATCTCTTAACATGCTTATTTGCCATCTATATATCTTCTCTTGTCAGGTGTCTATTCAGACCTTTTGTACTTTGTTTAATTTGATTGTTTTTAATGTTGATATTTTAAGGTTTTTTGGATATATTTTGGGTATAACTCCTTTATTAGATATATGTTTTGTAAATCTCCCAGTTGGTCTGTGACTCATCTTTGTTTGTTTACTTGATTATTTCTTTGAGATTTTTCCATATAGACAGTCATTTCATCTGTGAACAGGACAGTTTTATTTTTTTCTTCATAGTGTACACATTTATTTCACTTTCTTGTTCATTACATTACCTAATTGTACATTATGTGATGTCTAGTATGGTGTTGAATAGAAGTGGTGAGTGGGAACATCCTTGCCTTGTTCCTGATCTTAGGTCACATAATGCTTTCTTAAAGTGGTTTTCCTGAGAGGGTGGGCTTCTGGTATGGAGAACACACTGGTGTATTACAAAATGGTTACCATTTCCTTCCATGGCCAGATTCAGGATGGGAATTGTTTCCAGTCTTTACTGTGAGAACTTGATGGAACTGCTGGAGGCAAAACCAATGCAATTATGGGGGTCCTTTCAGGACTCGGTTCCCAGGAGTTTTCAGCTCATACTAACCCACACTTGCCACCAGCATTCATCAAAATTACCAACTAAATGTTTCTATCAGTATTGATTCGTCCCAGGCAAGCTGATCTTGGCTGTGATTCTCTGTATTTTCATTCCTCTCCTGATTTTCAGATGTTGGTTTTTCCTGTATCCTTAGTTCTCTAACGCACCTATAAGAAGTCATTGGTTTCAGTTTGTTTAGCTTCTTTCTTAGGAGGACGAGAGTGATGACTTCTAATCTCTTTAAATGTCAAAGCTTTTATCACTATGTCCGTTGCTTTTTACCAATAAATTTTAATATACAGCTATTTAAATTACTAGAGGTAGTATACAAAGACATTTAAGGTAAAGGTATAATTCATCTCCACCCATTATTGTTTCTGGTATAGCATCATTCAGTTCCCCTTAGCAAGTTCTCATATTTTCAACAAATAAATTTTCATAACCTTTTCAACAACTTTAATTCATTATAGTGTTTCCAATACATAGAGGAAATATTTGTATTTTCCATTGTATTTCTATTTTCTGTAAGTATTTTTTATGTCTAATGTTCCTGTGGGTACAATTTTGGCCTTCATATCATTCAAGTTGCTACCTAATTCATAAGTAATCTCCATAAAATATTAAACTGTATTTGAATATTTTCAAATTTTGACTAGTATGTACTCTGCTGAGATTAAATCACTATAATTCTTTTTACATTTTTATTAGATAATATTTTATAAAAAGTATAAGTTGGTTAATTTTTTCACCTCAAAATTATTTCTAAAAGCTTTACAGTGAAATTTAGCAAAAGTACTACACTGTGGACATAGTAATACACCATCTTAGTTTCTGATTTTTCTTAAGCTAAAGAATGCTGCCATTTACATATTGTATAGAGTATAAAATTTGATTATGTGTAGAAATCCAGAAAGTACAGAACTCAAATTATTCAAATGTAAATATCATTTAAGAAGCCTATAATTTTTAAGATTAGACAATTAGAAAAAAAGCAAATATTTATATACTTAATGTTGAGAGAAGTGTTGGTGACACCATTTTCTAGTGCACATTGATTCTTAGTTTAAAAGTTAATCTAAGAAAAATTCTATTGAGACAATGAACATGATCTTACTAGTGAATTAGGTTGAAAACAATGATTTTTAGCATCTCCTTGGTAATACGCATATGCCTGAGGAAGAAGGTAGAATCACTTTAAAGTTGAGTAAAGGAAGGGAAAAGAAGATTTCTCCCTCACTCTGCACATGGACAACACTTAAAGATCTTCAAAAGGAATGTATGTTGTCAGGGAGGGAGAAGTTTCGCCCTTTCCTCCTCTCGAGTTCTTGTGCTGGACTAATAATAAAATTGTCACAAGAAAGATTAACAGGAGGAAAAGAAACACATTTTAATCATGTGCATGGAAGTCTCATAGAAATGGAACCTAAGGAGTGGCCAAAGAAGGTAGCACTTTACACTTTTTAGACACAGAAACAATACATCTGTGAGGAATTGAAAGAAGAAAGAAACTTAGATTTTGGGTGCACTATTAGTGAAGAATCTAAACAAAGTTTGGGCTTGGGGTACTAAATTAAAGAAGTAACAATGTTTGTTTTTGCAGGCTTTTTAGCCCATATAGCCTAACTGGTGATAAGGATGTTCCTCTACCTCCAGATGCAAGAAATACACCTTTCACATGAGAGACTGATTTCCTGCTTTCAAGGAGACAGAAAGGAGGGTCCCTCTTGTGTTGGCCATTAAGTAACTTTCATTCAAAACAATCAATATGCCATTGAGGCACATTTTGGGTCCCATCAGTGTGGTTAACTCTAGTCAATATTTTAAACAACTTTCCAAGGTGGCTGTACAATGACAAGTGACTTTTAAACTCTCAAAACTAATAAAATGATAAGAGTGAGAATCTGAGCTTAGGTAATCTCAATGCATGTCTAGTTGGAATGAGTCCAGATTGAAACTGGTTTGGGTAATTTGAAAGAAAGTTGATAAAGAACAAGAATGGGGTATTACCTGGAAAATAAAGAATAAAAGAGCCCAAAGGAAAAACCAGTAGGACTTGTTACATGACTGAGTTAACTAAACGTAGATGACCAAAAAAAGGAGTTCTGAGAAATGAAAGAAAAACCAAGAAGCATGAAGCCAAAGAAACCAGATGGAGCACAGTAGAAAAGGTTGTCTGCTTGGACTCCAAATTGATCAAAACTTCAAAAAAAAAAATAAAGTTTTGACTAAAATATTGGCATGGTAGCGGTCTTAGTTTGTTCAGGCTGCTATAACAGAATACCATAGACTGGGTAGTTTTATAAACAGCAAAATTTTATTTCTCATAGTTCTGGAGGCTGGGAAGTCCAAGGTCAAGATGCCATCAGATTTTCTATCTGGAAGGGCTGGCTTCCTGGTTCACAGATAGTTGTTTTTTCACTGGTTCCTCATATGATTGAAGGGGTGAGAGAGTTCTCTGGCATCTCTTTATAAGGACACAAATTTCACTCATGAGGACTCTGCCCTCAGGACCTGATCACTTCTCAAAAGTCCCACCTCCAAATACCATCACATTGTGTATTAAGTTTCAACATATAAATTTTAGAGGGACGCAAACATTAATCCTATTATAGCAGTAGCTTATATAGGCATATAGTCAAAGACATATATACAGAGTCTTTGAACTGGAAATGCATGTAGTATTAATAATTTCTTATACAGATTAAGAAATTGAGGTTCAGAGTGGTTAAATGACTTACTGAGTTCATGGTTAAATGACTTACTGAGTTCACACAGAACGCAAAACCATAACAGAATCCCTGTACAAAGGTGAACATTCAGACAAGTAATTTGTCACCAAGTTGACTGGCCTTCTACCTTGATAGACAAGCATATAAAACATTCTCACGTAGGTAAGCATCCTTCACATAACATGGATTTTTTTAATAATTTGTTCTACATAAAGATGATCCCTTAAAAATAACATAACCTCAATATCCCTATATATGGTAAATTTTTTAAAAAATACTGAGAAATAACCAAAGGCTATATTTCAAATCTGAGTAGCAAAAACAAGCTATACTTTTTTTTTTTCAGCTTCAAAATAAAAAAGCCAAATTAAACAGCATATTTAAGCTTAGTTGAAGAGATGCAGATACCAACGGGGAAAAGTTGATATAATTTGCTCAGAGGTAGACTTCCTTTCTTTTATAATTAAAATTAATCGGCTTCAAAAATCTTTTGTTCCATTGAAGGTGCCATATTTTAGGCAATCTATCTTTCTTCCGCACAGTCTGATGATGTATTATATTAATACATCATTAAAGAGACAGCTTTCAGAAATGATGTATTAGTACAACACATCACTGGAGAAATCAGTAAGAATGCATGACTCATTAGAGTTCATACTAGCCTTTGAAGAAGAGAATTTTTTTTTTTTTGAATGAGTTTCTTAAATGTGAAGGATCACAAAAGTGGCACACCTGATTACCAGTAAGTTATCCCAAGTAGTTGAAAACAAATGTGGACAGGAAAATATAACAAAGTGTGATGAATAGTCACGTGTCCTTGATAATAGTCTGAGATTCTAAGATGCTCCTTCTAAACAAAACTGAAGAAAGAAGGCAATCAAACTTAACCAAAATATTCTATTTTTTAATTTTTACTTTTTAGCAAAATGTAGTCAATTTACAACATTAGTTGTAACAGATATATAACAAAGCAATTCAGATATAAGTATAGATAACTTACATATATATTTTTGTATTTCAGTTTCTTTTCCAGTGCAGCTCATTACAAGAAACTGAATATAGTCCCTGTGCTATACAGTAGGTCCCTGTTGTTTATCTATTCTTTATATAGTAATGTGTATCTGTCAATCCCAAACCAAAGTAGTCTTTAAAATCTCTAGTATTTAATATATTACCTGCCATTCCTTAATAGGATTTAGATTTTAAAAAAAAAACATTGCTTTATCAATCCCATCCCTTTAACATCATTAATGTTTCATATTTCTAAATCTCAGGCTTCGTGTGGCAATTCAGTACCTAAAATAGCATGACTTATTACTGAATTGTATTACCAAGAAGCTAAATGAAGCACTGTAGAAATAGCCTAGAAATTTAGATTGGCTTTGCTTGATCTTTATATAGTTAATAAGCAAAGTCTCTAAGAAGAGGTGCTGGATACATATAGCATGGTGGTTAAACAATAAAACACAAATTAACCAATACTCATAAAGCCAAGTCAAGTAAAAAATCAATAGTCAGAAAATACTTTTTAAAAATTGATTTCTCTACAACCACATTTGTATATTCTTTCCATTGTATGGCTCTCATTTTCCTGTCCACTGGTCATTAAAAGCTTTTATGAACTGCTAAGTTGCTTATTGTATGATATACAGTTAAGTGCAAAGAAAACATTAAGAAACATTTCTTTCCATTTATTTAATCTCTGTTGCAAATTTCCATTAAAATTTCATAGCAATTTTATTTTGTAGGTGAATCAAAAATCTTTCCTGAAAGGAAGAATCTGACTTTACTTGATTTAGTATTTTTACTTGGCAAAGATAAATATTCAGAAATAGAACTTCTTATAAAAGCTGGGATAGTGAGTTTTGTTTGGCAAAATGTTTTAAATAAACTTTATATCCCAATTGACAATTTGGATTCAAATAACTACTCCTTAGAATTGCTGAATGTGATATTACCCCTAATAGTCTAGATGGAACAATAATATGTTTTATAATAAAGAATTTAAAGAAAAGTAATCTTTACTTGCATCACTACTCTGTGATGTTTTCAAGGCATCATTAAAACAGTGTGACGTACATTAAGGCTTGAAAATGCTCTACCTCACCTTCAGATTTTACATACTGTGCGAGAAAATCACTTAATTGGCAATTCTGAAACAACCCTCAAATTAGAGTTCAGTACAATTAGTGTCATTCTAAATATGCACATTTCTAAGCTTTTTATTTAATTTTCAAAGGTAAGAGAAGATGAATGGACTTTTTATTCTGTTTTGTGAAGCCATTTGTTTTAGGGAAATGGATAGAGAATTTTCTGTGTGCCTGAGAAAATCCTCGCTTGGCCCTCAACACAAGCCTTACTCATAGTCTCCTCAATTCAAATAGTTCAGGGCTTTCTTTCATTTCAAATCTCCTTTTGTGTGTATCCCTGTACCTGTGTGGCCTGTACCTGGCTTTAAAAATTCAGCTTCCAGGTCCCTACCACACTTCTGTCCTTCTCACTCTGGATACCAAACTGAGACTAACCCCAGGGTTTGCCTTGGCCAAAGCCCTCTTTCCCAGGTTGTCACAGGATTTCAGCAAATTGTAACTAAATGAACCAAGTAGGTGAGCATCTCCATAAAAATCTGGCCAATTCCACAAAGTTAAGAACCACATATGAAAAACATAAATTACAGATTGAAGAGGTAATTTACTTCGATAAAAAAGATGTTTCCCTTAGGGCCTGGCCTACCAAACCCACATCTAACAGAGGATGTTTGGAGTAATTTTTTGTTTGTTATATAGAAGTTATGTAGTTGTTTACACTTGCATAGACTTTATTTGAAAACCTGTAAAAATGAACTAGCTAATTACACAAAATTAGGTACTATTTCACTTAAAATTACATTTTTATAATGTTAAACGTATACAGATAAAAAGTCTATTTGGCTGAAAAACATATTTTAATTACTTGTCAACTTTTCAAATGATTCCTGGTAGTGTTTGTACAATGTTTTCCTGAAATACTATTGTACCTTTTAGAATAATGACATCTGCAGATAATGTCTCTCTTGGATTTACTGACCAAAGGTAACAGCCGTCTAGACAAACTCAAACTTAACACAATGCATTAATTCTATCGGTGATCTAAACTACAGGTTTCTGTAATTTCTAATTCTTCTGAGTTATAGTTTTTGTTTAGTGCCCCCTCCCCCAGCGCATCTTTCTAATGGGCATCATCAAATACTCTGACTTCTATTAATCCTAAAATTCTAGATTATATGGACCACAAAAGATAGGTTCCTTTTATGACACTATTATGTTTGATTGAAAGGTGCATATCAATTTTGGAACAGCCCCAAAACAGTATTCAGGGGAAATAGGATCAAAATGAACATTCAAGGGTAAGAAAGAAAAGTATCATTAAAAAGTGATATAAGACCTTTTTTTAAAATAAAGATATGTTTCCTAGTATAGCACACCTAATTCACATTCATGAACATATCATGTTCTGTCAATATCCAAATATAAATATCTTGGGCTAACTATCCCCTCTTACTGAATCTTGTATATGTGAATCTATGTTTTGTTTTTGTTTTTTCTGACTCAGATGTCTATTAATCCTTATACACATCTGTTTTTGATGCCCCATGAAACCCCATTCTGAATCAAAGATCCTACTTACTCTTCCTTTATCATCAACCCTGCAAACTCTCTTATTTCCTTAAATCATTCCAGGATCCCTCTTGAAGACACTGATCTTCTCTGAGGGCCATATATCCTTTAACTCTTTTAAGTAGATTCTGCTCGTTATTTTTCATCCCATGTAAACAAGAACCATCCTATACGTTATTAATTCTCCAAAAAGCAGACATATTTGAGACTCTTCTCATTTTTTCCTGCTGTCTCCTAACTCAGTTCATCTGCTGTCCCCGTTATTCCCCTCATGTATGGGAGATTTTCCTGTCTTTCTTGACTCCTTAACCGTTACCAGGCTTGGGCACAGTCAGAGGATCTCCAATATCTCACTGAACAACCAGTCAAAGCCCTCACTTCTCAGGTCTATTTCCAGTGGCTACACTCCAGCTGCAACTCAGTCACTCTTAGCCCCAACCCTGTATGTCATCCTTCCCAAGAAACATAGGAACTCTGAAGTAGAAGAGCCCGAACTGCTATCCTCCTAGTTCAACCTTCCCACCTGACCATCAAAATGTGCACAGTATCAACATCATTTGTGACCTCAACATTTGACTGAAGTGCTCAGCCCTGCTCAACTCCTTTCAGAAAGCCAGCTCTTCAAGAGACCCACCCCCCGAAAGGAATCAGTCTGTCACTGATTATTGCTAATACTGTTGTTATTATTATTATTATCATTTTGTAATCTCAATTAGAGGTATTGGGCATCAAATTACTATTAACCAAAATGGTCTATTTTCTCAGAGGAAAAAGTTTGATTTGGTGTCAATTTTCCTATATTGGACTCATTCTAAACCAAAAGAGGCCATGATACATCTTGACTAGATTTGACTCATATTCCAAAAGTAGTTTTGCCTTTCCTGCCACTAATACTTCAACCAGCACCAGTATCCAAGAACTTATACAGTGTTTGACCCAGCAGCTGTGTTCTGTTTAACTTCTCAATGAGCCAGGAGACCTACTTTACAGGCAAGAAAGGACAGTAAGGGGGCATGACAACGGGACCTACTGTTACTATCACATGCCACACCTCCCAGAAATTGTCAGCCTGAAAGAGTGGCTGAGCAGCTAACTGAGGGCACAGCTAGGATGCCAGCTTACAGATGATACCCAGGGGTATGCTAACTTTTCAGGACTAAAGCACTCATCTTCTAGCAGCTAAGGGAGTATTAATGGCTGAAAGTTTTCAAATGAGCTTGCACCTCTCCCCTACCTCTGCCTTCTCACCCCATGACTGACATGACTGTCAGTAGGTGAAAAGAGTTTTCTCAAGGACATGTCTCCTCTTCCAAATACTGGTGATGAAAAGGACTAGGGGCTGGTAACTTATCCACCAGATGGGACAACAGTTGATCATTCCAGCTCCAAAGTTCCCCTTGGGATTGGCTAAGTCCTTTGTTGTGTCTGCCTGGCAGCACTTACCAATCCTGCTTTCTCATTTGTCTGCTCGTATTGACACTGAGCACATTCCTCAATAAAATCCCTGCCTGCAAATTTTTATCCCATAGTGTGCTTCCTTGGAAATGTGACCTTCATTAATCCCCTACAATGGAGGTTGGGAAATGTAGCCTTTATGGTTGGTGGCAATGTATCTAACTAAAAATAAGTGTTCTAACTAAGGAAAAATAGTATCATAGTTATTGGAAATCTTTCACTGTCACAGTACTCTAGTGCATCTCTAAAATATAAGATTTTTATGAGCAGGAAGTTTGTTTTCCACCATCATATTGAAATTGAGAAATAGAAGGTGTTCTATAAATATATCTTTGAACAAATAAATAAATAGAAACTGATATTATGTATATCTATATATACATATATATGTATTTTTTTTTTTACTTACAATGTACCCACAAGTATGACAGAATTAAAACAATGAGATGATGATGAAGATAATGGTGGTGATTATGTTTCACTATTTGAGCCAGAGAGACTGCAAAAACTAAGAAAAGACATGATAAGCTCCATGCTGTAGGGAAAAAACTTCTTTTTAAAGCAAACATGGTAATTCATGTATAACATTTTTCACCTCAAGTTATTCATGCCAGGATACGTGACAAGGCTCCAAATATTCAGAGAAACATCAGTTAATCATCAGGTTTGTAGCTGCCTGCAATTCAATGAAGCTTTTTCTTGCCAAAGGTGATTCTGTTCCAATAGAGTTTGCAGCAAGAAAAGTAGTAATAGCATAAAAAAGAAAAACAATCAGATTTTCAATCACACCCTAATTCAATTTCCATATTTTTGAAAACCCGTTCTCATCAACATTAACAAGTAACCCTTTTTTTTTTATTTTTGTAACTGGAATTGAGTAAAATGTTAGATGGCATTATTATAATAGCATTTGTAAGCCAAAAGTACAAAATAAAAATAAAAGGAAAAGTTAATATGAAATTTCCAAAGCTGGATGTTTTTCAAATTTTCTTACTTATTAATTACTTTCCCTTCTGCCTTATGAAAATATCTCCACTTTAATACAGGTACCATAATGGCCAGTCCCAACAATGAATCACATTTGGCTCATCATTAATCAGCTTCCCTGAAGAATACACTCACTTGGAGCTAATGGCTATATGACAGGGTTCTGCCCAGTGACCCAGTGAAGGAAGGCCTACTAGGAGGGTGTCAGGAAAAAAAAAATCTTCCAGAGAAAATGGGACAGGAGTGCAAAGGTGGCTTATTTGTGTTATTTCATCCCTCTTTCCTTAATTGCTATAAAAATGTAATATTTGGAGGTAAAAGAATTATTTTGTGTTCCATGACAGAGAAAAAAATCACTGAGATGTCAGACTTTTGTTCTATCATTGAGCTGAAAAATAAACCCTAGATCTACCTCTTTCTGGATTTCCTGTTAAGCAACCAACAGATATCATAATGGGTTAAGTCAGAACTGCTCAGATCATTATCACTTGTCCCCAGACACTCCCATAATTTAAAACATTTACTGAGAGTTTACTATATATCAAGCAGTATTTAAGTGACTTATATGCACTAACTACTTTTCAAGACAATCCTTTAAAGTGTGTAGCATTACTATCTTTATGTTACACATGCAGAATGAGCTGAAGAGAAATTGCCCAAGGTCCCACAGCTAGTAGATGGTGAAGAAAAATGAAAATCAAACCATTCAAAGACTTTTCAGATACACAAAAAGTGGAAGAATTCATATGCAGTGGATATGTATTACAAAAATGTTAAAGGAAGTCCTTCAGCAGAAGGAAAATGATCCCACGTGGAAATCTGGTTCTATGCAAAGAAACAAAAAAATCCCTGTAAATGGTAACTACTTTGACATAAAGGTAAGATTTTTTTCTTATTAATCTCTTTCAAATGTAATTGATATTTAAGCAAAAATAATTAAAATATATGTATAAAGTAAATGGTATGGCAGCAGTAGCTCAAGGTCAGGATGAGATAACTGAATATATACTGTATGATTACATTTACATATAATTCTAGAAAATTAATGTTTTCTATATGATCCACAAATCCATATGGTGAACAAAGCAGATCAGTTGCTGACAATGCAAGACAGTACAGAGTAGTGAGAAGGGAGGGTTTATAAAGAGACACCAGAAAATTTATGGGGTGATTTTTTGACAAATGAATATATATGTTAAAGTTTATCAAATTATATAAATATGTACAGTGTATTGTGGGAAAATTATACCTCACTAAAGCTACCGAAACAAAAATGAGTAACAATAAAATAATAGTAATAATAAAAATAGCAGTGATAAGAATTCTCTCAATCTTCCACCAATTAAGCAGGTAAAATTAAAAGTCCCATTATAAGTAATCTCAAAATGATCAATAATGGACTTCCTTCTTAATCTTATATTTAACAAAAGTATCATTTTTAAAAATTCAACGAGGAACAAGTAGATAAAGTGAATGAAATCTCTTCTGAGGAATTTCATTACATTTGGATGGATGCAGAGTTGAAGTATTAAAAACCATGTCTATACAGGTATAAAGTAGCAATAGAAATAATAAAGTTAAAATGTAAAAACTGGAAATAATTGCTGCACCTCAGGTTCAGAGATCAGGCAATTGTTGAGTGGAGTGAAAAGGACTGGGAAATTTTTTCTCGACATCTGGAGGAGAATTTAGGTAGCTGTGGAGACATACCCATGGGTGTGGATACACTAAGTTGGATGAACACATATTTGAGCATAAATCTTTTTCTTTTAATTTAGTGAAACCAAATATTTAACATATTTCAAATAGCGCAATTTAAAAATATATCACAAAAAAGAAAATTTATAAAAATACGAACATCAAACACAATTGTTTTAGTATAAATTGGCAGATAAAATAATGTTATTTTGAAAAGAAACTAACATTCCAGCATCTAAAGTGCTCTCAGGACTCTATGATGATTATTATTCCCAGAAGCAGCAGAAGCAGCATTATTTTCACAGTAGTTCATTAGAATTTCTTTCCTCTTGTGTCTTGTGCTTGGATTTTGTTGGCGGGGGGGCTCGTATTTTGCTAACCTATCTGCCTTAAACCTTGAATAGACAGATGTGTAGATTCAATTTCCTTCTACAGACATGGAGTGGGAATGGGACTACAAACCCAGGCTACATTCTAATTGATCGATTTGGAACTTTCCAAATCATGATGGTAATATTAATTCAAATCAAAGAACATTGTGTGACAGTAATCTGTCACAAATTGTTAGGGGAAAGTATTATTGTGATGGTTTTGGTCATTTGTCATTTTCTCACTTGGAGCATCAGCTAGAATTGAAAGAAAAGTTTAGCTTGTTTTGTCAATGGGAAGTCACTTTGCTTTAAAAAAAAGTCTAACTATCTATTTACATCTATATCTACATATTACATTCATATATATGTGTGTGTATGTTTTAAGATATGAATTTTTAAGACCACACTTTTAAGTTAAGGTGTATCTTTTCAGAGTCTCAGTTTTACTTGGGATGTCAGGTTATCTTTCTCATTCTATTAGGGTAAGAAAATACTAGGCTAAGACCCATGCTCACATCCCTCACAAGCTGCTAACATCCAAAATCCGTTTCCTGCATTTGACAGCTGCCTACAGGGCAATTTCAGCTCCCTGGATTGTTTATCAGTTTGCTTGCAGATTCCTTTGTGAATGTGTGTGTTTGTGTGTGTAAGGGGAGTAGAGGTGCAGGTAGAGGGAAATTCTTGCAAATTTCTTATGCTCCCTTTGAGTTTGCAGTTTGGCAAGTCATTTAGAAATATTTTTGTTGTAGTTTGTCCAACCTCTAGGTGTTTTGTGGCAGGAGAAGAAATTTGCCTTGCTGCCCAGAAACGGAAATCTGCCTTGGCAGGCTTTAATTTTTTAAAGTACATATGAAAAAGAGGAAAACAATTCTTACAGAAAAACAAGTCATTCTTATTTAACTAGATGACCCAAGAAAAAGAAAGCAAAGAAACTATATATATATATTTTTTTTTTCCAAGTTAATGTTTCAAGATATGACATTCATGTGATCTAACTAGTTAGTTCCTGGTTTTCACTCTTAGCAGAATCTTATTCATTGTTCTCCTTAATTTTATTTTAAGCCAAGTTTCTCCTACATACATTTTTAATTCAGATACGCTTTTAGAAAAACACATGGAACAATAATCATTAGCTTCAATAAAAAATTAGTTAAGTAGGAATTTTCTCCCTGTCTTTTCACAAATTTGCAGAACTTCCCTTAGAAAACTTATGAGTCTCACTATTTAATTTTTTTCTACATTGACTAGAATTTTTTTATTTCCTCTCATAAATCTAAAGTAGAATTGAATGCAGAAAAACAGAATAATACAGAACAGATATACTGGCTTTGTTATTTTCTCAAGAGGGAAAATAAAAATGTATTTTTGAGCTCATGGAAATTCAGGCTTTTAGTTTTACATATGCCACGGGATACCTTCAGAGCAGTCAATATGGTGCAAACATGTTACTGCTCGCTGGTAATGTTAAAAAATAAAAAAGCATCTGAAAATGACAAGTTTAAAGGATTCCAGTAGAGATCTTGAAATCCAATATAATTTTGCCAACCTCTGAGAAACTTATTTAAAATTTTACAACTAAAAATAGCTATGGATTAAGTGTCCTACAAAGTGGATTCTTCTTCACGTACAAGAACCAAAGACTTCAAAGCAGGAGAAGGGCAGACCAAAGTATCATGATTTAAGAAATGAAACAGTAAGCAGGAAAAACCCAATCACTGATTACATTTAAATCACATTAAGATGGCATTAGATTTCTCAACAGTTGACAAGCCTGGTAGAGAACACTGTCAACATATTTATGATACTATAATAAACAAGAAAGATGGGAAAATAATATATTTTTAGCAAAGTGCTCATTTACACATTTTAAATAGCAAGGATGAACATAAACAAAATCAAATTTCAGTTCAATTTCACAAGAAGGGTTTTGCAGCCAAGTGTTGCATCCTGTGTTCTCGGGTACAGTTAAACCACCACAGTCAGTGTGAAAGATTTTCATCAGCACAGAGTCAGAGGTGACATTATGCTGTCTTTCAGTGCCCAGTACTAAGGTGTTTAAAAATCCTTTTGCTGTGCTCAGCCACTGTTTCAGAATGGCGGTGAGGCTCACAGAAATAGCAGGATGCTGAACTGCACATGTTGGAGCATCTGGTTTCAGAATACCTGTGATCTTGGTAAATAAGGAACTCCCATTGAGTAATGACCACCATAGGTAATGAAAACCCCCTTTAAGCACCAAGCATGGGGTCCAGTCCTGGACTGTGGGCAAAGCATCACCTTGGCCAGCGGGGCCTGACGCAGGTCTAAGAGTAGGCAGCTCACGGAGCACGTGTGTGGTCAAGTGCAGTCTAAGCGTCATGCTGTCAGTAGCCACAGGCCCCACACAGAGGCGCGGCTCATAAATCAATGAATAATCCTCATGTGTGCTCACCATGAAAGACATTTGTAATGAGTCATTGATTTTTTCATCCAAACCCAAACTGAAAGTAGTAATCACTGACCCTATTGCTTTATTGAAAATGTACATATTCAACAGACATAGAAAATAAACTTATCATTACCAGGAGGGAAGGGGGCTGGAGGGATAAATTGGAATTTCAGGATTTGCTGATACTAACTACTATATCTAAAATAAATAAACAATAAGATCCTACTGTATAGCATAGGAAACTATATTCAGTATCTTATAATAGCCTATAATGAAAAAGAATAATAAAAGGAATATATATATATATATATACAAATATATATACATATATATACACACATATATATACATATATATACACACACACAGCTGAATCACTATGCTGTACGCCAGAAATTAACACAATATTGTAAATTGATTATATTTTAATAAAAAAATGCATCTTCAAACTATCAAGTTTTTAAATAGATCATTTTACCTAAAATACCTGAGAAAACACTCAGTTTCTCTAAAGTATGCTCAAACACATCATGGAAAACTAACTTTCACATACCCATTTCAATATTTTTGAATATCTTACTGAGATGAAATAAAATAATGTTGAAAGTCTGATCAATATCCCAATTATCCTGTTATGGGAGCTACAGTGGGACATCATTCAAAAGTCAAATATTAATTAACTAAAAGACAGCTTAGCTTTCAAGGGAAGGCATCCCAAAATGGGAGGCTTCATGTGAGGGAATAAAATTCACTTCTGTATAAAAATGATGATTCACATGTCCTGACAGCGAAAACTTGAGTGTTCCTAAAATCAGAGTAGTTGGTTTTCATGGGGCATTATCACCACCCATGGATTTGTATGTTTATAATAGCACACGCTCCTATAAAGTATGTATGTTAAAACAAAAGATTTTATTAAAATGCAATTACTTTAACACATACAAGGAGATTTTACCAACTAACTTTCCCCTTGTCTTTATGACAAAGAGCTGTCTTAGGTGGAACCCGTTCTTGTTATAAATTTTTCCTGGTTTTCGTGGAATATTTTACCAAACTGTTCCGATTTCAGAACAGATAAATTGAGGTGAAAACATAAGCCTAGAACTTAGCTCCACCTTTATCATTATTCTGAGGGGCAATGTGTTTTCTCACTTAAAGCCTTTTCTCTCCAAGAGATATTTTAAGGAATCATCCTGTAAAAGGGAAATCAAAATGGAGTTGGTATTGCTAAGAGAGCTCTCTAAGGTGGAGCAGGGAGGCCACTGAGGAAGTGTGACTTAGACACATTTCAGCCTAGATGGAATCTGAACTTTTGCCCACTTATTGTCTAACAAATGCATCCAGCACATCTGCCAGAAACTCGGGATACTTGTAAGACCCTTACCCTAAAATAACTCATGACTGCCTCTCCCTTAAGGACAAATATTTCTCTTTCTCTTTTTTTTTGAATCAGAGTACAACCTTGTGGCTTTTGCCTTTATAAGCCCCCGACTCTTTCTGTTCCCCAAGACACTCTTTTGATTTTATCCAAATGTGTGTCTCCCAAATTGCAATTCTTAAGATCTCCAGATAAAACTCTTTTGCTCTTTGCAACCTCAATACTGACTATTGCTGAACAATCCTCATTAAGAATGTAAGAGTCTGAAACTTAGCAAACTACTTCGTGTATGGTCTACACCATAAAATCATTTGTTACCCACATTCTGTGCATATTCATCAGGGTTTATCCTTTCCTTCTTTCATGCTGTAACGTCACCTTTTACCAAGAACTAACAAATGCATTTCCTTGTGAGGAAAACTGACCTGGTCCACTCACCACTTAGTAAGTTGTTTTGCAGACATTTGACACTTGACATTTCACTTTCACTAAATACTGGTTGACATTTAATATACAATAGTGTGAAAAGGGGAACAAATTTGTAAGTCAATTTTGCTTAGTAAATGAGCTTATTCTGAATTGTAAATGCATTAGGCTTTCTGATGATTATAGTAATTTAAACATTAATCACTGATATTTTATGAGAAAAAAGCTTACATGATCAAAGAAAGAAGTTAATTTCAGTTATTTGGGGAGATAAAACATGATTCATTATAAGTTTGACTCAAGTTTTCTCAGCAAGTCACTATTTTGACCTTTAATTTTAAATTTAAAAAAGAAAGAAAGAAGTCTCACAGAAACAAAACCCTCTCTTAAAAGATTAGACAAGAGTATTGTGATGGAACAGAGAGGGTGAAAAAGCTTTAGTCCTCTCTTCCACATTCTCCTTAGTTTAATGCAAACACCACAAATAAAAACACAACCAAAGCATTGTGTTTTTGTAGAGATGTAACTTCAAGACAAGTAATTCAGCCATTCCTTGCAATTTGACTGCTTCTTTAAGCCTCTTCTATATAGAAATTATGCAGCTATCACTGAGGATAGAACACATATTTCCTTTGGATTTAGATTTTTATATCTATTAAGATGCTTAGGATGCAATTAATTTCTGATAGTATATTGAGTTAAAAAAACGTAAGGTATATGAATGTAGAGAATGAAACCAGTTAAAAATAGTAACTAAAGCATCTACACATTTCTTATCACTTTCATCAGAATATAGTAATTCTCGAAAGTAATGCAAAATTACAAGTAGAAAGTAGAAATAGGAAATGCAGTGATAAAAAGGAGAATACTTTTGAAGACACGTGAACCTGACTCTACATTGGAAAATAGAGTCACTACTCACACTTTTTGTTTGACTTTGTTTTTGTTTACTATTACCTTTTGGCAATACATAAAGAAAATCTTCAGAGTATATATTATACCTGTCCAAATAAAGGCATTGACCATATTTTTTTCTAAGATGTAAACTGCCTAAAGATTTTTCTTTCTTTCTTTTGCGTCTTTTTCTAGAGATACCACAGAATTCTGCAGGGGAGCAAAATCTGCACTCCAAAATGTGTCTCTTTGGTACTGAGACAGGAGGGATGGGGCCAGGTCACAATCACTGAAGGAAAGACACAGCAACTGAGGACAAGAAAACTGGTTAGAACCAAGATGGTGGAAGGTTCAACTCCCAGTAGACCTTGAGCCTCATGGCACACCCACAGGCACTGTGACAGTTCCCAGGCTGACCATAAAAGGTCCTTTTGGACCTTTTGGACCCTGCACTTTGTGTTCGCTCTCTCTCTTGCCTTTTGAGATAGCCTGTACTCTGTCTATGAAGCATGCATCTAATTCTACTTTAAATTAAACACCCCTACACCTCTTGGCCTCTCTCCCTCTCACCTTTTGAGATGGCCCACACTCTGTCTGTGGAGTGTGTATCTCTCTAAATAAACTTGCTTTCACTTCACTACGCCTGGCTTTTGAATTTTTCCCTTCGCAAGGCAGGAACCTATTCTCCAGCAACGGTATGAGAATTACTTCAAGCTGAAAACAATTAAGGTCTGAAAGACTCAAGAAGAACCTTTAACCTTCCCTTTAACTGCATAAAAGAATGTAGATAGAGGACCTGTTCCAAGAAGGGAGCTATCACCATAGATAACTATAGTATGAACTGAGGTGCGTAGACAGGAAGGAATCTAGCAAAGTCCATTAAAATTCCTCTCTGTGTCTCAGTCTCCACATGGCCCAGCGAACATTTATTCACATTGTTATCTCATCTCTATGTGAATTGCCTTCCTCCCCTTTAAAGTCCCAAACCACTACCTCCAACACCCTCTTTTATCTTTTGCTAAAGATGGCATTTAAGGTGAGGATTTCAGCCATTTTGGCAAGTTATTTAGTCTTTCTGGATCTCTCCCATGTATACATGTAATCAAACTTTCAATTTTTTTCCTGCTAATCTGTCTCATGCCAGTTTAATACTTGGACAAGCCAGAATAACCTAAAAAGAAGTAGAGAAACACTTCTTCCTCCCTGACAGTTCTCTTTGTTAATTCCTATTAAAGGAACTCTTATGTGTTCCATCACTATAGTTTTCTTTTTCACAACAAGAAACGGAGCGGGGGCAGTCTAAATATTTAAGGGTTGGTTACTATGGAAATATAAAGGGTACAAAATTGACCCAGAAAAATACGAACATTTGGAAGCTATTGTTAAATTTAAAATATGACCCAAGCACCATGCTAGATGCATAAGGAATGCAGTAAAGGCAATGAGTATTTCTGGAGTGCCTCCTCTGGGCCAGGCACAGGTCTTGGAACAACCAAGAACAAAAAGGTCAAAATCTCTGTTCGCATAGAGAGTATATTCTAGTTAGAGGAGACAGAAGAACGATAAATAGACAAAAGCACAATCTTAGCCTAGTGCTGAGTGATATATAAAGAAATTAGAAAGAGTGATGTAATAGAGAGCCACTGAGTGACTTCTTATAGTCACCTGAAGAGGTGACATTTAAGTCAGCACATGAATAATGAGAAGGA
Organism: Camelus ferus; assembly: GCF_009834535.1. Lineage (NCBI taxonomy): Eukaryota > Metazoa > Chordata > Mammalia > Artiodactyla > Camelidae > Camelus > Camelus ferus. Next base: position 101,174,536 of record NC_045696.1, read on the forward strand.
GCCAGCCTTGTGAAGGTCATAGTGAGGACCTGTGTGAGTCAACCTTGCTTGGTAAGTAAACATGTTCAGAATTTGGAATTCACAAGGCTTTCTGGTGATGCTTGCAGTTTAAACATTACTACTGATATATTTGAGAAAACGCTCATACAACCAAATTTGGATGGAACAGCTTTTGCAAAATCCATAAACAGACCTCAGCTCAGTAACACTGAAAAAAGTCTAAAGAAAGCCACACTCATAAAAGGATGCTGGGCAAGGTAGGTCAGCGGGTTGAGTTTCAAAGCAAAGAGGTAGATCATTTAGAGCTTTGTAAGCCAGGATAACAAGTTTAGATTTTGTTTTAACTTTCAAAGGAAGCCATTGGAATTTTTAGAGCAGAGAAGTGACATGATCTGATTTACATTTGAAAATATTACCTTGTCTATTTTATGGAAATTCTACTGCAAAAAGATCAAAGGGTGGTAAGCAGGGAGCAGAGAGTTGAGTTAGGAGGATACTTCTGAGAACAGAGTTGTGCTCTTTATTAGAATAGAACAGAATGAGGTAGAACAAATTTACAAGGAAAAATTCAGAGTTTTATATTGCCCAACACGTTTAAGATGCCATTTAGACAATCATGTGAAGATGGCAAGAAGGCAGTCTGGTATATGACTGTAGGATTTCTGGGAGCATTTTGCACAATGAGGTTGTTTAAAGTCATTGGACTAGATAGATAATACAACTTACGTACACTGTGTAGACAGACAGAGAAGAGAAATTGGCCTGGGATAAAGCTCTGACTTATTTCAACCTATATTATAGTCAAGGAGGAGGCATCAGCCAAGGAGAATTAGAAGACAATTCTAGTGAGGTAAGAAGAAAATCACCTAGTGTGTATTGTCATGAAAGCCAAGCGATGGGTTGTTTCAAGAAGACTGACAAGGTGTTAGGTTTTTTCAGTCATTTTTCTAAGTGAAGGAAACAGAGAAATGGGCAGTAATATGGAGTAAATGTGGGGTTAAGCAAGTTTTATATATATATGTATTTCCTATATATATATGATATGATATATATATATATATATTATAGGAAATGTTAAAACATGTGTATACTGATGGAAAGGATCCAGTGGAGAAGGGGGCAATATAAGGGAGATGGTAAATGCCAGATAAAAACTTTGAAAACGTGAGAGTGAGTAGGACCCACAGTCCCACTGGTGGTGTTGGCCACTGAAGGAATCAGGGTATCTCCTGCTTGCCAATTAAGGGAAAACTGAGATAAGACACCTTAATCCCTAAATTTTTAACATCCTGCTAACATTTCATTTTGATTTTACTCTCCTAAGTACTGGCCAGAGCATTAGGAGCCCACCTAAACACTGGCTAGAGTGTATGTTTGTGTTTATTTTTCTTGGTGTAATCCAACTACTCCGGGACCTTTTGTTTATGACAGTGTAAGTGATGGATCCCTGGCTCTGCCTGTTCCTGCACAGAGATCTGCAGCTGCTGAACATCATTGTGTTTAATAAATGTCTTCGCTGTTTTTTCCCTCAAAAATTTTCAAGGTAGACATTTTCAACCCACAGGTCTTTTCCTTGTGACAGAGATGAATAAAAACAACAAATACCAAACAGCAAACAGAAAACCACCCTGAGCATTTGTGCTCATCTGCTCTCTCTAGTTGTCTAAAGAGGAGGAGCATTTTGGTTGCCTGGTCAGTGTTAAGAGGTTAGTAGGATCTGGTTTTGCCTGTGGGAGGGGAGATGATGAGAACGGTGGGAAACTAAGAGAGACTAGAATGGTGCAGAAAGGCTATGGGGTGAAATCGAGGAACAAACATCTATGAAGGGGCAAGGTAAGAAAACAGCAACAGCTTGAACACTGTAGATCCTCTTGGGAATTTGAAAGGTGGAGGAAAAGGGGTAGGAGCAAGAAAGACAATAAGCAGCTGCTTTTATAAGAGGGGGTTTGGTAGAGAAGCAAGAGCTTGTAGAGAAGTTAGTCTTTTTTGTTTACCTCCTTCCTCAAGAGAAATTTCTCTAAGATTCAAGTTATTTTAAATGCTTTGGAGGATTTTTTTGTTTGTTTGCTTTTTTGTTTTTGTTTTTTTCTTTTTTGCATTTGACACGACACTGGTCTCAAGGATGCTCTGTTTTATTAAGATGAAAATTCAGTCACTTCAGCACTTGTTTGAAGCACACCTACCTGTGGAGCTAAGTGCTCTGAGATGCTAGAGTAAATAAAGTCCCACCCTTGTCCTCTAGCAGCGTCCTCTTCTGGTAGAAACAGACACGGACACACTGCCTAGTACTGGTCAACTGTTCCGGTCATGCAAAAGAGGAAGTCATGATACCCTTTTATGGGACTGGAGAATTTTCAGATGTATCTTTATAGGAAAACAAACAAAACAGACAAGACTCCTTTAATCTATCAGTTTCTATTTAAATCAGTATTTGTTGTGAGATATTTCTCCAGAAGATGCTTCATTCCAAATGGTCATTGGTAGATTAATTCCTGTCTAAAGGCATCATTTGAAGGCTGTTTCAAATGGTTTATAACAACCTTCAGCACTGTGGACTGTATAATCAGGGAATGAAAATAGTCACTTTGGGTCTGATACTGTTTTCATTCTATCCAGAGGGATATTTGCTGATTACTAGGTTAAAAAATGTTTTCAATATTTTTAAAGAGTTAAGACAAGACTCAAAAGATCAACTCCATTTTTTGCTTTTAACTTTCAAAGAATGTTGCCTTTTAAGAAGTTCTTGCCATTGTTTTCAGAAATTTATCATCTGTACTGTCTAGTATGTATGTATTTTTCTCTTTTCCTCTCCTTAAGAGAAGGTTTTGACTGATGTTGTCTTTGAATGCTTTGTTCACTGCTTTCTTTTTTTGCCATTTTGTTTAACAGCTGAATCCCTTGTACCTAGAACACTGGCTGGCATACAGTAGTGACTAAATAAAGATTTGCTGAATGAATGGATAATGTGAATCTTTGTATCCCTAACATTGTCTAGTATACTAATGCCTTGCATGTAGAAGACCGTCAAATATTAATTGATTTGAAATACCATCAGTTCTAACCAGCCATGTGGATAGTGATTTATGTCAAAACTAAAAAGAGTGCAACCATTTTTCTTTTTATACTAGTTAATGGCTCTCTAGTTCTAATTGGTAGGATGCATAAGGTATGGTTTTGCAGAAAATCAGTGTTACTGCATCTCAGCTTGTCATTTTGTCAATAAGTATAAGCTTCTCATCACATTAGCTACAGAATTTGAGTTGAGTTGATCAATATGTGAATTTCCAAAATAGGGGAGAGTTGAAGAGAGGAAATCATAAATAAGTAGTCTCTGAAAACAACTTATCACAGCTTACTTATGATGCTTAACATATATCAGACACAATAAAAAAAAACCCACGAGGAAAGTTTTATCAGAAACAATTGAAGAAAGAATAGATGTTGAACAGCAATGATAGAATGATTCATGTCCTGATGTCACCAAAATACTTATTTTATATAATGTGAAGATTTTGGCTTTAGGGAACTCAAAATGATTTCTTTTTAATGTAAGCACTTGGTTTCTAAAATATATTTATAAAACATAAGAAATTATATTATGGATTAAGTGGAAAATATCAGGGGTAACATAGACATAAAAAAGGTAAGTGTGTACTAACAAATTTATAGAACTTTTCTCAAATTGGAGAAATGAAGAGAAAGGATAAAAACAGGTTTCTTAGAAGCAGTCATAATTCTTAAATCACTAAGTTTTATTTGATAAGAGTTATTTTATCATTTTAATGACTTCAATTTAACTACAAATAGTAATTATTGCATGAAATAATGCACACTGAATTTAGTCATATGGCTTAATTTTCATTTCAAAATGTGAACTTTATAACCTATATTCCAGATCTCTAGAGCATGAGGATTCCTTTCAATCAAAAACTCAGAACACCTTTCACTTCCTTGTCAGAGTTCTCAACTTGAAATTTGGTCTCGTACAGCTGCTGTCAAAGCTTGACAATTGATATTTGAAAAGGTTGACCTAAGGGACATTATAACCATTCATTCCTATAGGTTTTCTAAAATTCTACCGTTCTAAGAGGGCTGACAGACAGCAAGCCGGGTAACTGGACTCTATTATTCTGTTCTTCATAGAAACACTTTCACTGAACTAGGATTTAACATTTTGTCTTAAGGCTTATAATTGGTCGACCTTAGAAAAAGGTCAGATAATGTTACAAGTATCATCTATTATAGTGTTCAGCATGTCTTAAACACAGAGACTGCTAGTGAAGTTCCCTTAAAGGTCAATGCTAGGTGTATTTTGTTTTCTTTTCCTATCCTTTATATTTCTTTCCTGATAAGCTGCACTTCCTCATAATAGATAATGTGAGAATATTACTGAGCCATTTTCTCTTTCATTTTGGTTGCTCAGAAGCATCATATTGAGTTTAATGTTCATTTACTTTATTTTTCCTTGCTTAGGATGCTTCTAATTCTTTTAAAAATTACACAGGATTTAAATTATTCTCAAAATAAACAGTCTCAATTTAATCTAGTTTACTCAGATTTTGAAATTTATGTTTTTAGTGTTGTATGCAACCAATATAAATCAATATTTGGCTTTGCTAAAATTTAGTTGCTATAAATAACCACCTATGTATCACAAATGTACCACAACAAAAAATCACATTTTATCAGTACTCCATCAGTTGTAAGGCTATCACCATGAATATATAGTTTGACTTGCTGAACTGAGCAAGGTTTTAGATTCTTGCTAAATGTCCTGGATCCTCCATTCATTAACTGACTTTCTCATTTTGAGCAATTAACTTAACTATCTAAATCTTTGTTTTTTAATGTATAAAACAAATAAGTAATGGTGTCTAATAAAAATTGATTCAGATATTTTAAAGATATGGGAGAGAAACTGACTAGAATTTTAGTATGTGTGATTCTTCTTTCAACACTATCTACTGTGGTCCATAAACAGTAATCATTACTTTTTTGTTAAAACTATGCTTTCATCTAAGCACTTAAATCAAAATCTGAGAATTAAACAAGCAATTTTATTCTTAGAATCGTGTAAATTCCTTAAGAATCATTTTATTATTAAAAAAGCAAAATAATATTTTTATTATAGAGTTCTGATAAATATAGATATGCATATTCCTGAATCTGTGATAAAGGAATTATTCATTTTATTGCTTTATCAATCCACATTTTTAACTACTTGACTCTGTAATGTATCCATCAGCTCACTATTACATGTGAAATCAGAATAACAAGGTTTTATTGATACCATTTCTTTTTCTGTATGTAATTATGAAGTTGAAACACAGGCTCTCTACATTTCCATCTGATTATCAAGCTCTGTATATTCATATATCTTTGCCTCCTAGATCATACCAACCTGGGGGTAAATTGTGGCCACCAACAGTCACCACAGTTTTTCTCTAGTTCTACCAATGTTGGGAACATTGTTTTGCAAAACTCTCTCTTAGGACATAACGAAGTGTCTCAATTGTGTTCAGTTTCACATCCTTTCCCCTGACACGTGATAGCTAATGTTTCCTGTCTTCCTTACACTGACTCTTTGTGATGATTTCAACTGGCCAGAGCACTGCTCCAGGCCTCTGTCCAATCTCTAACCTCCATAATCGCTTAGTAAAGAACGTCTCTCAAAACTGCAACACCTGCCAACACCAGTACCTGCATCATTGCCCTAAAGGGAGTGTAGTAAAACAGGGTTTTTTTTTGTTTGTTTTTGTTTTTTCCTTATATTTGAAGCCCCTTTTCTGGAAGGGGTAGTCAAATGTGCATTAGGGAAACAGAAGATAATCTGAATGACAGAATTGTCTTGCTCTCTAAACCAAGTCAATTGTCCATGAACTTATATTTTACACACATTCTATTCCCTCAGTATAAATTTTTACCCCAAATATCTCAATTAATCCTAAAAATAAATCCAAAACAAGCTTGTGCTATAGACTACCCAAATGCCTTTGGACATACTAGTTACAGTGACCTCAGTTTGAAAACCAAATTTAGAAAACTGTCTCTCTGTTGTTTACACAAGAGTCCACTATGAGCCTCTACCCTTCCTTGCCTATTTTTATATAGTTTATTGATTCAGAATTTGGGCTGAAATGCACCCATCTGTATTGAGCCTATCTACATACCCGTAAATAAATAAATCAATGTATAAATTGTTAGTGTAGTATAATGAAGCATGCATATAATTTGGGGTTAGTTAGATCTTGGTTACAATCCAAATTTTACACTTACTAATTCAGTGGCCTTACCCCTCTTGAATTCCATCTATAAAACGGGGATAATTTTACACGTGAGGGAGTTGTTTTGCATTCCAAAATATATGAAATATGTAAAGTGTACAAATTCAATAAATTCTGGGTGTTATTATTATTAAAGATTTTGCACTGTATATATTTGAGTGGACACAAGGAAAAGTAAGAAGGGTCATATGATTGGCAAGTAAAGTGGCTCAGCCTCTCTATATTACTGGGATGTATATATTCTCTCTTAAAAAGATAAACTGACTATCTACATCACATGACTAGTACATGGGGGTTAAAACGTTTTAATTGAATACAAATTAACAAATATATACACACACACAAAATTTTAATTTTGCATTTCAATTCATCAATGCTTCAAGTTCTTGTTAAAAAATGAAGGATAACAACTTGCCAGCACTGATTCCATAAGAACAAAACACAAAATCAGTTAGTCATACAATGACAATGATTCTGTATGTCTAGAGAGAGTGCCAACTATTCCTCAAGCTGTCAAGCGAATCAGGAATCCAGTGGTAAAATTGAGCACGAAATTACTAAATCTCCTTGTGCCACCCTAGCCAGGCATTCTTTTTTTTGAAGTTCTTTTCCAAAGGGAGTGGAAATTTGAGTAACAGGGAAATTTTACTCTTTAAAAACATTTAAAAAAAAAAAAAAGCATGCTTTGGAAGACTACCCTGGAAGCTCTTTCTTAAAATAGAGCTATCGCATACTTGGAAACAACTTCACTTGTGAGGAGACAGTATCAAAATTGTCAAAAGTCTGAAGTTCAATTTTTCAAAAACAAACGCATTAGTGTCTTCAGGCTCTTATAATTTTTATCTTACTGCCCTACAATTCAGTCATGAATTAATGAAGTCTACACTTCAGGGAGCTGTTGGATATAACTTTTAAAATAAGAGCAAGATCCTGTTCAGTTAACTTTAATAAAAATCATTTTCATGATTTATTAAATGTGTTTGCAATAATGATTTCCTATATATATTGAAATAGAGCATGTATGCAATTAACCGTTAGGAGGTCATGTTGTAATGAACCTTATGAATTTTCTGAATCCAAATTGATTTTTTAACTAAATATTTGTGTGAAGATTCATTTGAGAAGATAGTTTTAGTTTGAGCAATATCACCAGAGCTTAAATAAAGCCATTGTTTTTGCTTTTTTTGTGTGTGAGCCTTGCTGTTTTAAATTCTATGTTTGTACATATAATACATAAATAAACACTGTCCTTGGAAAATTTTGTATGAATCCCAGGCAAATATAGATAGTAAATTTGAAAAATGATTTAGCATTAAAAATAGTAAAAAGCCAAGAATATTCCCGTAATAATAAAGCCATTCAAAATTTTATTATCAATGACTAAAAAAGAATATATTCATCTATGCTGCATTTATTAAAGTAGAATGATTTGCTTATGAAAGGCCACTGGACACCAATACAGACAGGTATCTAAATTTTCTGTGACAATCTCAATTTTACATCTTGTATAATTTTGTCTCTATAATATCTCAAAGTTACCAATATTTAGTAAATAAAATAATTTAGTCATGATCAGCAGTAATGCTTGAGATTAAAAAAATTAACATAAGGCAAAAATAGCACTCATCAAACTGTGAATGTTAATAATTCAAAAACTGGAAAAACAAAGTACAAAATAACTGAGGGGCTCTTTTTTCCCTAAAAAATCTGATAAAATGAATTCATAATATAGTAAGAAAAATCACATACATTTATGAACCTAAGAGTTCTACAGGTATTAAAATACATTCTGCAAGTTCCAATCCAATTTATATATTCTAGGGATTTAAGTTCTTGACCTAGCTACTCAATCAATGAAAAATTCTACATTATAAATAGTTTTGGGGGAAAATTTATTAGGTTAAAAAGGCAAAATTACTGAACAATAGGAATTCTAATCCTCTCCTAAATATCTCACTAATCATTTCCTTATGGGCAGGATGGAGAAGAATTACATGGAATTTCATTTTTAATTACTCAAAATCCTATGTAAATATAATATGCTATTTAGTTACAAGGTAAAATTTTGTTATAAACTATACCCACCAACCCTCCACCCCTAAATTAGCCAGAGAACTCAAAGACCTTGTCCCGCGTAGATTCCCTCCGTACCAGGTTTTACATCATCTTCTAAATCCCACATATTCTTGGCTCTAGCTAGTCTATTCTAAGATAAACTATTATTATCCTAAATAATTTATGTTTTATTTTCTATCTCCAAGTTTAGAATTATTTAAACCTCTATACAAAAGATTGGAGTTACTTAAACTTTTAGTTGTTTTGTTCTGTTTTAACGAGTTCTTTATCCATGTTATGTGGCAAAAAGCTATTTCTAATAAACTCTACGAAGTGTTGCTACTGCTTCTTCTTTCTCTTTCCCCTGTGAATAGGACTTAGTGTTTACAGGGTAGTGACACTCTCCCTGGGTCTTTTAAACCTAGTGTTCTGTGTGTGCTATGGGCCCTTCTCCCATGGAGTAGGGACTGGCCCTGGGCACTGGAAGACAAAGGCACCACACAAGTGTATGTTACTTTCTGGAATACTTAGATAAATGACTTTGTTCACAACATGAAATAATAAGAAGGATAAAGAGAGAAGATCTGGTGATACATTAAAGGACAGTGCAACATAAAAAAAACAAGTAATAATTACTGTGTACATACTTGGGTGCTAGGCACTTTTAAAGTCCTTTCTCACTGAATTTTCAGGACTTATGAAGGTGGAGGAGAGGCTAAACTACATATCAAATGTCACATTTGTGACAAACCAGTATTAAATCCCTTAAAGTGACTCTCATCCAACCCTGTGGAATTTCCTTTAGTTTCTGTGTAGTTTGTACATTATATATTTACTCAGATGTGTTATATGATTTTGAACTATGCAAAGGACAAGTTAAAATAACAACACAATACTGAACAACATTCACACTGGAAAGAAATAGTGTCATGTTGAATTGAGTTTATTTTCCTTTCTCTTCCTCCTCCTTTCTTCCTCATCCTCTTCTTATTTTTCTTTTGAATAAATAGTTTTCATCTGCTTTTCTTACCAGAATGTGAACTCCTTAGAGGCTGGATTTCCTCTTTTTATCTTTTCTATTTCCTCCTTCCATTTAGCATGATGTATATAGAAGCCATTCAATAAATAATTGCTGAATGAGCATATAATAACTGGAAAAATTAATTTTTTAGTGGTTGACATGTCCATTATTATGATACCCCTACTATGTGCCAGATATTGTGCTGGGTATCACATACTTGTTTCAATCACAAAAGTAGTGCAATTCATGTATTCCCTCCGTTTTAGAATTCGGACAACTGACTGTAAAAGTGTAATTAACTTTTCCATGATCATGCACTTCTAGAAAGTGGCATAAGAACAGTCTGAACAGAGCTCTTTCTACTCCTAAAGCATGCTCATGTACTAGTGTGCCATGACACCTTATAAATAAATGATCTCTTTTGATTTCCCCACTATGGAAATATCATGAAGTCAATGGTCTCTATCACAAAATCATAAATTTGGCCTGCCAAATGTATCAGAACAGAGATATAAATCAGAATATAGTAGATCATAAGAGCAACTGACATGATTCCACATTTATAAAATAATGTAAGAATTAAAAATACACTAGTGTCAATTCAAAGGGCTGTCACATGGCGGAAAAAATATTTTATTTATTAAAAACATATTTTATTCCAAACAAAATTTCAGAATGATTCTAAACACTTAAATAATATATTCATGTTTAAAAAGTATTATAAGATTGTAGGAAAGTATGAATAGAAAATTTGATAAAATTGAAAAAAATATTAATATGCAAAATGTATGCTATTAAGAGTGTGTTAGGATTTAGTCAGCCGAGCAGAGAACATCATAAGAATTAGGTCTTATACGAAAGTGGGAAGAGCTGGGAAAGGGGTTCTGAGAATCAGAAGAGTTGCTAAATTGCTTATTAGTTCATCTGAAGCATGGGTATGAGTTAACAGTCTATACTGTTGATGCCCTCCAGCCAAGATCGCCAGGAATATACCTGAACAAACTGAACAAGTTGAGTTTATTATTCATTGCAGCAAGGGAGATGCACACTATGGAAGTGTCTTAGTAAGACTGTGTTAGAAAGGAATTACTGTGAGATTTAGGTTTGCGTTAGGTGATTTGGGGGTGGGTTTATGCAAGCAGGTCTTTACTCTGAAAACAAGGTTAATTCAATAATTTAATATCTTAATAACTCTTATCCAGAAGGAGGGAAGACTAGTTCAATGTTGTAATTGGCAAAGAAGAAGTAATTACTCATATTAGCCAGGATTAGGGGATGTGTGGCCATTTTTGTGGTTCAGATAATGTTCTTACTTTGTTTATGTTCAGACATGAATATGGGGTGGTCTTGTTTTTTTGATCCTTTGAGGTCAGAGAGCGACCCTGTCTGCTGTTGATGTTTATGAAATTATTTATTGTGAAAAGGAGAGTGCCAAGACCTTGCTATTCCAGGCCAGCCCCTAGATGTCAGGGGCTCTTTTCTCCTTTTCCATAGCTTGCAGAGAAATCCAAAGCATGACCATGAAGGGGAAATTCATGAAGAGGTTTAAGAGAACTACTGCCGCTGTGGTTCTGGGGACAGACATCTGGTGGTTGATGCCACTCTTGGATGGCAGTGCTCGCAGTCACTGGACATGCTATAGAGGACAGCAAGGAGATGCTGTATGTAGCCAGGCATCTCTGCACTGCTGCTATCTCACTTGATGGATGAAGAAACTGAGTTACAGAGACCTTCAGTCACCTGCCCATAGTCACAAGAGTACTAACTAGAGATGCCAGGATTCAAGTACAAATAGTCTGTCTTTAAAATCCATAGTCTTAACTATTTGTTTCTGTTGGATCTCAAAATGAACAATAAACTCATGAAAAGATTATCAGAATCACTGATGCTTAGGAAGATTCCAATCAGTGCAAAATTTTAAAAACTTCAATCCTAATCTATGAAAAGTTGGGAAGACCAGTGTTGCAGACAAGGCATTAGGAAGGAGGGCCTTCAGGTACACTGCTAGTTGACAATGAATTACAATAACTTTTGGAAGGTCATTGTCAGTATCCATCAAAGCAGTTTACATGACATAGCAACTCTGCCTCTACAAATTGATCCTGTGGAAATAAAAGCATCAGTGTCTTAAAAAAAAGAAACAAATAGTTATGTGAATACCTATAATGGCATTATTTATAATGACAAAAAATGGGAAGCAGCCTGAATGTCCCTTAATGGAGGAATAAATTTACAAATTACAATATATATATTCTATAAACTGTCCAAAACTGTGGAAATAATTAGATCTTTTTCTATGAATCTAGAGAGAGATTTATGATGAGCTCGTAACTTTAAAAATTATTAATGTTCATGGTACAATTCAATATTTAAACCAAAAAAAGCACAACTCTTTGTATGTATGTTGATATCAGCATGAGAAAATTATGGAAAATACATGCCATATTGTCAACCTTGCCTTATCTCAGGATAAAGGGTTGGGAAAACAGGAAATGTACTGAAAGAAGCATAATTTATGCTCATCTTTCTTTATATTTTTGGATTTTTAACATTCTTTTGAGTACATACAACTTTGTAACTAAAAAGATAAGTATGAAATGCTTCTGAGGAGGCTAAAGGAATCTGATATTCCTTAAGAAGATTTAAATGATCTTTATTAAAGTGGAAATGTGATAAATTAAAGAGAAAAGTTTTGATTAAAAAATCCTTCAGATTAATAAAAAAATTTTGTCATGGAATTGGAATCTTATAAAATAAGTTGATATTGTGAAATTTCAGAATAAATATGTACATTCAGACTTACATGCATACATATGTAAATAAATAAATATAAAATGACCTCTACAAAAATACAGCAGTACAAGGGAAATCTGACTGGTCACCTTCACACAATATATATTTCTATAGAGACTGATATTTTTACATTCTCATTTCATTTCTATTTCAGAAACTACAAATTCTACATTGGCTCATCAGACTCTAGTACAGAGCCAGTGATTTTAAAAATAGCTGTAGTCTAAGTATGTTTAAGGGAATCAGAATTTTCTTGGTCGTAACCATTAATGGAGCCTAGGAAGGTCTTTGTATTTAAGCAATATTTAAATTTTTAACATAGTTCCATTATGAAGACTAGCAAATGAGAAGCTGAACTGGATAATGATGTTTTCTTTAGGCCACTGCCTCTTATTTTAAAAAATAATGCTCAATCATACACATACAGTATATATACATATTCATATGGTACAGTTGTTTGCATAATCAGACACACTGAATAATATTTATTAAAGCAGAGTATTCAGATCACTACCATCCAAAAAAGGAGAAAACTTAGAAGAACCACTTCACAAAATTAATTTTCCAAGTATTTTAAATGCCAACATCTGAACTTGTGTTTGAGGCACAAATATGCTCTTTATGCAAAAGGTGTGTCTATGTGTGTGTGTGGGTGTGTTACTCAAATAAAACCTCCATTTTACTTAGATAAAATTCATCTTATTGATCAACATATTTAGTTAAATTGATAATGAATTTGGGTAAATTCAATTGAAATGAATAAGCTGATAATGATTCCTGGTGAAGGTTCCTCACAGTAACCTAATATTTTCATGCTAATATTAAACCACACAGAGAGTTTTAAAAGCATCTAACTTTAAGTCCACTACGAGAGTCACTATAAATTGCCATCTCATTTATATATATCTCACCCTCATTTACTATCTACAATTCACCTCAAAAAAGTGTGTTAATTTCTAAAATGATAGTATCTTACAAACACATTTTCTTAAACAACTTTATAAAATCACTTGTCAAAATGGAATGTTTACAATTTGACTGAAGTGACCAGTTTGACAAATAGTGTGTGAAGTCTTATTTTGCCTTTTAAAGTTTACAGTAGGTCCAAAATGTAATAGCTAAAATAGCAAAAACAAATAAAGATGGTCTACTGAGCCTAAAATATTACAGAGATGTTGTACTGATAGAACCAAAAGTATATTTGCAAAATGTATCCACTGAAAGTAATTTCATATCAAGTGTCAAACCTGCCATACTTTTAAGATCTTGAGGTAACCTTGTCCCACCTGAAATGCTAATACTCTCAGACCTGGTGGCCCATTCATTATGACAGCTTTTGAGTTCTGCTACAAGAAACAGCCAATGAAAATTATGTTAACCTACTTGGAAAAAGCCATCCGTAATTAATGTCTGTAGATAAATAGCATTCACATTTTGACAAGGGGCATCAGCACCAATAACTCTTTAACCCAGACAGCTTTATGTGCCTTGTCTTCACTAATTATCATTTTGGAAAGCTTTCAAGTGATATCTCTTATTATGGTAGAATAGTTTTCTGATAAAGCTCTGATATATGTGTCCTTATTTAAGGTGAGTTCTAAGACGGCAAGGCCAAAGTTAACAAAGTCAAGTGTATCAATTTATAGGTATTCGCCTGAAGAATCCCACTTTGTTAAAGTATACCCAGTAGCAGGAAACCCACTACCTGTGGAAAATATTTGTTCCTATGGCATATGCTATCAGAAGTCAGATTCCACAGACATGAACACAGTATTTTTCATGAAGATATTTGACTTTTTTTTTTTTGGCATTCAGATCTAGTATTTTCCCTTTTATAATCACACAAGGATGACTACTTGTGTGAAAAGAGATTCCAACGTAAGATTAAAATTATCAGGGATCAAATAACAAGTTTAATCAGATTTGAGCCATCGATAAGAAAAACACTTAATTCTGTTCAAAACTTACCATGGTTTCTTTGCTTTCCATAGCATTTACTTCTCTTTGTCTTACTTCTTCAAAATTTGCCTGTCTTATTCTGAACTTTTTGTGAACCCATTAATGCATCAAATAAATATAATATGAATAAATCAGATTATAGCTTATATCATTCATTTAGTTGGCTGTTACTTCACTCTGCATCAAGAAATCCCTAGATATATCTGATCTATGACCATCTATTCTAGTTTTTCTGATGCCCAAGACAATCTCTATTAATTCAGGTTATATGGTTTATCCATTTATAATCTACTATTATAATCTACTATTAGTAGGATATACGCATCTTTGGCAACCACACTGAGTTCAGCCACCTGAGTACCACTTAATGACATGTCATAAAATGCTTCATGATTTAATGACAGCATTTCTTGTTTTTATTTTATCATAATGATATATCATAACAATTTATGTTAGATTATTAAATATGTTGCAACAGACTCAACTTCAAATTTCAAGTCTTTTAAACTATCACTTGGTAAAAAGAATAAGCTGGCAGAACTTCTTGCCTTGAAAAATACAACCTGAAATGTGAATTATGTCAAGATTCAATAACAGTTTGATTGTTATGAAGGCCAACTGTACCCTAAGAAGCAGTCAAGTACATTTAAAGAAAAAAGTGTGAGTCCTTTTTGAAATCTGGTATAATTTCTGATAGGTGTCATAGAGGGATAGTTTTGTACGTTGATAAAGTCTTCATAAATCCTTATAGTAACATTTTAATTAACTATAAGAAAAATCTTTCCTTTATCACAAAGTAAACATTCCTATATTTCTTAAACATTCGTAATAAATAAGTAAATATGTATGTATTAAAATCAATATAAAAAGAAGTGACATGACAATACTAACTTCATTGTTACTTTTTGACTTCTGTATTTTGTCACTGATATCTTGAAGAGCCAGATGCCTTCTCTGCATTCACTTTAGTAAAACCAGGTAGGAATTTATCTAGCAAGACTCACACAGACACAGTCAATATGGGCTGTCAAACAAAAGAAGCAAGTTATGGAGGCCAAAAATCAGCATAATTCTATTTAAATTTTTTAAAAACCTGAAAACCTAAATGATGCATTGTTTATTTCTAATTATGTAAATTATAAAATAATACCTCAGAAAAGCAGTGGGAAAAGGGAAGGGAAGTGTGAGGGTGGGGAAATACATACCGTATATACATCTATGTATATATATCTATAATACATATATACACACACATACATTCTTAAAAGTAGCTATGTATATGTGTGCATATGTGTGTCTGTACTTTGTGTATGTGTTTTAGACATTCTTTGGTGTGATGATACATTTCATAACTAATTTAAAATGGAAATTAAGATGAAAAACTTGTATTAATGGTATATAATATCTGTGTTGATGGTGGTGCCTTCACCTGGTCATGTATGGTCTCAGGATAGAACAGCAGTGTTACAATCAGAGGGGTGATTTGGTTTCCACTGCAACACGTCAGCGTGCTCCTCATTTCTTTTTGAGCCCTAACCAGCACAGTCCCCAAAGTCCATCCATAGTTCTCTAACCGGACTGTCCAGGGCTTTTTCCTTCAACACTTCCACAACCACCACCCTGTCTGCCACCATAATCTCTCACCTGAATATCCGCACTAGCTTCTCAAGTGTCTCCTTCTACTCATGTTCCCCTTCGTCTTGTTCACAAATAGAAACTAAAATGATGGTTTTAAACATTATCAAGTTATGTGATCACTCTGCTAAAAACCTCCCAATGACTCCCTGTTTTCCTCAGAAAGTATACAAAAATCTCTACAATGGCCATAGATCAAGAATAATCCTTTTCTGTAAAAGGCCAGATGGTAAATTTTTTTTTGGTTTTGCAAGTCTGTGTCCCAACTATCCAACTGCTGTTGCTGTATCACAAATCAGCCATAGACATGTAAGTAAATGGGTGTGCCCTGTGTTTCAATAAACTTTATTTTCAGATTAGCCTACAGAACACATCTGCTCATGGATCGTCATAATTTGCTGATTTCTGCCATAGATCATCTGAACCCTCCTCATCTCTGTGATGTCATTTCTCACTGGTCTTCCCCCCATTCATTCTGCACAAACTGTAGAGGCCTCCTGATATTCCCAGATTCCAACAGACTTAAACCTGCTCTAGGATCTTAGTGTGCACCCTTTCCTCTGCCTGGAATGTTTTCTTCTATATATCCAGTTGGTTAAATCCTTCACCTTTTCAATTCTTTGCTCACATCTCACCTTTTCATAGAGATATAGCCTAGTTGTATTATTTAAAATTTTGACCCCAACTTCATTCTCTGAACTCTCAATTTCCTGTATCCTGACTACCATTTTTTTCTCTGAGAGCACTCTACCTTTTGATCTACTCTATCATTTTCTTAATGTGTATGCTCCACCAAAGCAGAGTTTTTGTCTGTTTTGAAAAAGGAAAGAAGAAAAACAAGGAAGGGAAGAGAAAAGAAAATAAACATTTCTAATCAAAGTTCTGGTAACCAGTGTTCAGATCTGTGAGCACTCCCCAAACTACCTAAACAGACTAATACAGACACTCTGATGCTTTAACAAAATATGAAGACAAACATTAAGTCAGACATTCTTCAGTGATACTGAACAAGAGGATGGTGTATTTAAAAGCATTCAAAAATTGTCATAAGCAAAATGTCTCATGTTGAAACATGTTACTATCTTTATTTTAAATAGATGACTCAGGGTAGAATTCCAAATTAATATGGTGGTGATAATGATATATGACATTAAGAAGAGCCTATAACCTTTTTATGATGAAAATACAGCTTGATTAAAACATTCCTCTGGAGTTTAAATTGGTACTTTGATCTCATGAATATTCTTCTATGAATGTTATTTACTGACAAATTATTTGACTACCAAAGAGACTCAATCAGCAATTCTAAGCTTGATTTGCAAAATCATAGAACTTTTCAGAGTAACAAATACTTCATAACTTTATCTTGTATAGATGTGTAGCATTTCCTAAATTTTAAAAAATTTTATAAAAATGAGACATTCAATTCCTATGCTGTATCAACAGAGGAAATGAATGTCAAGCTAATGCAATTCACCTACGTATAAATTTCAGTGAGACACAAAATTTATTCTGTATGTATGTGTCTGCAAATTTATATATATATATATATATATATATATATATATATATATATACACATATATATTTATGTAGATATATAAACTATTGGGAAATATTGGATTTCTTCAGTTCATTACTCCAATTTTTAAAGAGTATGATAGTAGAATTGTCTTAAATTTTTTCTTATCTCTTAAGTTAAAAAGGTTGAACTAAAATATTCTAATATTACTAAGAAATAATGTTTAAAATACCATAAAATGAAAACATTTTTATATCCCTGTGTTCCTGTAACAATTCTCCTCCTGACCAAATGGGTCAATTAATATGAAATTGTTATAGAACCACGGCCTATTAAACGTATGGAAAGATATTCACTTGCTTAGCAAGCATTTGAGGATTTTCAAATTAAAGATGGTTATAAAATTAAATCATACATATTAACTTCATTTGGATGAATTCTCCTCCCTTCACGTTAGACTTCTACCAAAAGTCTTTACTCAGTTAAGTGAGGATTCTTCTGTAGTTCCATGATTATACTTCAACCCAAGTCAAAAATTCAAATCACATTAATGAAGGCAGGCTTCTTTATGGTATTAACACTTCATTTAGGAGAGAATTAGGGGAAAATATATCAAATATTCACAAATATCTTTCAAATATTTGTCACACATATTTGTTTAAAATGACTTTCTCAGCTAAGGCTTTATATGAGACTGAATAGATTTTCTCTGACTGTCAGACGGATGATGATCACTGCTATAATCTTGATGGCCCTTGGAAATACCTAATTTAGTCAGAGAAAAAGGAGAAAATTACCCACCTATAACTTTGTGTAATCTTTTAACATAATTCCATAGCAAGAATTTTTAAAAATTCTTGAACAGTTTTTATAATAAATTGTCGATTTTTCCATGTGTGATCTCATGTGTGCTCATACAGTTGACATATCATACTTTCTTTATTACTAGAGCCTATCCGGTTGCATATGAGAAAAGCAGAAGAGAAATATCCACCAACTCAGTCTCCCTCATGTAGCATCCAGGGCACATGGCAGTATTGATTACACTGCTAGATGTCAAATAGTTAGAAATAAAGGTGATATTCAACGTCTTTCACAGCCAGTCTTGTCATAACAAGGCAGGACACTAATCAGTACCTGCTAAACATCACCCATAGATGGAAGATTCACTTTGAACACCAAACAGCATTGAAGAGGTGGCTATCTGAATGTTGCTTCAGGTGAAGGTTCTAAATTGACTTCTTCCAACAATAACATTTGTAAGTATACTAGTATAGTATAGTGAAAATGATAGCTATTATTCATTGAGTATTTGCTATGTCAAGACACTTTAAATAATTATTACGTTTACTGATATTGTACCTGATTTGGGTCTAAGTGGTATGACTCTCTCGTATTCTTAACCACTACCAGTTATCTTGCCTCTACACAGACTGGGAGACCAACTTCATTAAACACACTATCCATGATCTCTTTCTATAAAATGTGAATAATATCAATCTCATAGTATTACTGGAAACAAAGCACCAAATAGGATCCCACACGTATAGTAAATGATATAAAAATGCAGTTTCCTTTCATCCTCATAAAATAAATATATCTCATGAAAACATATATGAGCCATCTTCTATGCATAATAAATAGGTAAACCTATTAATATTCTGTGTCTTTAACAGATTTATTACCATCTGGTTTTTATTTTGCTTTCTCTTTATAAAAAGGTGCCAGGTCTTCACTGTTACAATCTAATACCCAAAAAGAGAAATACCAGAATTATACCAAAACATTCAAAATAACAAAATAAAATTTGTATTAGAAGAATACATATCATCTATTGAGTTTTATGAGCTAGACACCATGCAACCTGTCCCTATACATTATCTTGTTTAGTCTTACAGAACTATGATACTTATTAATTGATATTAATATTATAGATAGGAAAACTGAGGTATGGGTGATTTCAGTAATTTACACAAGGGCTCATTGCTAGGAAGCAGAGGCAGATCAAGGATTTAAACCCAAGTCTGATGACTCAGAAACTCAAAGTTTTCTTACTTTCTAATAGCAAAATGTAAAAATTTCATTTCCACTACGTTTATGTTTTTATCTCTCTATTTTAATGTTACCTCAATATAGAAATTGGAAATTAGTTTGGAATGCATTTCATCTGAAAATACACAATCATACATATAATTGCATTTTGACATACATTCTAAAAATACAAGGCAATGTCTCCTGATTTCATTCTATTTTGTATTCTGATAAAGTATTCCAGTATAAAACAATGGAATATTAATTGCCAGAATCATACCCTTCCGTGTGCTTTTAAAACTAGCATCTATTCCCTATATTGTAATTTACTTGTGGCTAAATTGGTTTCCAAGTACCCACTTGCTGGTATGATTCACTTACTTTGCACATTACTAACACCAGTGGTTTGAATACAAATGGGTCATTTATTCCCTGAGAATAATTTTTTACACGTGTTGTTGAACTCAAAGCATTTCTGAAAATTAACTGTAGAAGAAAATACAGCAGTTTTGGAGAAATGTCCAGAAAGCTATGCAGCTTTTAAACACAGCAGTTTTAAATTATTATGGTTTTTTTTTTTTTTTACCTAGACACTCTCAGCACTATCTACCTCGTATCTATTACACAAATTGTATTTTTCTGTCCTTAAAACAAGGCTCTTCCACATTCCTCTGTTACCAGAAAGTATGTTCTTAGCTCACTGCAGAAATAATTCAGAGATGAGGTGCAGAGGTCAAGAAAGCAAAGTGAGGATTTGTTAAATGATAACATCCTCTCAAGGGGAGAGCCGGCAGATTCAGGTGAGTAGTTGCGCTGAGTTCCTTTGGCAAGCTGGTTATATGTGGTGTAAAAATGAATGGGTGAAATATTCATTGGGGAGTGAGGGGTTTGGAGTCATATTCCCTGATTTTCATCCCAACCTCACCTTCCCGAGGGGAGGAGGGATTTTTGTCCTCATTTAGTCTTGATCCGAAGTGTCATGGCATTGGTGCATGATGGGTACTTCTAATCTGCAAGGCTAATTTTATTGCAATGAGAGCATAATGAGCAAAAATGTTGCATTCAGACACTGGAGATTCCTGCTTTATCCCACCTTTCTTTCTTGGCCTCCAGGACACTTGTCACCCCAAAATGTGTGGTTTCTTATCAGTCTGGAGGTTCCTGCTTTTCTTTGTCTGCCCAAGAGCCCTCTTTGTTCACAGAATGTATGGTTCCCTGCCATCTGGCCCATGCCCCTCTTTCTTTGCTTATATCTAGCTATCTACCTGCTCTAACACCTTCACAAATTATGTGGTTGTTGCTACCCCTTTCCATCTTCTATGATGCACACCTTTCAGCTTCCGTTTTTCAAAATTCTGAAATCATGTGATTAACTTTCATTCAGCCATATCATCCTGGTTCATGATGATCACAAAAGGCCTGGTGACAGTCAGGGCATTAAGAAATCTCCACTCCCTCACACAACTATGATAGGTGTTTCCAAAAAACATCTCTCATCCAGCAAGTGAAAAACTTGCCAAAACAGAGCAAGATTTCTCTTCTTAGAGCAGATATACACTCCCCTCTGCTAGGCTTTACCTTTATAAACAATAATTACATTCAGTTGCTTAACATTTAATTGCTCTTTTCACATGCATGTTCACACTGTCTTAAATCTTTTTTAGAACAAAGCATGATACAACATATGAAATAAATAAGATTCTTAAAAATTTTACTTTCTCCATAAGTCTGGCAAGAATGCAGGGCATATATTAATATTTCCATTAAACACATGGGAAACTTGAGGCTCCAAGATGTTACATACATTTTCTCAAGGTTATATAGTTAGTAAACATTGGGGCTCGGATAAGAAAATTATTTTGAACCACAGACAAGCCCTTAGACTCTTTTTGCTTCTGTTTTCTCATACACAGAAAGATACTTGTGAAGAATTTAAAGTTCTTGGAGTCAAACTGTTTGAATCAATGCTTGGAAACTGCTGGCCTTCTCTGGCTGCGTTAATTTGGGCTAATCACTTCACTACTCTGTGACTCAATTTTTTCTCCTCTCTAAAATGGAAATAATTTTATTGTAAGTTTTATGTGACAACACTTGGCCATTTTTAAGTATATATGTAAATTAGCAATAATAAACCTCTTCCCACTTGTTTTAGGGTGTTGCTTTTCTAGATTAAATTGTGTAACATCAACAGTAAAGGAATAGCTAAGTTTCTTTAGTGCTGGTAATGTCCAAGAAAAGATGAATGCCTTAGACAATTTATGGACTATTTATGGTCATACATGGGAGAGAAAGTGTCAGGAGATGAGGGAAAATCAAAGAAAATGTCTTAAAAAGGAAGAAATCGAGAGAGTATTGGGTCTCTTAGATACTCCCACAAAAGCACCTCAATTCCCAAATCATCTCATGAACAAATTAAGAAATAAGACAAGGGAGTGGCAGTGGAGACCAAAAGATTACCTTTATGAATGATAATGAAACCAACAAACAACATGGAGTCATAGCTGAGTGTAAAGCAAAATAAATTGGTTAACTAAATCCAGAATTAGGCTGATTTACAAATCCAGACACAGATATGCACCCGCCTCTACATCCTGTAATTAGGAGAGGGTACTCAATGTCTGTCTTTGAAGAAGCATCAAGGGAAGGTTTGCTTCCTTCACTTTGTTGGCTCCTGGGAGGGAGAGAGGTTAGCACTGAGCCAGGCATGCCAGTTTTCTCTTCCTAAACATACTGATGAGAAAAGAATCACTCCATAAACCCTAGAATGGAGAAGCAGGCAATAAACAAAAGAACCATCTGGGATGAGGAAAAAGGATTTCCCAATAAATACAGAAAAAATGAAAACTTTCCAACAACAAAAACACAATGTTTGAGGTATAGATGTGTAAAGTAAATATGATGGAGAAAATTAATCATAAATTCTTACATGAAAAAGGCAAAGGCATGCATTAATTTTAACACAAATAGGATCATTAGAAAGCTTATGTTCCTCCTATGTTTTATACGTTAGGCACTCAAAATGAAATATTCCTTTTAAATTCTCATCATAGCATGATGCAACAGGTCTTCCCTTATTTTATCAGTGAGATGGGAAAATCAGAGAAATTTTGCTGTTGTCTATGTCATGAAACTAATAATACATGGAAGAATTAGGAATGGGAACCCAATCAGTGTGATTCCAGTTTCCCAGGAGAAAATAACACACTTAGCAGCAGGACACAATTCTCACATTAATGTAGGTATTAAAGAATTGTCAAAATTTGCTTGTAAAGCAGAAAATAAAACTAAAGAGCATCCGATAACCCTAATGGGAAATAATGAAAGCTTAATGTCCTCTCCATTATAAGAATATATTAAAGTATAATTTTAAAGAAAATCATGACTTTCATGCAAACGTAAAATGAAGCCATGTCAAAGATTTCATTCTGCTTATTTATTAAAATCATCAGTAAGATATTTTAAATGGTTCCGAAATCATTTGAGAAACTAGGTGTATACAGGCAAATTATCTAAAAAAAAAAAAAAAAGACAATCAGATAAAATTGCTAGATTTGACTATTTTTAAAGTGGTAAATATCTAATGGAGCCATAAATCATAATCTTTGGTGTTTTATTTTTGCACTACATAGAAATTATTATCTGTATCTTTACTGGACAAAAATCTACAGTTTGACTTCTTCCCTACCCTTACGGATGTGAAAATTGTCTGGTCAATAAAAAAGTCAAGTTTCAGGAAAAGAGGACCCAGTAATCCCTTTTGCCTGTTTCCAAATTTCAAATAAATATTCTGACAGATATATGTAAACACTTGCTACTTGCTAATTAGGACCAAATTTTTTCTTGGCCACTCAAAGCTGTCTCTGCCACCTGTTCAGTACTGGAGATACGCAGAAAATTATTCACCTTTGGCAATTCACTTTTTTAATCACACCATTGTTTCAGTTATGATATGATGTGACTTATTGGCTTTCTTTTACATTTTTCCCCAGATTACCTGACTTGGTCACTTTGATTGGATTACAAATTATTCCAGTCTGTTACTTACATAAAAAGAAATTACTAACTCAAAATAAAAACTGAACAAATAAAACCAAACAAAACACACACAGGTTCTTTCCCAGGACTCTTGTGTTGTAGCCCATGGGCCTACCATGGAACACAGTCAGTATCAGTGTCATTGACAGCAAACATAAGTATTCCTAGAGGACTTTCTTCAATGAATTATGCACCAGGGATGGTCACAGGCAGCTCCTGGCTGGGTCTTTGGAGAGTCTACTTTAGGGTGACAGCCAAAGTCAGCTGCAGTCTGAGTTCCTCCTGTTTTCTCAAAAGCTTTTATTTTTTATTCTTCTTACATTTTCCCAAACATGTCTTATTTTTCTTCAGCTGTGCTTAGGCAGTTCCCTATGTCTTCTTCCCTCTTACCCACTTTCTAATTACAATTGTTGAAATGTCATCTCCACTGTGAAGACAGGTCAGTTCTCCTTTTATACTCTCATAGCCTTTAATGTACCTTTGATTTTTTAAAAAAACACATTATTTTATTCTTTTGTTATAATTTGTTCTTTATACACTATCTTCCCATGCTCTTTGCTCAAAATATGTAGTTACTATGAAATGTATAAATAAATGAATGCAGAGGGAGTATTTAGTAGAAAAAGCATATTTGCAAACTATCATAATTGTGCCAGTAATTTATCATGTGGAGAGATATAAGCAAGTGTTTATATATAAGATTTTTATGTTATGAGGTCCAATCTCTTAGTTATTCAAGATTCTGTTCAGAGGTTGACCTCCTTCATGAAGTCTTGTATCTTCTGCCAAGGGGAAAATATCTTATCCTTGTAGGGATGATAGGGTTAGTAAAGGAGTGCAAGATGCTAGAGGAGTGAAGAAGAAAACAGAAGCTGGAGTGGAGAACACAGTGGATGTTTTTAGTGGAAGCACTATCAGAAATTTGTACTCAAGTCAAAATTCTCCAAGCGTCAATTGGACACATTGGTCATACTCAGAATAACTTAAAGCCATTTCAGAAAGAAATATTTTCTCAAAATCTCATAGTTTCCATGATAAATTTCCCTGTACTAGATGTTACATTCCATGTAGAAGCCACCCTTCTGAATCAATGAGTCACCATGAAAAAGAAACAATGTCTGTGTATAATCTCGTCTCCCCTGCAAAGAAAAAAAATTCTGCATATCTCACATTTGGCAAAATTAATGGATGTTTACATGATTGTTAGATAGCATTCTGCAGACTATAATCCTAAGAATTTCCAAGACAGTGTTTTCCCATCAAATGTTATGCAAATTATAATGAATTATGATAATTAATTTCAAATGCAGATTTTCTGCTGAGAAAAACTTTCATTCAAGCAAATGTGTTTTCCATGCCACTGGAATTACAAGTTACAAACGTGTCTAGTCATTTATTAAGAGCCTTTTATTCAGGTTCAAGTGTTCGAACACCAGCTCGTTGTCAGAAAGATTTATCAAATTCTTTCTGTAGAAAAACCATAAAGTTTTAGGGCTGCTATTAATGTGTCAGTAAGTACTCATTATTGTTAATAAGCAAACCTATATTGCTGAGAAATTGAAACACTGTGGTACCCAAAGCCTGTATGTAAAATATTATATCCTTACTAGAACAATAAATTACGTTCCTCCATGCAGCTATCCTAATGTCTACAGCTAGAACTCCAGGTGAGGGGATTTTTGTTTTATGTTCCATCCAGAAAAATACCAGGCTCTTTTAACATCCAGGCATAGGGGAGAGACTTTTTTACATTCTCTGGAGGTGACATTTTGGTTACTTTTTTGTAGTTATTACCTACATTATTTAGGCTGCTGTCATATACTCTTTAATTAAATACACAATCTCAAAAGTCATACGCAGAAGAAAGTAGTAAAAAGGTATGATGGAAACAGAGACATGGACCCAAATAAAGGCCCCAAACCCTGACGAGTTTAATAATGAAAATACATTTTATCATTTCTCTTTCAGCCTGCATAGTTCAACCTACTTTAATTTCCTAGAGGAAAATGTTCTTAGTGTAGTCCTCACACACATACAAAAGAATGTTTTGTGCATATCTTCTAGTATGCTCCTAATCTTATAAAAGTGTAATACAGAGGTATATTTGTTTGATATATAAAGACAGAAATATAACTTCCTTGTGGCAGCTACTTTAAAACCAGTTTACACTAATTCACTCTAGCTTTAGTTATTCTTTGTATTTAAAAAAACACAAAATTATAAACATTCAAAGGCATCATCCAAATTCACACATACTTAGAACTATAACAACTCACTAACTTATAACTATTTATTCACACCAAATGTTTTCTATACAAAGATTAAAAAAAAAAAAAACCTTTTTTGTTGGTGGAAAAAATGATTAAGAATAACACAGACAGAATTATCCCTTCATGTAACATTGTGGCTCTGCAAATTTGTCTAAAGAAAAGCGATGACAATAAAGCCCAAGTATGAGTTTAAATAATCCATGGGAAAAATGGAGCTTAAAATATGTTTTAAAGCTTACAAATCAAAGCATAAATCATGAAGTTTTCCAGAGCTGTTGTTGAAGAACAATTTTTAGAGAATATTCATTGAGCATATTTGGGCTGTAAAGATGAAGAAACAGTGAACTTAGCATCTAGTAGTAGAGTAATGATAAATACACAAAAACAGTAACACAAGTCAGAGAACGAGTTACTATAACAGAGTCCAGAACAGATTTCTAATGGAATGTGGAGAAGGAAGCGATTATACCCTCTCTAAAGAATCCAGAGTCTTCCCAGAAATGACTGTGCTTGTGCTGTATCTGAAGAGTAAGTTAAATTAAAACATATAGAAAAGTAGGAAATTTTATGAGCAAAGGAATAATAAGAGCAACAGTCACAGACACTGGAGTTGAGGGATCACGCTTAGAAAAGAGCAAGAATTTCTGTTTGGATAAAATGTAGGCTCTATTAGGCAGGGGGTGGTTGGCAAGTAGGCTGAAACAGGATGTGAGAGTCCTGTCCGGAAGATCTGAGATCACATGCTGAGTTGTTTGCATTCAATTTCCTAGGCATTAAAAGTCTTTAAATATGGAACTAGCATACTCCAAACTAAAAGACAGGAGAAACTAACAACTAATTTTCCTGCCACACTCATGCTCCTCCAGTCTTAAATTGAAAATAATGATACAACCAGAGAAGTATAAAAGTAGCATATTAATGTTTGTGCCACAAATGTAGTGTTTAAAATTATTTTTATTAGAAACATACTTTAATGCATTTACCTCAATATTTTAGCTAAGGGGAGGAAGGGTATGTTTTTTAAGTACATGACAGTGTTCGTTTAGGTTTCTGAATATTTGCAATTTCTGAATTTGAGATAACTTCAGGGAGAATAGCTTTTTTATTTCAGAAAAAAAAAATAAGGAAAGTAATTGGAAATGTAATCTTTAAATTATTGAATATTCTATGGCAAAAGATATGACCAATGAAACATATCCACTAATATCAAAGTCACCATTTTTGAAAATCCAGGTTTTGAAGAATTATTTTATTAACTCTGCCTCCCCAATGAAAGTGTCAAAATTAAATACAAAATGGAGATGAGAATTCTCTGAGTGGACAAAACCATTCAGGCCATATAAGCAAAACTAAATCTAGCTTATTCCATAAACATAAGCAAAACTTAAGTTATTTCCTATAGAAGCCTCTGACAATCATGAAAAAAACTTAAGTCCTCTTCCTAAAAGTGGTATGGGATGATCATTTTTAACCAATACCCTGCTGTCTGAAAACCCTCACTGTAAAAGCCAATCATTGTAAAGGGTAAACAACTTTCTCATTTTCACTTTATAAGCCATCCTGTAACTTCATGCCCCTGAGTTTCACATCAGTCTTTGAATTTGAAAGCTCCCAATTCACACATTGTTCTTATATGTACAATAAACTCATACTAAATACTATTTGTTGATTTTGTGGTTTTAATGTTTCCATTTCCAGATTTTTGACAATAACAAACTCTCTGTTAGAACATAAAGAACTGAGGAAGGTATAAAAGAATGCTGACAGAGTTTGTGTCTTTCAAATTAAAATTATTTGGTCAAATAACTGATGTCAGTTAAATAAAATGTAACTATGCTTCTATTATCAAATACACAGGAAACAAATTAAGTAGGCATTCTATTTAATGTTTTCAAATGTTAGCAAAAGATTAAAAGATGAACAAATATAGTTCAAATTATATATACATGTATATATATATAAACATGGAGAAAGACACATATATAAAGACAGAGAATTTTGAATTTTTGTGTACGGACTAAATACACTTTTGTTTCTTAAAGGTAAGAATACACAAATTTGCCTATAATAGTATAATGCTCATTGAATGACTATATACTGCTGAATAATGTGAGAACTGCTCATAAATCATTAATATTTTCTATCAAGACATAATCACATGAGGAATCAGTAAATTACCTGCGAATGTTGTGTATTTCCGGTTCTGAATTAAAACATCTCACATTTTCCAAGTTCTTAAGTTCTTGATCTTCTCAGAGAAGACTTTGCTGACTGCCTCCATATGGTAGGTCCTCCTTGAAATGCTCTATTTCAAAACTCTGCCTCTGATGATAGTAGTCTCCATGTAATTCTTCCACCTATGTGCTGACTGCTTTTCCCAGTAGGCTGCAGTCTCCCCAGGGTCAAGGACCTTACCATACTATGCTCTATTATATCTCTGGTGCCCAGAACCCATTGACATTCAGTAAATATTTATTGAATTAAAGTGTGGGTTTTTTTCAGAAATCCAATAATTAAATAGAGGAAACATTTTCATAATCACTCGCATGTCTATATATTGCCAACACCTGAAATTTGCAATGATTTATTACTGATAAAAATCATTCCTTCAGTTTAAATAACAAGGAATTGTTATGTAAAATCAGGAAAACTCAAACAAAGATTTACATTGAACTTGATTATTTGTTGGAAAAAACGAAATTGAAAATAAAAGAGAAACTTTACTTTTGTTCACTCTACACATTCTTATTGGATTCATACTATCTACAAGGCACTATTATTAGCTATTCTGGGAGATGCAAAGATAAATGAGAAAGTTCCTCCTTGAAAGAAGAATGAATAATACAGGACAGATATGAAACAGAGATACCGTAATTCAAGTCAGAAAATGACAATTGGCTTTAGAGATTTGCTGCAGCAGTGTTTCTCAAACTTCTTTTTACTTCAACCCACAGTGATAAATTTATGTTACACTGTGTTGTATATATAACATTCAAACAAATGCATCACAGAACAATATTTAATCTTTGTCCTACACAATATCCTATATGTACTATTCTATTGTTATTGTAAATATATTGATCTTATTGTCAATCTACTCTATTCTATTCTTTTTTGTTTAATAATGAGTGTTCACTCATTATGCTACTTTCACAACACAATAATCCTCAACATACAGCTCGAAAACACTGAGCTACTTGGGGAATCTGCTTCTTTAGTGAGAGGGTACTGTGCTAAATGTTCAATAAAAAACAGTATAATATTCATATGTGTAAATCTGAGGAAAAGGAATCATTCCAGACAGAAGGAAGCACACACAAAGAAGTATTGAGAAAATATGGGAGGCATGATTATGTAAGAGCAAGCAGTTCGGTTTGGCTGGTGTGGAAGGAGAAATCTAAGATGGCCCCCAAGTTTCCTGCATCCTGATACACACACTTTGTGTGATACGTTCCTCTTGAGTGTGGCAGAACCTGTGAATATAAGGGTATAGCATTCCCATGATTATATTACCCTCTCTGGCCAAAAAAAAAAAAAAAAAAGGATATTCGTAGATATAACTGAAGTCTCTAATCAAAAGGAGATTGCCCTGAGTGGATCTGACTTAATGAGATGACCTCTTCAAAGGGAGCTTCAAAGTCAGAGATGCACTTTTCTTATGACTTGGAAGATTCAGGCTTCCTGAATTTATAGCTATAAGAGAATGAATTCTGCAAACACCATGTGAGCTTGGAAGAGGACACTAAGTAGTGGGCTCAGCCAACATCTCAGGATTGTGAGAACCTGAGCAGAAAACCCAGCAGAGTCCACAAGACTTCTGCCCTATTGAAGCATGAGATAATAAATGGGTGTTGTCTTGAACTACTAAGTCTGTGATGATTTCCTATCTAACCATGGAAAACAGCTGCATTGTTGATGTACAAAAAAAATAGTGAAAAAAATTCTTGGAAAGATAACTGAAATTCAGATCATAAGGTGCCACAAGAGCTGGTTAAAAAGATTCTTTTTAGAAAATGTGAAGCTATAGAAGATTTTGGAGGAGGAAATTGCTTGGAAAGGAAAGTAACCATGGGAAGAATATCCCCACAATCATGCTACTCTCCAAGTTATTAATTAAAATGAATTTTGTTTTTATAGGCTAGTGACTTATTTATGAGGTAGATAGAAATATAAGTATAGATATCAGTTTAGGAAGAGAAATAGGTAATAGTATGGGTGTTGCTGGTAAAATACTATGTGGACAAATGTTAGTATCACAATTCCTAACGATTTCTAGATTATTACTAATCTTTTAGATACTGATTGTTCAAAAATTAGAATATTAATCAGATACATCAAGTCTCTGCCATTTTGGAGGCAAAAATAGATCATGTAAATTTTCTTCACTAATATTTTTTCCCTTGACATAACAGCATAGCATTAATGATTCATCTTTTTAGCTTAATATATGTATTTCCATCACAAAAAATGTGATATTTTACTAACATTTTACTTATTATTAAATGACTGAATTAGACAACCTTCTTTCTTAAAGAAGAGAGCTAGATGGGGACTGGAATGGCCAGTACAGTAACTCCCATCCATGAAGAGTCTGGTCCATTTACGCCTGAGTGCCATATATATTTTCTCATTTTTCTCTGTATCCCTTGATATGGCATGCTTGGGAAGCTCTGCCTTAGGGACTATTTTGCCTTCAGAAATACAATTATGGTTTCCACATCCCTCAGTGAGCAGCTAAGAACAGGTGACATTTTCAGAGCTCTGTCAATCAGGAAACTAGTATACCAACTATGACTCATACTTTTGGCTGTATGTACTGAGCAGAAATATTTCCTAAAATGCACAATGAATGACTTTAAGAACAAGTGCCTTTCAGGGGATATTAGCATTCTGCATGTCATGCTTTCAAGAATTGCAGACTTACTGATAATCCAGTCTAGTATTAAACTTTTAATTTAAAATAGATATCTTACATCTAACCAGATAAAAAGGAAAATTTGATAAGTCTTTATTCCACAACATGAAATGGTGTAAAGCCATTATTAAATGCACATATTTGGTTAGAATACAAATTATGTCCTTCACAATCATAGTAAATTACAGCGTGACACTGAGTAATTAAAATGCAAATACATACATTCTTCTTCTCACACACATAAACCTATCTAGATTTTCTTACAGTTAGGAAAGCATGTAATAAAAAGAAAACATATTTTAGATTTTTTAAAAACTTCTCTGAGATCTGAAAGAGACTCGATATTTTTATATCAGCCTCTCCTCAAAAAAAAATACTATCTTACATAGCCAGAGAAAGAAAGCAAAAATATCAACTAAATTTTAGTCCCCACCTATTTTGTGGGGTAAACACTTTGATGTGTATCAAAAAGATTTTATTACTGACTTTAGGACTTTAGGACAGCTTTTAAGTAAACTTGTAAACTTGGTAATTTACAACTGCCAAATCAAATCTCCCTTCCTCTTCTAAGTGTCATGGGAGCACTTTTTCCTTGCTAACCACAAGGCAATTTCTGTAATGGGCCAGAGACTGTATCTCTCTATAAAAGAAATCATGTAGTTTTTATGTGTTAAGAAATTGGGTTTTGGGGTTGCCAAGCACACTGGATGTTGAGCATGAGCCTCCTTCCTTTTTGCAACACAACACTTAGGGAATGGCTTAATATATCTGAATCTGATATATTTGATATGTGGTCTTAATAGCCAACTCCTACTGCCTATCATCTTGCTTAAAGCATGATCAATTTTAAATGAATGAATTAATTAATGTGATATAAGATTAAAATTGCAGAAGCCATCAATAAAAATTTAATAGAGTAAAGCTGGAAGTAATTTGAGTACTTTTACAAATTCAATATAATTATAAAGGTGGCAATGCTCTCCTTTTACATGTTGAGAATGTGTGGCTAAACAATTTCTCTAAAGCTACTACTCACATCATATTTTATGTGCTTTATCAACAGTAGCTTCAGTCAGCCCAGAAAGTATCTGATTTAAATTTTACCTTTGGGATCAAAAACCTACTTAAAAGACTCCCTAATCCTTGCTAGAGCAGTGAGCACCGTTTTGGTGGGGAATTGTATAGAAGCCTTTTCAGATATTAGTGGAAATTTTGTAGCCATCTTTCATAGTCCCTGACTACATTTTATGTACTTAATTTGTTGCTAAGTCTCATTGATTCTTTCTTTAAATAAAAAATCTATGTTTTTGCATTATTTCCACTGTTAACACTCTAAGTTAACCTGTTGTCTCCTAAATGTCTGGATGATTACAACAGTTCTTTAGCTAAAGTGACTAACGAATCTCCTGTCCCAGAGTCACAAGACTAACCTTCTAAAATATTGCTTATACCAACAATAAAACCAGTGTACCAAAAACACTGCCATGATAGCAAGTCTCAGAATTACTTCCTAGCTTTTTAGAATCTCAATGCTATGCATATCTTTCTTACTAAGCTCTTTATTCCAGTAGTCCTTTAAATGAATTCCAGTACTGTCAGACTGAATTCTTTACAGCTATGACTATAAATATGATGTATATACACATAAGAGTATATTGGAAAATAAGTAACAAATTGTTACTAATAAAATTAAAGCATCAAGGTTTGATTGATAAAACAAAGGCTTAGATTATCAAATCAAATTCAAATAAACAGAGACATTTCTCAGCATTAAACTTTAGTAAAAATTCAAATAACACTTACAGTAAGATACAGCCAAAGCACAGAGAAATCTCAAAGTATCAACTGGCTCCCCAAATACTTTCCCACCACATTAGAACTGACTGGTCCATACTTAACACATGAAGTGCAAAATGATGCATGTGGGAACTGCTGGCAGAAAAGGAGATATTTCAGTCATGTAACAACTCCATCTTATACTCTTAATAATTATAGAGAAGATATGACAGTAGCATCAGGTCATAAAGTATCCATAAAGTCTTTATTTATTTAGCATAAGCAAGCCTTAGAGCCCAGGAATTCCTGTCAAGTGTATTCCATAGATAAAAACTCTTCATTATCTTTCTGATACCAAGTATCTTCAGAGATTTGGCATGGCCATTTCTTTTCTTTACTCTCAGAAACATTAATCCTCTGGAAAGTTGACTGGGGTGCAGAGTGTCACTACTCTTTTGGTTTCAGTTTGCTATTAGTTCATCCTCATACTTCATGTATATTGTCTCTTGAATGGAAGAGAAAGAGGCAAAGTAACAGGAAGACTACCCGGGAATAGTGAATAACCCTGGATTCAACCATTGCTTCTTTGTGCGTTTATCTATTCACATAATCTACTGAGTGTTTGTGACCAATTGGGAAAAAAAAAAAACACAACGGATGGTTCTGTAAAAGTGGTAATTTTTTATGTTTTCAGAAGCTACACATTTAATGGAAATATATATAAATATAAATATATAAAAATAAACACAAATATAAATTAATGTAAATATACAAAATTGTCTATTATAAGACAATAGATAGCTACTAGTGGAGTGCGAGACTCATTGAAGGGTTCATGCTGTACCTATAAGCAATCGATTTTAAATATTCAAATTCTCTGCTGGCCAGCCAAAACATTTCTATACAATATTCAATGAGCAAAAAACCAAACTGCTCTTCCAACAAAAGAACACTTTTTTCTTGGCCATAAACCTTCATTAATTAAAAAAAATTACTCAGAGACTTATTAAAAATAATCTATTCAGGTATTTAAAAATGATTAAGACATGATTCTTCATGAGAATATAAAGAAATCCTCCCACTCTTAGGAAAAGACTAACTGTTCTATGACCATGATAACAAGTAGTCACCAGAAATGGTTTAAAAACTGCTTAATCAATAAGTGGCATTTTTATCCTGTTTCTTCTTTAGATTTGCTGTCAGTTGAGCAATGATCAACAATGGTTTGACCTCTGACTGCTTTATTGAATACTTGTTTTTAAATGTATTCTATTATCCTAGAACATGTAACCAAACAGGACTTTGCATAAAGTAGTTGTATTACTTCCCTGTGGCTGCTGTAACAAATTACCACAACTGTAGTGGTTTAGAAAACCACATAAACATACATTTTTACCAACTGTGATGGTCTCTTTCTTGTTTGTCATGAATTTGTCACTATGCAAAATATCTGGAAGAAATTCTGGTTCCTTTTATAAGTCCATGCTATAATCAAAGCTTTCGAACTTGGTAAAAGGTAAAAATTTTGTCTTAAAATAAGAGTGCCCATTATGGGAAATTTTTGACATATGAAAAATCAACTAATACATTGAAAGAAGGAGCCCTAGGAAACTTATAAGATAAAATGCAAAATAGCCTCTTTAATCAAATCCAAGGAGAACTCTAACTCCAAAATAGTCTCTCTCAATCTTTCTCTTTTCAATCTTCTAAAACCTAACCTCCTTTCACTGCTTTCTCCCTCAGTTTTATCAGCACAACTCACCTATATGCCTTCTTTTGCTTCTGCTTCTCCATTTTACCCCCACATAGACTTATTCTTTCTTCAGGGGTTCTCCAAAAAATAATAATCATTAATAAAATTATTATACCATAAGACAAATCCTTAGAAGGTGGATTTAAAATCCCATTCTATACCTGAGTGGAGCTCTTTACTTAGCACGTCCTTAAATGTCAGAAAATTGGATATAAAATTATTGAAGAAATCAGATTGTGTTAGGTGCATAGTGTCCTCAACTATGACACTTTAACCAATTAGTTCACTTAATAGTCTTTTGTATGACAAAGAAAGAGAAACCAGAAAGAGAAAATAAAAAGAAATGTTGAAAATTATCAGGGTACAAAAAATTATAAATATACCATATAGTTATACTTTTAAGAAATACATTGAGAAGAAAACAAAAGGAAATACACCAAGTCCACTTCAAAAGCTTTTCACATACAGCCATATTCTTCAAAGCTTGAAAATTGTAAAGAAACTTAAGATGAGAAATGACTACAGGAAACATTTTCAAATAGTATTTTGGTGAATTCTGGTGTGAATTTAATAGCTGAAGTAAAAGGAGCTTTGGATTCTGTTTTCAGAAGTAGGGAACTAAAAATGTAAAATCAAAACATAAAATTGCCATTAAAAAAACCACCAATATGTCGCTGAATATTTTTAAAGAAGTCTTACAAAGTCAATGAGCTAGAAATCAAAACAAACTATGGTGTACTAGATAAAACAATTGGTTTCTGAAATAAAAACAAGAATAAAAAGTCTTACGTTCTTCCAGGGTTGAGAGCCTGTGGATAAGGACCCCAATAGATATTGCAAACAAAGGCCCATTGGAAGAATCAGTGTCCCACGTTGCGTAAGAAACAAAAACGCAACTGTACAGAATTCATCCAATTATGCTCTGAAGGCAGTATTAGCATTGAAAAGTTCCCTATTTTTCTCTAAACTCCCAAATTTATTTATATTTATAAAAATAGGTAGACAATAATTCTTTCTTGTTGGCAGAGTGCCATGTCCACAGAATATCAGATCTTCAGAGTAAATTTTAAAGTGATTTTAACAGGAAAAAGAGACAAATTAACAAGTTTTAAGAATGAAAGAGAAAAAAATTCCTTTAAAATAAAAATGTCTGATTGTGCCAAAAGATGAAAGAATATAGTAAAAGACAATCTTGAATTGGATAACTCGGTAGTAAATTGTAGAAAGCTTGACAGGAAAATGAACTGTTTGCCTTGGTTTCCTAGAACCACTTAAGCAGATGGAATTACCAACATTCCTAAATCCTTTCCCAAGTCCAACCTATAAATCATTTAATGACTGTTATCAAAAATTGCTTCTTTCATCTCTTGGTATCATCCCTAAACTGTAACAGGTAGAATCTACTTTGAAAATCAAACTTTAAAGTGATGTACTATGGAAAGAATATGTAAAATTTTTTAGTTGTTTAAACATGATCAGATTATTGCTGATCTTGACATTGATATATATATATATATACTATGTCTGATTCAAAAAATAAACAGATGAAAAATCAGAAGAATCACCTACAGTATTAGAATTCTTACAGGTAAAAGACTCTTTGGACACAAAATATGTGGAGCAATACACATAGGAGTATGGTATTGGTTGATTCTTCCAAGGTTATCATAATCTTCTTATATGTACATGAAATGTTAGGTGAGGCTCTGGGATTATTAACAGCATGACATCCTTCAATGACCTTTTGCCCATCATAGCCTATCTCCTGATACAGTAGCCAAGGCTTACTCTCTTTGCCTCAGAGCAATTTCAGCCTTATGAAAGTTAACCACAGAATTTTCAACATTCACACTAGATAACCATTAAATCTGATGGTACCATATGCTATACGATTCCTGTTTGCTAACTGAAAATATCAACTATGTTTTAGGTTATTGACTGATTATGAAAATTTTTTGCTTTCTTTTCTTTCTATTATCATTCACAGTAAAACACACTCAATCCATCATTTCTATCATTCTTAACCAAAGAAGGGGTAATTCATAATTATTTTCTTTCTGAGGCTTAAGAAGTATCCATGCACAGAGCTTGACATTTTGGATACTCTTATTAATAAATTCTGAAGCAGTATTTTTTGTTTTGATGTCTTATTTCAAAAATTAAAATTGATAATGCCAGTGTGGGAATGCAATAACTAATCTTCTATAATATCCAGTCTTCACCAGTAGTCAATCAATTCCAATGGTCATAATTATGGCCTTTTTAAGAGTATGCCAAATTACTGAAAATAAAAGTGTGTGTATGTGTATAAATATATATTGTGGAAAATGATTATCATGGAATAATTTTTGCTTGATGCTTTCATGCTACCAACTAAATTCTTGCAATAAAGTTAGAAGATCATAGTAAAAGAGATACTATGGTATGTAGACAAAATGCTTTAGCAGAAAATCACGTTGAACAGGAATATACAGCTAAAGTTATGTTTGGGTAAAAGAAAGATAAACCCACATAGACATTTTGGGATCTCATTATATACACACAATACATAGCCTCAATTCTATAAAAATTTGAAAAAATGATTGAGTTGTTAGATTCACAAGAATAAGATCTGGCAAAGCCAGAATGGCTGCCTAGTAGCACCAGATACAACTTCAAGTTGACATATGCTCAAAATTCTCCATGAGACAATCTGTCACACTTGGTACAAATTGATCATGATATGGAATAGTAATTGGGGGACATTTTTTAGAATAATATTTTGAGAATGTAGTCATCATATACTGCAACTTTAATTATGTAAAAGCTGTAATGGTAGTGTATAGAAAAATACCATATCCTAAAGAATACTTTGAAACTTATTTATTTATTTATTTATTTATTTATTTATTTACTCAATCAGGCATGGATTCATTCCCATGAATGAGCCAACCTATCACTAAGAGTCTCATCTGAGTAACCACACTTCTACAGCTGACATTAACTCATACATACCTCTGAAAATCTGCCAATATCTGAACATAAATGGCCTCAAAATCCATTTGTGTTTCTTTATGAAACATTTCAGAGTGTTTTTTTTTTTTCTTTTTAAGCAGAAGGATGACAAGCATATGTACCATCAAAGTCACTTTTGAATTTAAATGGTAACTGTAAAAGACAGGTTGGAGTTGAGAGAGATAAGAGAGAAGGAGGTGAGTGAAGAGACTGTGTGAAAGTTGTTAGAGTTTGGAGCAAAGCAGTAGGAATGCAATAGAGGGGATGAGGTGCACTTTAGAAAGAAGACAACAAATTGAAAAGTTTCTTTTATTCAGATTTTATCAACACAGTGCCAGGTGGATAAAAAGCACATAGTTGATACTATTTTATATCCTCTGTCAAAATTAATTGCTGAAATATGGATGGACCTGGAGATTGTCATTCTAAGTGAAGTACGCCAGAAAGAGAAAGAAAAATGCCATATGATATGGCTTATATGTGGAATCTTAAAAAAAAGGACACAAATGAACTACTTATTATAACTTAGATGACTGGTTTCTTGAATATGTATAAGCACACTGACTGTCCTTTATGATTGGATTACTGCATTCTGTTGATTCTTATTTTGTGGTTGGCTTTACTCCTTTGATAACTATGTAAGTTTAAAAAGCTAAAGCTCGAAACTGTTCTTAGAAACAATGAACAGCACATATATGTAAATTTTTAAATGGCAAAAAAAAAAAAAAAAAAAAAAGATTAACTGCTGAGCCCAAACCAGTTTAGAGGTAGTAATGATCAATTATTCTATAAAAATATTCCCTAGTCACTAATTTTAACTGATATGAAAAATATTTTTCCAGGAATGGTACTTAGACCAAACTGTGGACTTAGCTTAAAATGGGTGTCAAACCCTCCTTTCAAATGAGAATGCATAAGGATGAAGAAAATAAAATATTTTAAAAGTAATGATTCCACTGCTTCTACATTCTCAGGCTAAAAAAATAATAAAACAATTCTTCTTTAGTAGTGTGTTTTGTATACCATTTTGACTTACCTTAAGGTTGAATTGTGGATCTGAGCTAAGAGAAGTCTAGATAGTTATTTCTGAAGACTGTAGAATCTTATTGCTGTTTCTGTTGTTACTTTCACCTTTTTTCTTCTGCTATGTTTTAAGATTACTGATGGACCAACTGGATACATAAGCACCAACAAAGCATCTGGTTATCAGTGAAAACTTGCATTCACAATTTCCTTGATGAGGGTACAAGTGCATGAAATAACTCACCCTGAATAGCCAAGATGCCATCAGCCTTGTCAAGTTTAGAATTTAACATATTTTTTAAAAATCCCTATCTGGATGACAAAAATTTAGCTCCTACTGAGGAGCCCAAAATAATTTAAAATGCTTGATGTTCTACATAGGGAACAGGAATACCATATAGCAATACTTAATTATTATAATTGTGATAGATTGTTTACAGAAAATAGTGACATTAAATGATTTAGAAGACAATACCACCTGGAAAAGAGCTGATAAAAAAGAAGTACTGGATGTACAATATCTATTTACAAGTTTTCTTCATTAAGTAAAACCAGTTCTCTGTATTCTGAATGATGTGACAGCTGCCATAAAATAACAAAACAAACTTGTCTGGGAAAGTCACTGTGTTAACCTCAACATGATACAAAGATGAATAAGATATGAGTCTTAATTTAAGGAATTCACAGTCTAGTCGGAGACACAGTGATATGCAACACTTACTAGAGTACAAAAGGAAAAGTGCTATAATAAAGCTATAAAAATGGTGTCAGTTGAGAGAAAGGAGCTATTTATTCCTTCTGGTTTATGCATTCTTCCCTTGGCTTGGTTTGTTACTACAGTGTCCTAATCAATATTTCTCAAAGCCAACTGCCCAGTATCACCACTTGGGGATAATTTTTTTAAAGGTATATATCCCACAACCAGATTATAAGGATAGCCTCTTCAAAAAATTATGTCGGAAAAACTGGACAACCACTTGCAAAAGAATTAAATTTGACCACTATCTTACATCATACACTAAAGTTAATTCAAAATGGATTAAATACATGAATAGAAGACCTGAAATCATAAAATTCCTAAAAGAAGACACAGGCAGGAAGCTCCTTGAGATTAGTATTGGCAATGGTTTTTTTTTTGGATTTGACATCAAAAACAAAGGCAACCAAAGAAAAATAAATGTGTCACTATATCAAACTAAGAAGCTTCTCAATAGCAAAGAAAATCATCAACAAAATGAAAAGGAAATCTATAGACTGAGAGAAAATATTTGCAAATCATACATCTGATAAGGAATTAATACCCAAAATATATAAAGAACTCATATGACTCAATAACAATGACAAAAAAAAAAAAAGCCAATTCAATGGGCAGAGTATCCTAAGAGACATTTTTCAAAGACATACAAATTGCCATACAGATAAAAAGGAGCTCAAGAATGCTAATCATCAGGGAAATGCAAGTCAAAACCACAAGGAAATATGATCCCACACCTGTTAGAATGGCTACTATCAAAAAGACAAGCGATAACCAGTGTCAGCAAGGCTTTGGAGAAAAGGGAATCTTTGTGCACTGTTGGTAGGAATGCATGTTGCTGCAGCCACTACAGAAAACTGTATGGAGGGTCTTCAAAATATTAAAAACAGAACCACCACATGATCTAGCAATTCCACTTCTGGATATTTATTCGAAGAAAACGAAAACACTAACTGGAAAAGATATATGCAACCCCATGTTCATTGCAGCATTATTCATAATAGCCAAAACATGGAAGCAACTTAAGTATCCATGAATGAATAGGTGGATTAAAAAGCCATTATATATACACGTATACTTGCACACAATGGAGGTCATTATGCTAAGTGAAATAAGTCAGACAGAGAAAGACAAACACCACTTAATCTCATGTATATGTGGAAACTAAAAACAAAAACAAACTCATAGATACAGAGAACATATTTGTGGTTACCAGAGGCAGGGCAGGGGGATATAAGATGGGTGAAGAGCGTCAAAAGGTACAAATTTCCAGTTATAAAATAAATAAGTCCCAAGAACATAATAAATACACAGTTCAGTGACTATAGTTGATAACACGGTATTGTATATTTGAAAGTTGCTAAGAGACCAGATCTTAAAAGGTCTCTTTGCAAGGAAAAAAAATTTTAACAATGTGTGTTGATCAATGAATATATGTATGTTCATGTATAACTGAAAAATTGTGCTCTACACTGGAAATTGACATGACATTGTAAACTGACTATAACTCAATAAAAAAAATGTTGAAAAAAAACCAACGTGTGTTGATGGATGTTAACTAGATTTATTGTAGTGATCATTTCACAGTAAATACAAGTATCAAATCATTATGTTATACATCTTGATGGAAGAAATGTTCACATATTAAGGTATGGGAAATTATTCTGGCTTGTGTATGATTTAATTTGACTGTCTTAACTAGAGCAGCCTGTGTTATGTCCTGCCAAACATGCATTATACATTTTCTTTAACCATTAAAGAAAAGAATGCATTTTTAAAAATCAAAATGGAGTGACTGTGGTTCAGGCATCTAGGATGGAGCCAAGTGACCGTTTTGAACGTGGTTTCAGACATGTTTCTGCATTACTGAGAACGTGAACTCTCTGAATTATAACAGAGTCAAGGACACCACCAGCCATTCTCAACACAGTATCTGCTAGCAGCTGCCATTTTCAACCTTATGGTCTCAATGTCTCTCCTTGGAACTATGCAACCACTTTGAACCCCAAACAATTCTCTCTTAACAAGCACCCTTACTTCTTGACAGCTCCGATCCTAATTCTTGACAACACTAACGTAATTTTGTATTCTCAGCCTTTATAAACCTTCCCATTTTGCAGTCTAGTGTAACACAATTCAAGTACTTCTTGAATCTGTTTCTCCTGGGCTATATAGTCCTTAGTTTGGATCAAATAAGAATCTTTTCTATTCCTATTATAGATTATTTTTGTTGGCAACCTGAAATTAATATATATGTCAAATATACCTCAGTTTTTTTTTTTAAAAAAGCACATACACACACACAAAGAAAACTCAACTACTATTAGAATTACTACAAATTTAAAGTTAAGTTGCCAATCAATAAGGCTTTAACAACTTAACTGTGATGCTGGAAGCTCTCATGCCCACCTAATGCCTCGTACTGACTGGTTCTGGGAGACTAAGCCTCAATGGACTGGGTTGGAAGGGCAATAGCAGAAGATTCACCAGGTTGTCCAGTATCATCCTGGGCACCTCCAATTTGTTCTCTCCAAGTCAGCTCTTCTGCATGGTCCCAAAAGTCCTCCTTGCCCACTGCATGGAGCCTACTTCAAGGAGTTGGTACTTTGGCTCCAGGAAGATGAGGTTCTCCATTTCTCTGCGAATGGCTGAGCAGACACCTGGGACAAAGAGCAGAGAGCTGTCAGCTCATGTGTCTGTGCACAGACAGCCAGGCACCTACCAACCCTCATATGTTATCAGGGAGGATCACAAACAGAAATGTCTGGAAAACTGGCTATTTGTCCCCCATTCCCCTGCCCAGAGGAAAAGCCACTCCACACTTGTTGGACATGCACCCATTTCCAAGGAAAAAGATATTAGTAGTTTTTTTTTTCTTAATGTCAGTTCTTAGATACAGAAGGAGGAAATAGCAAGTATTAAACCTCAAGAATAAAATAATACAGAGGACTGAAAATTTACCTAGGATACACACACAAAAAAAGATGTATGCACCACAACAGGAATAATGAGTCAGTTGTAGGGAATGAAAATAGGTATTTTGAAAAAATGTTTCAAGTGATCTTACTGTGCAGCAAAAGATTAAAACATTATTTTCATCAATTTTCCTCTCATTTAAACCTGGTACCCATTTGATGACAATGTTTACCCTGGAGTAATTCTCAAGAGGTGACTATTTTTTTTTTAATTTTGAATTTTTTACACAATTTTTCAAGGTTACACTCCATTTACAGTTATTACAAAACGTTGGCTATGTTCCATGTGTTATACAATGCATACTTGAGCCTATCTTACATCCAATAGATTGTACCTCCCAATCCTTCAACCCTATGTTACTACCCCCTTCTCTCCCCAGTCGGTAATCACTGGCTTGTTCTCTACTGAGTCTACTTCTTTTTTATTATATTCACTAGTTTGTTGTATTTTTTAGATTCCATATATAAGTGACATCACACAGTATTTGTCCTTCTCTGTCTGACTTACTTCAGATAGCATAATGCCCTCCAAGTCTATCCATGTTGCTGCAAATGCCATAATTTTTCCCTTTTATGGTTGAGTAGTATTCCATTGTCTATATATACCACATCTTCTTTATCCATTCATCTGTTGATGGATAGGTTGCTTCTATAGCTTGGCAAATGTAAATAATGCTGTTATGAACATTGATGTGCAAGCATCTTTTTGAATTAGTGTTTTTGGGGTTTTTTGGGTACACACCCAGGAGTGGAATTGCTGGGTCATAGGGTAGTGCTACTTTTAGTTTTTTGAGAAACCTCCATACTGTTTTCCACAGTGGTTACACCAATTTCTATTCCCTCCAAGTGTATGAGGACTCCCTTTTTTCCACATTCTCTCCAACTTTTGTTATTTGTGTTCTTTTTGATGATAGCCATTCTAACATATAAAGTGATCTCACTGTGGGTTTGATTTACATTTCCCTGATGATTAACGATGCTGAGCATCTTTTCATGTGCCTGTTGGCCAGCTACATCTCCTCTTTGGAAAAAATGTCTATTCAATTCTACAGCCCATTTTTAAGTCGGGTTGTTTGGTTTTTTTTATGTTGATGTATATGAGCTGTGGTGACCAGTTAAATGGTTAACAAACCATTTCCATGTGGGCCTGCAGTGGAACAGGTGTCCTATTTTCAGTTGCTTCCTTCTCTCTAGGAAAAAAAGCCTCTGATGTTGAAGCTAGCACAACCTATCCTTGGTATAGTCATGGACAGGCCCTCTTGGTCACTTCCTCATTCCCTGAAGGTCTTCATATTTGCCTCAGTCTCTATCTCTCCAACACAATCCCT
The DNA here is from genome assembly GCF_009834535.1 of Camelus ferus. Taxonomy (NCBI): domain Eukaryota; kingdom Metazoa; phylum Chordata; class Mammalia; order Artiodactyla; family Camelidae; genus Camelus; species Camelus ferus. Next base: position 101,217,659 of record NC_045696.1, read on the forward strand.
GCTGTAATTATTTATAATTCCAATATCTATATACATCTTTCTTAATAACCCAGACTCCCTTCCTTCCAATTATCTTCTTTAACCCTCTATTTCAACTATTCATTTTACATAGACTTGGATTTTGTCACTATCAATAACTATATATTCTCCATAATCTTGATTTCAATTGTCATGCTTTCTGACCAACACTCACAACACGTCCACAAAACATCTTCCCACATCATGACTCCAACATTTTTTAATTCCACTGGAATTAAAAGACCACTGATCTTACCATAATTTTACTGTTTTGTTTGCTGTTTTACAGAATCTGTTTTTATAAATTCCTTTTTTCCTGGATTGAATTACATTCTCTATCATTATCAGTCTTTGGATATGCCCTTAACTCTCTTCCTTTTCATTCATTTTATGGCACTCTACTAGCACAACTATTCTGTTTAAACACAACTCTCTGTCTACATCTGGGCAGCTAATAACCGGAGAAAACCATATAACCTTGCAAACTGGTCCCATCGTATAATGATTATTAACCAGAAGTGGAAACACTATAATGTCTAACAATACTGTGGCTTTCTAGAATATACTCAGTGCCCCATGCTTTAGATAAGTATCATGCTTCCTCACTTCCCATCAGACCTCACACTCTTATCCCTCACATTTAATAGTGCCAGCTATTGATCCTTCTTTCTATTTCATTGAGGAAATACAAAACAATCAGTGCTTCTAAAAGTTCCCACCACATTTACCCTCTTTCCTACACAAGTGCCAATTCGTTTTGATTTCCTTTCTTAAGATCTCCATATTCCTACTTAAACCGATAATGTGTGCACTAGATCCCATAATCTCCTGCCATTTCAGTTCTCAGGAATTGATTATTTTCTCTTCTGAATTATCATTTTCCCTTCTAATGTATAATTCCCAATGTATTCAAACATTTCCCACCTTAGTGAAAAACGTTCACTTATTCCAACAGCCCCTCAGCTACTACCATTACTCTTATTCAGAATAAAACCTTTAAAAGGACTTTTATATACTCACATTTCCAATTTCTCTCCCCCATTTTTTCCTCTTGAGTGTGCCCCACTAAGACTTTTGTTACTACTCCATTGAAATAGCTATTGACAGAATCACTCATGAATCCCACTTAATAATCAATTCTCCATTCTTATGTTACTTGACCTAACAGCAGTATTAAGCATAATTTCTCATTCATTCATTTTTGAAACAAATTTCTTCACTTGGCTTTTAAAAACCACATCTGAGATATTTTAATATCCTAATTCTCTGGCCACTGCTTTGCAGACTCCATTTTTGGTTCCTCTCATTATCCCTGCCCTCTTAATGCTGGAGTGCAACACGGGGCAATTCTGCCCCTCTTCTCTCCTACAGCTACACTCGCTCCCTAGATATGTTTCATGGCTTTAAACACTATCTCAACACTCAAAGTTATATCTTCAAAGTCAGTCTCTCCTCTGGACTCCAGACTCATGTTTAAAATGTCTATTCAACATTAATATTTAGTCTAAAAGGTATCTTCAGTTGAGTTCCTGATCATCCTCAAATACTGCTCTTTCAGTCAAAGTAAAAGCCAATAAAAGCCAGTAAAATCCGGCATCATTTCTTCAGTTGCTCCAACAAATACACCATTATCATTCTCAATTCTTTTCTTTCTCATGTGTTTCACTTCCAGGCTGGTTGCCAACAGTAGTAGTAGCAGAGCTAATAGCTCCACAGACATTTTTTCCCCAAGAATCTAACTAATTCCTACCACTTTAAGTGCTACCAATCCAGTTAAATCAACATTATTTATAGACTGAAAACCATAGCCTTTTAACCAACCCCCTCCTTCCATCTTTCTCCATTATTTTCTATGTTGCGAACAGTCATTTTTTTAAAACTATAAATCTGAACATGCATTCTTCTGCACAAAACATTTCAAAACATTAGGGAGGAAAATAAGAACGTTAATTGCAAAAATCATTTGCCTATCTGTCTTAGAGTAAAATGCAAAATTATTTTCCAATGCCCAAATTAGTTAATGTAATGCTAACTGCTGTTATCGCAGAGCCAGAAATGTATTAATGGCTTAACACAGTAAACATTTACTTTTGATTCTCGTAAGTCTTAAAATACACATTTCTGATTGGAGGGTAGTTCTCTTGCCCATGGCGGTTCAGGGCACAAACTCAATCTTGTGTCTCCACCCTCTTAAGCGTGGCTTCCATGATCACTGTGCTTATCTGTCTCATGTCAGTGAATGAGGAAAGAGTATGATGATCAAACCTCAGATATTTTATGGGCTAGGGCTGGAAATGGAACATACCGCCTCATTTCATGATCTTCTGGATGTTAAGTCCGTCATGTAAATATATCTGATCCAAAGGAAACTGGGCAGTGCAGTCTTTGTGCCCAGTCAGAGGAGAAATGCATTTTAGTGAACAAACTAGTTGAGACAAGGGTCCCCAGGCCTTACATGATCTGGCTTACTCCCAGTCTCTGACCTGAATTCCTCTCATTCTCCCCTTTAGACTTTCAGCCCCCTACACAGACCTCCTTAAATTCCTCAGTCATCTGAATGTGTCTGATGCCATTGTTTCTAGTGCTCACTCCAGGACCACCACTGAACACCCACTCTCAGGTCTCCACTCGTTCCTCAGATGCCACCTAATCAGCAAGACCGTTTCTGATTCTCTGTTTAAAATAAGCTAGAAATTACACCCACCAATATTCTCTATTCTTATTTTCTGACTTTTTTCTCTGTAGAGCTTATGTCTATTTGCTTAATTAATGTTTTATCTATCTTCTTCTGCTTTATCCATAAGCCATTAAGAATATAGTATCCATTTACCAAACTCTTATAAAAATGACGGTGAATGAAAGAATGGATTAATAAATGTATCTATAACCTGACCCTGCCAATCGCAGTACATTACTTTGGGTATCTCAATATTCTAATCACTGCAAAAATAAGAATGTCTCTCCAAATGGCCCCTGTCTCCATATACTCACTGACCAAACTGGCAGTTTCTCCTTCAGTTGTTCCTGCAACAGCTAGCAATGTAGAAGAGTAGTTCAGCTTTTAATTTGAATGCAATTGGCCTAGAGTTGAGGGTGGGTCAGTGGAGTTGATGCTAAGCAGATTACGTGTATAACTATGAAATCAGTTCTCCATTTTAAATTAAAACTTGCCACAAATTCTTTTGTAAACCATTTTGGTTGGTTTCAAAAGCCTATTTACTAAAGGAAAGACTCCTAGGTAATCAAAAGAGCACATGTACAGCCCCCAAATGTGTGGTGTATGGGTCTGTGTGTGAAAGAGTAAGCGTTTTGTGGTAGGGAGGTAGATTTGCATTCTTCTGATGGTTTGTCTAATTTAGATTGAAATACAGGATTTTTTAAGTGACAAAAATTTACTATGATACAAATCCACATTTTTATATCACTTGGTAAAATAATTGCATCATAATATACTGAAGGGAACATGTTTCTCAGCTTTGATTTACTGTTAACAAGAGAAATTAGAGATTAGTGAATAACATCAGAGTACCAGCAAATCATAGTTTCTAACATTTAATATAATTCCTGAAAGAATTAACTTCTTAAGTATTGCTTCTAAGAACCACAATACACTGTATTTTTATATTACCTTTCAACTGAATATGTTCATGTGATTACCTCATTTCTCAAATTCTCAACTTTCTAGCTTGACTGTTTTTATAGTAATAAGAAATAATAACTGGATAATCTTGCCTCATTTTTTGCACTGACAGAATCCATGAGAAAAATATACAGATACAAAACTTCATGATCTTACTCAAAATTAGCTGAACTTACCAAATATTATTCTGTACATTATAAGATTTTAAATATATTTTTCTTTAATTACTTATCTGTTATCTTTTCATTCTTTGTGAAAAATGCTTCTTAAGCTCTTTCATATGTATGTGATTTGCTTGGGAAGGTATATACGAAATGTTGGAGGCAGGGTCTTTGTCAGGATGACTTCTTATTTAGTTACCAAAACTTTCAAACACCACTTTGTGACAAAGTAATGGGGAGTCATTGAAAATTTTTAGGAAGAAAAGTGACACGAATAGACTAGTGTTTTAGAAAGTTTCTTCTTTTTTTAATTGATGTAGAGTCAATTTACAATGTTGTGTTTATTTCTGGTGTACAGAATAATGATTACTTATACATATGTATTCCTTTTCATATTCTTTTTCATTATAGGCTATTACAAGGTATTAAATATAGCTCCCTGTGCTATACAGTAGGACCTTGTTGTTTATCTATTTTATATACAGTAATTAGTATCTACGAATCTCAACCCCCCAATTTAGTCCTCCCCACCCGCTTTCCCCCAATAACCTTAAGTTTGTTTTCTATGTCTGTGAGTCTGTCTCTGTTTTGTAATTAAGTTCATTTATGTCTTTTTCTTTCTAAAAAAAGTAAATTTAAAAAAATTAAATTACTTCTTTCTGAATAAAGGTGACTGAGAAGCAGTAAGACCAGTGTGGATGGAGGCATTGAAATAACACACATTTTAAAAATCATAACTTCCTGGGCGATTTTCATTGTAATGGCAATTGACAAGTAGACAGAATAATAAGCTATATGTTGATATAAGAGAAATACTGGGTAAGTAATTAAATAAGACTCACCATTATAACCTATCTAGCCTGGTCAGCCTTCATGTGGCAGGCACAACATATTTCTACTCTCAGAATTTTGAAAACACTTCCATGTTTTTGCTCTCAGGCACAGTTTGCCCACAAACAAGGTCCAGAAAGAGAAATATTTTTCCTCATTTGTTTAAAGAGTTATTTCATTTTCTCCTACAATTGACCTTTTTTCAGGATTTGACAATGAGAACTTCCACTATCTTCAAGGGAAACTCTACCCACTCACATAAAGAACTATCAAGCCCATGGCCCTCAGGATAAACATAATCAGATTAGTTGACCATACGCTTCCAAGAGTCTGGATTATTAAGTCTCAAATGAGACCATATGTGGCACAGCAACAAAGGACTCCAGGTAGCACTGTGCCAAGCTCAGGGCAGTTGTTTCCATTCTCTACATTGGCAAGAGATGAAGATACTCTAGCCTGCACGTAATCTGGACTGCCACATGCACTTCGCTCTTAACCTCCTGTCACCAAGAGCTTACACAAGCACTCACATAGCTAAAGAGGAAAAATAGATAATTTTTAAGTCAAAGGCAGTTTAAATCTAGATGTGGAGAAGGGAAGACATTTTCTACATTTATGGTGCATAATGTGCTAAAGACACAAGAAATTCATACTCCTACACAAAAAGTTCCACAGGCACCACATCTCAATCCAAAGTTACATTTACGTTATACCAGTCAGGTCTTGAGTGAAAATTTCCACCAAATAGTTACATTTTGCTTTATACATGAAAAATAAAAGACACATGAAAGTTCTTTCCCCCAAATGTAAAACTTTCAAGACTAAGGGACAGAAATTGTTTCTTTCAAAAGGGTAATACTAAGTTCTACGCTACACAAAGCATTCCACTATATTAATTCATCCATTCAGTTTCATTTCCAAAATTAAGAGGCATTGATAGAACTCATGCTGCCCATCAGAGATATCTTCACTTAGAAATCAAAAATTGTTTGTGGTATTTATATGCGTGTATTTTTTTCCCTCTTAATGACTGTCATTTATTTTGTTTATTCCTCTAATATACTAACAGTTATATATATATATATATATATATATATATATATATATATATATATATATATGTAGTTTTTTATTTTTCTCAATATAGATGAAATACTCTGGCTCTCAGTAATATATTTAATGATCTTGTGTAACTCTCACTTTCTGATATAGTGTCTTGGATATGCCAAGTGATCAGTAAACTTTTGTGAAAACAAATTTGTGAAAGGGAGGCATTTAGTGGATAAAATGCATGACTTTTGGATCTAAACGAATTTGGGTTTTATTTACAAGATTCCACTTATTAGCTGGATAAGTGTGACCCATTATCAAAATTCTCTGAGTCTTGATTTGCTCAGATTTAAAATTATGATAATAAAGCAGATCTTACAGAATTGATACAAGGATTAGTCATAATCTAGTACATATAAAGTCCATGGCATGGCGCATGTGCCTAGTAAATAGTGACTTTTATTACAGGTATTAACCTTTGTCCATGTAAAATTACTTTTTGTTTGAATTTTACAGTTTTATCTCTTCAAAATTCCTCTCAATGAGGTGTTTCATACTGAACTCTTACTCATGTGACATAAGTTAAATTACTGCTGTATCCAGAATAACTTAAAAACTAAAGCACTGTGGGGCTCAAGCGCTATATATGATTGAAGATCATCTAATATTGCCTAATGGAATTGATGAAATCTGAAAAGCTAGCAATACATTGGAAACAATTCCCAGTTGTTTGATAGCTACATGTCTATATAATAAACCAGGGACCATCTTATAAATTTTCATTCACTTTATAACTGGAGGCCCTTTTAGTAGCAAGTAACAGAAAACCTAACCCAACCTGGCTTAAGTAATCAAGGAGACAGTCTAGTGGCTGGGTAAGCTCCAAGTATGCTTTGATCAGACATCAGATCCACTTTTGGCAGTTTTATTTGTTGTGATCTTTTCTGTTTATCACCTTTCTCCTCAAGCTGTCTTTTCTCAAATGAAGCAAGGTGCCTGAAGTAGCTTAAACTCTACATCTACGTAACATGAAAATATCACCGCTCATCACTTCCACCACCACTGAACAGTATTTCTCAGCTTTTCTCTGATTGGGCAGACACAGGTGATGACCCCTTCCTTGAAACAATCAATGAGGCTAGTGAGGCCACCTTAGCTGAGAGCCGATTGGCTTAAGTGAATCAGTGCCAGTCCAGCAACAGCAGTTGGGTCAATATAATAAAAATAAATAGCTATTACACAATGGTGAGAGTGAAATGATGAATTCTGGGAAAACAATCACTGAGTTATAAAAGTGTATGTATGTGTGTGAAGACAATCACTTAATTTTTTAATAATCATCTGAGTGTGTCTTAGTTGTAATCAGTATACATGTGAAATCAATACATCATTTCAACTCTCTATCTCAAATCTTATAAAATTTCCTTTTACATAATAAGAATGGAAAAACCAGTTGTCAGGAACGTTGTTTGAGTGTAAAATTCTCCCTTTAAATTAATAATTCTGGTTTTTTACTTTTTTAGTCTTTTATTCATCTGAATTTCTAATAAAGGAAGTGTTTCTGAGCTTTCTAGTTAGTAGATATCATGGACTTTACAGATAATATTTCTTTAAAAAAAACAAGTAACTAGCTACCACTTACAAAACATGAAGGTACAAAATATTTTCCTTTTCCTAATTTTAACATCCAAAGAAAAAAGACCTAAGTGAATGTTTCCTAAAGTCTTTCATTACAAAGTGCTGCTATCATTAAACTCAACTTAGAATACTAGGGGGGAAAAGTGATTTTCTTTCATCATGTGAATATATTCAGACAGTGAAAAACATCTAAGACTCAGTGACTTAATAACCCAGTAAACTAGAATCTTTTGAACCAGAAGTATTTCCCTGTTCATTAAGAGAAGTTGTACCCTTTAAGTAAATAAGTAGTTGATCTCAACATTTTTTTTACACATGCTTTGGTCTTTTTTAACAGGATACTATGGATCAATGTTGGTTCTAAAACTAACACTATGGACTCTAACACAGCACATGTTACCATAATCACATCATAATGATAGATAAAGCAACATCGTGCCTTTGCTTGCCCACAACATTAGACCATTGCCAATCTATGAGTGTTTTGACACAGTGGCCTAAATGTTGTCAATTATTGTCATTTATGAAGGGTTCTGTTCATTTATTTTCTAGGAATTATAAACTAAATGTTGTCAATTATTGTCATTTATGAAAGGTTCTGTTCATTTATTTTCTAGGAATTATAAACTCTTCCTGACCTGCGTACCTGGATTTCAGAAGTCAATCTCTACTAGTATGTCTTCCAAAAAAGATCGTCATCATCAATTCCAAAGTATCGTACATTTGTGTGAAGAAGATGGTTCCAACTGCAAGGAAGGGTGCCAAAATATGGAACATGGAGAAGGATGGGAGAATCACTGCACCCTGATCAGACCATGAAAGATGGCCCCACAGTCCCACAAGGGACCATGGTGTTCTTCAAAGGTAAACTACTGTTGCTCAAATGACAACTCATGTTTTCCATGATGAACTGCATAAGAAACTATATTGTTTCTGTAGTTTTCAAAGTTTTTGAGTGTTCATTAAGCCAACTAAGACTATTGTAAATTAAGCCTCTGCTGGGATAAGGTTAAAGTCTTAAATATTTCAGCTAGAGTATATTTAAAATTTATTTGATCAGTTGAAATTTAAAGAAAAACAAATGACTTTGAGACAGTGAATGGATAGGGAGAAATCTAACTTTTCAAGTCAGCTATGAAAAACTCTCACCGTCTGTCAGATACAGAAAGGAGTCCCAAGAGCCTGATTGCTGGCACTGTATCAATTCATTCAGGTATGTACTGGCAGCTGTTCTCAAGAGAAAAAGTTACTAGGATTGATTAAGTACACCAAAATTGAAGGCAGGGATTTTCAGTCCACTGTGCTTTATGTAAAAGCACTTTGCTTATTCATTTTTGGCAGAAGTTTTGGGCAGACATGTGTATGTGTCTGTCTGTGTCTGTCTGTGTGTCTGTACATGTATGTGCATATGTACAAATACAAAAAGGTTATTCTGGGAGTCTTTTGTCTACAATGGACCTACTAAATAATCACCCAGTATAAAACTCTGAACAATTTGTGTGCAATGTTTCAGTAAATGAAAAGTAAAATAATACAGTAATATGACACTCCAGGGGAGGCAAAGTAGGTCATTAACTGTCACTCCAGCAATTTCTATTTAACAAGCTCCATTAGCACGAAGTTTCTGATTTCTCTCAGATGAGTAGAATAAACCACAGCATTTCTTTCTACTTGTGTTCATTTTACTAGAATGAATCAGTGAACAGTAAAATTTGGGGCTCTATAGCATTAGCCAGAGAGGGGAATAATTTTTATTAATTTATTGTCAGTCATTCGTTCTACACAAACTTATTGTGAACATATCTTGTGTCAGCGTGGCCTAGATGTGAAGGTAATAAACTGGCTTATGAAAAAATTCTTGACTGCTTTGTGGGGATGAAGAGAATGTGCTTTAAAATACTGCAGAGGAAGTGTCAAAGGCTCAGAAATTTATACAGAGTGAAAAAAATGTTTCTAAAACAGTGTTCAAACTGGACAGACTCTCCTTCTGAAAGCTAGAATTACATCAGTGAAAAATGTTTTTATTCAGTGCACAAACTGGAAATAGTTTTGCTATCACAGCTGCAGATTTGTACAATCTCACTTTATACCACTACCTTCATCTCCACCACAGCAGCCTCTTTCTCTTCCTCTCTCCCTCCTCTCTGCCGTCACCACCACTACAGGAGTGTAGCTAGTGAGGTATAGACAGAAATCAGAGCCAAAGGGAACGGCCAAAGCTGAGCACAGGACAAACACTGAGAGAAGCATTTCCCAGTTCTCAGGAAGCAGGCATTTTTTGGAAAATGTATCATAGGAAAATGAAGCTTCTTAAATCCCAGCATCTCATAGATTGGAGTCATTAGGGACGAGAAAAGCCAGAAACAAAAATAATACTCAAGAATCTCCACTTAACTAAATTCAGATGCCTGAGTAATCACATGTCAAAGAAACATTTTCTGCAATTTTTGGAGAAAACCTTACGAGGAAACTGCCATTTTACACAGATGGACATGGAGAGTGGGAGAGTTTGGGCCCTTTTAAGCAATTCACTAACTAGCATCATCAGGAAAAAAACCCTAATGAAGCTGGAGTGATATTAGAGCACCTTGAAGGATGTTTCCATTTCTTGGATGCCCCCATTTCTTGGAGAAGAAGGAAGAAAAAATAGTGAAGAAGAGAGAGCAAAGTAACCAATAAAGTAAGAAATGAGCCAGGATGATGTGTCTCTGACCCAAAAGGGGGCAGGATCAGAAAAGCAAGTACCTTTCAGGACAGCAGGGGTCACTACTGGTCACTCACTCCTGACAAGCAAATCTCGTGCATTTTCACACAGAGATACTGCTAGGGCTGTGATATTTCTGTCAGTCTTTCATAGTAATTTGAGTAATGACACATCATATTTCATTTTCACAAGATGAATGACTTAGTTGCTTAGTGCCTCCTAAATTCTTTTCTAAGAATCCACAAAAAACAATTGTCAGGACAGCATACACCCTTTTGAAGAACTCCTGAGTGCTTCTAAATGTGGATGGCATTACAAAGCCATGTGATCATGAATTATCGTCATATCCATTATATGCTCCAGAACCAATTTTTTACATACCATAGCTGCCTAAATATAAAACACTGCACTGCTGGGCAAACAGTGGTATGAACCAAGATCAAATATGTAATGTGTTCCCTTACTTGTCTTGGGCTACTTTTTAGATGTGCTGTAGTAACGAGCTGAGTCCAGGCATCTGACAGACGGGACAGCTGGGCAGTTGAGTCAGCAATTCTGGCACTACCATACTGCAGGTGCAGAAATGAAACTCAAGTACTTGAGAACAGTTGCCTTTGGGCCAGCTATGAACTTGACCTCATTTCAGATAGCAGCTTTTCTTTCTCACCCACAGCACAGCTGAAGTTTAGAAAAGAATTCATTTAGCTCTGCTTTCAAAAACCAATGATTTAAAGCCTACTTCCCTAAGTTTCCTTTGAAGACAAAATGCCAGGCATTTTTTTCTTTGTTGTTTAAAAGGTTTATGAAGAATTAATTACCTAGATTGTTCTTTAACAAGTGAGACTAAAATTCCACCCTTCTGTTTCTAGCACAGACTTTATTTCAGGTACATTAAGTGCTTTGTGAAATTTTGAAAGCATTTCCTTGGGCATTATTTTTTTATTCTGATAAGAGGTAGTCCTTAAATTAAGGGATAATTTCATATCTTTTTATTACACTACATAACTTTTAATAGAAATACGTAATGTCCTGCTCATTTTTTTCTATTCAGGGCATTATGATATTGAATTGCTCAGTCAGTCCAAAAAATGCGACCCCAGCAATCACAAAATTTTTATTAAGAAGTATCTGGACACCCTTCCAAAATTAGAAATCACTTTATTTATTTGAGAGCTCTGAGAAAACAGAAAGTCTCTTAACTCTGAAGAATAACAATTTGCTAAAAATATATTTTGCCCCATAATAGGGCAAAAAAGTACTTGGTGATTATTAAACCAAAGAGTTTTAGATCATTTACAGATAAAAATAATTCTGATAGTAGAAGCTATTCAGTTTAGATCTTGAAGTGATTAATGGGCATGGCAATGGGAAACCTCTGAAATGCCATCTGAAGGGATGGTTAATGAGCTTGGATAAGACGTGATATGGTCACCAGGATCCTATGGAGTGAAAAAGTAACTTCGCATTAGAAAGCATTTAGATTATTCCATGTCTTGCCCTCCTAACACTTACTATACAGAGAACACTGGATATTCCACAGAAGAGAGAGACTAACATCTTATTTCTTATTTTTAATTGATGTGACATTGCCTCTTAATGTAATTGCTAAAATCTGTCTATGTACTTCATGGTGATTCCCTCCCCATTAACACCCCTCTCCTGACTCATACCTTTTACCATCACACATGATTATCATATACTGCACCTGATCATGTTCCAAGTCTATCTCATTGTTATATATGAGGATAATTCAACACAGTGAATATTTTTTACTGCAAAGAACTGGGAAAGGATTTGTTTGTAATATGAGGATAACTAAACATGAACCCTGCTTTCAAAGAGATGGTCAGCCAAAGAGATTGTGGCATATGCACAGATAATACATTAAGGACAAACCATTTAAAGGGATAATGAGATGGGGTAAGGGAGAATCATGATTCTGGAATGTTGTCATGAAGAGATTCTGAGTGACTACATGGGACTGTTCCACAAGGGTTGAGGATGCAGGGAAGGGGAAACTTTCCCAAATAGAGGAAACAGTATGATCAACGTCTCAAAAGTAGAAAAGACAAGGAAACTCTGATAGTGCATGAAAAAGAGAGAAACCTCTGTAGTTGCTAATCTCTGCTTGTAGTATCTTTTTCCTCACCCTACTCATTTGTTAAGATTTAGCTCATGAAACACCTCCTCTAAGAAGTCTCAGAAAATAGACATCACCAGGCCAACTACACATCTCTCTCATATTTTCAGCACGTGCTGTGTTGTATTGTAATCTATCTGCATACGTAACTGACTTAGTAATTAAACTGTAAATCCTGAAAGGATAGGGTTTGTGACTTAATCATCTCTGTATCTTGAAACCATAGTCCAGTGTCTGGTACCTAGTATACTTTGTAAATATTTATTAAACTGATGAATAACTAAATGCTCAAATACTTTAAACCAAGATGCATATTCGTACCCAACATCTCAATACTTTTAGTATATACCAGAGATATACCTATGTGTGTGTATATATATATATAGTATATGTTATAGATGATACTCATAAATGATTAGATTTTTATGTCATATTCAGGCTTTTGGAAAATAATTTGTTCAAAATGAAAGTCTCTATTATCAAAAGATAAAGAAGTTGTTCTACATCCACATCAAATACTTGTATAAGCATAATTTTAGATTATAAATGCAAATATATTTATAGAGTACCTTATTTTATCAATTTTTAAATGGTCATGCAATTAAATTAATAATTTTGCATTTTATTTAAGAAGGCCTTACCTACTTCTAGATTCTACAGTCTCCATGATTTCTTTGAACACTTTTATGATTTATTCCATTTGAAATTTATTTCTAAAAACATACTCAGTGATGTAATATTTTTTATCAAAAGATAAACAATTGCTATAATGAACATGAGTTTATTTTTTCCATTATAGTCTAAAATCATCATCATCTCAATTGAAACCAAAAAAAAGAGCAGACATAATTTTGTCTTAAGTGGGGAAAACGTATGAAATATCTCTCATTGTGGCAATTATGTGTTTTACTTGAATTCTGCTTTAGACAGTGTTAGTGTTTGTGTACCCACTGTCTGTTTCTTTTTTAAACACACCACACACACAGTTCTCCTTTCCCAAACTTCCTATATAATTTATTTGGTTTGTTTTTAACACCTTTGCAAACAACATCTAGCTGACCATTTTAAACCTGCTCTCAGAAGCCATTAATAGGTTAATTTGCTCTGACATGTTGTGACTATTTATCTGCTTAGACTACTCCTTCCTTTTTATTGTGTGTGTTATATTCATAAGTATATTAAGCTTTAAATAGTTTTAACACAATTCAGAGCCACATTTTCTCTCCACCCTAGACTTTTCCCTCCCAAATAAGAAACATTACTGTTCTTTTATCTGCTTTCTCCTCCTTCCTCAACGTTCTAGACCCTTCAGAGCTCCAGCAACCACCTTGTCACTGAGATCTGATATTTTATTTCCAAGTTGCTATTAAGTTTAAATTTGGCAAACTAATAAACTATGTTTTAGATTACTTCCTATAACTCATTCCTGAGCTTTTTTTTTTCATCTTACTCACATATGTACTCTAGAAACTGGCAGTGAGATTTTCCCTCAGAACTCTTTCACTGTGTTTCTCTACTTTGTTCATCCATCTGGTAATACCAGCAAGATGTCTGATGATAACCTAGTTTTAATTATTTAAAGTAAATCTATTCATTTCCACTGGAAGGTGTTTAGGAGTTCACCTTCAACATTCAATACCCTGACATTTGCTCCAACATATGTCTCTCTGCTAGACATGAATCTCTTAAGTTCATTCTATTCAGTCCTTGGTAGATCCTGTCAATCTAAGGATGTTGGCTTTATCTCAGTCTGCAAGAGGTTTACTATTATTACTATTATTATTATTACTGCATTTTAATGTTTCCTCTCTGCCATTCCTGTGATTATTTTAGAAATCTCTTAGATGAATACTGGTTCATCTGAATTATTCTATGCCTTTAAATTTCCTTTCATTTTCTCATCTGAGCTCATTATTGCAGTTTACTAATTTGTTCCTCAGCTCTTTCTCTTCTCATTCCCTTGGGCTTTTCCCAGGCTACTCAATGTCCCCTTGCTCTTCCTGTTGGCCCCATTCCAGCAGGTCAGTATATTTCAGCAACCAGCCTTTCCAAGCCTCTGCAGCCTCTGCTGCCCATAACTGATGCTTCCACACAATACTGAATCCTCCCGCACACACTGGCATTTTTGTGATTCCATTACCCTATTTCCTGAGAGGACAGAATGTAGAGGCAGAGTAAAAAAGCAAACCGATATAATGATGCTCTCATTATGTTAAGTCATATCTTTTATTCCAACTTTAATCCTACTCAGCTCAATGGTGACCCTCTGATAGTTCTAGATGGTTGTGTGAATTTTGCAGAAATGTGCAGAAAGAAAGTATGTGAAAGAAAAGTGTCATGAAATTGCAAATGCAGGTGACAGCAAGTGACAGAAATTGGAAAGAATATTTGATTGTGCTTGAGTTAATGGTGATACTGATTTCATGCTCTGATAGACCCTAAAGGACAAGGCATCACAATGGTATTTCAGTTCTATTTAACATTATCGGTGTAATACAAGTCAAGGTACTTTTGCTTTCAAATGTCTTCTTTTAAAGTGAGGTGAATTGAAGATATAGAAAAGAATTACATATAAATTATATTTATTGAGGTGCCCGAGTGTTTCTTCAAAGAAGTGCCATATAAACTATCATTATTATGAAAACATGCTTCACAAAATAACTTGTCAACTTGATGTAAATTAAGAAAGTGGATGTGGACAAAAATAAATAAATGCACAAGCATAAAATAACAGTATTACAGTAAGCCTAGACACTGTAGAGTGCTTTACCTCAAGCAACAATGTGACTGAAATATTTATTTAGGCTATTATGCTGAGTACTACAGAGTGAGAACAGAAATGCTCACTCTTCTCGAGGAACTTAGGTTCTACAGACAGAGTTAGACAGTATTCAAATAATCACACCATCAAAAGGGCACAATTACAAAGCAAGACTGAGTAGAGGGTTAAGATGGAAGGGAGTATTGTATATAATGGTTATTAACCAAAGAACCAGAACAGACAGGGGTATCAGGGCAAGCTTTCCTGAAAAAAAGTACTTGAGCCAGTTCTGTAGGGACGAATAAGAGATAAGCGGGGGTGGGGGGGTGGGGGGTGGTCAGTGAGAATTCTGAAGGCTAAATATAATATGTGTAAAGGCCTTGTGGCAGGGCAAAATCAAAGAAAACCTTTAAGACTGGACATCAGTGACAAAGCAAGAAAGAGTGACACAAAAGGAGAGTGCAGCTAGCCAAGTGTTCTGCAACACTAAGTACTTCAGGCTTTTTTTCTAAGAACAATGGGGAAGCAATAATGTGATTTAAATTGATTGTTGAGGAGTGTGACAGCATCCTCAGTTCTGAGAAGAGAACAGCTGTAATAGTCTGAAGAACTGATTGGACTCTAGGACACCTGGTCAAGGAATACTGCATCAGACTGGATGGGTGAATAGAGTAGGCTGAACTAGGGAAACGGTGACAGAGAAGTAGATAAATAGGAAATGCATTGACGATGTAAATTATTAGAACTTGGTAATGGAAAAACTATGTGAAAGGGAGAAAAGACAGTGCTGATGACAATTTTTAGGCTTTGGATTTGTGTGCCTACATGGAAGGTGGTGAAACTCACCAAGACAGGAAATGTTAGATTAGAAACAAAATATAGTGCTTGATTACTGCTTTGTTCTTTATTTGGGGAGAGAGTATTTATAAGACCAGGGGTTTAGTCTTGGGACATATTGAATTTGAGGTGATACTGAAACATCTGAGAGGAGTGAGAATTTTGAGTAGATTCTTGGATATATAGGTCTGATATTCAAAGTAGAGGTATGGTCTGGTTATATACATTGATGAGTCATTACATGGATGATAAATGTTAACTAGAAAAGGATGAAATTGCCTTTTTCAGAGTGAGAAGAAAGAGAGCTCCTGGAAGCTCTGTTTATTCTCTGGGTTAATTACAATGATTCTTTTCAGAATGAGAATGACTTAAGTAGAAAAAAAAAAGAAAAGTGTCATAAATGCTAATGGGAGAGAGTATTTTGTGAAGAGAGGAATGGTCAGTTCAATCAAATGCTGATGAGAAGTCAAGTTTCAAAAGAAGACTGAAAAATATCCTTGAGCTATAGAGACACAGAGAATATTAGTGTCTTTGGCATGAGACATTTTGGTAGAATGGTGAGGATTGTTTATTTAAAAAAAATGACTAGAGTATTTTAATGAATACTCAAACTTTACAGTAAATATTATCTCCTCCCATTTAATTATTGTAGAACAAACATTCAAAGTAGTTACATCTTGCTCATGTTTTCAGTGTCTGAATCAGTATTTGGTTTTTTTAATTCTTTTTTATTGATGTGTAGTCAATTTACAATGTTAGTTTCAGGTGTACAGCAAAGTGATTCAGTTATACATATACATACATGCATGCATATATATTTTTTCAGTTTCTTTTCCATTATGGCTCATTACAGGAAATTGAATATAGTTACCTGTGCTATATAATAGGTCCTTCTCTTTTATCTATTTTATATATAATAATATATATGTTAACCCCCAAATCCTAATGTATCCCTCCTCACTCCCCACCCCCCTAACTGAGGTAACCAGTTTGTTTCCTATGTCCATGAGTCTATTTCTGGTTTATAAATAAAATTTGTATTTTTTTTAGATTCCACATATAAACACCACCATTGATATTTGTCTTTGTTTTTTGACTTACTTAATATGACAATCTCTAGGTCCATCCATGTTGCTGCAAATGGCATTATTTCATTCTTTTTTATGGTTGAGTAATATTCCATTGTATGTGTATATACTACATCTTCTTTATTCATTCATCTGTCAATGGACATTTATGCTGTTTCCATGTCTTGGCTATTGTAAATAGCACTGCTGTGAACATTAGGGTGCATGTGTCTTTTTGAATTATAGTTTTTTTCTGGATATATGGCCAGGAGTGGGCTTGCTGAATTGTAATGGTAAGTCCATTTTTACTTTTTTAAGGAATCTCCATACTGTCCTCCATAATGGCTGCACCAATTTACACTCCTACCAACAGTGTAGGAGGGTTCCTTTTCCTCCACACCCTCTTCAGCATTCATTATTTGTAGACTTTTTAGTGATGACCATTCTGACTGATGTGAGGTGATACCTCATTGTAATTTTGATCTGCATTTCTCTAATAATTAGTGAAACTAGGCATCTTTTCATGGGCCTGTTGGCCATCTGGGTGTCTTTGAAGAAATGTCTGTTTAGGTCTTCTGCCCATTTTTTGATTGAGTTGCTTGCTTGCTTGTTTGTTTTATTAAGGTGTATGAGCTGTTTGTGTATTTTGGAAATTAGTCCCTTGTAGGTCACATCATTTGCAAATATTTTCTCCCATTATGTAGGCTGTCTTTTCATTTTGTTGATGGTATCCTTAGCTGGGCAAAAGTTTAATAGGTCCCATTTGTTTATTTTTGCTTTTATTTCCATTACTTCAGGAGCTGGTTCAAAAAAAAATAATTGCTGTGATTTATGTCAAAGAGTGTTCTGCCTATGGTTTCCTTTAGGAGTTTTATAGTATCCAACCTTACATTTAGGTCTTTAATCCGTTTTGAGTTTATTTTTGTATATGGTATTGGAGAATGTTCTAATTTCAGTCTTTTACAGGTAGTTGTCCAGTTTTCCCAGCACCATTCATTCAAGAGACTATTTCTTCTCCACTGTATTTTCCTGCCTCCTTTGTCATAGATGAATTGACCATAACTGCATGGGTTTTTTCTTAGACTTTCTATCTGTTCCATTGATCTATGTGTCTGTTTTTGTGTCAGTACCATTCTCTTTTGATTACTGTAGTTTTGTAGTATAGTCTGAAGTCAGGAGTGTGATTCTTCTAGCTCCGTTCTTCTTTCTCAAGATTGTTTTGGCTATTTCAGGTCTTCTGTGTCTCCATACGAATTTAAAAATTTTTTGTCCCAGCTCTGTGAAGAATGTCATTGGTAATTTGATAGGGATTACATTGAGTCTGTATATTGCCCTGGGTAGTATGCTCATTTTAATAGTATTGATTCTTCCAATACAAGAACATGGTATATCTTTCCATCTGTTTGTGTTGTTTTCAGTTTCTTTCATCAGTGTTGTATGGTTTTCAGAATGCAGGTACTTGCCTCCTTAGGTAGGTTTATTCCTAGGTATTTTATTCTTCTTGACACAATGGTAAGTAGGACTGTTCTTAATCTCTTTTTCTGCTATTTCATTACTAGTGTATAGAAATGCAACTGATTTCTGTATATCAATTTTGTATCCTGCAACTTTACCAAATTCATTGATGAGCTCTAGTAGTTTTCTGGTGGCACCTTTAGGATTGTCTATGTAAAGTATCATGTCACCTGCAAACACTGACAGTTTTACTTCTTTTTTTTCAATTTAGATTCTTTTTTTTCTTTTTTTTTCTGACTGCTGTGGTTAGGATTTCCAAAACTATGTTGAATAAAAGTGGAGAGAGTGGGCATCCTTGCCTTCTTTCTGAACTTAAAGGAAAGGCTTTCAACTTTTCATAATTGAGTATGATGTTAGCTGTGGGTTTGTCATATATGGCCTTTGTTATGTTGAGGTATGTTCCTTCTATGCCTGCTTTCTGGAGAATTTTTAGCATAAATGGATGTTGCATTTTATCAAAAGCTTTTTCTGCATCTATTGAGATGATCATATAGCTTTTATTCTTCAATTTGTTAATGTGGTGTATCACACTGATTGACTTGAAAAATCCTTGCATCCCTGGAATAAATCCCACTTGATCATAGTGTATAATCCTTTTAAAGCATTGCTGGGAGTTGATTTGCTAGTATATTGTTGAGGATTTTTGCATCTATACCCTTAAGTTATATTGGCCTGTAATTTTCCTTTTTTTGTGTAATATCTTTGTCTGGTTTTGGTATCAGGGTAGTCGTCTCACAGAATGTGTTTGGAAGTGTTCCCTCCTCTGCAATTTTCTGGAATAGTTTCAGAAGGCTAGGTGTTAACTCTTCTCTAAACGGTTGTTAGAATTACTGTGTGGCACTGGGTCCTGGCCCTGTGGTGGGCAGGTCCATGTCCAGAGTGTGTCAGGGTGTGGCTGTAGGCTCAGGAAGTCTGCTGATGGGTGGGGCAGTATGTTATTTGATCTGAGGCTTCCCAGCACTAAAGCCTACAGGCTGTTGGGTGTGGCTAGGTCTTGGCAATAATGACCCAAGCAAGATGTCAGCCTCCAGGAAATTCATGTAGATGAATACTTCTCAAATGTCTGCCGCCAGTTTTTATGTCCCAAGGTTGAGTCACAGCCACCTGCCACCTCCATAGGTGATCCTCCAAAACCAGTAGGCAGGTCTGGCCAGGGTTCCTATGAAATCACTGCTTTTGCCCTTGGTCCCAGAACATGCGAGATTCTGTGTGTGCTTCCCAAGAGACCAAAATCTTTGTTTCCCTATGTCTGTGGAGCTCCTGCAATTAAGCCCTGCTGCCTTCAAAACCAAATGTTCTGGGGGCTCCTCCCCCCAATGCAGGAACCCTGAGCTGGGAAGCCTGACGTAGGGCTCAGAACTCTCACTCCTATAGGAGAGCCTCTGCAATATAATTTTTCTTCAGTTTCTGGGTTGCCCACCCAGAGGGAGTGCAATATGAAACCCGATTATTTCATCAGTGTGCCCCTCTTACCATCCCACTATGGTTCCATCTTTATGAATCCAGTTGAAGAAAAAAATTTTTTTTGTAGATTCCAGTCTGTTTTTTTTAATCAATGGTTGTGGTTTTGTTGTGATCATGAGAAGAGGTAGACTATGGTCCTCCACCATCCTGACCAGAAATCACTCTGAATTAGTATTTGAATCCAAAGTCTTGCACTCAATATACTCCTCATATAAACCTTCTATGCAAGTAATAGAGATTGATTTTTTTTTAATTAGGGGGAGAAATGGGGGAAATTATGCATATTCCTATGTTAACCATGGATCATTCAGAAAAGAATAAAAAACATTCATTAATATTTCTTTTTCCCTTTTCCAATATATATCTTATATACACTACCTCTATCTGGTTACTTCCAGTTAAGTTCTACCATTTCTCTACTGGCAATTAGACAAAGGGAAATAAACTCTTCCAACCTGTAACGAATTGAAACTTGAAGAGAGCAACTGAGAAACTTGCTTACTAGAAGAATTAGTAGTAACAACAACCAGATGAAAATAATCCTTTAGGAAGAGAAAATAATCGCCCCAAAAAACAAACAAACACAACAGTATCTAACCTTTATTTAAAATAAATCAGTTTACTCATCATTTTTTCCTATTCTGTAGTTGGTCAAATTGCAGCCAGTTTCCCTGCTGCAAATAGTATCTTTATAGACCCCACCTATGCCAATTATAGTTTTAATATCAAAGTTAATAAGAATAATCAATAATAGTTGGAAATATCCAAGAATTGCTAGTAACTTTTTACAACTACAGCACAAATACGTCTTATGAGGATTACTGTTTGGTGAATATGTAAACTTTCAAAATATATTACAATAATACCATTACAGAAAAAAATCTGTATGCTGCATTTCAATAATAATATGGTACTTCCTAACTGAAAACGTACTTTAATACACATTTTAGTAACAAGTAACACTTGTCCAGCAATTTGCAGTGGGTTTTCCTGTTGTCTGATTTAAGCTTATAATAACTGTGTGAAATGGTATTTTTTATTATTATTTGTTTATTTATTTTAATGTTTTTACATTTTTTAAATTGAGTTATAGTCATTTTACAATGTTGTGTCAAATTCCAGTGTAGAGCACTATTTTTCAGTTATACATGAACATAAATATACTCATTGCCAAATTTTTTTTTTGCTGTGAGCTACCATAAGATCCTGTACATAGTTCCCTGTGCTATACAGTATAATCTTGTTTATCTATTCTACATTTTGAAGTCCCAGTCTGTCCCTTCCCACCTCTCGCCCCCTTGGCAACCACAAGTTTGTATTCTATGTCTATGAGTCTATTTCTGTTTTGTATTTATGTTTGTTTGTTTGTTTGTTTTTTTCAGATTCCACCTATGAGCTATCTCATGGTATTTTTCTTTCTTTCTCTGACTTACTTCACTTAGAATGACATTCTCCAGGGACATCCATGTTGCTGCAAATGGTGTTATGTTGCCGGTTTTTGAGGCTCAATATTATTCCATTGTATCAATATACCACTTCTGCTTCATCCAGTCATCTGTTGATGGACATTTAGGCTGTCTCCATGTCTTGGCTATTGTAAATAGTGCTGCTATGAACATTGGGGTGCAGGTGTCATCCTGAAGTAGGGTTCCTTCTGGATATATGCCCAGGAGTGGGATTCCTAGGTCATACGGTAAGTCTATTCCTAGTCTTTTGAGGAATCTCCATACTGTTTTCCACAGTGGCTGTACCAAACTGCATTCCCACCAGCAGTGTAGGAGGGTTCCCTTTTCTCCACAGCCTCTCCAGCATTTGTCACTTGTTGACTTTTGAATGATGGCCATTCTGACTGGTGTTTTAAAGGGGATTGTCTCTTTACTTTCTTTTTCTGTTGATTCATCGTTATAAAGAAATGCATCTGATTTTTGAACGTTAATCTTATAACCTGCTACCTTGCTGAATTCTTCAATTATTTCTAATAGTTTTTGTGTGGACCTTTTAGGGTTTTCTATGTATAGTAACATGCCATTGGCATATAGTGACACTTTTACCTCTTCTTTTCCAGTTTGGATCCCTTTTATTTCTCTCTCTTGCCTGATTGCTGTGGCTAGGACTTTCAAGACCATGTTGAATAGGAGTGGTGATAGTGGGCAGCCTTGTCTTATTCCAGTTTTAGTGGGAAGATTTTAAGTTTTTCACCGTTGAGTACTATGCTGGCTGTAGGTTTATCATATATAGTTTCTATTATGTTGAGATATGTTCCCTCTATATCCACTTTGGTGAGAGTTTTTATCATAAATGGGTGTTGATGAAGTGGATATTAATATCCCTATTTTGCTGACAAAGAAATTGTGACTTAGGAGTGCTCAGTGACTTGCTACTTCAACTCAGCTAGCAAGTAGAAAATCAGGATGCAGCTCATGACTATTGGCTACAAATTTAGTGCAATTTCCGTATGTAATAGCTGCCTAAGAGAATTCTTGCTTATCTCAATTATTCAGGTGTGGCTTTCTTTTTTCCAACATTTTTCAAGATTTAATTAAATGAGAGTAGATTTCTCATGTTTCCTATGTTGTTCATCAAATACTACAGGCAATTCACTTATTTATTATCATGTGCTACTCTATCCACTGTATGCAACAGACACTGTTAATTGTACAAGCACCATATACTTAGCTCAGCTCTTCCACAGCTCATCATTTGGTCAGAAATTTGTTCTTAAGTATATTCTACATACATACTGATAGAAAATAAGCATATTAGAAAGTATCTCCAATTTTATTTTTCATTTCAAATAGATGTATTCTTGGTTATTGCTGCTATTTGCAGGTAATAGATCATACATACTTGTATAATTCAAAGCTTATGCCATCCTTGTTGCAAATGAATTAGGATAGGAATAATTTAATCACAGTATAAAATGTTTTTAAAATAATATTCTTAATCACATACAAAGACCAGAAAGATAAGAATAAATGTACACCACCGAATGAGTTTTTGACATCTAAAATGCTAATGTGATTTTACAATGTAGAGAAACAGCTTTTAAGAGCATATTTAATCAGATTCTGGTTTCTATAAAATTTCTGAGGTTTATTTTTAGTAATTGGGATAAGGCCATGCAATATGTGTCATTTAAAATAACAATTCAAATACTTCTAATAAATATACTGGAAAATGTTCTTAGAAGAATTTGGAAAGTAGAATGTCACCTAATATTTAAGTTATAAGCTTCATTACTTGTAGAGTTATGGATTTTTTATACAATTTAATTTCAAACATTCTTCCCACAAAGAATATAATCTTCTATTTTTATCCATAAGCAAGCTTTACTATAATAAGAATGAATAAGACTATTTCTCCTAAGGAAAAAGTGCATTTGGGGGACAAGAAAGTTTTACTTTATCAAATTAAAGGAATTTGCATAGAGAGTTATTTTATTAAATTTTAGTAATGGACTTGGGATAGTTAAGAAGGGAATCTGTATTTATCAAGAGTCTTCTATCAACCAATAAATGTTCTGAGCACTTCAAATACAACATCTGATTGGCAGACTCTGTTTCTGGTTTTTTATCAGCTTTAGGGATACATGAAAATGAACTTCAGTATTAACAAGTAAATGAACTTCCTAGGTATGTTACTAGGTATACTACAGAAGTAATACTTAGTGATGATTTTTCGTTTACTATCCACACCTATCCAAACACACACACATGCACACATACACATATACACACACTATTAGTTATTTCTTTTAGCTTTACAGTTATACATAATTTAGGGAACTGCTTTGGCACTATCAGCACTATCTCACTGAATACTGAACAACATCCCTAAGAGGTATGAATTTTAATCCCAATTTACAGATGAGGAAATTGAGGTTCAAATATACTAAATGATCTTTCCATGGTCATTCAGTAAGTAAATTTACAGTGAAAAGTTGAACTCACTGTTTCACAGAATATGCCCTTGAAAACACTATAATACATTGCCTCCCAACAGATCTTAACAGGTTCTAGCGGTAAACTCTGTGGAA
The DNA here is from genome assembly GCF_009834535.1 of Camelus ferus. NCBI lineage: Eukaryota > Metazoa > Chordata > Mammalia > Artiodactyla > Camelidae > Camelus > Camelus ferus. Next base: position 101,241,521 of record NC_045696.1, read on the forward strand.
AGATCAGCTGCCTTCCCCATAATGGTGAGGAATGCAGTCCTAAGTCCACAGTATATTTAGCTCAGCTTTCCTTATCTCTCTCAAAGCTGCATTGCAAAGCTCTCTATTTCTACTCTGCCAATTTTTTATACATCCATAATCCTTTTTTTCCCTAATTATCACCAATTTTCTAAATAGGATAACACAGTTTCATAAATTTAAATATGCCAAGAAATACTCAGCAACAGGGACTTAAAATCTGGGAACTATGCTAGAAACTATATATTTCTTCATTTATATAATACTTCAGGCTCTGATTTAAATGCTAGTGTTCATCCAGGAACAAAAGTAAATTTCTATTTGACTTCCATTATTAACTTCAGTGTATAATTATCACCTTGGTTGCGAAGTATATGTCTTCTTATATATTTTGTATTCAATACCATTGTAGAAAAATAAAACAAGAAAACGTATATATTAATTTTTTCACACAGCACACTATATACATTTACTATTTATCTTAAAATGGATTCAATCAATTTAAGGGCAATTTTCTCCTTTTCTTGAGTAGATTCAATGGTAAACAATAGAGAAACATACTCAGATCAGAATGACATAATATCTGTGGTGGTTTGGTTGAAGGCATTGAAAAGTGTATTTTACATTGTGCAGATTGTTCCAAAGCCATAGGAGGTTCCATGACTGCTTGGGAAATAATATAATTCACAGAAATTACTGCAAAATAAGATTTTGCAAAAGTCCTAAGGTCAATAAGTATTAGAGGTAAGTAGAAATATGTCTTGGATCATTTTTTAAGTGTTTCAAAGGATTATGGCACACAGACTCTGAGATGACTGCCATTTATCCCTGCCTCCTAGTACTCATCTCTTTGTGCAATTCCCTCCTGTTCTGTGTAGATGGGACCTGTGACTCACTTCTAATCAACAGAATACAGCAAAGATGACAGGATGTCACATCAGTGATAATGCAACATAAGATTTCAACATCTATCTTGCTAGAGATATGCTCTCTTGCTGGTTATGATAAAGTAAGTGGCCATGTTGGGGAGGTCCACATGGTAAGGTAGTAAGGGTGGCCTTGGGTCAATAACCAACCATAAAGTGAGGTCAGCCTCTGGCTGATAGCCAACAAAGAGCTGAGGCGTCACTCAGCTTGGAAGCATTCCCTCCTCAGAGATTAGACTGCAGCGAAGGCAAGTGCCTTGATTGCAGCTTTCAAATGAGATATTGAAGCAGAGAACCCACCAAAGCCACACCCAGCTCCTGACCTACAGAAACTGAGAGATAATAAACGTATGTTGCATTAATCCACCAGTTTGTGGTAATTTGTTACACAGTAATGGATGATTAAAACAAGGAGTGAGTATTTAGTGAAAGAAAAACATTGACTTTGTTGGGATCTCCTAACAGACCTGCCATTGTAGACAATAGGTGTATCTTCTCTCCTCTACTTTAGGATTTACAGTTGAGAAACTCATGAACACTCCGTAGACAATGGACAGTGTCAATCTGGTTTCTGAGTACATTTGGGATAGTTGGGATAAATATCAATATATTGTATTTGGGATTAGGTTTGGCTGTATATATAAAAGATACCAAATACACTGGTTCAAACACAAATAACTGTATTCTCTTACAAAAATAAATGCAGATATAGACAGTTCAGGGCTGGTCTGTGGGCACCACTTTAAACATCCCCTCATGAACAAAGATGACTGCTTAAGCTCAAGGAAGCAAGTGGTAGAAACAAAGGGAAAGGGACAATTACCAGAAGTCATAGACAATACTTTTCCTTACATTTAATATGACAAAATTTAGTTATATAGCTACACCTAGGTTCCAGGAAGCTACAGAAATCTAGTCTCTTAACAGTACTCATTGTCATCCCAAATAATATCAGTTTTATTACTAAAGAGGAAAAAAAGGTTGGAATTCTGAGGGTCAAATTAGCAATCCATACCACATAATTAAATTTCTAAAATTATTAAATCTTGTAGAATGCTTTAGGTATAAAATTAGGTGGCACAGATAAACAAGTGTTCCTGAATTATATTTATAGTTATACAACCATAGCATGAGTTAACAATAAAGCAAGATAAGTAGTAAGTGACACCATTTAATTTACAATTGAGTTATAATAATTTATAACTGTACTCAAACCTTTGCTTTTAAGTTGTCAGATATGCAAAAACACTATCCTTTATGCCAAACAGATTCAATACCAACCAATCAAGATTTATAGATAGGCTGTAAATAATGTGGTATGAGAAAAGTTGGATTATCCTTTCAAAACATAAGGATGGCTCTAATGTGTCACGTTTTAAATAAATCATCATTAATAATTAAGTCTATTTCTTCGCCACTCTTCCTACTTTTGAACTAATCAACTTTGGATTATCTATGTACATTCAACTCAAGTAAGACATCAACCAAAAAACAGGGAAAAAAAACAAGACAAAAGTAGCTAATACAGGTACAATTAGAGATGACTGCTTTTTCAGGAGACCAATCAAATTTAAATCATCAAATAAATGATTGGCCTGTCCTCAATATTATATTGATCTCTGAAAGTTTTTCTATTATGTTCTCTTACTGTTTTATTTGTTAATAGTCTTACAAATATACATCTTTTTATATATAGCAATTCTATTTCTAGGCACTTATTTTGGGGGTAAAAAGTATGATATTTTCATTGCTACAGCAAGGATGATAGTATAAAAATATCAACAAGGCAGCTGTTAAACTGTAAGGAATAAATAAATATTTTATGGTTTTAAACACAAAATAAACACTATTCAGACTTTTTTAAGGTAGAAAAATAACCAAATTATGTTCATAATGTATCATTAGTTCAACAAATATTTATCAAGTGATTCTTTATGGATTATCTTCAGGAAAATCTCCCATCATTGAACTTAAAACGTTCAGTGTTAAGGGGCCATTAATGTGTGATCACTTTACTAACGTGTGTCACTATCATGAACTATGAATAAAATACTTACTGAGGGAGAGTCAGTAGTAAAGGCAATAATCTCTGCTTATTTATCTATCTCTAATGATAAATTTTAATACATCCAAAAATGAAAAATATTGACTACAGTATGAATGAACCTAACAGAGTAACCTGATTTATTTTGAGGCTAAGTAACATAGCATAGAAGCAACAGAAATTTGACAGGTGAAGTTTAAAAGGAAGAATATTCTAGGCTGAGGAAACGCCACATGGTAAGGTCTAGCCATGGAAGTCTTGGTTACCACCAAGTCTGTGCTCTTTGATCCCCGTTTTATAAAACTATGTTGATAAAGGATAGTACTATTCTAAGTGATAGTTTTATAAGCTTTTCATTTGTTTTAAATTTTGTCTTCAGTTTACCTCTGTGGGTATTTGGGATGTGTTTCATTGAATCTAGATTGCTTATGTAATGAGAAAAGGCACTTTTGTGGGGTTGGGGTAAGAAAAACTATTCAATCTTAACACAGAGTAGCTGTAGACCCTATGTGCCCCCACAGTGTCATGCTTCCCTCTGGAATAGCATTTATCAAACTGTGTTACAATGATCATCATGTTCGCCTGGTACCACTAGAAGACTGGGAGGTCTGTGAGGACAGGAACCATTCATCCACCGCTGGGCCTGCCACGCTCCTGGTAACTGGCACAGTCATTGCCTGTACTTGTCCCTGATAAATGCTTGTCCCTGGGGTCAAATTGTAGTCAGGTTTGAACCCCATGCTCACGGCTTATTAGTTGGGTGTCTTAGGACAAATCATACAAACTACACAAAGACTAATTTCCTTTTTTGTAAAATGGGGATAATGTTAAACCTACAATGTAGGTTTGCTGTGAGTATAAATGAGATGAAGCACCCACAGTGCTTAGCAGAATGACCAACATCTGTTAGTCAATAAATATTTTCAACCATCTTAATAACTGTCATCATCATCAATCTACAGTGTGAAAATTTCCATCAACAGCCTCTAAAAGGGCATGCAGCACTACTAGTGATGTTACTGCTATTCCTACTGCTAAGCCACCAAGGGTTTATGGTCATCATTCTCCTATTAGATTTTTACATTTGTCTTCTAAGATGAGCACATATTCTCCATAAAGGAATTTCAAAGAAAGTATATATTATAGGCATCCTAGATTCTTTTTATAGTATAGAGAAGATTTAGGAAAGAAAGACATTAAAAGAAGAAAATGAGTGATATGTTGGGAAAAAAAAACATATTCTATGTACCAAATCCTGTATTAACTGTCTTAGGCTGCATTTTTTTTAATGATAAGCCCTGTACATCTTAAATTTGGAAGAGTTACAAAAAAACCCAAAAAACTACTAAATATATAAAGAAGAAAATTCAAATTATCTGTGTTTGTACCATCATATTTCCAGCAATATTCTAGTACACGCCCTTTCAATCTTTTGCTGTATAAAAGTGTATAACATAATTGAGAGATAGAAAGGAGAAATCTGGTGGCAATTTTATGGAGCCACAACTTCTGACCAGACTCCTCATCCATAAAAAGGAAAATTAGGGATGATACTTAACACAAAAATTAATTATTAATTAATATTTAAAGAACTGAAACCTCAAAATAAAACAAAACAGCACAGTGTGAATGGATAATTAACAACAAACTTCGGTGGAAAAAATATTAAAAATCATGCCTAATTATAAAAAATATTACAAATCATGCCATTTCACTAATTATAAACAAGCAAAACATGTTATATATTTGGCTATTAAGTAATAAAGATACACTTTAATGAAAGGATTCTGAGTCATCAAGGGCTCACTAATAATGGTGATTAATAAGTAAACAGTATACATTTGTTGAGTAAATGAATGAGCAAATGACAGACATGCAAACTGGCAATGATTTCTGAGGGAAAATTTGGCAGTATGTGCCAAGACCTTATATATCTTTCAGAGCCTTGGACCTAGTAATTCACTATTTTATACACATTTTAATTTAAAGACTTTATACATACAATTAATTATGTATAAATACACACATAATGTATGTATATTTAACTATATATAATATGCAATACTTTTTTTGGAATTACATACATATAATTTATGTATGTAATTTATATAATTTATATAATAATATAATAATTTATATAATACGTGTTATATGATACTTGCTATAAAATAATTTGTAAAATTGCACAAGGTTACAAGTCAATGAATTATCGGTGAACACATTTGTGTAACCACTGCCTAAATGAAGAAATAAAGCATTACATATCTCCCAGAATCCCCTTTCATGCCCTTTCCAATCACTACCTTCTTTCTTGCCTCAAATTTAAATGCCATCTTGACTTCTAAAACTAAAAATGTTTACCTCAGATGGTCAATAGAACTGAAAATTAAATCTAGTTTTGTCTGATGCTAAAATTCATATTTTTTTTCCATTATGTCACCTACTTTCTGCTATGTAATTGTAAAACTGTATTCCTACAGAACATGTAAAACATGTTGGACATTGTAAAATGGATATTTGGTACCCAGACTTGGACTTCTCATATTGTTAGTGAATGATTACATGGATGAAAAATTCAATACATACTATTGATCATCTCCTGATATTAGTACAGATGTGGTGGATACAGAGGAGAAAAAGAAAAGCAGGGCATTGCCTTTGAAAACTTGTATTTTACTGAGCATAGGAAGAAAATACATACAGAATAAATAAATAAAAAAAGTAAGCTCAATGTCTGCTGAATGCTACAAGGAAATTAAATACAATTATGTGATGGGAAGCAACGAGGAGAAGGAGTGGCTGGAGGATGGGTAGAGAGGCTAAACATAAAAAGGAGCCCAGCCATGTGCCAAGCCTGATGAGTCAGATTTATGGAAGCGCAAAGGTGCTAAGCCAAGCAAAGCCTCTACGTCTACTTAGAGAAAGTAGAGTAGGTAGCTGAGCCCAGTAAGCAAACGGGAGAAGCTATAAAATGCACCCCAGAGATAGGCAGGAATTGGCTGTGCAAAGACTTAGCAGACACGGGGCGGGGGTGGGGGGTGTCTGGGTTTAATTTTTTGGTTTTATTTATCACTGTCTGAACTAGTATTCGTCTTTAGGAGATCACTCTTACTTCTGTGTGGAGACCGAGCTATTGCAGAAAGCGAATGGAACTCAGAAGCCCAGTGAGGAGGAAAAAGGTCAAATGACTTTAGGTATGTTTTAGGTGAGTTTCAAAGATTTCCTTGATACAGAAACAGCCATCTTTGTCTACACTATAGGTCACAGCCTCTAACAGAGACCCTGTGTGATATTATTTCAGGCGAGCCAGGGGAGGAATCATTCAGTCCTTTCCTATGTTATCACATCCAGTTCCATCACTGGCTGTCCATAATCAGTACCGAGACATTGCTTCTCAGGATTCTTCTCAAATGAAACAACTTCTGTCAGTTTTATCTCCCAGTATCTCCTCTCTGATCTCACTCATTGCTATAGGCCGGTCATTACTTCCATACTGATGACTCAATGTACTGCTTTAGGTTAAGTCTCACACACATTGCCCATTCTATAGACCCAGCTGCCTAAGGGGCCTAGATATAAAATTTTACTAAAACTCAACAAGAATTATGCTGAACTCATTGTATTTCCCCAAACTCAAGAGCATCTACCTTATCTTGGCGTATCACCATTCTTTTCAGAACCTAAGTTAGACATAGAACTATCCTTGTTTTGTGAGTAGTTCAAAGTGATTCTTCTCCATTTTTTAAGAAATGTACGTAACTCCTGTCTTGCAGAAGAGCCTTCTCTTTCCACATGTCAACCATGGGGTTCCAATTACAGGCCCCTGTTCTCTCTATGAAAGCTAGGGGTGGAGTGGGGAGGTATAAGGTTAGTGCTACTTAGGTGGCAGCCAACTGAGGTGGTACCTCAGGGCGGTGTATAGTATCCTATTACTTTCTACAACTTTATCAGTAATTTATAGGAAAATAAGGAAATGAGGTTATCATTTAGTTACTAGGTGGCACATAAACTAAGAGGGAGAGTCCATTGAGTAAATGACAGGAGATACTGACCATGACAAGAGTCAGGATTCAGACCAAAAAAATGATACATAATCTGAAAAAATGTAATTTCAAGATGCAGATTTAAAGGATCTATTGAATAAATATAGGACAAATGATCTAGCTTAACAAATAAATCTGGAATGTTACTTGTTCACTTCTCAAAATGCTAATATATACATATTCATATGTAGAACGTTCATACCAAGAGTGATAGTGGTCCCATTAAGTTATGAATTAATCAGTTCCCTCTGGAAGATCACATTCAAGTGTAGCATTGTCCTTTCAAAGAATGCCTTACAAATAAATGGAATCCAAAAGAAGACAATCTAAATGCTCAGAGATTTAGAAAGTGGCTATCAAAGAGACTGGTCAAGATAATCAGGCATGCTTATTCTGGAACTTAAAGATAATATAGGGAAGGCCTGTCAGATTTTTTTGTTTTTAGTATTTTTTAAGAATAACTGCATCTACCTACAGGGCAAGAACAGGGGTGACTACAATAGAATGGACCGTTTTTCCTCATTGTCAGGCAGATAATTTTAATATTTAAACTTGTGTGAATATGAAATGGGCTGCTTAACAGTAAGTCTGAGGCTGATCACTGCATGTCTAAGTGCTATGGATTTGGTTCTTCATGTGGTCTTTATTTCTAAGCTCTCTATCATTTCTTCGGGTTTTCTAAAGTATGAGCAAGAGCCATTGTAATCATCCCCATCAGTCCACTTCTCGTTGATGCATAGCTAGAACGCCATTATTCTGAGAGTGTAATTAGCTCAACTATTCTGGTAGCTTCACTTTCCCTTGGAAATGTTTCCTTGTGGGTGGGAGCATTTATAGATGACAGAGTGAAGTTATCTGTGTTTGTGCTTAACAGAGGTGATCTCGATATCTACAAAATCGTCACTGAACTGCATACAGGCGTCAAAGGGCTACAGATAAAGTACTAATCCCCAGCTACTTGCCTCCTCCTTCCTTTCTCAGTGGACAGGGTTCCAAGGACAAAGTGAAGCTCTGCTTCTAAATATATTTTCACTCATCTATTCAACAAGCATGCTAATATCTGCCAGGCACAGCCAAAATATAAAAAGCAGCACATTCTGTACCACATTTCCTTGGTCTTTAGAGTAAGGGCGTATTTTTAAATTTTGGGGTCTTTTACTTTTCAGTTTGCACGTTCTTTAAGGGTTCTTCATGTGATGCAAAATGTCACCAGTGTTGATAAGGCCAGCTACTGCTTGCAAAATTCCTTCTTCCTTTGTGCTAAAGAACAACAGCATAGAAGGTTATCTCATCTAAACCATTTAATGGATAGTAAGGTTATAAAAGCAATATAATTTTAATAGATTTTAAATATTTATATGGTACAGAGATTTTTTTTAAAGCTATTCATAGTATCTCTAGCTACATGGCATTTTATAAGTATCTAGAGACTGAATCTATAATTTAAGAAAACTTAGATTTTGCTTTTTTCATTAATGTTGAACACTACATCAAAAATACATACAAATCCCAAAGATTCTACCATTTAGATTAGATTTTTTCCCTGAATTCTAGTCAGATCTTTTAAAACACACATACATACAGCCATAATGTGTTAATTTGGTGTCTCCTATAGAAATTAAACTGTTGTTGGATCTAGTTCTAATTCTCATACTTGTTTAAATATGTATATTATGGAAATAAATGAAAACCATTAAAATAAAAACAGGCAATTCAGAACTTGCTATCACAAGAGAGTCAGTCCATCGCCTGTGTTTGGCAGAGACTCAAGGCAGGTGGGGGAATGAAAAAAATTTTATAGTGGAAAGAAAAAAGAAAGGAAAGGCTTTCAGTATGCCTGACTGGAGGTTGTTGGTGGAGGAAGCTGGAGACTGGCTTACCAGAAGCAGTGTCCCTTGCGTGGTAGGTTTGGGGAATATATTTGGCTTTCTCTAGTTGGTCCTGAGTAGGGAGCAGGAGGCAAAACAGGAAAGCTGGCAGCCATTGACCAAGTCCTGTCCATCTGGGGCTTTTTTATATAGAAGTTGTGGTTTGGCTTCCAAGGCTGGTTGTTGCAGAGGTTGGGGGCCAGAGAGAAGAAGTATTTTCATATATGGACTGACCATTGTTCATTTAAATATTCAGTCTCTCAGTGTTATATCTAAAATAAAAGTCTTTTGGTCATTAGGTATCATAAAAAATATATATCTCTATAAAGTATGGTTGGGAGGCAATTCTCCTATGTGTTTCTTGTTCTTCTTGCACATCTAGCAAAAGCATGGACATCTTTTTTTTCCATATTATTTTTCAAGGATGTTTGTAGAAGGAACAGCCTTAAAAGATATAGATAGTAGCTCCCCTAGAGAAGAGCACAGGTGTGTTTACAGCCTATGTATCAAAGCTAATGTGAGCCTGCAGGGACGAGTTCGGAGAGGTTTGCTTTATAAAACATTTGTACAGCCTAAGCTTCAGCCTCCTCAGCTGCAGTGCAAAACCACTGTGTGTATAGCATCCACTGTGCCATTATGGAACCTGGGGGCAAGGGGAACTGAAGCAAACAGGAAGCTTAAGCTGCTTGCTGTGCCGTAAGAAATAAAGTCCTTTGTCTCTGACCCAAGAGTATCATGTCTTCTACCAACATCCAAGAAATTGATGCAGGATAGCTTGTTAGCTTAAAAGCAGGGTATAATCTCAAATTCTTCTGCTTTTGACAACTACTAGGTATTAATACCCAAATAATCAAGTATATAAGTGAATGCTGTCTATTCCTCCCTCTGATTTAGAAATATAACCATGATTACAAGAATAATGAACAAAAATGCAAAAAGCACCTTGCAAAAAACTCATATAAATTATTTCAGACGGTCTTTGGTAAATGGAAAGCAATTTAGTGCCTAAGAACAGGTGGGGCTAATGAAATAAGGCTTCATATTTTGTTTGTCAAGATATATGTGCACTACTGTTCCCCAGGTGGTTCATATTAAAATAAGGCCAATCACCAAAACTGTGCAAGAATGAAAAAGATTACAGAAAATGCTCAGATTTAATTTATGTTTAATACTTAATATTCCATTTTTCTCCAAATCTCATAAAAATTGCAGCAAAGATACCAAACATCTCTACTTCATGATAAAGTATCAGTGCACCTGGCATATCTAAATTGTTTACTTACAAGCTGCCAACATTTTCATCTCAATGAATATAGATCTAGGTAGAAAAAATTCATATGCCTAAAATACATTTAAATAATCACCTATGGATTGGAAAAATAGATGACATTTTAAAAAATGTGCTTAATCAAGTAAGAGAGCGTTTAAGTCTCTGCAATACGGCTGGAGCACATACCACTACACAGCATTTTTTAATACCTTTATTGTGGTATGGTTCCTGTACAGTAAACTGCACATATTTCAGATGTACAGTTTGATGAATTTTGATAGATGTAGACACCCATGAAACCACCACCACAATCACAATAGTTAACACTTCCATCACTCCCCAAGAGGCGCAATTCTCGAATTCTCAATTTATCCCTTCCCAACTGCCTCAGCCCCCAGTAACCATGAGACTGTTCTCTATGTCTGTGTGCAGTAATGGATCCTTCTGTCAAGTTATTATTAACAGGGTGTTTGTTAATCTAATGTTTTGTTGTCTGATAATTTTTAAATCACTTCTAAATTATCCCATAAGAACATTTGAGATTGTGTACATAGACTCTGTATTTTTGAAAGAATGACCTAAAGCTTGGATTAGAATATTCAGTTTCAGATTTTGCCATGTGCTGATAAGCCACAGAGGCAAAGACTTCTAAATCTGCCGGAGCACTGCATTTTCTTTTTGAGAAGTGAAGCCAGTACACTTTAAACTTCAAGGCAAACTACTTTTTAAAGTGAAAAACTAAACATATGATGAATTGATAGGTTACCTTGGAAGTGGCCATCATATACAATTTTTCCTTCTTTAGAGGGTGAAATATGTTATGTGTGATAAGGATTATAATGTTAATTTTCAGGAACTGGGGACAATTGCAGACAAATATAACCTCCTGAAAGTAAAATAAGCAATACTCACATTTGCAAAGGGAAGGTTTATAAATGTACTGGGACCCAAATATCCCCCGAATCTAACCAAGAAGACGTGTCACCCCCAAAACTCTATCATATTCAAATGCATGAATTAAGAAATGTGCTGCCATAACATTTCTAATATAGTCTAAATGAAATCTAAAATGAGAAATTTAAAAGATGGAGAATTAAATTATTTCCTCTTGTTCAGTAGAGAATTTTAATGGCTGATCTCAAAAGATCAACTTTATTTCATCGTGAACATTTTTCATATGATTCAGGAAAAGTCACTTATGTTCTATAATTTGATAAAAATACTTTGAGCACATCCAGCATCTGTTGCCCTGTTCCATGCTTATAATGCCATGTTCAGATTTGTAATTTAGTCTCCTGACTGGCAGAAGGAAGAGTTCTTTGCAGGGGAATAGTCCTAGTTCTTGAGCCAAATGACCTAATGATGTGTCATTTTGGTCCATTACATTGCTATGAACTTATCTCCCACAGACTGAAGAACTATAAAAGGACATAGTTATTTTTCTCAACCTGAAATATTAAGAACCAGATCCTGCGCCATGTTGATCCTACACCATACTGGTGGAAGACTCTAGCTGAATCAGCTCATCTGCTCCTCTTTATTGGCATAAAGAGCTATCAGAAGAAGTTTGGTATAAAACAAAGGTACTTAATTTGAAACTCAAAAGAGGAAGTGGGGATTCTGAAGACAATCCCACATGAAAAGATAACCTCTCTAACTGAGTAGGGGTGACTAAAACCAAAACAAATATCTTTAAAAGAGATCAATGACTTTTCAAATCTAATTTTAGACCAGTTCTGTCTAGAGGTGAGGCAGTTGATAAAATCAAGTTAAAAAAAAAAAAAAAAGAGTACTTTTGGATGCACATTTAAAACCCAGGAGTGTCTGATACAGACAGGCTATATTCTGGGAAAACCATGTAAAAATTGGTGAACAGCTCTTGAAGCCTTGTTCAACTCCAGACAAAGGCTGGATAAAAGATTCTGCCACATGGCTGAGCAACAGGGCTGTCCAATCACTACCACGTGCACAGAAACCTAGTAAGATGGCAGATTCCCCATTACTTTGCCAAACCACATGGTTACCTTTAGGTGGGACCTTAAGTCCCGATCCTTTTGATGGCATGCAAACTTACATTTTAGTTCTGTTTTATTTTACAGTCCTTTAAGCTAAGACATCAAGTCATTTTAAAAAATACTTGCTCTTTGCAACAAAGTTTCTCTTATGGCTAAGTCTTTGTGTCTGGAGGTAGCAGGTTACTCTGTGAGTGTTTATGTCACCCTAACAGGCAGTTAGGAAGAGAAATTTCTCTCATCAGTGGTTCTTAGTTGACCAATTAAGGGGTGGGACATAGAACCCTGATATATTACCACAGGGGAACAGGTACTGAAAGGTAGATCCAGTATCTGTCTAATAGTCAGTTAGGTACAGCATAGTCTAGAGTATGGTACTAGGTAGAGATTCAAGCAAGCTTTGGTCATTCTCAGAGAACGCCAGCAAGGGTTATATGAGGTTTCCATTAGATAATGTGAAACAAATCAGAGTAGAATTTGGAAGAAGGAAGTATCAGGCAGGTGGGAAATGGTTATCATTAAATAACAAAATCTACTCCAATTTACTATTAAGTAAATGGGACTGGAGCCCAATTTACAGAACTCCAGCATTCTAAAGGATTGGCAATAGTCACATAGAATCCCCAACCTAAAAGAAACAAGATTCTAAGTAGATTCAAGGCTCATGCTCACGTGTTGTTTACAAATCCAGCTATGAATTTTGACTTCTGTTCCTACTATGCTCAGAGGAACCAAACAAAACACGGCCATATCTGGACATTTATCTGCTGCTCCATAACTCATTGCTTCATTTTTCTTATTTGTTTTCCACATTGACTGTCTTTCAGCCTCTGATTTTCAAACCAAAGTATGGCTTCTCTTGTCCATAAGAGTTCTTGGATTTGTGAACTGAAGGTTGATTTCCTTGTTATTTTTGCTTCTCAGTTGATCATATTGAATTTGGCAGCCTGTTCTTTATGTATGTTTCCTGATTCACACTCTGGATCCACTATTTTTTTTAACATTTTTTATTGATTTATAATCATTTTACAATGTTGTGTCAAATTTCAGTGTACAGCACAATTTTTCAGCTATACATAAACTGGATCCATTAGTTTTATCTCATGGTATCTAATCTTGGGACCCAACACAACACTAGGGCTCCTTAGGGGAACCTTACTTGCTCTGCTAGAGTATAAATAATCAGGATTTACCTCCACTCAGCTTCTGCCCATTAACAAACAAGATCTTACATAGTGAATAAGAGAGACCACGCTGCTAGACACGGCATATAAGCTTAAATATAAATGAGTTATTTACCATGGCATATAACCAAATTCCATTGACTCATGATCTCCACCTGCTTAACTTCAGGATTCTTAATCCCTTGTATTGTCTGGCCTCTGTATGTATGTATATCTGGGAGGCTCTGGAAGGATGACTAGCAGATACTCAATACTCAATGTTTCCACACTCAGGCATCAGGAACTGAAGTTCCTCCCAAACAGTCCCCTGAGCAGGTCTCTGCCAGGAGCCATCTCACCTGGGCTGAGCATGGGGGCATGTCCACTGCACTGAACTGCCCTGCTATGGGGGTGGTCACCTGCTTTGCTTGGTTGTCCTATTTTTATGGTGGGTGACACAGCTATTCCACATCAACTTCCAGGCATTCAAGTCAGCATCTGGGAGGCAAAAGATGCAACTGCAGTTTTTGACAAAACTGAGATAGTGCATTTCTCCCACTGGGTTACAATGTTGTTAACAGATCCCAGTGCAGGAGTTCCTGTGTTCCAAGATGTAGCAGTACAATACTTTGCTTTGTTCTGTTTTTGTGGGTTTTTTTAAAATTTTTCCTCCCAGCCTATTCTTTTCCTAGGACTTAAAGGTCTGGCCTGAGGACAAATTCAGTTTATAGACACTGGAATGAATCCAGGCTGCCTGGCCCCTCAGGACAAGAAGAATTAGTTACAAAAACTCAGTGTGCTGACTCCATCGCATAAAATGTGCTCAGCCATGCAGTCCCACACATTTGCTACCCATGCCCCATCTCTGAACTGGTGGCTTGAGGAAGTAGGTGCCTAAATCTTGGAATTTGCTTTACCTTGTGTTAACCAAGGAAGGCTGACTTGTTGGTAGGCTGCTGCTAAGAGAGTTAACAGACAGACATTTCCTAAGTATAACACACTACAGAGGTCCCAGGCCTACCTATGGGCCAGAACCACAATTTTACAGTTAAAGGTGAGGCTCAGGGAGTTTGCACAACTGGTCCAAAGTCAAACACCAAGTAAATCATGGTTGGAGATGGGATTGAAACTGAGATTTATTCAAGTCCAAAGTCCATGCTCTTTCTGCAGTGCTACCCTGCATCCCTGTAATCTATTTTTTTTTTCCTACTAAGGAATTAATTTACTTCAGATCAAAGAAAAATTTAGAAGCAGCCTCAAATTTGACCTGTGAGAATTTTTCTCCATGTTGTGAATTGCATCATTTGAAATGTTTCCTGGGGGATATAATAACTGAATATCATCAGGACATGTACATGTCATATATTATATATTTATGAATGTGAATTATGAAAATAAAACATTGACCACAAAAATATACACATGATTTCTATGATGATGGCAAAAATGACTTCTGGATTGCCAGAAAGTTGTTAAGAATATAAAATTGCATACATAATACAGTTTGATCTTGTACTGCTGATTAAGTTAATTCCTTCTGATGGGCTGAGAGAAAATGTAAGCAGACAGACAGCTTTGTGACAGAGAGCACATCATAAGAGTTTAACTGAATTTTTCACCTGATTTGAGCTGCATAAATTACCTGATCACTCAGTTTTCCCTTTGAAACTCTCCCAGTGGGGATTCCACAAACTCCCAATTAACCCTAACAAGAGAGCCAAGCTACTTAAACTGCTTGGGTAATGCACGCCTGGAATATGTTCACTGTTTTGTTACATTAGTGCTTGGGGCCCAGACTGCTACTCAATACCCATTCTCCCTTCATCCTTACTAACAAAACCCAAGTATGATGCTGGATAACAATTTTCATAACTAAATAACTGCATTTCCCACTTGTCTATGTAGCTGGAGATGACTATGGAGAAAAAGGTAGAAGTCAGCACGTGGCACTGGGGGAAGCTCTTTTTAGAAGCACACAGAGCTGGCATATACCCCTTCCTTTATTCCTGCTGCTTCTCTGAAATGCAGATATGATGAAGAGAGTTTATTCCATCAGACATTTTGGACCTAGAGACGATCCTAAAGACAGAAGACTCATGCAAAGAGTGAAACAGAAAAAAGGGGGGAAAAAAATGCAGGTTCTTGATTGAATCACCACATAGCAGTCAAAAGAGCTCTGGAGTACATATTCTAGTCTTCCTGTAGGAGAGAGACAAAAACCTCTCCCCTCTTGAAGCTCCTGTCACTTCTGTTTGCAGTCTAAACTGGTACACTGTTCATTCTGTCTAGGACCATTGGTGTTCAATGAAAAAAGGTTATCTAAACAATGTCTATAATGATATGCCTAGGAAGTTGATTTCCTCCTCCTTAAGCGCTCACCTTTTGTCTCTTTTGTCACAATTCCTTATAACTTGAAGGTTGTGTTATTATTTCCCAAATGAGGGTACACTGCTTGAATAGGGAAAATTGAGTTTGAAATGATATTAGCAGTCAGCAAGGTATAATGGAAAGAGCTTGGGTTTTAGAAGCAGTGAGTCCTGAATTCATATTCCAACTCTAACAATTATCAGCTGTGTGCCTGCCTCCTGTACAAATTATTTGGGATTTTTTAGGGGTAAACTGGGAATAATAAGAGCCACTTCATAGTATGGTGTTGAACATAATACTATCAAGTATCATGATACGCAGTAATAGCACATATTATTTTTATTATTTAATTCCTATAACAAATCCTATCCAAACCTTAGGAAGAGATTGTTATGGTCTCAATAAAGTTCTCTCACATTATTATTAATCTGACTGAATTATTATTTCTACCAATCCTGAGCACTTATTACTGTTTATATTTTATGTGTGCTTGGTTTTCTCCATAGACTCTAAGCTCTTTGTATCTCAAATCACTACCAGAGGCTGTTCTAAATAGTGACCTGTCAAGAAATATTTACAGTTGCTACTCTAACTGTATCTCTTCTCACAAATAGTAAAAACATATCAGGTGGGTGGAAAGCCTGATTGTTTTCATCAGAATTCAGTTATTTCTTTGCCACTGAAGCTCTGTGCATTAAAAGCCCTGAACCAGCAGCATAAGTACTAAGAAAGGCCATTTTGGCAACTTATATTATGTGAATAGGCCTTAATTATTGTATTTATATTATACTTTATTCCAATTCTAATCCAATTTATCTACACCTTCTGGATTAATTTTTTAAAACAATTTAGCAGATGTACAGAGGCTGCTTCTGTGCACACTCTGCTAGACACTGAATCCTTTATCACCAGTGTCATTGCTTCTTTAATGGGTATTTTAAGACTGTTTTTGATATCATATTAGAAAATGGACAAATCCAATTTTATATTGGTTGTGGGTGTCACATTAAATTCGAGCTGAATTGTTAGCTACTAAACCAACTAAAAACTTTCCCTGAACTTCTTATTTAATAATATGTGAAAATAACCCAGTAGGCTTTCTACTTAGTGGAAATATCATTAGGTAATTAATTATATATATGTAAATATTACTACACATGAATTATCAACATTAGGTACTTTTAAAATGACATTCAAATCGATCTGTCTTTGAAGTCAGAGATTACTCAAAAAGATTGTTAATGGTAGTCAGTACCATTAAAATCTGATTATAAAACAAGTGTCAAATATAGAAAATTATTATATATAGGCAATGGTGGATAAGCATAAGCTATTGCAAAACTAAATACCAAAGCTAAACAATAATGTACTTATGCTCTTTATCAAGGTATAGTTCCAAAGTCCACTGATCAGGTGATAAATTCATGTTATACCTCATAGTTAATGTGTCTTCTCACTGACTATAATCACATTAAACAAGCAAAAATATGGACAATTATGTAAATAGGAAATAAATTTAGATTCATTATGAAAAAGTGGTAAGACTTCATACAAATAAGGAATGCTTATCCATACTTGTATGCATAAAATTCACCATACTTGATTTAACTAATATACATTGGAGTTATTCTATGTTCAAGTATAAATCAGGTCTTGGGGATTTTAATATTACTAACATATATTCTCTGCCTCCAGGGTGCTCACAGTCTAATAAGGGCTAATTATGCAATGCAGTAAATTAAATTATATATATATATATATATATATATACACACACACACACACACACATACACACACACACGTATATAAGCACACACACACATTTACACACAATATTGTGTGCAAACATATAAAGCCGCTGAACCCAGCTGCAAACTTAAGGGAAGGCTTTCTAAAGATGGAATACATAAAGAATCAAATTTAGACTGACTCTTTCAACATCACACTGATTTTTCTTTTTGCATTCTGTTGGCTCTTCAATTTGGTATAATACTGTCCATGAAGGACATAAGCAAGAACGTTCAAGGAAAAAGGGGCAATGTGAGCACAGGCATTCCTCCTGTTTCCTACCAGACCTGTCCCCAGTAACCATCAACTGAAAGCTAAGGAAAGGACTAATAGAAAACACAAGTAAGGAATTAACATGTGAATTAGAAACAAAGAAAGGTTTCACACATATGCTACAAAAATTGAAGAGTTTGTTCTAGGTGAAATGCCTCTGGAACTAAGACTCTAAGAAAAGCAGTTTATTCACCTAGAAGTTGTTGCTATCATATGATTAAGTAGAGGTGCTGGCAAAAAGACCCAGTATCTCCCAACACACTTTGAGAGCAAGCTAATGATAAGGGTGGCTGATGGGAGAAAGATGTCCACTACACTACACTTGAAACTTTTTTTTTTTTTTTTTGGCAATCAAGGAAACAAGTGTCCATTGGAAAATCCATTGGCAACTGTGGCCAACTCCAACTGAATTTACCGAAAAAATACGTTTTTCATGAACTAATAAATTCTGTGCACTATATAAGATTTCCCTCATTTTAAGACTTCATTGTTTTAAAAAGCAGTGTTAGGTTCCCAGTAAAATTGAGGGAAGGTAAAGATATTTCCCTATTCTCCTGCCCCCATACATGCACAGCCTACATCCATTATCAACATCCCCCATCAGAATAGTAACTGATAAACTGAAAACTGGTAAACCTATAGACACATCATAATCATCCAAAGTCCATAGTTTACATTAAATTTCACTCTTGGCATTGTACAGTCCGTGGGCTTGGACAAATGTATAATGACATGTATCCATTATTATGGCATCATCCAGAGTATTTTCACTGCCTGAAAAATCCTCTGTGCTTCACCTGTTCATCCCTTGTGCCCAAACTCCTGGCAACCACCGATGTTTTTACTATCTCCATGGTTTTGCCTTTTCTAGAATGTTAGGTAGTTGAAATCATATAGTATGTAGCCTTTTCAGATTGGTAACTTTCACTTAGTAATATGCATTAAAGATTCCTCCATGTCATTTTATGGCTTAATAACTCACTTCTTTTCAACACTGAATAATATTTCATTGTCTAGATGTAACAGTTTATTTATCCATTCAGCTACTGAAGGACATCTTTGGTGCTTTCAGGTTTCAGCAATTATGAATAAAGCTGCTATAAATATCCATGTGCATGTTTTTGAGTGGAAATAAGTTTTAAAATTCTTTGGGCAAATATAAAGAAGCACAATTTTTAGACCACATTCTTAACAGTATGTTTAATTTTGTAAGAAATGGTCAAATTGTCTTCCAAACTGACTGTATCTATTTGTACTCCACCACCAGTGAATGATATTTCCTGTAGCTTCACATCTTCACCAGCATTTGGTGTCATCAATGTTTTGAATTTTGGCCATTTTCATAGGTGTGTAGCTGTATCTCATTGTTTTAATGTGCACTTCCCTGATGGCATGTGACGTGGATTGTCTTTTCATATGTTTGTCATCTGTGTATATTCTTTGGTGAGGTGTCTTTTTAAACGGTTTAATCCATTTTATAATCAAGTTGTTTGCTTTCTGACTCTTGAGTTTTATAAATACTTTGTATATTTTGGATATTAGTCCTTTGTCAGATGTGTCTTTTGCAAATATCTTTTCCCCATCTGTGGCTTGTCTTCTCACTCACTTAACATTGTCCTTCACAGAGCAGAAATTTTCAATTTTAATGGAGTCCAGATTATCAGTTATTTCTTTCATGAATTGTCTTTGGTGCTGTATTTAATAGGGAACCACCATACCCAAGGTTATACCCTAGGTCATCCAGGTTCTCTTCTATGTTATCTTCTAGAAGTTTATACTTTTGGATTTCTTATTTATTACTGGTTCATTTTGAGTAAATTTTTTAAAGAGTATAAGGTATGTACCTTTATTATTTTGCATGTCCAGTTGTTCCAGCACCATATGTTGAAAAGACTATCTTTACTCCATTGTATTGCCTTTACTCTTTTGCCAAAGATCAGTTGACAATATTTATTGGGGTCTATTTCTGTATTCTCTACTATGTCACATTGATCTATTTGTTTTTTCTTTTGCTAGTACCTCACTGTCTTGATTACTGTTGCTTTATACTAAGGGGCCTATGTCCTCCTCTTTTTCACATTCAAGAATAGATGTAGCTTTTCAATGTGGTCACAATTTTTATTTGTTGTCAGGAAAAGTGGTGACTTCTAAGGTTTTTACATGTGGAACTAGAAATCAGAAGTCCTATCATTTTTTTAAGTTTCAAATAAACTTTTTAGTGTTTTTATTCATTTTTTAGAGTTTCTATCTAATTTTTATGTGAAATGAAATAATTTTATAATGTTAAGTGTTTTTGAGAAAGAATTTTTTTTTTAGATTTTTGGTTTGGGAGGTTTATTTCTATTCATTCTTGGAGATACTTGCTTTTTAAAATATTTTGACTTTATTCAGCTTTTTAAAATTTCAAAATTTCTGCCAATTACATCTGTGCTGCAAATTTGTGTTCAGATAATATAATTTTTGTCAGAGATAAAAGTTTTAAAATTCATTAGTGCTAGCAAATAAATAGGGTAAGCATAATTAAAAGAAAATAAATGACAAATTTAAGGTCTGGAAAATGGGTAGAAATATTAAAATATATGGTTAAACTTAGTACACAAAGATAAAATTCTCTCAGATGATAAAAATGAAACAAAACACTAAACACTAATGGAATAAAAATTTGTAAATATTATTTTTATACACTGATTCCTTTTATTTATATTCTGTTTTAACTACTTTGGTCCAAATGATTTTTTTTTTAAACAAATGGTGCATTTTCAAACAGCTACAGCAAAAAAATTCTGTGGAATTGTGGTTTTTCCCATACCCAAGACTTCTTTAAAATAAAAAGCCACTTGCTTGACATCAGGAGTTAACCCGGACAGGTCTCAGGTTTATGTATTTATGACTATTTTTTTTAAAATCAATGCAGTATTCCCTACTATACTTAGTCTTAGCTGCTAGAAAGCAGGAATCTTAACTGCTTTTGTCACCATTATATATACTGGACCCTAAAACTGTTTTACATATGGTGTGGGGTTAATATATATTATCAAGTGAATGAACACTACACATTGATGACAGCTTCCTTCTTATTTATGTAAGAGCTTTAAAAAAAAGTCTCATTCAGTTCACATCTGCTTTCTGTAGAATACTGCTGCTTTCAGATTTGGGAGAAGAGAGACAGAGAGAGATGGTAAAAGGAAATTATCTCAGGAGGATGTCTCCTTCCTGTTGATGAAAAGATTTAATAAGGTTCAAAGGAGCTCCACACAACATCATCTAAAGGTACATCTGCTCTTTTTCCTTGCACAAAAGAGGACATTCCAAAGCAGCCAGCGTGTGTATAAATGCACATGTCCTACAGCTAATTCTATACTGTTTGTAAAGTTACAATCAAGAGGGAGGTGCAAGCCAACAAAATGATTTGAAGACTTTATTCCAAGTGTGGGACTTTTTTTATGAGGTGCCATGGTCTCCATGGAGAAAACTGATAATAAGGGACATAGACACACTTTTCTAAGCATAAATATTACATAAAACTCCACACTTGAAATATTAGTTTGAGTTGAATATGTTCATCTTAGCCCAATATAGAAATAGAGGTGAAGTTAATTGTTTCAAGCATTTTTCCCCTAAAATTCATCCAAGTAAGATAATCATTTGGGGAAATCATGTAATAAAAAAAAAATCCCTGTGCTAGTTTTCTATTTCATTCATTATAATCAGAAATTAATTTGGTATTTTGGAAAATTTTTAGGCAAATACCCAACCTTTTTAATGATGTAATCTACTCAGAATAAGAAAATGCACTTTTCTCTTACAGAATGTATCATAGATATAATCACTCATTGATACAAAGGATGCCTTAGTGGCTAATTGCTTGAACTCTTCATGTTAAAGGATTTGAATAAGCATATATTTATGAAAGGATTACGATGTAAAGAATACAATGCTTCTGGGGAATAAATTCGAATTTATGATCTGTTAGCAAGTTTATCCCAGCAGAATTGACATCAGCACTCTGAAGTCCCACAGTCACTCCAAATTTAACATGTCCAGTGCTAAACTCATTTTTGTTTTCTCTCTCTCCATCTGTATTCTCATTTCTACTATCTATATCTCAAGGAATGGCAACACCAATCACCCAGTCTCCCAAGCCAGGAATATGAAAAAGACTTTTTATCATTCTTCTCTTTAAACCTGCACAGTAAATCTCTCAAAGCCATCAGTTCATTCTTCCTCCTTCCTCTCTCTCAAATGTACCCACCTCTCTCCAGTCCTTCAGATGACACCTATGTTTCAATATTCATCATTTTTCTCTGAAATTTTGTTAACAGCCTCATTATCTGCTTCCCTAATTTCAGTCATAGTACTTTCTCCCTGATTCCTCCACAGTACCTAAAGAGATCTTTTTAAAATGTGAATTACAAATGACTTTCCTATTTAAAAATTCACTAATCTCTATGGCTTGCAGAATTAAGCCAAGCTCTTTCTCATAACACTGTGGTTTCATACGTGACCTTTTTAAATCACTAGTTTTATCATTTCCCTCAAATTCCCAATTTCAGCCCCTTGTCCCTTGAACCGAAGCACAGCTGTTTCTCATCCTAGATTAGCCTCCTTCTATCTGAAAATTTGGCAATTTCAACTTTCCTGAAGGAATCAACTGAATCACTTCCTCTGGATCATTTTCTCTAACTTCCTTCCTTAAAAAATTCCAGCTTATCTGTATTGCTACCTATGCTTTAATTATAATCAAAGATTAATTAAAGATTAATTATCTTTTTAAAAAAAACTTGTATACTACTCTTAAGCTCCTCAGAGGCAGGTAGAGAATATGCATCTCTTTATATCTCATTAATCTTACATGAAGCCTGATACATTCATTTATTAATTTAATGACACTGAATATTTTTTCACTCTGAAGAAAACTAGGGGACAGCTCCTCTCAAGCCACACACAAATATTCTGATGATTCAAAATTTAATAGAGGTTAAAAGCAGTCCATCCCTTTCATCATAATTTGATATCTATAACCATGGCTACTTGATTCTTTAAAAATTCATCTCATTGGACCATAAAAAACCTTTTACTTAATATACTTTATGAAAATGAGTTATTACTGATGCAGAATAAATATGTATTTCCAGAGTATACTTGATTGGGAAAAAACAAAATTTATATGAATAAAGTCATTCTCTGTTGTTTTTACAAATGCCAACTCTTTAGATATACAAACCTTCCTATTAAATACATGTATAAATATGACCATAATTTTTGCAAAATGCTTTAATTTTCAACAAGCCCAAGAATTTACAGCATTTGTTAGGTCCTCACATATGAAACACACAAATTTTTACTTTGTTCTTTTGAGAACTAAAAATTTTCATTATCTGCCAAAGTTTCCTTTCATGAAATATTACTCCTCAGTTTTGAAATTTTAAACTTTCTCTATGAGAACTTTAAAAAAATAGCATTTTTTATGTCTGTCAACATAATAGTTTCTTCTAGCTATCCTTATCTAAGCAAAGAAAGATTTTGTTTGTTAAAACAATTAATATTTTCTAAGTTGTCTAATAGATACATGTATATTTATATTCTGCTTTATATTAGGGGAGGGAGTAGTAGAAAAATGAAATGTCATTTTTTTCTATCTGTATTACGCACCAGATATTTTACTATCTCATTTGTCATAAATGCTTAGGAAATTGTAGTTATCATTTTTATATTAAATAATAAGAAAATCGTATTCCAGTGACTTGTTGGAAGGAAGCATTACTACTATCAGGTAAGTGAAGCAAATTCTACTGACAAAAATTTAACAAATAGCACCAAGATTGTAAAGTATTAATTTATAGATATTTATTGAGAATAGTCATTAAAAAGCAAAATATGTCTTTATATGTCCAAGCATCTGTATAGAACACTGTCATATAAAGGTTTACCCCATGTGGTGCCAATTCTCCGTATGGAGAATCATTCTGCCAAAAAACAGCCAATCAGGTAACATTTCTATTTCTATCCTGGTCAAAAGATGTATTGCTCAAAGTGTTTCTATTTATCCCTTATCACCTCACTCTTTGTTCTCTCATCATCCTTTTCATTTTTACAACCTTGTGCTGACAAGTTTATGTTATTTTTCAAGTTATTTCTTTCGTGTAATTCTTAACAGACTATTTTGTTTTTAGTCAAGAGGTTTGTAGAAAGTTTTCTTGCTGCAGACAGTTGAACCAGGTACCTTTTCACCTATCTCAGTTAACATGATAGTTGCACTATATCCTGTGCAATAATGGGAGCCCACTACCAAATGGGTATCATTTTCTCTTATTCAGAGGGAGAAAACTGAAAGTCAAAATTGTCTCTACTGTTCTATAACAACTGTATAACAATTAATACAGGTTCTGTAGCATTCAGAAATGTTCTGTACTAGATTTCTATGAAAAATACTTCAATAGTCAAAGTGACAGTCAAATGTATAAACTTTATATAAAATGCGTATGCCTGTAAAGACATTTGGTATTGTTTTGAACAAAGTAGCCAAAGTCAGTATTAATTGGTATTACTCTTTGGTCATCTAGGTCCATAAAATAAGAAAATTAAGAAACAATGGTAAGATATGAAACCTAATTTTAAGGTGAATTTATAATACTTTCACATTAAAGAGCTTTCCAAAATGATGAATAAAAGTATTTGACTTACAATAAAATAAAATGAAACTATCATAAATATTTCTCTTCTGAAACATATTTCTTACAAAGGCTGTGTTCCCTAGCATCACTTTACATAAATTACAATAAACATTTCTTCAATCTTTGTCAAAATGCCCAAGTTGGTCGGGGTGATTTGTTGTGATAACAAAGCATAATTGTAAAATTCTCTAGTATAATTAGAAATAAGTATAAAATAATATTGCCAAAAATAAAATTAAATGTCCATGATAGGCACAAAACCTGTTAGCCACAATTCCAAAATACATTTTTTCAAACAAACATACGTTTGTGAATTGCAGCAAACTGATCTGGAGTCAAAGCCTGGCCTTCCCACCAAAAAGCCAGAAGACACAGGAAAAACATTTGACTAAATCCACATCTATTCCTGACTAAAATTCTCAGAAAATGAGGAAAAGAAGGGAATTCCCTCAAACCTGGTAATAGGCCTCTATGAGAAACCGATAGCTAACATTGTAGTTAATTGTCTTGCTAAAATCATAAACAAGGATGTCCATTATCACCACTTATATTCAATGGTGTATTGGAGCTTATAGTCATTGCAATCAGGAAAGAAAAAGAAGTCAAATACATAGTTTGTAAAGGAGTAAGTATTCATTCATAGTGACATAATTATTTAGGGAACCCAATGGAATCTATTTTTAAAAACCTACCAAATACAGTAAGTATATTTAAAAATGTATAAGGATGCAATATCAATATATAAAATCAGTCTGGTTTATATACACTATATTCAAATGATAAGAAATTAAATGAAAGCAACAAAAACATTCAAAACAGCATCACAAATATGAAATCATTAGTGATAAAGCTAGAAAAATATGTACAAGACTTGTACACTTAGTCCACGGTGTTGTTAACTTTGTTTTTCAGAGATGCTACCCCTCCCTTACAGGATTTTCCTTACAAGGTACTTAACCTTTTCATGACTCTGTAAATTAGGGGTAAAACCTCATTTTATAACTGATATGTTAGGGCTGTTATGCTGATTCAATGAATTAAGACCAGAATGCCCTTATAACAGTATCTGATACTTAATAAGCATCCCAACTATTTTATTTGTATTTGAGAAATTTGGGTTAAAGGGAGATAAGAGCACATGATCAATTTTCCAGAAGACACATACTTGTTTCTGCAGCCACTGTACTCTTTCTCTACCTACAACCCTCACTCTCACAAAGGTAAAAATGAAAATACAATTAATACTTCAAGTCCCTTTGAATTGACCTGTTTGTGACTTCTGTCTTCATTGACCAATTCTTCCTTCCATCCTCCAGCACATTTATTACATCACAATGTTCTAGCAGTCTAAATCCACTTCCATTCCTTTTCATCCTCTTTTTAATTCCTTTAATCAGTGCTCTCTAAGGTGAAGTTCTCCAAAGCTCTATCCTTGGTCCTCTCCTTTTTTCTTCTCTTCTCATATTTCATACTCTTCTGTTATGGTCTGTTTGACACATCATGCATTAAATTTCTGCTATGTGGTGATGAAAGGAAAAATATTCTCTTTTGAGCTACAAACTCATACTTTCATCATCCCATTGGATATCTTTACCTGAAATCTATTTATTTCTCACCCCATATGACTCAACCAAAAATGCCTTTAACAAAATTGACCACTCTCTCCCTTGTTGATGCTCAATCTTCTGGCCTAAGTGATGAGGTAATTCTTGATAGAGGAGTTGGTGCTTGAGCTCACTCTTAAAACATTATAAGTGAGTTGGGTGGAAAGAAAGAAGTAGGAAAATATTTGCTTAATAAGCAAAGTAAGAAAAGTTACAGATATCTGAATTATAGCCTGGAATGTTCAGAAAACTGCAAGAAGATTGTGTGACTGGAGTGTCATAGGAAAGATGGAGTAAGAAGAAAGAGAATTATGTTGATTTAAATCCATTAAATGATTGTTATATACAACTTGCAGCTCTGAAGAAAAAATGCTTGCGTTATAATGTTAAAAAAAAAAAAGAAGCAAGGCACAAATGTGTAAGTGTATTGTAATATCAGTTGTAATGCCAAGCATTTTAAAAAACAATTGCATGGAGAAATCCTTTCCTGTGGAGAAACTAAACCAAAATGTTTATAGTGTTTAAAAGGGTAAAATTATAATTTTTTCTTTTTTTTACATTTTTCTGGCCTTCTATTTTTTCCCAATGTACATTAACATGAGGGATTTAAAAAAGAATGAAACAAGTTTTTTAGAAGTTCAAATCTTCTAACAGTCTTTTTAAAAAATCTATTTAATCTTGTAATTTTCTAAACTATTTCTTTAATTGTTTCTCTAATTTAATCAAGACAATTCCTATACCATTCTCTCAACACGCAACTCTCAATTTTGTCGTTATTCTTTTGTTTATACCGTATATCCAATTGGGATCCTTCCCCATGCTTCTGAAAATGTCATACAATGTTAACAATTGGCAGCTGCACCAGCAGTGAAAGGAATTAATATTTACCATTTATTAATTACTTAGTCAGATTCAAGCATGATGCTAAACCCTGTAAGATAAATTTGATTAAATCTCAAAATAATGTGAGGTGAGTATGATTATTTAAAGTACAGTTCAAAACACATGTTTTCTCTGACTCACTCTATCTCAGATTTTCCTTTTCTTAATAGTTTGCATTAAAATCACACTCAAAATACAGTTTGCCCTACTTGTAAGTGTAATTGCTTGAAATAGTGTAAGTTTCACATGGTCAAGCATGAAGTTAGTAATCCCTTCCTTTCTTCTTCCCTTTTTTTCTTCCCTCATTTCTCACTTGCTCACTCTTCTATCTCTTTTTCCATGATATATTCCACTTTAGGCATGCTTATTAATATGAATTATTAAATTAAAACATTAAGGAAATACTGTCTAATGCTCAATTATAAGTTTGAGACACAAAATAATTGTATGTAGAATGGCACAGAAATGTAGCAAGTGTATGTTGCAGATGGTATTTGTTTAGACTGTAAATAACACATGATCACTAAAATCATATACTGCATTGAATTAATAGATTTTATTTTTTTTTAAATAAGCCTTATAGATAATAAGGTAGAGAAGTTGCATTTGGACTCTATGATTGCATTCACATGAAGTTATATTTAAGTGTATGGGAACAACTGGATTTCAGGATAACATTTTCAAATTTCATTTGAATACTAAAAATGATTGAAATTATTTTAGTGAAACACAGTTATGAATAATGTTTGGTTTCAATTCTATTTCAGACTTGACCCTTTGTGAGAAAATAATGGAATCAGCAAATGAGAAACAGCTGTTAGAAGTCTACCAACCAATACTAGTTTGTAGATACTAAATTGTTATGAGTTCAGCTATAAACATTGAATCATGGCTTTAAGTAGAAGGGAAAAATAATTAAAGTGAGTCAAAATCTTGATGACTCCACAACATGAAAGAGGAATACATTATTCAGAAAACATTAATGAAATATTTAACGACACTAGGGAATTATAAGAAAAAAGTTAATTATAAAAATGAGAATCTTGTGTGCATAGCTTTTTCAATCAAAATATCCAAATACATACTTAACTTTCAGTTAGAAACACTTAAATTGAAAGAAAGCACATAACATTGATGTCTAGAAATAAATGTAGTAAAGTAGGAATTTTATGTCTTGAAAGATGGGTTGCCTGTATAAAGCATTTTAGTGAGATGGACTGGAAAAAGAAGTATTCTGGACTTAAACTATTGAACTTTAATGATATAAAGTTGGTTTTTATTGCACTTCTGGTCTAGGATTATTCTTGTGTTTTATTAGTTTGTTATAGTGTAAAAAGAAATTAAGACTCATTTCAGCTTATAAGCAAAGCATAATTTATAATCATCTATTCTCAGAAATATGGTTAAAGTTCATAAATGAATAGCTTTCCTTTCAGATATAGTCTTGTTCTTTGTTCCAATCTAGGTATATCACCGCATTGACTCCTCAGATGAGAGAATTAAAACTTGGGAGCTCTCTAGAAAAATAAGACTTCATATGTGTAAGTAGTGAATGACCTGCCTGTGGAGATCTGCTTGTGTTCAATGCTATCATCACAAATGATTACAGACCTCCAGAGAAGAGTGTTTTAGTGTTGCTTTTGACATATTTGAAAAAAAGAGCAATATTCACAGCTATTTCTTCAAAATAAAGCACAGTGTTTGCAGCCAGAAACAAAACAAAACAAAAACAAAAAAGACTTGGAAGCAAATAACATCCGGCACCATTTTGATTGTGGCCAATGTGTGAAGGAGTTGTGTGAGAATTGAGGCGTTTATATGTTATAAACTGAGAATGAGTATACAGATTTTCTGAGGTATATATGGACAGCTGACATTTGTTATGATCCTCAAAAGGCACATTTTTTTTAATCTGTCTTCAATTGCTCTCCATGGAAAGCTTCTGTAACATCATAGTTCCTATTAATCCTTAAAATAATTTAAAACATAAATTAAAATGCCTACAGAGATAGTTTTATACTTAGAAATTAATCTTGGCTGGGGTGTGGACAAAATGGCAGAGTAGGAAGACCCTGAGCTCCCCTCCTTCCACGGGAAGTTGTAAGTAAAATTACAACTATTTACTGAGCAACTATCACTGATAATGCACTGAAGACTAGCAGAGAAGATTTTTCAAAACTGAAGGCATAAAGAAGAAATATACGGCTATTACCCACTTCCAAAGTTTAATACATTGTGTTTTGAAATTTAAGGGACTTTTTTCTACTTTCAAATTTTGATTTTGGGATAAAACTTGTAAAAGATGCTTTTATGGATGCTCAAACCAGTCCATTCAGAAAGATTTCCTGGAAAATTTTTGATGTGATCATAATTGATGTTGCATGAGTTCCCAGGAAACCAACTTCCTTTTTTTCTAAAACGATCTAATAAAACATGTGATAGTACACGCTAAGCTGGCACTGTGCTTCTGCATATAAGCAACAGCCCCACTTTGTTTTCTGGAGATGTTCTCATTTGTGTGTCTTTACCCGTCTGGCATTTTAAAAACATTGTTTCTAATTTCTCCATATGAGACCACAATAATGACAGAAATAATGTTAAAAGACAAGAGGAGATTGTCTCTATTAAGAGATTTCAAGGAATGTGACACAGTGCTCTTCATCTTGTGTGAGAGACCAGCCTAAACCCAACATGACTAACCACAAATCTCTTCCTGTTACTGCATAGATTGGAGCCTTATTAGAAAATAAAGGTTCTGACAGCAGATATTTACATATCAATGGTCTCTCACAGTGACTCTCAAAGAGGTTTTTCTGGCAGCAATTTTTTATTCAAGTTAATGGCGAAACTTAAAAGTTAATGGTGACAGTGAATAAATTACCACAAATTTAGTGTTTTAAAGAAGTTCTTATCTTACAGTTCTGTATCTACAAGCCTGACACAGGTCTCACTAGCTAAAAATCAAGGTGCTGTCAGGGCTGGAGATTTTAGGGGAGAATCTGTTTCCTTGCTCATTCAGATTGTTGGCAGAATTCAGTTCTATACAGTTATCATACTTGGTTTTAGAGGTCCCAGCTTTTAGAGGTCACCTGTATCCTTGGCTTGTGACTCTCTTCATCTTAAAAGCCAGCAAATGTGGGTCAAGTTTCTCCCATGCTTCAAATCTCTCTTCTATCTCATCTCTCTGCCCTGACTCTTTTGACTCTTTCTTTTGCTTTTAACAGCCCATGTAATTAGAGCAGACCCACCAGAAGATTCCATGATAATCACCCCATCCTGAGGTTTGCAACCTTAACTATATCTGCCAAGTCCCCTTTGCCATGTAAAGTAACACACTCCCAGATTCCAGGGATTAGAAAATGAGTATCTCTGGCCGACCATAATTCTGCCAACAACAGTAATAATAATAGTAAACATAATAGTACACACAAATGCTCTTTAAGTGTTTTATATATATGAACTGATTTAAATCTTACAGCAACTCTATGAGGAAGATATTATTATCTCCATTTTACAGATGAGGAAAATGAGGCAGAAAGACAATGCAACTTGCTAAAAGTCACTCAGGTAGAAGTTAAATAACCTTCCTACAGTCGTAAATCTGGAATCCAAATCTGTCTATATGAATACACAAACAGGCAGATCAGGATTTTTTGTTTGTTTTTTCCATGCTCTGCTTTACAGGTAGTCAAGTCATAGCTTTGAGCAGAAACAATTAAGGTAAGCAGGTTTAAAGTACTTCTCTAATATCCATCCTAGAATCCTGCCTGAAATCAATATGGGACTTACAAGCTGACAATTTGTAAATATATTCTGTCTCCATTTTAAAAAGAAAAAAGACTGGATTTTTTCTACATCAAATTTCCAGGCTAATTCACCAGCTCCATTATTTCCTAAAAAGCACCATGCTACCGCAGTTTGAAGCTCTTTCCAAATCGAGATATTTAATAATGTAGGAGTCTGAATGAGTACGGAGATTCAAACATATTTTCAACAACTAGACATCTAGTTGTAGAAGCCTCCTAGTAAAGTGGTCATTCTTTTTAATGGGCTATGACAACATACAAAAACAAAACAAAAGAAAAACGCTGGTGGAACAACTCAACATTTGCTGGAATTTTGCAGTTAGAGTGTATGTGTGTGCATTTGGGGATGCGTGTGTGTGTATATTATTAATCCAGTAGAGAATTATGACTGGCCATATTTCAGGGAAAAACTTAAGTAGTACAGTCATTGTTAAAACACATAAAAAGTATTTTCTTCTATTTCACTGGGAAAAAAAGGGCTTTGAAAATAAATCCTGAAATATAGGGCTGTCACCATTAACCTCGAAGTACAGACATTGTTCTATGTGTGTTCTATATGTATTAGCAAATAAATATTATAACCACATAGACATATTTAAATAAATGGTTAAAACACAAACCAGTGAAACCCAGTAGTTTCAAGGTTAGTGGTGACACATTCCACCTCTAGCTTCTGTCACTACAGTAAGAAAAACATGCCCTAAGATATTTCAACTGTTTACCTGTAAATTGCAATAAAAACTCCATTACTTAGAATAGACTACAGCCTTATGAAAATCAATGAAGTCAATATGACTTTAAAAATAATCTTGTTTGTAAATCCACTTACATTACAGTATATTAAACCTATATTCTCAGTGGTATATAACTAGATTTTAGTTATTATGTTACCAACAGAATAAAGTAAATAGTTTACAGATGAACATATTTGCAACCATGAAATACTTCATTATTTTCTTAGCTAAAAATAATGACTATTTCTTGATCCCCTTCTTTTTTCATTTATACTGGAAACATCAGCAGCAACAAGCATCAGTCCTCAACAAGTAAAGAATAAGAAGTGTAGCAAAGAGGTTGGTTAAAGAAGGAAGAGAAGAAAGAAGGAACATAAATCACAAATATTTTGTACTTTAAGAACGGCAGATTGGACATCTTGTCAGCAAATATAAGTCTCAATTTCTTTTAAATGTAATACCTTCCATTCTGTTTTTCAAAAGGGAATAAAACCATATATTATCAACTAATGTTAAAGTCTATGCCTAAGGAGCTCTCTTTCCAAGGGCTTAGAAAAATAATTTAAATGTTAGGGTGATAGATCTACAAGAAATAATTCGTTTATTTTAAAACTATTTCACCATGAACCACTTTAAGGTCTGTAAACATCAGAATCATATTTCTATGAACAACAATGCTCTTTGTTTCTATTACACTTACTAAGACTATTCTAGACATCTCTTCTTTATACTACTACTTCAAAAGTCTGCTGCTTGTAATTAAGATTTTTTTTTAATTTGGTCATTACTGTCTAAAATAAACAGAAGATACTTCGTAATTCTGTATGCAAAAAAAGAAAAATGGAGTGTATTAGATTTCCTGACTGTACACTGTGGTAGTATATTGGCCAGAATTCGCAAAAGAAAAATATAAACCTTCTGATATTTTCTTTTTTCCCCTTTCTTAAATCTTATGTGCTACCAGTATGAGCATCACTGAATTGAAAGGTCAAGTTATTAGCAAAAGCTGATCTCTGTTAATGTTACTTTGTCTCCAAAGAAAACTAAAATGACTCCTGGTGACACTCTAAGCAGGATATGCTCATCCCAGAGAGCTAAGAAACTGAAATTAAAAGGTCAGAACGTCTTTGGGGATGCTGAAAACGCACTGTGGTATAAGAGGTAATCATCTACTCAGGCTGAGGTCTGTCTATAAACAGAGTTCTCTAAAGGTAAGGCTAATTCATCAGAATTAAAATCAGAAAGAATCAAAAAGGACCTTTTAGAACCCTCCTACACTGCTGGTGGGAACGTAGTTTGGTGCAGCCATCATGAAAAACAGTATGGAGAGTCATTTAAAAAACTAAAAATACTTACCTGATGATCCAGCAATCCCACTCCTGGGCATATATCTAAATAAAACGATAACTTGAAAAGATACACGCACCCCAATGTTCATAGTAACATTATTTACAATAGCCAAGACATGGAAACAACATAAATGTCCATCTACAGATGAACAGATAAAGATGTAGGGTGTGTGTGTGTGTTAATATATATATAATGTAATATTACTCAGCCATATAAAAGAATGAAATAATGTAATTTGCAGCAACGTGGATAGACCGAGAGATTATCACATTAAGTGAAGTCAGAGAAAGACAAATATTGTATGATATCACTTATATGTGGAATCTAAAACAAAAAATACAAATTTCATTTACAAACCAAAAGTAGACTCACAGACATAGAAAACAAACTATGATTACCAAAATGGAAAGGGCAGGGGAGGGATAAATTAGAAGTTTGGGATTAACAGTTACACATTACTACATATGAAATAGATAAATAACTAGGACCTACCATATAGCACAGGGAACTATATGCAATTTCTTATAACATAATGGAAAAGAATCTGAAAATATACACACACACACACACACATATATATACACATAGCCGAATCACTTTCCTGTATGCCTGAAACTAACATTGTAAATCAACTACACTTCAGTAATAAACTTTTTTTAAAAAAGGACCTTTTAAAAAGTACTTCATATCCTGGGTACTAGTTATAAGAATATACATTTGAGATTCAAGACAAAAGGGCCAATCCTCATTCTGTCCCTGAATTGGTGTATGACCATGGACAATCTGCATTATTTCTAGGCCTCAGTTTTTTATCTAAAATGGAGGTTTGGGATCACTGAGTGAGTAAACAGAGACACTTCTACCATTTATCCTTAGTTTCTAAAATGTAGAATTTAGATGGATTACTCATGCAGAGTGTAATTTGTACAGAAACCTCAGAGTAACTAACTGATCTCTAAGATTCTTTCCAGTTTTCACGTTATGATGTTAATCATATTGTCTTCCCAATTCATATTTTCTGATTATTTTAATTTTCAACAATTGTGTGTCAGATGCCTTCTAGGTATTAGAGAGCTATGCAGCGGAACTACCAGCACTACAGAGCCACATAAGATATATGCCCACCTGTAAGAAGTACAGAGTCTGGTAAACAGAGAAAGACATGTAAATAGCTAAGTGCAATAAAGAATTGCAGGTGGGCTGAGAGAGCTGTTAAATAGAATTAGGGAACTATGAAAGAAAGCTAGTTTTACTTGGGGCTTTTTGAGGTGATTAATCCAGCAAGATTTTATATAAAAAAGTGATATTTGATATTTTTGGAACAATGACAAGGGGTGGGACAGGTGCTTAGAAGAAAGGCATTCCCAGACAAAAATAATACAATAGCAAAAGCATAAACCATGAACCAGCTAGGCATGTTTACAGTAACTATTAGCAACTCAACAGGATTGGGGGTTTAGAATTTGACAGTAGATTTAGCAAGAGAAAATGCTGGAGATTTAGGGAGAGGTTAAATTGTGTGGGCTAGAATTCTTAAACAGTGTGAGTTATAACCTGTAGACAAAGGGGTTTGAGGGAAGCAGGAACATGGATAAAGCACCAGGTTTGGTATTGGAGAAAGCTGTTTTAGGAGTAGAACATTAAGAAGGTATTACTGATCTGATATACGGATGTAGGGCAATTAAAGTATAACTTTTCAAAGGCAAAAATGTGAAACCCATTCAAACAAAAAATGAGTATAAGCAAATATTTTATTCAACAAAGACTGTTAATTAATGAGGAAAACATTATCATTTGAGAAACCAGTTATTTACCAGCAATTTAAAAAATAACGTTAGGTTAAAATTTTTGGATTAGTTTTAAACCTGGCTAATGTCCAAAAAGGCAATAAACTATAATCTTTGACTTATTTCTTCCATCAAATGGAAATAATTTGCATTTCTACTGGACAAAAATCAACAAGCTAACATTTAACTTTACTAAATTTGAGACCTTCAGTCAATAGCATACAGTAAATTGAAAAGTATATTTCCCTAACCTTTGAGTGAGCCCATGTTCCTGTATGAAAATAAATGCCATCCACCTTCTTGCCCTATTTGCAACTTTTGGGTAATTTTTTCTTACCTAGAAAAACTACTATATCGGTATTTTAGTATGTACTGTCCCCTCCATTAAGTTTATGTACCATGTAATTGAACAACTTAAAATATGCCTATATAAATGCTATTATGCCCTATCATATTGTATAACTCATTTTGAAATTGCAAACTAAGCTTATCACTTGAGAAAATTCTTCTCTCTAGGAATATTTATGAACAGCATTAAATGGTGGACATTAAATCATTTCTGAAACCTGTTTCCAGTGTATCTATTTTGCTCAACACAGACATCTACTATACTTTGAAAAAGACAACTCTTTGTTCTTCCATCATATAACCAATTAGCTCACTATGCAAGTTTTCCTCTGGATAAATTGCAGTCTTGGGCTTCTGAAGCCAATGTTCTACAAGAGAAGCAGCTGGGCCTCAGGAATCACTATTTCATCACTGACATCGTTCTGCTCATCAGTAACTCTTAGATTATACTGAAAGTAACAAAGAGGACTTATGGCTTTTATTGAGGTTCCCTTGGATGTGGACTCTGTGACCAGAAATCCAATATGTGCTATATTGAATAAACATGCTATTATCCCTGCCAGTGGATGTTCATCCTGAATTTGTTTCAAAAAACCTAATTCTGTGAAATCAGCATTTTGACAGTGTCTTACAGGATAATGATAACATTTTATAGGAAAAAATGAAATGCTTGATACCCTTAATTCACTTCCACATCCCTCAGTAAAAATTTGAGGATAAGCAACAACTCACTTTATATGCTGATACGGTTTTACTATTACAAATTAGAACTAGGTGGCCTTGGTGCAAAATATGAAGAGCCCATTAAATACTATACAGAAGAAAGCCCAGAGATCAACCAGTCTAAACCCTATGTAATTGTATTTTGGATAAATGTCTTTAAATAGTTAACTGGCTTATCTCTAAAGATCTTATAAAACAAGTTAATATATTCCTTTTCCTAGTTGTTTATTTTCTAACCAATCTGTCTTAGAGAGTTGGGCTTGGGAGTTGCATTTTATTCACTCATGCAACAAATATTTATCAAACATTTTAAAATTCAAGGAAACTGACAATCAAAAGCCCGTGCTTTCAAAGATTTTACATGGACGTAGGGAAAGTCAGATGATGAGTAAATACATATGTGCATAAACAAACAAGAAAATTTCCAGTGGTGCCAAGTGCTTTGCAGAGAAATAAAAGACATTTGTGTAATAGTGATTGTGTAGTGCTCTAGATTAAGAAGTCAGGCTAAGATTTCTCTAAGGAAGTTACTCAAAATGAAGTTGAGTGACAAAAGGAAGCTCACCATGAGATAATAAGGAGGAAAAGCATTCAAGACCAAGGGAACAGACAAGGCAGAGAGTAGAATGGATGTACATGTCCTAAAAACCAGAAGAAAACCAGTCTGCATGGAAAACAGAGGCAAAGGAAAGGAGTGTGAGATGCTGTGGGGCATAAATGCTAGAGAGACATTTTTCACTAATGGTTAAACTGAGTACTGTATATCATGTAATTTGAGAACTTCACTTGCCATTTCTATTCTATTAGGCCCCAAGCTTATTCATGAAAAAAAAATCATGAAGCTGCCTATAATATTGAGTATATTTCTGCGGAAAAGTTGACTTACCTTTTATCTAAACAAGCATCTTATCCAATGTCTCCATATTGGTCAAAAGGACAATATTACTGCTAATTATTATTATAACAGTTATTGAATGAAACAGTCCTTATAGGAGCTTGCTTGAAGGATGTGAATTCTATCTATCATATTATACAGAAATCTGTGTTTGGACCCAACCTCTTTTTCAGAGCTGAGCCCAGTCAGTCTAATTTGGCTGAACAAATTTGGAGCGGAGTAAAACAGGCCCTCCCCAGCATCACTAGGCTTGTACCTTTCCTAGGCCCCTTAAGGACCATTATTCTTTGCTAGCAGAGAGTTAGGGCTCTGCATCCTAAATTGTCTGGTGTCTTTTGTCTCCAAACGCACTGGAATCTATAAAACTCCAAATGGTGGTCACTCAGGGGCAGGAACAGTCCGAGTTAAGGGCTGGGACATATCTAAAGGCAGCTGGGGAAAAGCTCTGCTCCTGCACTAGGGGTTACGACCACAACGCCCAAACTCAGCAGGAAGTAGTTACAAGAGGCTTCTTGCCCCTCAGCGCCTCTCAAGAAAAAGGAGAGAGACAAAAGACAGGAGGAGTTTGTCACCGGCAAACCCCATGAGCAATTCGTGGGGAATAAAAATAGAATATGGGTAATAAAATAAAGTCTAACCTTTTTATTTCTTTTCCTCGTGCTTCATCTAGTTTCACCTGCTCACAGGGTGCCGCATGCAGAGGCCTGGAACCTGCACTTCAGAGCAGAGTTTCTAGTGCGAAGAGCTGTTCCTGACAACTCACCGTGAGAACTCCATCCCGCCAGTTTCCCTTCCCGCGGGAATCTCGCCCCACGGGAATCTCGCTGTGGGAGAATCTCGCCCCACGAGAATCTCGTCCTCGGGAATCTCGCGACAGGAATCTCGCGGTGGGAGACTCTCACCGCACAGGAGTCTCGTGCTCGAGGGAAGCAGCCCAGCCACAGCCTGTCGAGGAGGCTTTCGCCCTAGAGGTCCACCTCCCACCTCTCCATTCTTTAAGCAAAGAATAAAACTTTCCTTCACTGTTGAACCGTCTGGTTCTATTGGTGCCAGCAACACTGCGCGGAAAAACTCTCACTGGGGACCAACGCAGGGAGGTACGTAACATTACCTAATATGACATATGACATGCAGAGTAACTGACATCATCCCAGGTAATAATAATCACGTGTTCTGTATTACCAATTATTATTCTTATGAATCATTTTATGGTAGAATTACTAGATACTCATTTTAAACACTCCTTTTTATTTTTGTTTTGTCAGAGTAATACAAAGATAGGTCAGTATCAAATGCTGCAGAAGCCTATAGTTTATAACTACAGTCTGAGACCAGTTTTTAAAACTATTTTTGTAGAAAGAAAACTAATACATTCTTATACTCATTATAAAGAATATAAGCAGTTCTGAATCCTGCCACCTAAAATGACATCATTCCAATCATCTTTTTCTCCATGCCTACAGAGAGAAGACAAGATACAGTTTGATACTTTTTAAAATAAAAGTGTTTTTTTGTATTTTATATTTTTCCATAATATGGATGAAGAGAAACTGAAGAGACTGTGAATATTTAAATATTTCTTCAAAAAGCCTTACAAAAGATGTATTTCTTAAAAGATGTATTTCTTTAAAAAGCCTTACAAAATTGAGAAAATATATTTAGTATTAAGGAGTTGAGATCATTAGTCTGTAAGCTATAAATTTCAATTGTAGACAGTTGTGTTGACTTCCCTCTAAGAAAGACTGAACACTAGCCTCTTTTTGTTAATTTTACTACATTTTGTAGAATCCAAGTTGATGATATTTGCATCCTATTGTGCAATAATCCGAATTTCTTGAGTATTCTTCAATATTCAATGGTCTACATAAATAATAAGGTATTTTTTTCTTGTTCACTGTTATTGTTTTAATTTTTAAATGATTGCTACTGATTTGGATCTTTTTTCTGACCAAGTAATTTCTACTGGTAGCAAGAAGGCCTGGCTACTCTGAGTTCTTTTACTTTTGAGAATGTTTGCTTTACAGTCGGACTCTAACTTGCCAGCTATGGGTAATTGGATCTCTCTTTGTTTCAAGGTTAGAAGTGATTAGTCTAATGCTCAGGCATTGAATGTTGCTGGGAAGTGTCTCAGGGACAGTCTGTTTTGATTTTTTCTCTTGAAAGATTTTCTTTCTCCATAGATGCCCAAAATATTCTTTCTTCATGAACAGACTTTTATAAATTAATTAGAATTAATCTTTGTGTCACATGTTCTACATGGAATTTTTCTAGAACTTATATGCTTTTTTATACTGCAGATTAGTCATTTATTTCAGAAGATGTTGCTTGCTTGCTTATTTATTTATTTATTTATTTATTATAAATTTGAAGACAATAATGCTTCAACTGGGTCAATTTTGTTTCTTCCATATGATTTTGCTTCTCACTGATACCTTTAATCTTTTTTTATTTTTCATGTATGTTTGCTGCAGTTATCTCAAACCTTTACTCAGTGTTATTAATTTAATTTCAGATGTCTATACATTTCTTTTCATTTCTAATTTTTTCAACATTTTTGTGGTGTGTCTCCATCCTAATTTTCTTCCTTATGTCTTTAATTTGCCTTTACTTCTCTTCCTGTTTTATCAACATATTTTAGTATTTTGTTCTGTTGCATTCATGTTCATAGTGTTGTTTTACAGCACAAAGCATTTCCAGAGAATTTATTTCTGTTTTCTGTGTTTTTGTTTCCTTAGGCTGGGGTAATTTTTTACTGACTTTTGCAAAATGTAGATTTTTCTTCGATCATTTAAAAACAAAAGCATGCCATTTAAAAAATTTCTTTCTCATGACATTTCTCTTTGCTCTGACATGAGGAGTAAATTCTTTATTTCCTTTATCCCAGACTTACACACTAGGTGCCCCTCACCAAGACGAAGTTTGAGGGCCTTTCATTTTTTCACTCCTCTATTTCTCCTCCATTTTCTAAAGACAGTGCCATGGAAGAATGAAGAGAGTTGTCAAGGCAGCTTAGGCACAGCTTGTCTCATCTCTCGCACCCCAGATTTTGTTAAAAGCCCTGCATCATGCTCCCTCCATCTAATGGGGGGGGGGGGGTTACCACTACTGTGGAAAGACATTTTTGGATTTCAGATTTTACAACTTAGAAACAGTTCCTACACTGTTACAAAATACTGTCCATTAATTTTTTCTGTTTCTCCCCCATAGTTCTTTTTACCTCAACTTCATCACAAAAGGTAAACTTTTAAAATTGGGAGATTAGTTTGCTTCATATATTTGTAAAACTCAATATGAATTATCAGTGTTTTGTGAACTTCTCAGCATGGCTTCTGAGGGAATTAGGTAGAGTTAGGAACATTGCTACTCCTCAAAAATGCTTTCCTATCTTTAAAGTCTATGGACTGGCTCTGAATCCCCTGTCAAATGTTTCTATGGAAAACACCTTGTTAAACAGCGGACATATGTTTCCCAATGGAAATTAACTGCTAATAAAAACAAGTAAGAAAGATAGGTGACTGTGAGACAGGAAAATAGCTTTGTATTTGAAATTGGACAGTAAATAACCTTGTTTTATCAAGGGAGCATTTCTCTTAAAAATCATTTTACATTTTTGGCCAGAATTCAGAAACTGTTCTTAGTTCATCTCTTTTATTTTAATCTGAATCAGTAGTTCTCAGCTTTGCCTGCACATTTGAATTACCTAGGGAGCTTTAAAAAAAAAAAAAGTGTCTCTGCTCAGGCCCAAATCTAGACCAAATGAAAAAGAAAAAAATTTCTGCGGTGAAGCCCAGGAATTCACAACAGGGAATGTTGGGAGCCACCGATGTACACAAACATTAAAGCTGTTGATTTGATTTTTTAAAGATACCTTTGAACATTACTTTGTTATTATTAAACACTAATAACTTTCCATTACTAGCCATATATTTTGTGAAGAAAATGTAAGCTTTTCTTCTATGAGATGAAAAATACTTATTAGTTAGGCTTAGCAAAATTTCTAAGCAATCTAATACTGTGTGGCAAAACTAGCAACTTTTTCATGGACTAAACATGTTCTTTTGGACTTTCCATGTATAGTTATACAGTTGGTTATGTAATGTCATACACTACCCAGAATATAACAGTTGGAAGCTACTGGTATTTATCTCCCAAAATCAAATCATTGTCATCTGAGAATATCCAGGGACTTGTCCATGAAGTAAGCAGTTAAGCAAGATGTAAAAAGTCCTCACTCTGTCAACTCTTTAAAAATAATCTAGTAAATCAGTCTGTGCTTAATAGACTTCACTAATTTTTTTTCTATTGGACTTAGTACCCATGCAATATTTTAGTGCACAGTTTAAATCTGAATATTGTCTATTGAAGCAGTTTAAAATTTCAGTAGGGAACATATTCTGTTAGTTGTTTCTGTTGTATCACTTGGAGCTTGGAAATTGTGTAACAAAATGACCTAATGTAAGTTCAACCCAAGAGTTTACTGATGAACCAAGGATGTAGAAACAACATGAAATAATAAAATAAACTGAATGCCATGGTCAAAAATTAATATTTGTCAGAAAAGTGATGAATGATTATATTTGTTGTTTGGATCAATGGCCTGTACATTTCCTATTCTAAGGTTTACTTCCCTTTCCAGATAGACAAATTTAAGGGCTTAAAATCTAAGCCAGAGCAGTCATAAAACACATGGCTGGGAATAAACCAGTGAAATTCCATAGTTTAATTCTATGAGTTCTCTCAGAATCAAAATATCAAATTTATTAAGAGACTTTGACAGTTACATTTTGTGAATCCTACAGACCTATATACCACTTCTAAAATAGAAAATAAAGACTTCATGACTTTTTGTTTAATGCATCCTTAGATGTTAGGAGCCTTTGTAGTACTGAAATCTCTTACTTAGGAGATTTACTGTGTCTAATTACTGGTAAGGCCATAGAATTTGGCACCAGTCTTACCCAGAATTAGACCTTGGATCAGATGCTTACTCATAGATAACACTGGATAGCTTACTTCTTCTTTTGAACTTCAGTGACCCTATCTGTAAAATTATAAAGATGAAAATACAATCTTTATAGGTGTGTTCAGGTATCTGTGTTTAAGGTAAGTTTATATATATGGAAGATATGTATTATTGGCCACCCAGGAGTTGCAGAGTACATTACTAAATTTAAAGTAAGAAATGTTGTTATTGATGATGATGATGATGATGATGATGATAATAATAATAATAATAATAATAATTAATAATAAATGATATTGTCCTCAGAAGCCACCAGCCCTCCACACCAGAATTTAAGTTCATTATAATTACTTTCAAATTGTTCTGCTGGAAAAAGAACTTTATAGATTTTAAAAAGGACATTATTTATTCGAAAAGTAGTCATGGTTTTGTGAAATGTGAACATTCAAACAAGTACGGCATTTGGAATTGTGTCTGGTTATACTTTTTTTGGGATCCTAGGCAGCCTTCATTTTGCTTTTCATCAGGTCTAGCATTCTATATCATTTGTCCAGAAAAGTTTTACCTTTATAGGTCAAGTTTAGGGAGAAGATAAGCCAGTATTTTGAATGTGGTCAAATTTAGTATGGATTAATCAATCTATGTGGGCCCTTTGCCACTTGCTTTAAAAGACCCCATGAATTAAAAAAATTGCTGTTATAAAGTCTCCCAAAATATCTAAGTAAAATAAGCCAGTATTGATCTTGTTCTGCAGGAATGCTCGACTTTATCTGAACAGAAAACCTCATTAAACCTCTAGCAGCTGCCCTTTGCTGCTATTGTTATTTTAAAATGTCTTTTATACAATACTTTTCTTTCCGAATAAATGGCCTCAAGTGTGGCGGAATCAATGCAGTTATCTGAGACTTACGTTTGGTAAATAAAAATGATTGTGTGGCAACAAAATGAGCCTCATTGCCAGACTTGTAGTGACTGGCAGGAAGGAATCTTTAATTTGTACTAAAGTATCAGAAAATCTATAAAATACAAACTATACTTAGGTTCTTTTTTTTGTTGTTTTTAAGTGGCAGTTTTTCTATTCTGACTGTATATATTTTTTCTGCTCAATACAGATTCATTTAATTGCTATGAAGCATGTTCAGAGTTAAAGACAAAAAATTTTGATAATTGGAGCTTATTTTAAGAAATTGAGTAAGTCTAACTTTTTATGCCACATGTGCTTTTAAAATCTATTATTATAAGAAATAAGCAAAGCCCTAAGCAGCTACAGAGGCTTAGTTAATTTATTTCTTTTGTGGATATAACTAGAATTATAGTCCTCTATGCATCCAAATACTTTCTTTAACTATCATAGTTAAGACTGTTCAGCTATTTTTTAAATTTTCATAATATAAGGCAGCCCTCCGGGATAACTTATTTGAAGGAGAAGCCCTACAGGAGAGCCCAAAGGAACAGCTTCTCACATGGAGTCAGTCTAGGGTGAGGGGTGGCTCTTTCTTGAGTTTGGGGCTACTGTTAAAAACAAATAAAGTAAAACAAACAACCACAGGCATCACAACTGCACCTTTGCAGGCACAGCAACAACTCATCCACTCTGAGTTGCTACCAGAAAGCATTACCTGGGACCTCACAGAGGCAGCTCCGGATATGCCAGCACCTGCTGGTGCCAAGTGGACAGGACGTTCTGTAGCCCAGCAGCTCTCATCACGTGGTGCTGTAGCTGCAGGTACACCAGTCGCTGTCGTGTGAGGAGGCATTCAGGAAGTGACCAGGTAATGACTGTCAGTGTTTCTTCCTCTCTAGACTGTGTGCTGTTTGGATTAAGGATTGCTTATTATAAATGTCTATATCTGCAGAGACTAGCAAAATGTCTAGTAGGTAGATAACTTTATTAAACTATTTAATAACTGAGTATTAAATATTAATGAGAATGTTCTGTTGCAGACAAAATCGAGCATGTGTGTATGTGTGTGTGCACATGCATGTGTACGTGTGTATGTATGTAGGTTGTACCTGAGACAGACAGACAAAAAGACTGACCAAAGCAGTAGAAAAGAGCAAGTTCATACTTGTAGCATTTCTTGTTCTTATTTTGAACCATTATTTTATATAATTTTCTCAAGAACAAATATAAGACCTTATCAGTGGAAAGCAAATATGAAAATATCACTAAGACATTTTTGAACTGTTATTTTATAGAGCAGTAGTCTTCAAAATTAGGTACTTAAAACACCCAAGGATGCACAAAGATTTTCTAGCAGGTATGTGGGCAGGACATAGGTGGCTTCTAGAAAAATCAATTTCCAGACCCTTAACTTTAATACATGTCCTTTCCAGAAATCAATCTGCCTGAGAACATCTGTGATTTGCCAACTATTTTTTCTTGCCTCTCCTTTCAAAACTGCCCTTTTACCCCTACACAAAGGGAACAGGTCCATCTCACCCACCCCACACGACATGGTGCATTGTCATCAGGTGAAAACGCATGTAGGCACCAAAGGAGGATTTTAGATATATTGCTTTTGTGGAGCGCACCATGAGGGCAAAATAAAGAGAAGGCTATTGAAGGGGAAGCACCTTATTTCCTCCATCACCAAAGGAAGGGTGGGGCTTTCTGTATTCTTGATTCAGCCTA
The DNA here is from genome assembly GCF_009834535.1 of Camelus ferus. NCBI lineage: Eukaryota > Metazoa > Chordata > Mammalia > Artiodactyla > Camelidae > Camelus > Camelus ferus. The sequence continues at coordinate 101,285,696 of NC_045696.1, forward strand.
ATTATCTTAGAATTAAGTGGTGAGATTTCTGTCATGGGAATAAAAAATGATTATATTTAAATTAAAAATAAAATGAAGGCAGATATTTTCATGGAAATTCAGCCTGATTTTGGCTAAGAGCTATCTTTGCCATTTAGATTATATGATGGCTTTTTCCCAAATTTGAAAAGACTAAATCTGAAGCTTAATGGTGTTGATGATAAATGCAATAAAATCCCACCCTACCACTGTAAACAAAGTTCAGATATTTAAATTGCACCCAATGCAGGATTGAGTTATTGTAAGCCTAAACTAAATGACCAGAGTGAAGCTGCTATGAAGGATGGAAACTAACAGCATTCTGTCTGAGTTTATGGCATCAGTGAGTTTTATTGTCTGTTTAAAGGAGGTTCCAATCAACAAAATGTCAGAACATTTTACAGTGTGTGAAATTATGATAATTATTGATAAATTTAAAATGTGCAAGAGTATACAGAACATTTTTTTCAGAATTCTTTTAGGAGGAATAAAATGAAAAAAGTTTGAATATCACAGCATAGCATTCAGGCTGGTTTCCAATTTTATTCTTAATTTTTGTGCTAGTCTTATGAGTATTTATAATCACATGGAAAGTCTTGATTTAACTAAAACATGACCTTCACCTCCCTTGCCCATTCCTCCTCATCTTGTAGAACTCAAAGGAGTAGGGAGAAGGGTAGAGAGATCTGCATTTAAAAGAGGATCTCTGAGATTCAAACTGTTGAGCAGAGTACATAAGTTGGCCAACCTACTCCTCTGATCCCATTAATTCATTTACATTTTATATAATTATTTTATATATTAGAGCTTAAGTCTACCATCTTGCTATTTTTTTTTTTTTTTTTGCCACATCTTTTTCCCCTTCCTTTATTCTCCCTTTCATGCTTTCTTTTGGGTTAGTTAATAACTTTTCATGTACTAATTTAATACCTCTGTTCGCATTTTAGCCACATTTCTTTGTTTAACAATTTAAATCGTTGCTTTAATGTGGGCTTTCTCAGCATCAGCACTATTGACATTTAAGACTGGATAACTCTTTGTTATGAGAGACTGTCCTGGGTGTTGTAGTATTTTTAGAAGCACCATTGGCCTCTGTCCTCTAGAAGCCAGTAGCACTACTCCTTCAGAGAACCAATAGTATTTCCAGATATTCCCAAATATCCTATAAGGGAAAAAAAAATCACAACTTGTTTAGAATTAGTCCTCTATGAGATACAAAATGCAGTGACATGTGGTTGCTATTGACTCAAAGATAATACTGTACCACCTGCATTGACTACATTGATCTCTATAAGAATTCTATGAAATAAATATGATTTTTATCCCCATTCTCAAGATAAGTAAAGCAAGGCACTGAGAGTTTCAGTAACTTGCCCAAAGATACAAAGATGAAATCACTGTAAAGTTTTAATTCTTATAAAAATAACATACTTTTATTTTTTTATTTTCTATTGTTGAATTTTTTATAACTTGTTTAAGAATCTGTGAACTAATTCCGCAACTCCACTTTTTATTGTTTTTACAATTAACACCTTATTAACTGTGGACAGGTGTTTCCCAATGGGAGGCTGAGTTCCAACCAGGTGTTAATGAAAAGAAACAAGAAAGGTAGGTTAATAAGACATGGGAAAATTGCCATGTATCTAAAATAGGACTGGAAACTAGCTTGTTCTATCAAGGGAGAGATGTATTTTTTTTTTGTATCACTTCAAGTTTTCTACCAAATTTCAGAAACCTTTAGTAATTCTTTGATTTTGACTTTAGTTAAGGTAACATAAAATTTGCTGATGATTGATGTAAATATAGCCTTGATCATTGATCTTGTATCAGAATGAATGATTTGTGAGCATCCTGTGAATACAAACTGCTAAACAATATACTTTATAATAAAAAATTAAAATGGGAGTAACAACGGAGGATGGAATAACACATATTAATAATATTTTTTGGCAGAGCTAACAACTTCTTCACAGGACAAACATGTTCTTTCAATTCTTTGTTATATACAATCATGGAATATATTATGACCCTCATTGAAATCAAGTTCTTACAACATTCAGGATTTTATAAAGGAGTTATATTGGAATTTCCCTTGATCTCAACAAATACAATTATACATATTAAGGGAAAATAGGGTGGTCATGGTAGATCTCACTGAAAAGATAAAATTCAAGTGAAGACTTGAATAAAGTAAATATTTTAGGGTTTTTTTAATGCTAGATTTTTAATCCATTTGAAATTTGAGAAACAGCCAGGAGGTAGTATTCTTTCTCTCTCCTCAGAACTGGTTGGACAATACTGTTAAACCCAAACTTAAATTTCATCCATTGTATTGCTATGCCGACATTATCATTTATCAAATACCCGTATATTCACAAGCCTATTTCTGGGATTCTTTCACAATGCCATTGATATATTTTTTTCTATTGCCAACTTCTTTATGACCTTTTCATTTTTAATATGGCTTGGTTTAGGTTCATACTTCCCTATGCTGATCAGAAACATCTGTGTTAGGAATAACCTGTAGGAATGGAGATTTTTATTATGCTGAGTTTATAGCTGACTTCTGGGAGAACTGACATCTTACACTTCAAGTATATGATATACTCCTCCATTCAGTCTGATTTTCTTTAATGTTAATAAATTTATCAAAGTTTTATTCATTTATTTTTAGGTTCATTCTTTGCTACTTTTTAATTTTTTTGCTATTATACATACAATCTTTTCTATTATTTCTTAATTCACTATTGCAGGTTTATTACTTGTGTATATATTGATGTGTGTCCAGTATATTGCTGAAACCTCTTATTAGTTTTAATAAATTTATCCATTATTTTATTTTCAATTCTCTGGAGAGATATTTGTATTGCCAGGAAATAATTACAGATTTCTCTTTCTTTTCCTGTTTTTGAAATATTGTAGAATTGACTAGAAACCCTACAACAGTGGTGGAATTTTGTCCTGTTCTTGACTTTAATGGGAATATTTATGTCATTTAACTGTTAAGTATGATAATTGCTGTGTTTATAGTTGAACATTTTTATCAGATAAAAGAAGTTCCCATTTATTCATGGTTTGTTAAAATATTTTATCAAAACTGTGTGTAGAATTTTATCAAATATTTTTTCTGTAATTGTGGTGTTTTTCTAATTTTGATCTGTTAATGTAGAGGACATTAATAGATTTTTAAATGTTGTATGATCTTTTAATTCCTAGTTTGTTGTGATTTCCTTTTACTCAGTGCTAGATAAATGTGGTAATACTTACAAAACCATTTTTGCTTTTGTATTTACAAGCTCTCCCTCCTGCTATGTCCTAGAGTACATTGATCACCTAAAAATGAATTCAGTCATCTTTTAGCTTTTCAGTAGTCTATAATAACTTTATAATTTGAGAAATACCTACTCCTTGAAATATCAATACACCTTATCAATTCAATTTTTCTGAGGCTGGTGTCTAATTTTGAAATTAAATATCAATTTTAAATTCATGGTTATTGGTAATTTCAGGTTTTCTAATTCTTGGGCTGTATTTGCTAATCATATTTTTCCTGTAAATTGATCCATTTTACCTTATTTTCAAACTTATTATTTTATATATATATGTATACACACACACACACACACACACACACACACACACACACACACACACACAGTTGACCCTTGAACAACTTTGGGGTTAGGGACCCATTGGAAATACAAGTATAACTTATCTTCAGCCCTCTGTATAGGTAGTTTCTCCATATCCTCAGTTCCTCCATATCTGTGGTTCTGCATCCCTAGATTCAACTAATCATGGATTATGTGGTACTGTAGTATTTACTATTGAAAAAAATTGATGTATAAGTGGACCCATGCAGTTCAAACCCACATTGTTCAAGAGTCAACTGTATGTTCATAAATTTGAATTTAGTCTGTATCTCTAATTCAGTTCAGTTCTCAGATTTGCATATGGCTTATTTAAGCATTCTTGCTTTTGTTTTTTGTCCATATTTGCAAAAGTGTTGTCTACTTGGATAATAGTAGGATAATGGTCTTTTGGAAGAACCAAATTTGAAGTGTGTTGATCAACTGAAATACTGTGTTTATTTTTAAAAACAATGTCTGCTTCATTAACTTCTTTTCTTTTAACTGTTAGAGAAATACAAAGAGATTAGAAGAAAAGATTTTGGCCAGAAAACTAAGACAGAGGTGGTTCATAGAACAAAAAGAAAATGCTTAAGTCTCAAAGGGAGTCATAGGGGCCAGAGATTCCTAATGGCAATTCATGATGAAGCATGAGTAAAGTCAGTAGTGAAAGCCAGGATTGCTGTTTCATCCACTAGGCACTGGGATGTCAGGCCAATGGTTTTCAGCCACTGCTCATCCTGTTTGGTCAGTTGTCTCTCATGCCTATGCCAGAAGGATTTGATCTTTATTTGCATTATCACTCCCACTCACAAAACTGATGGTGAAATAATAAGGCAGTATAATGAATGTAGGAATTATATTTTTAAAAATTCAGTTTAAATATGTTCAAATGTATGTCTTGTAACTTTTACTTAATCTGGGCACAGGCTTGTGAGTGAGTCTTTGATATTCTCTAGAAAAATAGACAATTTGAATTCCATTACCATATTGAAAATCTTCCTCCGAAGTTCTAATTTCCTATCATTTCTCCTGCATTTGTCTGAAGCTGCTGTTCAGAATTTTAAATAATTCATTTACATAAGAATCCTTTTCTTAGCTTCAGACAGTGTGAATATTTTTATGTAGATTAAAGTGTACTCATATGAAAATTTTAGGGGGAAAAAACCCAGAAAACAAAACAAAACAAAAATTCCCAGAAACCAAAAACAGATTATAGATTTAATAAACTACAGTGAATTCACATGTGCCACAGCTATTGCAAAAATGTGAAAATCATCAGGTAGGATGCAATTTAGATAAAGTGTTCTACTGTCTATGTATTTATTATTTTTCTTTACCCTGGGATAGGAATTTAATATTTTACTTATCTCCCCAAATTATTATGCATTGTGTAAAACTTCTAAGATCAAATTGCACAAAGATCATCATGAAAATATGGATTATCAAGTATAGAAAAATGTAAGGTGATTTCCCTCCTGCCTAATGTCCCATTAGCCAGATATAAGAAAAAAAAGGGTAGTGAATTTAAAAACAAGAAGCTAACATATTCTACTGCCTTAAGCACTTTAAATTTTCTAATGAAGGAAACATCTCCTGCTGAGTTTCTCTTCAGAAAATCCAATAAAGTTTTTATTAAAATGAACAGTCACAGAAAAAGGAAAGTCTAAAATAAAAATTCTCTATATGATTTAATAAGACCTTTTCCTCATAAACAGCACTTAAGTCTCCTTCGTTCGAAAGATCAATAAGACACTCAAAGATACAGTTTAGTGCAACAGCCATTAATTAGGCTTTGAAGAACACTGTATGGCTAGAAGAAATCATCAATATAAAAGCAAAATGAAAATAGATGTCACTGAGAATAACTTTAAAATGAGTAATGATTTAATTACATACTAAAAGTACATAACATTTTGGACTGAATATATGGGACCAGAAAGTTATCAAGCAACCATGTATGAGAGACTCTTTCAGATACTTTTCAGTAAGAAACTATTTTATTCATCAGCTAGTGAAGACTCTTCCACTATGACAAACGTTAAGAACCAACGTTGATTTTAAATAAACCAAACATTGTTAGTATTGAAGCAAAAGAATCATGTCTTTAACTATTGCAATGAACTCAGAGCCCCACCTCACACTATCCTATAAGTGAGAATTTAGAGAACACTCTCCCATCCCCTTTTGAGAAAAACAAAGGAACTCTGTAATTGGTATCCCTACAGAAAACTATTAGCAGTGATTAATGTTTTGCCTGAAAAATAAATGTGAAGCAGGTAAAGTCATTAGATAAATATGCACATTTTACTTTTTTTATTAATTTTGGGGATATTTCAATTTAAAAAGTTCAGTTAATTGGTATTTTGTCTATTATAGCAACATATAAGCATTTTATATGAGCTATGGGGGAAGGATAAGCATGTTCTTAAATAATCTTTACCCATGACTTACACATAATTAAATTTTTTTAATTTAGGTTTTGGGATTTGAATTTTAAAAGTCAGTTACCACACATAAAATATATTCCTTACTTACCTGCAGTGGGATCACATCTCACACTTCCCTGTTCCTCAGTTGTTTCAAAAAATGCCCTGACATGAGTATTATTGGTTATATTGATCATACCCTAAACTAATTAAATGCTTACAGTATCTTCTTTTTGACATATCCTACTGTAATAAATGTCTTAAAACTGAGGAAAGATACACAGATAATATCCACACTTAATGTGATGGTCACAGTCACAAAGGAACACCGTGAAAAATCTGTAGCCTTTCCCTTTTCACAGCATTGATCAGTTATTTTGGCTTAAGAGCTGTGGATCCAAGAAATGATCAGTGAACACCCCGACCGCTTCCCATGGCTCCCCTCCTTCTACCTCTGTCATCCTCATATAGCATGATGACCCTCGATTATAGGCAAAGGATGAAAAAAAAACCTCTGTGTTTTCTTCACCCTCCTCTACAAAAAGAGCCTCCTCCTGGAATTTTCTCTGTTCCTTCTTGGCTTAGAAGAGCTTCTTGACTCCCAAGCACTACTCCTATCATCTTTTCTTTCTTTAAGAAAATGAAGGTAAATATCTTGTTTGATTTGACACACATAAGCCAAACAGAGCTGAGATTCAACCCTGTGATACATTTATTGGAAAATCATGGACACTGAATTGCTGGGAGAGGCAATAGACATTATCAATCCTAATTCCTTCATGTATCCTGTAATTCTTTCTGGGTATAAACTGTTTATTTCTAGAGGAGAGACTACATTTCCCTGGCTCAGGTTGTGCTGTAACTTCTCTCTTATTTGTTAAGAGGCAATGAGGAGTGAGAGGCACCCCCTTTGAAGAGGAAAAGCATAACCTTATGAGACACCTTCCTGAACTGACACTTCTGTGGTGTCTCCAGTTAAGAGGAAACTCTCCTCTCTAGCTGGGGGAGGGAGATGTTCAGAAACAGGAGATTCTAAAACATGTCCACACAAAGGCCTTTAGGGAGTCACTCTGTTTCTATCAGGAGCATGGTTTTGGCATAGGAAACCCACAGAAGCAGTTCATAAATCTGTTTTGTGACTGTAGTTAATAATACTGTATTGCATATTTAAAAGTTGCTTAAGAGAGTATATCTGAAAAGTTCTCATCACATGAAAAAAACTGTTTAGAGATGATGTTAACTAGACTTATTGTGATTGTTTCACAATACATATAAATACTGAATCATTTTGTTGTACACTTGAAACTAATATAATGTTATATGTCAGTTATATTTCAACACAAACAAACATTAGTTTACCTTGTGATTCAAACATTTAATCTTCATTGATTCATTCTCAGAAAGATGCTGTAAAATACATTCCACAAAATAAGAAGGTAAAAACAAAACATAACAAAGGTTCCATGAGACCCTGGAAATGGGAGAACTAACATGGAAATAAGAGGAAGAGAGTTCTTTAGGGTGCTGGTAAAGTCCCAGGGAAAGTGCTCTGCTGCAGGCCAAGAGGCCAAGTCCAATTTGACAAATGATGGAGGATTCTGCTTGATCAGATGAGATCAATCAGACACAATAATAGTGTCAGACAGTTGGAGGACTATACATAATGGGTAGACTTATATGTAACAAAATATTAGCAACTATTGACTCCAAAAAAAAAAAACTTGCTAGAAGTGAAACTCATTTATGGAACACAGGTGAATGAACTGTGAGCAATATTTACATAGTTATACTAATGCAAACACTGAATATTTATTAAAAACTAGTTACAAAAATTATGTCACAACTATATTAGGAGTCTAAGAGGACAAACATATGTATTTGAGGGGAGCACTGAGGAGAGTCAAAATCTCATATTTTTCCATAGAAAAATCAACAGATAATATTTAAAATTAAAAATTAAAAAGTAGGTAGTAGAATAATCATGTTACTTAGAAATAAGCATGTAAACACCAGAAGTGTCAACTAACAATATAAAATATATTTACCTCTGAAAAGCAGGAATCTGGTGAGGATGCTCGAGACAGGGGACTGCCCTTTTTACATTAGTTGCAAAACATATAGAAATACTATGAAGCTATGCACCTTATTATGGTGATTAATAAAAATTAAAAAATAAAACAAAAGGGGAAGTGAAGAATGCATATTTGCATCAGTAAAGAATAGAGTAAGGTTACAGTTCACAGAACAACTTATCTGTAATTAACTACGTTACCAAAATAGCATCCATTTCTTGGTAATGGAAAGTATAAAAATGGTAGTGCTGAAGAATCAAAAACATCCCATCTACGAACTATAGCAGATGGGTTTTATTCTCAACTATGACACTTAATAGCTGTGCAGCCTTGGATGAGTTATCTAGACTCTCAAACCACAGTTTCCTTATCTATAAAAAGGGTCACAGAACTGGTGGGAGGATTTAATAAAATAATCCATTTAAAACATCCTCTGTTCTACCTGACATGAGAAAATATAGCTGGTTATTAGTCTTTAGGAATCAGTTTTTTAAATTGTCAAAATAATATAATCTGTCAATGAAGTTACAATGTTCATTGTGTTCACTGAATTACGGTTAATTTAAAAAGTCACAAATACAAATAATTACACTGAAATTGTCTGTTCTCCTGATTTTCCAAACTGACATCAATCACTGCATTAGTCATTTTGATGCTTTTAGCTAAGTAAGGCACTGGTCCATACATGAGACTAACAATAACAAACACAATTATTTGGGGTCATTCTTCTAAATGTAATGAAAAAATCTAGAACATTTCTTCAATTCATAGAAGAGACAGAATATCTAAAGATTTCCCTAAACAAATTGATGCTTCCTTTGTGCCTCCTTGTCACTCTATATGGGTATCATATGTCAATGTTCAGCAAGTGTGAAAGAGAAATACAGTTGTGTGCTTTGGACTTCTTCAATGCAAGAGAGATAAGTAGGAAAAAATGCGTTCAATGTCAGTCCTCAATGTAAGTTAGAAGCTAGAAACATAAAAATGCTAGTGGGAAATATGATGTATGGAAATTGGTTTGCCTAACCCTACTTTCTGACAGAGAATGATGGTTCCCTTCTATTTATCTATTTGGTATCATAAACTGCCTATCTCAGCCGCAGGGTTGATTTTGCTCTCCATGAAGCAGATGGTGAATCACAGCTAAATCAAAAACTGCAACTGTTTTAAATGTAAGGAAGTGCAGTTTGTCTGTCTCCCAATGAGGACACTCCAGCAAACATGAATTTCCCTTACCAGTACTAGCTGAGTGAAGCTATTTTAAAATACTTCTAGTCAAGGACAGATTTTCATTATTTCTTCATCAAAGTGTTTTTCTATTATACTCAGTTCAAAAAGAAAAATGAGTCTTAGCTATACAAAGCAAATGATCAGCTACTTATACTTTACATCTATCAAATATGCCAATTTTTTAAGTCTAGTGTGTTTTAATAGTGTTTTTATTGATAGCTGTTTAAAGAAATACATAGTGTTTTGAGAAAAATGATTTCTCTTTATTGTTATATATCATCTAATTTTTCCAACATTATAAATATCACCTTGAGAGATATTACAAGATTAAGAAGAGTGCTGAAAGCCATGATTTTTAGCTTAGAAAATTTATTATTTTAAAGAATAGACACAAGAAATACATTTTCATGTAAAAGAAATTACTGCAAGCCAACGAGAAGCAAAATTTTTGGCAGGTGAAATACGCAATATAAATAAATACTAAAGGAATCAAAGTGACAAGAGGACCATCGGATGGAATTAGCTAGTTCTTGAAAGGAAGTTGTTCAGCAGCGCAGTAGGTGGGATAAGTATATTCAAACATATTTCTCCATATATTTATTTATGAAGAGATTCAAAATCACTAAGAATGTGACACTGTTAGCGCATTTTTTTGTGATTTGAATCACAAGTCCCTCACTATTTGATTGTGCTATGTATTTAACATATTACTTGTAAAATATTAATGATTTAACTCATATTCATGGAATTGTTTAATTATAAGAGATTTATTTAAGTAAAATTGTGACAAATCTAACACAAAGTCCTCAGCAATCACATTTCCCTTATTTCCCCCACTTTTATCATCTCTTCAAATTGCCTTCAGAACATGGCGTATTCTGACTATACATTTAAAAATGTTTAAAAAGTATTTTATATAAAAGAAAGGAACCTGATCTCAGCAAATAGGTCTATAAACTTTAGCTTTCCGTCTTTGTCAGTGAATGGTTCTCCACCCAGGAGGTTTATCCCTGGGGAATTTGGAAATTATTGGAGGCATTTTTGGTTATCACAACCATGGAGTGCTGCTGGCACTTAGTGAGTAGAGGACAGCAATAATGCTAAATATCCTAAAATATACAAAATACACAGGAGAGCCCTCCCCCCAAAAGAATTATCCAGCTCAGAAAGTCAACAAGATAGAGGTTGAGAAACCCTGGTCTAGGTAATGAAAATAGTCCCTCATGTTTAATAAAATATTTTAAATGAGTGTAGAAGTAATCCATTTTTCTTTCAGAATAAGAATTGCCTCATAAAGTTTATAACAGAAGAAGATAAGAATGGCAGAAATATAGCATGAAGGAGTAAAAAAGAGCTCAGATTTTTCTGGCTGAAAGTCATAGGTTTACATAATTGATTCCAACAAGTACAGTCTATGAAGAAAGTGGGTAAATTATCTCAATGTCCCTGAGCACCCATTTCCTCAGCTAAAAAGTAGAGATAACAATGCCTTCCTTTAATGGCTGTAAAAATTAAATGGGATAATATACATAAAATTTCTAGCAGAATGTATAGCAAAAATAGATGCTCAAAGAATAAACACTTTGATTATATAGAGGTAAGGCCAAGAATAAATCATACTCTAGAATAAATTCATACTCAGCCAAAATGATTTGACTTTAAATCATTGTGAAGTTTGCATTCTGACCTCAGAAGCTAAACGATTGCACATTTTTTGTTAGATCAAAGGGCAGTGCAGCCATATTGCTAACCACTCGACTCTCTCCTTGTCAACCACCCAACAGTGCTGTTTTTTTTTTCTGTGACTATTTTTAGTTCCTGTAACCAACTTTTACATCTTTAAGATTAATGCTGTATAAATATTTTATCATTAATATGTTTCTTCTTCCAATTTTCAATTACAATATTTATCTAAGATGGAATATTTTCCTGTTTTCTATTGATATATTGACTTAAAAGAGCTGACAAGAGGAATAAGGAGAATTCACTAGGGGACACAAGTCCATAGTAAATAAAATTGCTAAAACCGCAAATCCCAGCAAACAAGAGCTGATTACAAGAAGGTCAGGTTATATTTCCTCCTAAAAAAATCTAATGTGAAAATTGAAATCTATGAAGTATCTCAGCACCATTAAAGTTTCAAACTGTCCCTGTAGTATATGAACCAGAGGTATGTATTCAGTCCATAGAATGCAATGGAATTGAGGGCTGTATGGTCTATTACAGGGAAGTTTTAATGATACTTGATCACTAATAAGTTGAAAATATGGGCAATTACTACTTCCAAATCCAAATACTAGTCAAAATCCTACATTATTGTGTTTTCTTATATTAATAGTTGTATTATATGCCAAATAACAGACACATTGTAAGAAATTAAAAATCTACTTAAGTAACACAGAACAAAAGGAGAATTTTTCCCATGTCTGGTGTTAATGTTAGAAATTGAAGTTAGAAATCTGGTTATTGAGAACCTACTGGTATATGTGAATGTGTATAGTGTGGAATACTCTTTTTGAAAATGCCTTAAAATTGGCCTTTAAAAAATGAAACTTCACTGAAATAACATGAAATTCTTAAAATTCTTGCCACAAAAAAAATAAAATAAAATAAAACTTAGGTCTACCTTAAAAATAGCTCTACAGAAGAGTGAAAATGTAACACATGCTAATATGTAATATTGCTTTAATAAAATATTGCTTTGATAAATGCTGAATGCTGCAGAAGTTCTAAAAAGGGGAGAGGGGAATTCTCTGCTAGATAAAATAAGTAGAAATAGTCTTTAAATTTTGGCAACTTGTAAATGAGCCCATGGGCAAATAATGATTTTACCCTCTTTCTGACAATATTTATAGATAATTGGATAATATTGATTCAAATTTTCTCAGTGTTTATGGATTGCAAATTGAAAATTCCAAAGAAGCGAAAAATAGTCATGAGACTTTTTTTAAAGGACAACCAGAAATATCAGACTTTGTTATCTTCAAGTATACATGTTACAGGTAAACAGTATATAAAGTTCTGAGTGCTTGTTTTGCATGTAAAATTATTTACTCTGACAAAGTATCAATTAAATTTAAAAGTAAATGATTACTGTCTTATAAGTTCAAGAACTCGGAAAATTCAATTCCCAGACATTTTTGGGGGGAAAATGTATTTGAGGGTGTATTGTAGCAAAGCAAGAAAATAAAGACAATTGAATCTGAAGAAGAAGATGTGAGATAAAAGAATAAATAAATATTGATGATTTGAATTTTCTTAACTTGGAATTAAAGATTAATGATTATTTCACATAGAGCACGATAAATGTTACATCACAACATGATGCAAGACAAAACAAAATAAAACAAATAAAAATAGGCAGCCAAAAATAACCCTCCAATGTCCAGTGGATGTAGGATTTATCATCAGTACAGAAAAGATGGCATGTCTAGCTTCTGCCTAAAAATATGGGGAGATAGAAGGAGCGCTGCTCCACACCTTATAGTGAAAAAGAGCTGAGTTAATTTTAAACGTATAACTTGTTTTGAGCCCTTCAAATTCCTGAGGTCACAGAACAACCAACTTGCACCAAATCTCAGGGGAGACAATGCATGCAGGGAAGGACACACAAAGACACAACTATCACTCTCTGGGGTTGATGGAACTGGACACCGGTATAGAGTTTGGCTAAAATAGTTGACAAATTGGTAAAGACTGAGTACAGACTGTGGAACAAAGTGAAACCTTTAGGAGGCAAGAAACTGAGATGTCTACACCATTTTGCAGGTGCTATTCCTTTAATGGCACCAGGTGTGCACAGAAAAGATTGGGAATAGACCCAAGACGTGAGACACGGCTAAGGGAAGAGAACAGCTACTTGAGACAGCAAACAATCCCACAAGACTGGTTTCCTCGGTCTTAGTTTGCTATGGCCGTCGTAGCAAAGCACCACAAACTGGATGGCTTAAAGAATAGAAGTTGTGAGGGTTTTTTTGTTTTTGTTTCGGGTTTTTTTTCCCCCTCACAGTTCTGGAGGCTAGAAGTCTGAGATCTAAGTATCAGTTGGTTCCTTCAGCTGACTGTAAGGGAGAGTATCTTTCATGCCCCTCTCTTAGCTTCTAGTGGTTTGCTGGCAGCTCTGGCTTTCCTTGGCCTGTAGGTACGTCACCTCGATCTCTGCCTTCATGTTCACACGGGGCTCTCCGTTTGTGCATCTTGAGTTTTGTGTCTAAAGTGTTTCCATTTTAAAAGGACGAGTCATACTGAATTAGGGCACACTCTGATAACCTCATTTTAACCTTTTTATCTCAGAAAAATCCTGTCTCCAAACAACATCGCATTCTGAGACATCGCATTCTGGGAGTTAGGACCCCAGCGTGTTTCCTGAGGGACAAAATTCGGTCCACAACATTCTCTACCTACACTATAGAACACAAGCCTTTATCGGTGGGAAAGGCAAGAATTACAGTCCTTAGAGCACTAGTGAAAATTCATTACATGTGGGAAAAGAAACAGGGGAAGAATCCTACTCTTGGCTGGGAGAAAATATTATATACGGACCCCACAACCATAGCTGAGAAAAGGACAAAAGAACTGAATGTCACACTGCTGAGACCCAGTGACACAGTGCATGCCCATGTTTGAGGCTTGGCCAGGAAAGCAGTGAGCATACCCCCACCACAAGCTAACAGCCTACAGATAACAAGTAAGAGCAGATTACTGCTGAAAGAGTGGCAGGGGAGGAACAAGAACTTGTGCAGAGACTCTTTAATGCACAGCACAAGCAGAAGATCCAAGTCTCAGAATCAGGCATCTCTTTGGGAAACCATCCTCCACCCTAAATACAAGCTATCTCTACAGAGCTTTGAAATCTGATGTGCAGTGAGGGTAACCATAGCAACAACAATATCAAACGTAGCCCAACTCCCAAGTATAGTAAATGAAGCCCTGTTCTAAAGGTCTAGCAGAAGGAAAAGGATACACATGCCCAGACATAGAAACAATTTTCAGTCTCTGCTGCCCCACATAAAATGTCTGCCTTTCCTCAAAAAATTCTGAGGCATAACAAAAACAAGCAAGAGTCTGAAGAGACAAAATGATCAGAAGTATGAGACTCAGATATGACACAGACGTCAAAGAATCTGATAGGAAATTTCAAATAATTATGGTTAATATGTTCAAGACACTAATGGAAAAGGTAGGCAATATGCCATTTGGTATGCAAAGTGTCACAAAGAATTAAATGGTATTTCTATATACTATCTATGACAAATTGGAATTTAAAATCTTTTTTTTTTAAGAAAAATACCATTTTCAATATGACCAAAGGAAAAAAGAAAGGAAGGCAGACAGGTAGGCAGGCGGGAAGGAAATTATCCGGGTTGGACTGTGTCACTCCCAAAATCTGTATGTTGGAGCCCTAACTCTCAGTATCTCAGAATGTGACTATACTTGGAGATGGAGTCTTTTAATAAAATAATTTAATAAGTTAAAATGAGGTCCTTAGGATAAGCTCTAATCCAATCTAACTGATGGCCTTATGAAAAAAAAAAAAAAAAAGAAGATGAGGATACAAAGATAGACACCAGGGATGCAGGCTCACAGAGAAAAAAGCATGTGACAATATAAGCCATCCATCTGCAAGCCAAGGAGAAATGCCTCAGAAGAAATCAAACCTGCTGATACTTTGATCTTGGATTTCTAGCCTCCAGAATCATGAATGAATAAATTTCTGTTAGTTAAGCCACCTAGTCTGTGGTATTTTTTTAAATGGCAGCCCTAACAAACTAACACAGAGGGAAGGGAGAAAAGCAGAGAAGTAAAAGTAAAAGAAATGCTGAGGTAGAACTTCAACAGCTTACCTGTAGAATATGCGTGCTAAAAAATGATGGAACTTTGAGGAAGAGAATAAAGAATATCTAAATCAATGGAGAAAGACCTTGTGTGCATAGAATGGGAGGTTCAGTATAATCAGGAGGCCAGTTCTACCCAATCTGATTTATAGATTCAACACAATCCCAATCAGAATTTGAAGGGGTAGAGAAAAGTTCCCTCATTGAATGCATTTAAAAGTTCAGTGGAGATGAAAATATATTTTATGATTAATCCTGTCAGGTGTGCTTGTTTAAATAACCAATTATTTAGTCATTTAGTGTTTATGTTGATTCAAATACTATTTATGAGATCTAAACAAAGAAAAATAAATAATAGCCATTGCTTATAAAAGAAAATGAAAAATCATAATTTAAATGAATTCCATAGAAAATTAAGGATTTTTAAAAAAAATATGTTAAATGGTAAATTCTATACCAATGAAAATTAAGTTTAATTTAAAATACCTCTAAAACTGGCTAGACACATGATAGAAGTTGATTAAGACATTGCTCATTAAATGAGCGTGCTACTTTTGGAAATACCAGAAGGAGTCAAGGAATTCATCAGAAAGGTGACCTGTATCTCCCTAGGCAGGGTTACTTTGGTTCCCTCCTTTGAACCCCTTGTATAACTTATAAGAAGGGAGATTCTACTTAGTAAAGAGTGAAGGGAGTTCCAGGACAAGGAAGCAGTTCTCTAAGGATGAAATACACAAAACTATGGAGAAGGAAAAATAATTCAGTGAGTTAGGGTTTGCGGCTTGGGAAGTGAAGCAAAAGGAGTACATCTTGAAAAAGTGAGCTATGTGAAACGACTGCCACAAACATGGGGGCTGAAAGAACTATATCTGTTTGGAAGACAACTGAATCCTAAAGGCATATTGGACACTTTATGAATGTAAAAGGAGAGGCACATAAAGCAGGACTTTGGAACATACAGCATATGAAGTACTGACAGGAAAAGAGAAGACAGAGAGAAAGATTAAGAAGAGGAACTAAGAAAAAGCAGTCAGCACAAGACAAATGTGAGAACCTCAAAGAAGGTCAGAGTCAGCTAAAAGACCAAGCAGGGGGAAGGTAAAACAGGTCACTGAATTTGGCAATTCAAAGCTCATGCGTCATTTTAAAAAGAACGTTTTCAGGGACTTAATTTCCTCAGTTTAAACACTGGGTCTAGTTGAACTTGTATGTTCCTTCCAGCAATAACAATTCTTTTATCTTCAATCTGGTTTCTGAATCTGATTTGAAATACGGAATGTCTTAATTATATTGTTTTCTTCAGTTGCAGAAGTGATTTATTTGAACATTCATTTATTATAATTGCAGTAATTGACTGTATGTGCATGTCTGTATATGTGCATGTCTGTATGTATGTACCCTCAAAAAGTTTACATAAAATTATTGGGGGGGATTCTTGAAGGTAAAGAAAAATCACATCATCGATAGTTTCATTAAAAAGGTCTCATCAAGTAATCTTGAAATTTAGTATTTGCTTGTCTTTTTTGAAAACGAGTTGGTAAGGAATGAGAAATATAGTTAATTTTACTTAAAATAATCTTTAATAACTTTTTATAAAGTTCTTCTTCCCTAATAGTATCTGATTGTAGAGAAACAATTTTCATCCAAAAAATTACTTAATTTCTCAAATCATGATTTTGAAGAAACTGAAACTATTATTTAAGCAGTAATTCACTATACTGTGTCAGAAATAGGTTATGCCATTCTATGTTAATAATCTGATGCATCCTACTCAATTCATTTCAACAGTAAATAGTCATTTTCCATTATGAGCAGCTAACTATAATTACTTATTAGTTCCCTTTGTTACTCTCATAAACATTTTATTTGTGATACTTAGCATAGCTATTTAGCAAATGCAAGATGAATTTTAAATATTCCACATAGAAAACCTCTGAGCACTGGAAAGTCTCTTTATTCTTGAGATGATTTATTATACAGTTTATTCTCATGCAATTTCTTTTGGCATTTTCTAATACATTTCTCTTTTAAATGTGTAGCTCTTTAATAGGTTATCCTAGTATAAATAAATACATGTTTTAACAAATTATAAAACCTAGCATATGTATGAGAATTACAATATCAACTCCTGTTGTAACAACTGAAGGATTAAGAAATTCACAGTATTTTTCTAACTTAGTTGAAGTATGACAGATTTTCATAGTTGCATTTCTAATAAGTATAGTGTATTGTTAAGGGCTAATATAGAAAAGTTCCTCGCAACATTTTAACTAAAAGATTATGGACATTTCCACTTCTTGGAAAACAAGATTAAAATGGAAATTTAGTTTACTGAGACCCAGAAGTAAAAATATGATATTTCTTCAAACACAAATGTGAACGAAGCATAAAGATTTAAAAATAAGTTTTGAAATCCCATCTAAACCAACAGTATCACTTGATGTTTCTAACAATAAATAATATATCCTAGATGTGATATGATATATCCCTATTTTATATTCAAGTTTTGATCTACAAAAATAAGTTAAAATTGTACAAATAAACCCCAAAGGTAAAGATTTGCTACTTAAACATGATCGGTTTTTAGCACTAAAGCTATTTTTTCTTTAGTTCAAATTTTAAATCAGGTGAGTTCTTTTATGCATCTGAAGATAAAGCTTTTTAGTATTATTTTAATGTGTCTACGCACAGAACAAACATTAGACAGATTTTTAGAACACATTTGAGACACTGTCGTATGCTGGAAAGAATGTAAGATTGGCTTAAAGAACTTCTGCCTCTACAGCTGAATGGCTGTGTGATCTCTGGGAATTTATTCACACTTTCTGAGAGTTTCTGTGTTATTCAAGAAAGTGAAGCTAACAATACTTACCTGATAAATCACACAAAAGGATCAAAATGAGATAGTATTTAAACATGCTTCACAATGTACAAAGTGCTGTGTAAGTACTAACAATTTTTATTATCCCAGCCTCATTTTTTACCCAAATCCACCATGTGATCTTCTAAACAGAAGAAAATGTACCTGATAATTTCGAATTTCCAGGAATATATAGCTATAAATTGGTGAATTAATAGGAATCTACTCAGAAGTCAGACCAAATAATAAGTAAACAAAACATACTTCAGATTAAAAAGATTGCAGTTAATTATGGAATACTTAATTTTTGTGTAAGATGCAGTTGTCTTTAGTCGTCATCAAATATTGATGAGAAATAAATATTATAAGAAGCCATCTCCAAGCCTCATTCAGTAATCAGGATAAAACGACCTGGGACATTTGTGTCCTTGAACGGTCATAATTGAGGACATTTCAGACAGAGCCCAATGGCTGTATCCAGATTCAAAATGTGGTCAGACTTGATTCCATACTGTCTGTCAAAAAAGAGGCAGAATTTGACTAGTGGGCACTTTTTTTTAACCCACGCTGTGTTAATAAAATGTTTAATTGGCAGTGTTAAAAAATTGACACTTTCCATACAAACATGGAAGTTCATAATTTATTTGAAAAATTGTAAGGACTGGTGTGGCCACAGTGAGGCCACTGTCCTGACAACTGGAGTTGAGAAGAAAAGGCAGGTGTTCTCAAGTTAAGATCCCCACCCAGCCTAGTCTGTGTTGTTTACCCGTGGAAACTGGCCAGTGTAGGCATTTAAGTTTTAAGTTTGTAAACCTTGATCAAAATTTGTTTACATTTACTTTCAATCCAGCTTTATCCTTGAGGATTTACTCCTATTTCAACCAGAATGAGAATTTGTGGGTTTAAAAGTCTCTGAGAACATACATATTTAAGGCTAATATATGTTGCTATATTTAAATTTTGCCTAAATTCTTCCCTTCTCACAAACCCTAAAGTAAATGTCTCTTTCTTTGTTTCATGCGATGTTCCTGAGTTCTTCTGATGTGTACTCTTTCTTGCTGTGCATGTTAGTGGACCTAGTTTTAATTTGCTTCCAAAGGTATTTTTATCACGAATTTGTTGAACAAGTACGTGATGAAATGTGGGAAGAATGTCACTGGGCTGTAATCAAGTAATTTTACCGTTAGAGTATATTAGCACATGGAGAAAAAAGTGCTTTAAGGCAACAGCAAAAGAAACTGACAGATTTTAATCCTATATTAAAATTTCCTGGAGCACAGTGGTGTTTAATCTGTTCACCCATCTTATCTATAGCTTATAGGTTGGTAAAAAATTCCATTTGGAACTTTCATAAAGCATTTCGCTGCAATGCCAGCGGAAAAACTAAATAATCATCACCATAACAATAAATTTCCAGTTGTTGAGGAGCTTCTACAGTATCTTCAAGTTTTACTACAAATCTTAATTTCTTGTGATTAATTGGACTCCTGTATTAAAAGAGATTTCAAGCAAAGTCGGTACATCTCCCAAGGAGCACTTGGAAATAAATATGTGGAACATTTGGGAATGCTGCTTAGTGAGCAGGCAGCACGGATACATAACACATGCAATGATTAGGACAGCGCCCTAAAGAAAGAACTATGACACTTAACATGCCAAAGTGCAAGCCCACGTAAAACACTAAACTGACAAGGCACCGGTTTGGCTCTTGATACCAGCTCTTCAACTTGGCAAGTCACGTATTCTCTGAGTCTTAGATTTCTTATGTGTTCCAAGGGGGCTGGACTTAACAGTCATCTCTAAGCCTTCTTCCTGTTCTTGTAGTCCTCGACTGGTTATCTAGCAAACACTGATCTCCTCCCTTTCTAAAGGCCTATAGCAGAGTCGTAGCAACACAGCTTAGCATTTATATATATATGTTATCTTTTGTGCCATATTTTCTTTTGCATAAATTGTAAATCCCAAATTAGATTTTCAACTTTCTGTAGACATAAACCTGGGTATATAGATATAGATCGTCACATATACATATAGGTTTAAATAATACCTTTGGGGCAAAAATCGTGGCAATCACTAAGTGCATAAATACTCAAGTAATCTGTTTATTTATATATTCTCATATTTACCATCACATGAGTACAGTCTGATTTTTCAATGGAGAAAATACTTATAATTTTCTATAACATCACATTTTCATTATTTATTCATAGTTTTTACATGTGTTAGAATAATTATTGCTTGGAAAATAATTTGTGTTTACAAATCTATGATTTCCATAAAATGATAAAGTATTGCCAATGGGAATTCATTGTTCCAAGATTAGTAAGAAAAGACAGTTTTTCATAATGTAAAATTATTAGTTTATTGGAGTAAAGTCTTGAAAATTATTTTATTCCGTGGGTCATATAAATACAGAATCCATTTAGTCAATCTTTGAAACCAGTTTTATCATGGTGTTCCCATTTTGTAAAAACACTTCAATAGCCGGACAGATTAGATCAGTTGATATAAGCTTCTTCTAAACTTCTACTGTCTGATTAAATTCCATTTGAAAATTTCTCTTCTCATAACTCAGACATACTCTTAACTTATATAAACTGCATTAATTTTAAATACCTGTGAGAAAGTGAGACTAAAATAAAGCTTAGATATGTTAATACTTTTAAAAAATACTTTTTTGGCAAAACCCAACTTTGATTCATACTTATTTCTTTTGGTTTTGTTTTCTTTGTTCATTAGAATCTTCCAGTTCTAAAGATTAACAGCATTCTCAAACTATTCTAGACTCTTCCTAATGAGCCTATTAAAATACCTCTTCATCCAAGAAGTATTAAACGATTATTACCCAGTCATTTTGCTTTTGACTTGTTATTCAGAAGAATGTTAAAGCTGTTTAAAATAACATTTATTTGAGTTATCATTTAGCCTTCCACTAAATTTGAGCAATGAACTGTGTAACAACACTGTGGGAATATATAGAGAACAAATACATAATTTCTGATAAAGCCTATTTCAACACGTCCTTTAATTGTCAATTGGACTTTCCTGGACAACATAATTATGCTATTACTACTTTTTTTCCTTTTCATAATATACCATCTCCCTTGAATGACCTGTCTGAGAGAGCATAATGTTCAGGCCAAGGAAAGAGAAGAATAGGGATTATGGTGGCTGCAATACTGAACTGTGAATAATTTCAAGAACATTAACAGGCGCTGAGTGCAGAGGTCCCTCTAGAAGCAACTCGCCAATGATTCACTTGGAGAAAAATGTCTTGAGCAGAAGTTTGTTTTTTTTTCCTTAAGGAATAAATTTGAAAGAAGAAAACTCTGGAAGCGTTGCTTTAACTGAATAGTTGGCACAAAAAAATTCACTTCAGGCTACCATTAAGGAAAATTAATTATAATTATTTTAATCAGTACACAATAAATAGAAAAGAGAATACTTCATTGATGTCCGTGGCTTTAGAGGACCTTGAAGTGTAAACCATTGTACCTTGAAGTATAAACCAAGGGTGAAAACAGGACCGAGATGAAGGACCTTCATATTGACAAGTCCATTGGATGCTTTTCTTTTCAGTTTTATTAGCACATCCTTCTACATCTGACTCTGATAAAGCCCATCTTTATAAAGCCCACCAGGCACTAACCTGTAAGGTCTTGTAATGTTATGCTGATACATACTGAACTCGTCCTAAATGCCAAGAAGTCGTTGTATCCTGACAACAACCATGAGATAGACTGTTCCTATTTTATAGATGAAAAAGCCATATCACAGAGTGAGTCTATGATTTTAAAGCAACCAAGCATTTGTCGTGGAAGAATTAACTGTTCATTTGCTTTGTGAAGGCAGGCACAGCTTACTGGCCAGTAAGGTGAGCAAAACCGCGCATCACTGTACATTAGTGCAGAGCACATTGGCTGTCTACTTTCCAGGTATAGATTTATAAATGGTGCCTTACTCAGGTGAACTAACAGTAGCTTATCCTTAGTGAAACCTAATGACTCAAAAAATATTCCACTTTAATATCAAATTATACAGTTGTCCATGAAGTAAAGAACTGTAAGGAAAAATGTTAAGGATGAACTTCTTAAAATTTGAGGAGTAATAACTTAAATTTGTGATTGTAAAAATCATTCATGTTGGAAATTTAGTATTTAACAGGACGTTCTTCACACATCTTATAATTTTACGTGACACCAGAATAATAATCAGAAGACCAATGGGATATTTAATATCACTTAGAAGTATCTTGATAAGTAACTAATAACAGATTTTTACAGTCCATTGAGAATTGCATTACGAGATTTATTTCACAAAATCTGCTATGGGTAACTTATTCAACAACTCTAATGAGTCTAGATAGAACTAGATTAATATGCATTCTCAGAAGCAAAAGGAAAAAAATAAGGAAAAAAAGTAGCAAAAATCAGCTAAAGCTTCAGCCCAAGCACGTTGAAAAGATGTCAAATCAAACAGCCCAAAAATATGCAATCATGTGCAACCATTTAGCATGATGCTCTAGTTTGTGAAAATCTCTCCCTCAGGGAAAGCACTTTAATTATCTAAGGTTCAAATGCAAGAAGGAATAAGCAAGAATTAAAGTATTATAAAACTCAACAACAAAATGAGAAAGCCTTTATGTATTATTTATCCCCATTCCCCCTTCTTTTTCTATCCTCCATGAATTTTTAAAAATTATTTAACATTAATTATTGAGAGTAATATTTTCTTCGGTATTTTTACCAACACTACTGCTCCTTCCTCTTTTATATAAGTTTAAAGCATCTCTAACTTTCATTGTCTATTAATAGTATTTACGTTTGCTTTTGATGGATCATGTTCTGTGTTAGACAGCACTGCATAAGCTGTCACTTCCAAATTTGGAAGGTAACATTGGGGAAATTGAGAAGAAAATGTCTAATGTTTAGTGAGCGTTGACTACCAACAACTGTGCTAAGTACCAGAGAAGCACAAAAAGCCCTATACTACTCCAGCACTTAAAGTCTCCAAAAAGCTCAGGAAAGACTTTAATCTTGCTGGTGAGTGATGTGTTCAAGTCCAGTTATATACAAGTTCTGTACTGAAATAATATAGAAGGGGTTGTGATCAGCTTCACCTGATAGGATCAGAGGTGGTAACAAGAAAGCTTTGATTTTGACCATGAATTGGTATATTCCAGAGTATCAGTGATGTAAAAAGAAATGCTTGGATAATGATAATTACGTTGTTATGGCTGAACTATAAACCCAATATGACCAATGAGACTGGCTTCCAATTGCTTGATTTCTCTACTTTCATATAGTCTTATGACTGCTCTACTGTCTGCCCTCCAACCAGACTACTTTTCTTAGTCTCCTTCATGCACCATATTCTCCCATCTCTAAACCTTTTTTCCCCTCAGCTTTCTCTAGCTAGAATGCTCTTTACTCCAGAAATACCTGGTGATCTCCTACTTATCTTTCAAGACAGCTTAAGAGCAAGCAATTCTCTGACACATTTCCTATTCCTGGATCTTCCAATCTAAGATTAGAAAATGATTCATTTTATGTCCTAACTGAATCTTATTCTCACCTCAATTATTCATTCATTCATTTATTCATCTGATGAGTCATAAATTCATTTCCTCACATATTCAATATATTTTTCAATCCCTTATTATGTGCCAGGCACAATGCTAAGCACTAACGATACAATTAATGGGAACAAGAGAGAGAAGTTTTGATATTAGGCTGAACTGGGAGTTTTAATAGCCAAGAGTGAATTGTAGGTCCCTACATATTTCTGGGTAAGCAAGTAAACAAATGTTAAAAAGTGCAAAGAAACAAACTCAGAGATAATGAGATTAAGAGAAACTCTGGTGAGAGAGGCTTGTTTTATAGATAAAGTGGTCAGCTATATTTTTCTGAGGCAGATACTTTGGAAGTGACTTCTGAGCTGATATCTTAAGTATACAAAGGAGTAGAGAAAGCATTTTAGTTAAAGGGAAAACAAATATTAATACCCTGAAATGGCAATGTGCTTGGCTAGTGTAGTAGACTCTAAGCTCATGGTGTAGGAACTTTGTTCTGTTTACCTCTGTATAACATCTAGAGAAATGTCTATCACGTAGGAGGAGTTCAGTATTTGTGGGTTAATTAGATGATGAGAAAGGAGATACTGGTGCTGAGATTAGGGAAATAGAGAATGATATAAGAGCAGAAAATTGGGTAGGGTAAGGTCATGGGAAGCTAGATCGTGATAAAAAAAAATTTGGATTTTATTACAAATTCACTGGTAGATTGTGGGAAAGCAGTGTCAGCCAGACTAGCCAAAGACAGATAGCAAGGGTGAGGTTGAAATTAAACAAGAAAATAAAATTTTATGGTGTTTAAATTCCTAAATACTTCTACTGCTAACACTTAAAATTAGTAAGCCCGTATGGTAACAAGCTTGCTTGTAAAGTTCTCGTGCACTTTAAAAAAAAAGTTATTTCCAACTCTGTGACATTCAAGAAAACTCAAAACTACAGAGACAGTAAAAAGATCAGTGGCTGCCAGATGCTTTCGGGGAAGGAGAGATAAATAGAGGGAGCAAACTGGATAGATTTTTAGGGCAGTGAAACTATTCTGTATGATACTATATTGGTGGTTCCATAACATTACATATTTGCCAAAACCCATAAAAAGTATAACACCGAACACAAACCCTAATGAAAACTATAGACGTAGGGCAAGAGTGAGGTGCCAATGTTTATTCATTGATTGCAACAAATATAGCATTTTGGCGGGAGATTTGATGGTGGGGGACGCTGTGCCTGTGTATGGGGAGGAGTATATGGAAACTCTGTGTACTTTCTGCTCATTTTTGTTGTGAACCCAAAACTCCTCTTAAAAAAAGTCTCTATAAAAAAAGTTTTTATTGTTGTCAGTTTGGCATTGGGTATCTAAAACCATGAAACTATTCGTGTATTTTTATTTGGGAAATTTATTTCTACATTATCTCCCCACAAAATAATAAAAACTACACAAAATTTTTGTTAAAAACTTTTAAATCTTATAACATTTTAAAATAAAGAAACTAGAAATAACCAAAGTTTCCTGTACTAGCAGAATGGGGAAACTAATTATAGCCCAGTCCAACACCACAGAGTTCATGCTGATTTTATCCCTTTTCACATTTATAATTCCCTTCTTAGACAATTAGAGAACTAGTGCCCATTGTCCTTCACGAGTTTATTTGTTCAGTTTCCTGTAGGAGAACAAAAAAAATGTCCAATCCCTACTAAACTCCTCCTTCAGACATGTGCCCTCCTCATCTTATTTGGGCTGAGAAATTTCCAGATGGGCCACTGTCACCACCCCACCACTTAATGGACCCTCTTCTCATCCTGTGCAGCCTTCAACACCCCATGCCAGGCAGCCCTCCCTGCACACAATCTCCTCACCCTTCCAGGGCTCCAACACTACACACAGCTCTGCCTCCTGTAAAGACACTTCTTCAATCCTCTTGGACTTTGACACCACATGCCAGGTATGCCCCACCACAGACATCCTCCTCAACCTGCTTGAGCTCTGCCATCGTCACTGGGCTGTATTTCTACAGGGACATCCTTTCAGCCCTGGCTCTCGTACCCTGTGTTGGCTGCCTTTCAGCGTGGTTAGCTTCCTGACCACACTCAAGCTCTGACACCCCCATGCTGGACTGCATACAGTCTCTAAATCTCAAGCCAATATAGCGCACTATTCAAACTGAATTATGCTAGCTCTACTATTCTAAAAGAAACAGGAGACAGACAGACAGAAAGAGACAGATGAAGAACAGAAAGAAGACACACTGATTTTTTTAAATGTACTGATGAGAATCAGTACATTGTACAGTACAATGCACAGGAGGAAAAATGATCATAACTTCAAAATGTAAACCACATAACTTGCTTTAGCAAAGTAATGATTTTTAATGCATGTTATAAAATTTCTGTTATACCTTTCATATTTAGTAATTATAACATTTTATATGTATGTGTGTATGTATAAATATATATACATACTCAATTGTTCCAATGTTAACAGCTTAAACTCTTGACTAAATATTAAATGATTAATTATTCAAATATTAAGTAATTTATTTTTTGCTGACCATGATTTAAGAATGTGTACTTGGCCAGCATTCTAAAGAGAAATACCAACAAAAAGACACATGTGCACAACAATAATTTTCTGTAAAAGAAGGTAGCTTTGCACAAGTTTACAAACATGAGCAAAGTCCTTTTAACATATCATTTCAAAGGACATGTGGTCGTACTCTTTCATGCTAATATATATATATATATACTTGCTAAATATTTATAAATTTAACTTTAAGTATAAATTTTATATTTAAGAAAAACAACAAAATACATTTCAAGCAATTTTAAAGCTGCAAAGGAACTTAGAATTCAGTAATATGTGTGATAGAAATATAAATAAGTTAAGACCATGCTCTCCAGGAATTCACATTCTGCTCAGTGAGGCAGAAAGTAAACAGTAGATCATTACAAAACAACACGAGATTGAAAAATTGTGATAAAATAATGAGTTGAGAAGAAAATATCGAAGGAATAATCATGACTTTGGAAATGATACTTTCTAATACTATCAGTGAATCTAAGAAGAAGAAAATCTGAATGACTTTCTCATAATCCCAAATGTTCAATGCTAGAACTGAGATCAGAATAAATTATTTCCTCATATATCCTGGGTTATTTTCCCTTCCTTTCCAGTATATCATAGGAAGTTTAATAGCAGACATTTTTAGCTAGGAAATATCTTGGAATATAGTTATTTTTTATACTAGATTAAAGCATTTCACAAAATCATCAAATGTTCAATAAATCATTCCATACCTAATAGTTTTATTCTTTTCATTGTGGTTCAAATAAGCGACAGAACTAGAAACTACATGGATATCTGTAAAACATTTTATATCACACACACATGCACACACACACACTGAGGACAGTAAGGAACTAGTTGCAGTGAAGCATTTAATAATAAAGGGTATAACTTCTGCACACTCAGCATATTCCCTTCTGAGATGTTAATGAGGTGGAAAATTAAAAGAAATAACGGCACATGGGTCTTGCAATGTTTTCTAACCCCTTTAGTCCTTTGGTGCTTCCTTTTTCTCTGATTCTTGCTGGACAGTGTTTACTGTGGTGTTGATATAAACATTTATCATTGTGCAAGTGAGAAAGTGTAAATTCCTACTGAGTCCTTGACTCAACTGATGCCCACCTGGGAAGATTAATGGAGATTGATTTTTCCTTTCTCCTTTTATAAATGTCTTTCATTCAAGTTTTCAAATCTGATTTTTAAAAAGCTCTCATAACCTTCTATAAGTTTTAAAGTATTTATTTATTTTTGCCTCCAGTGAGTGGTGTACAAGCTTTTAGCTCAAAATCAGCTTGATAAAGAAAAACGGCAGGAAATGAAGCCACATTGAAAATAAAAAAATGTTGGTAATTGGGGTTAGAGAACTTAAGTATTTTCTACTAAGTATTTTCAGCCTTTCTAAAACAACTCTGTTGCAATAAATTCCAAGGCCAAGTTCAAATGTGAAGCACCATAATTGGTTGTATTTTGCAAATACAAACATAAGTACCTGCTGCAGAGCTGTGGTTACTGACCACTGTATTGAGCAGAGAATGATGATGCATACAGATTAGCATCATTTAGAGTCATATTTTAGATTTGTTAAAGCAAGTGCTATGCTTTTAGTGCTTATTTGGCTACCCTTTCTTTTTTTGTTATTTTTTAAATTTTTTATTCAGCTACCCTTTCAACATCACAACTGCCTAAGTAGTTCATGTAACCTAAAAGAGGTAATCATAAAAATACAAGTCAAATTGAGTAGCAGCATTCAAAGGATAAATAAGGCTTCCTTCAAACAATAAAAACAGAAAAAGATACATTTTATTTAAATCTTAACAGATTGTTTTTTAATTTCCATTGCAGAGCTAAATAAAGAAAGCAGAAAATACTTGTGTTCAGTTTACGACCCTAGATCTCACACACACTAAAAAACTGTTAATGAAGTACTATACATAACATCCAATGCTTTTTATGAAGAGTGTGCACAA
Source organism: Camelus ferus (assembly GCF_009834535.1). Taxonomy (NCBI): domain Eukaryota; kingdom Metazoa; phylum Chordata; class Mammalia; order Artiodactyla; family Camelidae; genus Camelus; species Camelus ferus. The sequence continues at coordinate 101,313,867 of NC_045696.1, forward strand.
CATCCTGTATGTGAGTGTATGGATAATATTAAGTGTATGAAAAATATGTAGGTATATCGATAACGTGATTGTACGGATAATATATGTAAGTTGGCTATCGAGCTAGTAATAATGAGGTTGACTATTGTTTTTTGTTTGTTTGTTTCAGTTAATGTTAATTTTCAAATGGTCTTAAGCTAAAATGATATTTGTTTCTCCCTTCATTCCTCACTTGGAACTCAAGGAGGTTAATCATACTCTTTTTTTTATGATACACTCTCATTCATGAATGATCATTATCAATAATAACTTTGCATGTCAGTGATTTAAATGTACCAATTAAAGTGGGGATTGTCATAGTGAATCAAAACATGAGATCCAACTATACCTTGTCTGCAAGAAACCCACTTATATAAAGACACATGTACTTTAAAAGTAAGTGGAAGGAGAAAGACGTACCATGATAACACAAACTAAAAGAAAGTGTGAGTAGCTATAATAATTTTGGACAAAGTAGACTTCAGAGCTACCTGGAGCCTATGCTCACTGTGCCACTAAGTCTGTTCTTGTAGACTTAGGTGCCAAGAAAGAATCCAGGAGCTCACATTCACTGGATGCTCCTATTTTCTCAACTGCCACCACAGTTCTGTCAATATTACTACTACCACCACTGTTTCTGTTACTACTGCTATTAATAATGCCATTGCCCTGTCTTATTAGCACCCTGCCAGAGGGGAAAGCAGCAATCATTAAAAAGTGGCATTTTTCTTTTTTTTCCTTCCTTCCATTAGCTGAAATGAGCAGGAAATCAGCTGGTAAAGGCATCCGGGAAATGTAGTCTGCAGAAATCCTACGTGGTGGGAGAGGGGAAGTTATAGAAAAGCAAGGGTGGATATGAGAGGCAACAGATGCTTTCCAGTATAGTCAAACTCTCTAACACTTGGAATCCCGTACATCCTTCTACCCATATCTAATCATTTCTGTAATAACAGTAAACACCACATCATGCTTTTGAATTACAAAAAGCAACCAGTCTTCATACTATGATGTATTCTCCCCAGATTGGCCCAAGACTCCATGATTCATCTCTAGAAATGTTAATTCCCCTACAGTCACAATCATGTCTAGATAGTCTGCAACATGAAAACCAAATTAACCACAGACAACTTTATTTAAAATAATAGGGAAAAGGGAGAGAAATAAAATGCCTAATATAAAAAATATGTGTATAGTATACAAAGTAGAAAATACCTATTATACTCCTTATTTCTGTAACTGGTCTCAAGGTCATAGTTTTTATCTATCACTTCCATCTTTTATTCCCCATTCTAGAAAGTGTCAGTAATGTAATATATGGATTCATGAAAAACTCACTGGCACATAAATGCTAAAATGCTAAAATTCAGCATGTGATTTTTTTTCAATCTTTCATTACAAACAACAGAAATTAGAGAATTGAGCATGTAAGACATTTCCATTGAAATCATTTGCCTCAAAAAGCCTGGCAGATAAAGTATGAATAATGATCCTATTTCTGTTTTCTCCTGTGAGCCATTACGATCACAGTGGAAGTGACACTAAAATACATTTCCATTGAATTCATGCCTATTGAAACAGAGCCTTAATGATACCAAGGTTTTTCTACTTTTTAACATTTGAGTATATTATTAAAATTCAGTGAAGTGCACACCAGTGGTATATCCTTCACTGAATTTTGCACTGTTACCTTCTTCCTAATAAACCATTCATTCTTGGTGTTCTTTCATACATAAGTCAGGTATTCATAAAGGTGTCATTTAAAAAGCATAGTGCAATGATGCCAGATGAAACAAGTTGGAAGGGCAAAGTGCAAAACTGCTTGCTTCCTGCAAAGTACCATGGACAAATAAAAATGATTGGATATCAATTATATAATTGTATCAAAATAGATGCAGAATATAAATAATTAATTATAAACTATAAATTTTGCTGTGTGGTAATTGAATGGTTAGGCAGAAAGGGTGGGAAAGAGTTGTGGACTGACCCTGAAAAGAGAAATCCCATGTCCCAAAAAAGACCCATTCTAGAATATGAAGTTGGAAGAATCCTCATCAGTTAAGAGATTTAAATAACATTTAAAGGATACTTCAGAATGCGAAAGAAAAAAGAAAGTGACAGAAGACAGGAACAACTGCCAAAAAGAAAAAAAAGAAGAAAATTAAAAGAAACAGCTTAAAGCAACAATAACAAGTAGCTGATATAGAATAAAATTAAATACTAATATACATTTTGACTTTTTGCCAATAAGTAACTATTTACATGTGAAACAGTTTTAACATTATCTCTACTACATTGTAAGCGCTTAATAATTTTAGTAATAATTTGATAGAAACCGTCTGCCTGGAGTTTCTTAAAATTTCAACCACTAGATCTACAAACCTAATTTGTCATATCCCTTCCTTTCATAATAAAGGAATGTACCAATGGTTGTGCCCTTCCTCCTATTTTATAAAGGCAGGAGTACTTCACTCTCCAGCCCTAAACCTAATCTGAGCTCAAACCCGAGTTCTCATTGTCTTTTCCCTGAGTAATCAATGCACTACTGTACTTTTGGCATTATGTGAGACATGCTCTTCTAGTCTCCTATCTTAAAATTTATCCTTTAAAACTCATACCATTTCTAAATACCAGTAACAAGTTGGAAAGACTTGTCCAACTACTTTCTTATCACCACTCAATTTCAAACTAAATCAAAATGTGTTTCTCTTTCCGTGTTCCATGGAAAACAATCAATCTTATGCAGTTCTAAACCAATTAGGTACTTTTTCACTTATTAGCCTTTCCAATGATTGCAGCTTCCTCATCACAGAGTTGTCTGATGTCAGACCATGTCTGCAGCATGGTTTTTATCATTATTTCTGAAATCAAGCCTCCAAACTAATTCTCCAGAACTCTTAATCATGCTCCTTGGAAAAGAATAGTCTAAAGTGCGAAGTGGGGCTTAGGTCCCCAAAGAGAATTTCCAGATCCTTCAGTTGGGATGGTAAAATTAGGAATGAATTTTATCTTGAGGACTCCTGGAGTCTAGTTCAGACTGGAAGAATGTCTCTGTAGATGTAAACAGATTATAACCAAAGTTTTAAGGTATCTTAAGGTAGCTGAGAAATTTTGGAACTCTCACACAGTAGCTTCTTGAGGAAGGAAAAAAAATTAGCATATCACAAGGAAAAAAGATAAAGTTTTTCATTTTTAACAGTTAATAACTCTTCTCCAACATGAGAAAATTAATCTTTGTTTTTATAGACTCCTCTTAAGAAAAGGAGTTGTTACCTTGGAGATTTATGATTTCTGCAAGATAATTGAGTGAAGAAAAAAATGATGCTCAGAGGACAAAAGCTTAGAAATTATTTTCTGTGTGGAATAATCACCCTGAAAAAGTATAAAAGTTAAAAATGCTAAAGTGAAGTTTCTATTGGTAAAAATATTAAAAGGAAATTTTATTTTGCAACCTTTTTGTAGCAGATTTACTGACGTATAATTTACATAGTATAAAATGTAACTATTGTAAAGCACAACGATTTTCAGTTGCTTCATCGTGTTGTGCAGTAATCACCGTTGTTCAGCTTTAGAATATTTTTATCACACCCAAAAAGTTTCCTCACAACATAGGTTAGTGGTCAGGCTAAGATTGTGCTCAATCACTAGAGCCCAGAATGCTTCCCCTCTTTTTTTAAGGGTAAGAAATTAAACTTTTATCAACACACAAATGACTTCATTTAAAAGCAGCTCAGTTACAATTTTATTTAAAGTTTTAGAGCCTTTCCCCACTGATGTCCATAAACTAGAATGGGTTCACGTGAAACCCGCAGTCTGACCTAGGAGCATCAATAAGTGGTGGTCTAGGTACTTGGAGATTGAGCTGTATGTGTGTTGGGGAGCATATCCAAAGTGTGGGAAATTTTAATGTCTGCCTCAGATTTTACTTTCTATCAGGCTTCTCTGGTCCCCCAACACACATTTACATAGTTCTCAGGCAGCCAGGGAATTATGGAGAACTTATCTAGCCCTTATATGAATCCTTCATTTCCAGGATCCCCCCATTAAATTTCCATCTTTCCTCCACTTGCGTCAGAGGGTATAGCAACCTCAAACTAGTTGAGCTGTGGTCTCCCCATTTGTTTTCTACCAAACTTGCTACTCTTAATGCAAATTTTACTAGGCAGAGGTTTGTCCTCCCCTCTATCGTGGGTCAGTTCCCTCTGAAAGCAAATCTACTGGTTTTCATGGTCATCCCTGCCTTGATAAACCCCCCTTTTCCACAGAGCAGTAGAGCTGATCCATGCAGGATGACTGCCGATCCTGCTTTTCTTACCTGGAGTTTATGAACAAGCCCTTCTCAATCTGTTAGCCTTTGGTCAACTTCCAAACCATGAAATGGTTGTAACAATTTTTGTCCAGTTTTATGCTTGTTTGTGTGGGGGAGGTTTGCCAACCACTTTATTCCTTTGTAAATCCCCCAAATTTCTCCTTTTCTCTTTGTAAATCCCCCAAATTTCTCCTTTTCTCTTTGTAAATCCCCCAAATTTCTCCTTTTCTCCTTTTAAGACATTGAGATTACATATGTGATCTTACCTAAAGAATAAATGTATAATCTAAAATATACAAAAAGTATTAATATGAATAATTCCAGGATTACCAAGTATTGGTGAGTATACTGAAATGGCCACAACAGTTTTAGAACAGTATTGATCAATTTCTGTGTTGCAGACATGGCATTAAGGAAGAGATGTTCTTGCTGGACTGGGGCCAAATGAGATAGAGAGAGAAAAGAAAAATACGCTTTATTTTTCCAAATTTAAAAATCATCTGAAATAATATACTTTCCCCATAGTGTTACTTTAGGGAATGAAGGATGAAACCTCACTGAATAGTGAGACTCAGCTGATTCCCCGCAACTCAGCTCTCAAATTACTGCAACCAATCTTCTGTTCCCCAGGCAAAGGTTTGCAGGATCACTCTCAAGGGAAACTGAGCAGTTTCAAACAAACATCCTACAGTTTCTGACATTTCAGTGTCCCCATGAAGTGGTCAAGTCACCTGCGGGATAGTCTAGCTATGCAAAAAAAAATCCTCCCATCAGTATCTTAATAATTCCATTTTAAATACTGCATGAAATAAACAAATGGAGAAAAATAACAGTAGATTAGTTAAGTCTCTAAGCATACAATTTAAAAACCAAAATAGGAAAGAAACAAACAAACAAAAAAACCCACAAAAAAACAACCAACTTAAAAATTTAATTAGGAACATGCAGGCACATTGCATTGGGAGCAGAAGAAAACTTGAAAAATCAGTAATTATGATTAATAGCCTCAGAGAGATTAAAACGAATGCATTGTATCCATGTAACTAGAACAGAAAGTTCTCTAAAAGGAGGGGGAGAAAAAACCTCTTGGAAATACAAAAGCATGACAGAATAAATTAACAATTCAGTAGATCAGCTGAAAGATAAAGCCAAGAAACATCCCTGGCAACAGAGAAAAAGGAAATGCAAAATATGAGAGCAAAAATGTCTAGAGAATTAATACAGATGATCCAATATTCAACTATAAATAAAATTCCAGAAAGGAAAAAAATATATATGTATGTATGTGTGTATATATATAAAATACATATATATATATAAATATATATATATAATATATACACACAAAATTGTCAAGGATATCAAAGATTGAGTGTGGGAGGGAGCAACAGACAATCAAAGAATGGGGTGGGGAAACATTCCAGGCAAAGGAGGAAAGAAATATGTGGCAAGGGGAATGACGTGACATAGTACCTAGGGAAAGTGACAAATAGTTTGTAGGACTGAAACGAAGGCTGTGCTTCAGAAGGAAGATGAGATATGGCTCAAGGTTTTCAGGAACCAATGCAAAATAAGCCTTGTTTGTTAAACTAAGTAGTTTGAGATTCACTCCAAAGTACCTGTGAGTCATGGATTTAATAAAGTTAGAATAGCTGTTGGCTTTATTTTTTTTTTTTTTAAGTTTGCTCTCTTTTAAGAAAGTTTCAAAGTTACTATTTCTACCAAGGAGAAACTCGCAACATGCAGGCTGATAGTGGGTTATCACCTGCATTAGGAAGGTGGACTGAGGCTTGAAGCAGAGGTTACAGCAGCAGGTAAAAGGCTGCTGAGGACCCAGCAGCTCCAGAGAAGAGCAAGCAGAAAACTGAATCCTCTGAGGACACATCAAACACGTGCAAACCTCTAATGTCAGGAACCTCAGCAGAGAAGTTTACTTCGAATTAGGTGAACGGGCTAGGAGATGTGGGGAATGATTCTAATTTGCTGAAAAATGTATGCAGTTGAGCTTCACTTTCTATTTAAGTTCATATTTGTAGTCACTGGGAATGAATTGGTGATAAATTTAATTCATGACATGAATTGTCTGGATTGGGGGATATAGAGGAAAAGCATTGAGATTTTAAATGTTGGCTCCAGAGGCTGGGTGGGAAAGGCGTTGGCCTTGACTGCTCCCCCTCTGCTGGGCCTCCGGTAAGGCTTCTTGCTGCTGCTCATCTAACACCTAGTTGTTCTGCAGACGCCTCCACAGGCCTTTTGAAGGGGGATCCCAAGACCAAGCTTATTCTTGCTGACCTGCAGACTATGTCCTGTGAAAACAAGATGTGCTCTTAGTTTGTGCTAGTGGGTGACTCCGTGTTTCTTCCATCCCTCCTTGGTTCCAGCTTCCAGGAGACCCTTTTTTTTCCCCCCTCATAGTATGTTCAGTTTTCTTCTTCTGTTCAGCTGTTTTTTTGGAGTTATTTTAGTCAAGAGGAAAATACAAGTTAATATTAATAGAATCAAAGGGACAGTCTTCTTAGTACTGATTGATCTCTCACTAAGCTACACATAAGCTGAGGTTTAGAGAAGACCTTTCTGTTGTTTTGTTGTAATTTCTACCTATGAACATAAATCAAAATAGGTCAGTGATGTGTGCTGGCCTGCTTGGTTGAGATGTCAACACTAATTCTTAGAGCTATGTTATTCCTCAACATACTGTCTATATATATACACACACATGCATACACCATATCTTAAATGTTTCCCTGTAGTAATATAGAACAAATTTCTTGAGTTCCCTATACATCAAAAAATACTGTTCCATTTACAATATTATCAATCATAGAATAATTAATAATATAGGAACTACCAACATATTTCAAGAAAAGTTGAGATAAAATAATTTAAGCTTGTAAATCTAAAATGCAATAGCTAAGAAGTAGACACTACTTATTAGTTTAAAATTAATTTTCAAACAAATTAAGTGAAAAATATCAGTGAATGCCATCTCAGCAAACATAAAAGCCCAAATATGATACATATTATTATTCTTATCTGAAAAATTAAGAAATGATATGCAAAAAAGCTTGAGTGACGCATCAGTGTGTGCACAATTGAAAATAGCAGATATAGGGACAATTTGGGTTTTCTAAATTCAGTTCCATATCCATTCTACTACATGGCATTATTTCCCCATTTGGATCCAAGCTATAAAATTATAACGATTCCATGTTTATACAAACAGGTATGGATAAACAAACACCAGCTATTTTGAGAAACTAATTTTCATGTGTTCAATAGCTTCATATATTCATTAGAGACTAATGCTAGCTCTAAGCAGTAGCAGAAAACATACTTTTCTCATATTAGTCTGTTAGCTGGTAATGTTCATTAATATTAAGATTTTAGCACCTCACTCACCAAAGTAGTGCAATACCTGCTTTCCATACCCTGATGCATAAAATGTGTTAGATCCTACTGGTTTTAAAATTTGCCTAAGGTTACGTACCTTAAAATGTTTTAAAATGTAATTTAATGTGACTGAAAGTATAGTTGATTATTTTACTATTTACATCATCTCGTAAGGGTTTTCTTACTATAAATTATCAGTAAGTGGAAGTCCTTTACGAAGACAACCCGAGAGATGTTCACGGATTACTTTACATGGAGAGCTTAGCTCTTAGTCCACCTCAGCTGTGCTCTTGGCTCCATTTCTGTAACTGCAACAGTGCATAATGTTATATAGCCCTGATACCTTCCTTCCTTCCTTCCTTCCTTCCGTCCACTCTCTTTCTTTCCCTTTCTTCCTTTCATCCTTCCTTTCTTCCTTTCTACAATTTCTTATTAAGAACTTCCTTGAATTGACTATTTTTATTTTTCCTCCAATTAATCTTAACATCTTTTCCTCACCTCTCAAAAATGCATTCCTCAAATATCTATGTAGATATCTCTGTGTAGCACAGAACTAATACGACAATAAGGAGATTTGAGCTTTTCATCTCATCTCTGATAGCATAATCTTTGAGGTCAAGTTAACTTCAGTATAGCTTTGCCCTTAAACTCCTGCACTGCTAGGTAACAACAGCCTAGTCATGGTTACACCAGTGTTCTAGATCCACTACCACTGAGCACAGCATTCAGAATAGGTGGCCACAAGACCAGTGGTCACAGCACCCTCTAACAAAAGGAAACTTCCTAATCTTTTATAGCTTTTTATTTATATTTTTTTCTCTGTTGGAGTAAAGCTTCAGGCCTAATGATTGGTTATTATTCAGTTTTTAAATCTAAATATATTATGGTTAAGGGTTGACAGTTCTTAGGTACTCCATCTTTGCCTTCTTTGACTTTAAAAAGTAGATTATTTTAAGTCACAGAATATATATTTTTTTAACTAATTCAAATAAACTGTCAGTAAATGGCTGCTTTGGTACTTAACTTTATCCATAACATCTTAACAGAAAATTGCTTGCTAAAAACAACGCATTTGGACATTGCTTTTTAGTTACATTAACATCATTTAAAGTCTTAAAATTTTTTCTTGCCAGTATTTTTTTGCCAAGAAACAACTATAAATCTAAGTGCCTTTTTCTTCCAGTTTATATCTTTATTTTTTTTTCTTTTATGGGACTCCAGTACCTGTTCTCTGTGTGTGTGTGCGCATGCGCACATGTGTGTGTGTGCGTGTGCTTGTGTGTATGTGCATGTGTGTGTGTGTGTTTGAGACCTTTCCAAAATTTTTCAGAAGATTGTGATTCAAATTATCTATTTGTTGACATTGTTTCTTTTAGAGATCAAGACAGAGGAATCAGAAGGACCAAGACTGAACACTTCGTAAGCAATCTTTTTTCGTTTTCTTAAATTGGAAATCCATTTGGACATTCATACAAATACATTATTTATGTAGAAAACACACTAGAGAACATAGAAAATATGCATTAATAAAATTACCCAGCATTTTAGAGTGAAATCAATAGCATAACATTTCTGGGACTCAAATAATACTTTGATTTCTACCTTCAAGATTTCTGTCATTGAAACAAAATTTGTGGAAATTCTGGAAAAGAAATTCTAGGACTTGAAAGATCTGTATTTTATGATATTATTGTAGTTGGCTGGAGAAGACAAATGCTTTCTTAAGAGAGAGCAAAAAAGACTATAAATTCAAAATAAAAGCAAATGCTGGTGACAATAAGACAGATATTATAATGATATATTATTGAATGGAAACTATTCAATGTTTCTTCCTAAATTCTTAAAAGTTTTAGACATGAAATAGAAAATCCAGGAACAGAATATTGTTGTCTAGTTACATCATAATGAATTTTGTATTTTCTTTTTCTTGCATATTAAGTAAAATGTTTTTCAGCATATCTTTCTAGTAATTGTCCTCTAACTTTTATTCAAAATGTAAAATTTATAAAAATAGCTACAAAGTCATCCTCTTTCTTGAGTTCAGAATTTTGTACCTAAAGGCAACAAAGCAGGAGTACTGTGCTTAACAATCAATAACATCTTAGCAGAAAATTGCTTACTGAAAGGAAACATGCTTTTGGACATTGCTTTTCAGTTATATTAACATCATTTAAACTTATAAAATTTGGAGTATCTCAGAATTGTCAGGAGTATTAATAGAATTTCCTATAGATTTTATATCAGTCTTTTGAGGTGAAGGGACAGGGAACCTTCTGGAGCCAAAAAAAAGTCATATTGTCACATAGTCCCTTGATTAAAGGTAAAGAGTGAGTGAGTATGTAAAAAGTAGGTAAAGAGCATTGGATAATTAGGCTTTGGATCAGATATCAGCCTTCAAATCCTAACATACTTAGATATTGGTGTTGGAAATGTGAACTCTAAGGGATTGGTTTACTTATCATAAAGAGAGATAATAATAACAGATTGTTGTGACAAATAAAATGACTATGTAAAATGTTTTAACCTACATTTTTCATTCAATTATAGCACATGGCGACCAGAAATCAGGTAACAAATTCACTGTACTGCATTTTGCCTGATGTTTTAGTTTTTTTCATTATATTAGATACAGAAGAATGAATGGTCTGGGGAAGATGTTAGGTAGAATGCACTCTATACTGGAGGGCACAGCTGCTGGAGTCAAGCATCTCAGCTTTACCATGTATTGTCTGAATTCAGACAGATTATATATTGCCTAAGGTTCAGCTTCTCCATTTGTAAAATAAGAACAATAATAGCCCAATATCGATCATGGTGATGGATAAATTAAAGATGGTCACGTATATGCGACATGGACTTACTTAGGGTCTCCAAGTGCAGAGCATCCTGTAGGTGCTAAGGTAAGAAGGTGGTGGCCATCAAGGATCCTCCCTTCCTATATGGAAACAGCTGATTTACGTGTGAAAGAAGGGCTTGCAAGAGGCTATGAAGAGGGCTAAGAGAGGAGAAATGTGCAAAATGGAGGAGGCCAATATAAACTGTGCCGAAACAGGGTATCTGAGAACGGGGCAGGCAGACAGCTGCCATGCAGAGGTGATGGTCGGCTCGAGCCACAGCCTCGCCTTTCTTGTGTCTCTAATCCAAAGGCCTGACAGCCTTTGGGCTAGGTCTGCCTCAGAGATTTCTCTGTGTGTATGTGTGTGTGTGTGTTTTCCATAAAATTTTATAAATTAGTCATTTCATTTAAACATTCTCATTTGTGGCTTCTGTTGAAAAATATGAAGATCTGGCATCTCTGGGCCTGTATTTCCACACGGCAACCACCATCTGAAGTTGCATGATTGTGACACCTTTAGCAAGTGCTTTTGTACTATTTTGGACAACAGTCCCCACAACTCCCCACTCTAACCCAGGAGCAGGAACCTGTTGGGTGTTGGTATCTCTGAGACATTGGAGGAGACTTGATATGTCCCAAGGGCACATGAGACCTTGTGCTGCTCCCCAAATCTCAAATATCACAAAGTGCTGCTCCAACCACACCAGGGATCCTATGGGAAAAGAATCCAAAAGCATTTTCAAATCTATGTGGGAATGAAGGAGTAAGTTTTGTAAGGTCTATAATTTTCTAGGAGTTCAGGAAGGCATTTGTTTTGTTGTGTTATGTTTTGTTTTGCTTTGTTTTGTTTTTTTTAACCTAAGCTCACTTATGAAGACTTCATTAATTCTCACTTTGTAAAATTATCTGAGAAAAAGTATTTTCAGACTCGCAGTAGCTTGAGTAATTATCATAAAACACTATCTGGCATCTCCTTTCTAGGGCTTTTGCCAATTGCCATGCTTCAGATCTTCATTCTCGCCTACTACTGAAACAGCCTCTTGCTTCTTTCCACACTCTCCTCCTTCAATCTGTCCTACACACCACTGCCAGAGGTACATCCTCAAACAGATCAGGGTAGACCAGGTGGGCCATTTGATCCCTCTGTAATTTGCCTGTGTTTGGGGACAGCAGGGAAAAATTTAATAGGGACTTTCATGTGAGTCTTTGCTTGTGAGTCTTTTAAGTCAAGATGTTATAAGTAATTGCAGGATAGGACTTCCAAAATAATTCTAATCATAATAAAATAAGTTAAGTTCAAGTGCCACATTTTATATGTTGTATTGCTTAATTTTTTTTTGCTCCCAATCTCCATCCAGTTCAGAGCAATGGTGATCCAACCTGTTTGCATGATTGTATCACCTGGGGAACTTTACAAAAATATGATACATGGGTCCTACCCTAGACTGATTAAGTAAACCTTTCAGGAATTGAGGCCCTAAAATCATTTTTTTTTCTAAAATGATACAAAAGTGATTGTAATGTTAAGAGAGGGCTGAAAACCACTGGTGTAGTAAATTATTCTAATACTGTATTTGGTAAAATTGTTTAATTTACTTTAAATTACATTAGGGTAACGAGACAGTGAATCAGAGATGTACCATGCAAAAGGAAGAGGTAGAGGGGCTTGGGATGACCAAACAGCATGGAGAGCCATAAAATAACTACTGCTTTCTGCCTCCCAAAAATTTTAAGAAAAGCTTTGTTCTTTTTCTCTAGCCACTCCTCAGTCTGACTGCAGGAGGAGGGATGGCGCAGTGTGGATTCTGGGGCTCTTTCCTTCAGAGATGCTCACAAATTGAGCTCCTTCTCCTCTCCCTCCCGAGTCAGTACGATAGAAATATCTGACTCAGGGCCCAAGACGGGATTAGAGGTTACCAAACAAGTCCCAGGACCTCTGCACCGGGTTCAAGGCAGGGTGTGAGGCTTCCTGGAAATCTCCTTGAAGCTGCATGGAGACTGTGTGGTCAGCTTTCTCCTCTCCCTTCATTGAGTACCAAGGATATGACATAGGATGGAGGACAGAAGGAAAACCTTAGGTTATTCTCTGTTCCACTGCTAATATTTTTATCTCTATCTGGTTCCTGTATAGAATTCATTGTATGTAAATAAAGAGTTCTGTTACCTTTTGAAATCTCAGTAAAAATATTCTCTCAGATAAAGAAAAGAAAGGGATTGAGAAGGAAGGGAGGGAGGAAGGAAGGAATGGAAGGAGGGAAGGAGCAAAGGAAGAAAGGAATAAAAGCCCTTTGTTTGTGGGGTGCATGCGTTTATCACCCCCCTGCTCCACAGTATTCAGTAATCTTTAATGAGCTGAGTGTGAGCAAGCATGTAACACATGCTTTAAATTACCTTCAACCAGTTTAAAAATAAGCACCTATCACAATGCCATTATTATTTTTCCCCTAGAGTTTAAACATACTGGATTTTTTAAAAAACAGATGAGTTTCCCAAGTATAAGTGGATTCTCTTTTCCAAGAAAAAAAAAGTTCCTAATGTAAAAACTTTCTTAACTATTATGGTCTTCTGTCCAAGGCCTCTGAAGCTTTTAACCTGGGCCCAGGTTAAAATGTAGAAAAATCAACCTCCCTTCTCAACCTATAAATCCAAGTGAAGTTGATGCCATGGTAAACAGATTGCTTCCTGGTTTACTAAGCATAGTTATTGCTCAAAAAATTGTATAACTAAAAATAAAACAAATCCTTGTAGCAGTGAATGTGGAGAATTGACATGCGTGCATGTCTACACACACACACACACACATATTTAGTTGCACAAACTGATGACAATAATTCAGATATTCTACTAGTTAACACAATGTGTTTGGATCCATTTCCTGAATTTAATAAGTATAATCTATCATTTGCTCTTTATTTTCATTCTGTCTGCTTTTGACTTCATAGATGACCCTGGGAAAAGGCATTTAACCTCCTTTCCCCTTAGTTTTAGTTATATTTAAAATAAGGCTCCTACACTTTGCTGACACCACAGAGGCATTTCCATTTCACTCAAGAAGTATTTCACTCTTAATGAAAATGTTCTCTGCACTGGAATTTTCCTTGTGACTACAATAAAAATGTAGAGAGGACTTACTGCAATTCCCTGTCAAAATGGGTTTTAAAATAAAAATCAGTGAAAATAATTGAAAAACATTCAGTATTACCAATTCATTTATAATTATACTTTACATTTTGATGGAGAATTAGCCTTTTTTTTCTTTTGTCTGGGAGCTATGTTTCTCCAGATTCTTCACATTTCATTGGGGTGCACTATACATTATGCCTGTTTGAAATTTTTACTAGTTAGCATTCTGTTTTGACACAATGAGCTAAATCACAGAAGAAATTTATTGTGTACTTTGAGACTGTCTGGTTGTGTACCAGTTCCTTAAAATTTGTCATAGCCTTCTAAATTTCTTATGAAATACACAAATACAAATATTAATGTAGACCCTAATTTATGATAATCATAATATGGTGGTTCCCATGGTCACAGGTTTCAATTTATATATTGAATTTACAAGAGGATTATCCCCCTAGTCAAGGTATTTGAAGCTGTTATTTGGTTAAACTAATTCTGGTTTTCTCAATTATGTGGCCATATTATATATATATATATAATTGAAGCCAGTGGTTCTTAAATATTAGTACTTAATAATAATTTAGAAAGCTCTAAAAAGTTCAGATTTGGGGGCACCAACTCTGTGATTTTATTTAATATGTCTGGGCTGGAACTCAGCAATATGTATTTTGACAATCACCCTTGTATTTTTAAAACAGATATAACATGTATAACAATCTGAGAAATATTGTTGTAAGCTACACTCAAAATTACCAGTGAAAATTACTGACATGAGAAAAGTATTTCCATTAAGATAACTTTAAATGGCAATGATTAATGAGTAAAGTCAGTTATAATGTCAAGTAGGAATGCACTTCTGTAAAATCCAATGCCTTTCTCACTGATCTTAAATTGTGATAATTCAGCCAATCATTCAGCTAATTATGAATTCAGACATTATAAATTGACCTTGGTCCATCTTCTAGTTTCATTTAGAATATTCCTTATAAATGGACCTCCTTTTAGGGTGAACTGTAAATCTGGGGCTTCAAATCTGCTAGTCATCAAATCCGTTACATTTATCAATGCTGCCAATTCTATTTACTCAGGTAAAGGAATCTGTCCTGAAATTTCTGTATTACCCATTTCTGTAGTAATTCTCATAGGTATTCTTTCCTTTAAAGTCAGTAGGAGCTTTGGTCTACCAACAGCGGATTGGGAATCCCCAAACTGGCTATGATTCCTCTGGGTGTGAGGTTGTCCTCATTAGCTGTACTCAGAAATTTTGTTAGCAGTACTTAACTTTTTCATCTCAAACCTATGTGAAAAAGGTATCTCTTTTTTCCAGAAATGCAGCTACCTGGTATTGAATATCCACCTGGTCAGTCTGTTAAACATTTCATCCCTTTGATGCTTTTCCCCAAATGAAGGGCTATATTTTTTTACTCTGATCAGAAAGAAGGGAAATATGTCCCCAAATCCTTACCCACACTACAGTTTTTCTCAAAAGAAAGTTAAAGAATATAATAATACTGAAGTATATCTTAAACAATCCAACCATATATAAATTTATATATATAAATTTTCCATATATGTTTTCCATTAAACATATCTCTAAAAATTTTACTTACAAACACTAGATTGTTGCTGAACATAATATTTTTTACAAAACATTAATTTTTAGATATTTAAATGGTTTCATAGCATTAAGAACAGTAAAGGACTCTTATTAAGATCTTTGAATGTAATTTTCTACACAGTGTCACTCTAGCATAAGAAATTTAAATAAAAAGAATAACTTATTTTACAGTAAAATAAATTTATAGCTCTTTTGTAATATTAAAAACCTAATCAAGTTCACTTGGAAAAATGAGATCACAATTTACCATTAGCTTCAAATGGAAAAAGAGACTGAATGATTTCAGATGTAGGTTTAATTTATAACAAGAAGACTGAGTTTGTTCAAGATTTTTAAGCCTAGGTGCATGGTCAGTTTATTCATTATTAATCAAGATTATAATAACGTTTTTCCACTTTGTATTTATGACTCTTCTACCTTATGGCTTGGACAGCTGTTCTGAAATAAGGCTAAATTGAGTTGTGACTTTTCATAAAATATTCTTTATGTGAAACCTCTGATTTATGAGAGGCCACTTATCTACTTTACATTAATTTGGGAGCAATGTGTTCATTTATGGAGAAGGAGAAAAATACATAAAAACTGGTAACTTATGAAAAGATGTCATAAACAACCAGATTATAAATAAATCAGAAGATGACTAGAATAGTGAAACCATTCTACTCTATAAAATATTGTTTTATAATCAAAGAAAAAGGGTAACTTATGGCTTTGAAAATTTCCCCTTTACGAGCAAGGTGGCAAAATCAGGAATATCTGTCTGAAAAGTTGCTTTAATTTAGTGAATGAGAGGCATATCAAAGTGCTTCAGAGCATAGGCAAAAACTATCTTGAAAAGCTTAAAAACATATGTGCAACGTAAAAGACTTAGGCAACTTACTGAATCTACTCAAATTATACCAAATTTTTTACTCTTATTGGAAAAATGGTAGCATGTATAAGCCTCTTTTTTATGTCTTCTTGAAAATCTTCAAGATTATCACTAAAATACGTTGTTATGATCACTGTTTTATATTCACTCTTAAGAACTGGCTGAGTCTTGCAAATAGTGTTTAAGCCTTAAAGATCGGTTTTTACTCATTACTGAATGATTTTAGATATGAAACAGATTTTGGTATTTTTTAAACATATAGATCAGCTTCACAGCATATACAGCATAGCTATTTGTAATAAAATGATGAATCAAAGCACAAAAACTAGTTAAAGTGGGAAAAGATGGAGAATTTTAAAACTAGTTCAGGAAAAGTAAACAATATTGAATAAATGATTTTAAACAAGGAGATTCTCTCCCTGCATAGCCTAATTTACTTGCTAAAGAGTTCTCCTCCTGAGGATCAGTCTGAATTGCTCTGAGGATGCAGAGGGTACCTGGTTTCACCACTGTAGTCCTCACCTTCTCACCATCATGTTCAAAACTCATGTATCAGTGAGAGCTCAGTCTGTGCCTGCCACAGGGTTGAGCATTTTGTGTGCATTGCTTCATTGTTAATGAAAGGCAGATACTCACTATTACTGGTATTCTTTCTATTTTATAGCTTCAGAAACAGAAGCTATCAATGGTTGTTAAGTAAGTTGCCTAAGATCAGAAGCTGGTTGCATGAAAAACCAAAACCTGAGCAAGCCTGAGAGAGGCTAAACCAGCGTTCTATTCTATTAGAGCAACTTAAGACCAACACTGCCTTCTGTTATCATCACTGCTCTTCTCAGTTTATAAAATGCTCTCGTGCCCAAGTCTATGAGTTAGCCATTAGCAAAAAAGAGCAGTAAGATTCAGAAGACTCAGTGACTTGTCAAGGGTTGTCTAACCGGCAAGTACTGCCCTTTGACTATGAACCAGGGCTTCTTCACAGAGCTTCACTGCTCAGATACATGTCACTCCCTATGGCAGGCCATAGTGCTCGTTCATTGTCATGACTAGCAAAAATGCTCAGCCTAAGATGTCACCCAATTTAGTATCTCAAGCACCTAGAACACTACTCACAGCTAGTTCCTTTAATAATGGTTAAGGTGAAGAACACTACACTGTATGATCGAATCATAAAACTTGTAGCACCCAAAAATAATTTCCATGCATATTACCTATTTTTGCTAAACAAGTATAACACTGCTTAACTGGAAAGAGATCAAATCTTCAAGGAACCATTACTGTTTTCAGAATGTCTTCTACTTATTATGTTGTGTCTTTCTATGCATAAATGAATATTCTACTTCAGCTAGCATCCCTTCCATATTAAACACAATTATTCTTCTTCCACTGTTGCCACTGAATTTGAAATATGGAGAATCTACTTATATCAACACCCACAGCATGATGCAAAATTTAAAATTATATGCAGAAAAACACTAAATGGATGTATGTCAAAAATGTTGACTATGTGTATGTGTTTAACAAAGTTCTCTCTGTTGTTAAACAGGTTTATGTGTCAACCACATTTACTCAGTTTTTTAAAGCTTGTTCATTTGTCTGTTTACTTAGAAATGTTTCTTCTCTTCCTCTTGAAGGAATCTTCCTCTTTGTATTTGAACTTGCTCCCACGTGACTTCACACATGGGCAAAATGATAGCTCAAACCACCAAGAGTGGCTCTAGCATTTTAAAGGTGGCTCATCAGTTTCTAAACTGCTTTTGTAAATTATCTATCCACTTTTCTTATTTCTGTTGATTCTGTTGCTAAGTGCCTGTCTCTGAAGAAGTCAAGGCCCTAGGTCTGTTACCTTCTAGGTTGTCAACTTCTTATTAAAAAAAAAAAAATCCATTTCCTGACACACATTGCCCCATTAAGTCCACCCAACCAGTCATCTTTACAATTTTGCAGTGCCTCAAGAGGGAATGGCAGTATATTTTTGTGAAATACAAATAGATCTCTTCAAACATACTTTTGTATTCTGCTCTCCTCTCTCCAGTTCTCTGCACTTTTAATATAATGTAGGTACACCATCCTTTATCTGCAATTCCAAAACCAAAAGCTCTGAAAAAAATTTTGTTTTTGTTAACTATGTCTCAAACTCAATTGGCAGCAAAACCTAACCTGTGAAGCAATTTATTCTACCTAATATGAACTTTTTTTTTTGCTACAGAAATTATTAATTTGATCATAGGGTTCTACTTGAGGTACCTCTGCAGATGATCCTTAATATACAGTAAATGCAAAAATCACCTTTCTAAAATATAAAAAACGTTGAATTATCAAACCCAGGAACTTTACATAAGGGATTCTAGACCCTGAATGAAGATTTTTAAGAATTCTAGCAAAACTCTGATATATGTATTTTTGTTAGATGGATGAACATTTAAAAGCTCTACCACTTTGCAATTTCAGAGTTTAAATCTTTTCTTTAAAATAAATTCAGCAAACAGCACGTACCTAACATGAGCTAAATACTGTGATGGATACAGAAGATACAAACATGATTTGCATTTGATCCCTGCCTTCAGTTGTACTCATGCTTATGTTTCTGAGTCTTTTTGATCCTTTGAAAGCATAAAATCTGTAATTAGGAGAGTCTAGTTCAAGGCTTCAGTTATAAAACAAAATAAAGCATTTCGTCTGTATTTGCCACTAAGTAAATTATCAAAAAAATGATAATCATTGTATAATTCCCTAAATTTCTAAAATGTTTACATTTCACTGTAGTAAGAAGAAAACCAAATTCTTGGAATGGTTTTCCCTTGCCTTTTCTGAAAGTGAGTGCTCATTTGTCAACTTCCCTCTATACCCATAAAAGCAAGGCAATGAATGGAAGATCCTATGAAATATGCCAGTATTATCACTTTGCTTATCTGAATTCTATGCACTCTTTTTATGTTCAAAGCAAAAATAAAAGCTAACCACTTGATTAGAGTAATTTTCAAACTTGAAAACTGAAAACACAATTTTGTACTTTGAAGTTTCCCAGATGAAATATTCTTTCCCAAAAAAGGATAAAAAAGTGAACTCTTCAGAAATTGAACTCTCGTGTGACGATGGCTATTTTCTTTTCTGTCATGATTTATTTTTCTACCTGTGCATGGTTGCCAGTTATTTTTCTCGGTAAAGCCAAATGCCTCATTTGGAATCTACTCCCTTTATAGCCTCTATAAAAATTGCTTCTACTCTGATTAAAGCAATTTGCAAGTGTTGGACATCATTTCAGAAACATAACATCAATTAGACTGTCAGGATCATATATATTAAAGCTGCAAAAAATCTTAGAAGTTCTATAATCCAACTCTTTAATTTTACAAATGAGGGAACAAAGGTTTTAAAGAAACTTCAGAGGAGGTTTCAATCCTTTTAACCTCCAGCAAAGCCCAAAGCAGATTCCCATCTCCTAACCCAGAGCCTAGTGTTCTCCTCCATATTCCATGTCACCCCATGATTCCCTGCCCTGTATAAAGTACCTACATTTCCTTGTATCAAATTTGCATATAATACTTCCATTATTAGTACTTTCAGTGGTACCTTAAGTCATATCTTAGGTCAACTGTCTTCACTTTACTCTCTACATACAAAATAAAGAATTTGAGGAACTATAATTCCAAATCTACAAGAAATTAATTTTCTGCATTGAAAACTTGTAACTTATAACGCATTACAGCAGCCAAAGTTTCCCCAGGTGATGCTGAATAATAATGAGCATTTGGACAAAGATCTATCCCATTAGAAAGTAAAAGAGACAAGGAAGTCCTTTGGTGACCCAAAAGTCCATTTAAATAGTCACAGACTTTCAGTTAAAATGGCAAAATGAGCCCATGCTTTGAGATGAATTAAATACACATTGAGAAATAAAATTGAAAAATAGAGAAGCAAAACAAAAATTGCCATGCATAAAAATAAAACAAAAACCTCTGTTACTCCAGAATTGGAATAGAAATGCTGAGCAGTGATCAAGGCTATGACTTTTTGGAGACAGTGGATCCTAAGGTCATTATAATATCTGATTCTAGACAAAGGCCCTGAGTACAGAGGGATGGAGGCAACTCAAAGAGATGGGTAAGCAGAGTAATCAGTCAAAGAGAAAAATCAATGAATCAATTAAAAAACCAATTTCAATAAGCTAGTCAACACAAGTTATAAAGCACATGGAATAAAGATAATCAACCTGTATGTAACATATAACAGATGCAGTTAATTTTATGGAATAGATGACAGTATCTTACAAAAATACTTGTAAAATGAAAGAACAGTGAAAACCTAAAGCATGAAATTGTGTAACAAAATTAGCAGAAATGAAACAAGAACAGGTGACATAAAAAATACTTAGATATCTTGAAAATGAAGAATGTACCTTTTTAATAAAATGTAACTAGGATAACCACAGTCTCTTGGAAAACTGGTGAACTGGAAGATACTGATAATTCACCATACAGTGATAATTTAAGAGCCTTCATCATATATCTTCAGACAGGTTTTGCAGAAGTCAGTTCAGCAATGGCTGAGTTTTGGTTTGAAAGAATATTCCTAGCACAAAGCAGGATAAAGGTTAGCTCACGTCTAGACACAACATTGTGAACTGTACAATGTCAAAAATGAAGAGAAAATGATTTTCAAAAATCAACAAAAATAAAAAATAGTTTCCAAATATAATTATTGAAGAGAGCATAATTTCATCAGCAAAAGTGCTAAATGATGCTAAAAAATAATAAAGTAATATTTTCCCATTGATTAGGAAAAGTAACTGTCAACCCAAAATATTATAACCTGTCAAACTACCATCAAGTATGAAGATGAAATAAATATATTTTCTAACTTCTCAAGAGATAGTGATGTTTTCACATAAGAATTCTCATGAGAAAAATTCCTAATGGACATATTTCTTCCAGACGAAATGAGAAACCAGAAAGAATGTATAGGACAAAAGAGAACAGAAATTAATAAAATATGTTGATAAAAATATTTAACTATTGACTACAAAACAACTATTTTTATGTTTAAAAAACTCACACTAAATTCAAAACAATACTGGCCAGATGCTAGGACATACTATAGGATATGCAGTGGATGGTCAGGATACAGTAAGAGTTTAGTCGGGCTGAGGATGAGAGAGTCATGCAGAATAAATTTAGATTTAATGGAAAATTAGCATTACTTATATGGGGTAACATATAAAGAATTACAAGGTAATATACACACAGTTTGCAGCCTCTACATTTGGAGACCAACGGGAAGAGGGAAAAAAAAAAAAGAAAAGAAAGACAACACGGAAAAATGAAAGAAGTAACAGAAATCTTTATCTCATAGAAGTTATAAAGGGATGCTAAAGGAGAAAAGAAAAATAATGGTAGTCAGAAAACATCAAGAAATATAACTTAAATAAAAATCCAGAGAGTTCAGCAATATAGGTGAACATCCTTAACAGATGATACTGGCATTTAGATGGTATTTTTTTTAATCAAGCTATATGCTGCTTTAAAAAGACACACCTAAAACAAAACCATGTGTTTACATTAAATATAAGTGGTACAAACAGATATGACACAAAGACATGATAATTTATCAACCAAAATATAATTAAGGGAAGAAAGCAGTAAAGGTAAAGCAGGACATTACATAATATAATATGTAATATAACAATAATGATACAAATAAGTATTTATTATATAATATAGCATAAAAGTGTCTATAATTTATACATGTAATAGGAAATCTAGTAAAATAATTAAAATAATGAAAAATAATGTATTAATAATTCACCAAGAAAACATAACAATGACATATAATATATAACAATAATAAACTTGTAAAGAGCTAAAATAATAGCACAAATGACAAAAGAAGATTACCCAAAGAAATTAGCACATCCTGAACTTGATCTTAATATGCATGCTTCTATCACATGAAGATAAATTAAGTAGGCTAAAAAATTTAATAAGTATAAGAAAACTTTAAATAAATATACGAATGTGTTACACACATACACACACACTGCACCAATCATAGAAAGAATATATTTTTCAAGTACATATGTTACATTTACCAAAAAAGGAAAAGAGCATGTATAGAGATTCCAAATCTCTTCAACAAAGAATTGCTATCCTACTAATAAAAAAACTTGAACCAAAATAAAATTCAATAAGGTATCAACAATGAAATTATAGCTAAAACTCATAGTACATTTACAAATACGTGGTAAAAACTATATGTTTAGAAATTTAAACATGCAGTTGTAAATACTTTATGCATTAAAGAGGAAAACACTAGAGAATTTACATAATAAGAAAGAAAAAATCACATATCAAAACTTACAGAATGTAGTTAGAATAATATGTGGAAGCAAATTTGTACCCTTGAGAGAAATTTTTAAATACAAGAAGGACTGAAAATAGATCAAAAGAAGCTGGAAAAACAAGAGAGGGGAAGAGAGAGAGGAGGATCATCAGTTCTAGGCAAGTTTTTACATGGTTTTATCAAACTAAAAGGAATGGATGTTTATATTCTTTATAAATTATTCCAGTGAATAGAAGAGTAGATGAAGTAAGTGATTTAATTCATTTCATAATGAATTTATGAATAACTCATACTATTAATAATTTAATGTCAAAAACCAAATGATATATACAAATATACTACGTTTTTTTAAAAATAAAACGAAACTAGCTCACCAGCTGCAGCAGTGTGTAAAAGGAAAGTGCACCATGGCTAAGTAGGGCTCTTGAAAGCAAACCAAAGGCATTCCAACATTAGAAATTTTTATTAAAATAATATACCACAGTGACAGATTAAAGGTGAAACTATATGATCATCACAATGGGTTCAGGATAATATTTAAGAAAAAATAACTTATTACAAAATAATCAGCACTAAACAAGATTTCTTATAACCTGATAACCAGTTGCAATGTCACTTTAATGGGGAAACTTTAGACATATGCCTTTCAAAAATAGTGACCGGGTAATGATTCTCCCATCTCCATGTTTACCAACTTCATACAGATTATCACAGCCAAGGCAGTATGACAACCAAAATAAATAAAACTTAAAAGAAATGGAAGAAAAGTGATAAATTATCTTTGTTGGCAAATTATATGTCTCCAAAGAAAGTCTGAAAGATTATATAAATATATAGGGCCAATAGAGATTTAAGCAAAATCTTCATTAGAAGATGAACATCTAAAACTTGATATAATTTTGTATATGCATAATAATTAAAGAGAAATTGTTATTAAATTTAGAGAAACAAAATAGAGCAATAATATTAATGGAATTTAAAAAATTTAACATCTCTGAAGGACAAAAATGAGATATAAATAAATAAAGAGATGTATCACATTCATGAATTGGAAAACTTAGTTTTATTTAAAGGTAATTTTGTTTCAAATTACTTCATAAATTAAAGACATTTCATCAAAATTTTGAATAGTTCATTAATGGAGACTGTCAAGCTAATTTTATAATTCATACAGAAGACAAAAAGGCCTAGAGCAGTTAAAATAATTTGCAGAGGTGAAAATATAAGAATTGTCCTGTCAGTTAAGTTTTAGAAGAAAATGTAAAATAGTTTTTATGTCAAAGTAGGGAAGAATTTTTTTTAACTTTTTTTATTGAGTTATAGTCATTTTACAATGTTGTGTCAAATTCCAGTCTAGAGCACAATTTTTCAGTTATACATGAACATACATATAATCATTGTCACATTTTTTTTGCTGTGAGCTACCACAAGATCCTGTATAGGTTTCCCTGTGCTATACAGTATAATCTTGTTTATCTATTCTACATATGCCTGTCAGTATCTACAAATTTTGAAATCCCTGTCTGTCCCTTCCCACCCCCAGCCCCCTTGGCAACCACAAGTTTGTATTCTATGTCTATGAGTCTGTTTCTGTTTTGTATTTAATGTTCTTTTTTTTTTTTTTTTTTTTTTTAGATTCCACATAGAGCTATCTCATGGTATTTTTCTTTCTCTTTCTGGCTTACTTCACTTTAACATCCATGTTGCTGCAAATTGCGTTATGTTATCGGTTTTTATATCTGAATAGTATTCCATTGTATAAATATACCACTTCTGCTTTATCCAGTCATCTGGTGATGGACATTTAGGCTGTTTCCATATCTTGGCTATTGTAAATAGTGCTGCTATGAACATTGGGGTGCAGGTGTCATTTTGAAGTAGTGTTCCTTTTGGATATATGCCCAGGAGCGGGATTCCTGGGTCATATGGTAAGTCTATTCCTAGTCCTTTGAGAAATCTCCATACTGTTTTCCACAGTGGCTGCACCAAACTGCATTCCCACCAGCATTGTAGGAGGGTTCCCTTTTGTCCACAGCCTCTCCAGCATTTGTCATTTGTGGACTTTTGAATGATGGCCATTCTGACCAGTGTGAGGTGACACTTCATCATAGTTTTGATTTGCATTTCCTGATATATAGTGATATTGAGCATTTTTTCATGTGCCTATTGATCATTTGTATTTCTTCCTTGGAGAATTGCTTGTTTAGGTCTTTTGCCCATTTTTGGTTTGGGTTGTTTGTTTTTTTCTTATTAAGTCGTATGAGCTGCTTATATATTCTAGAGATCAAGCTTTTGTCGGTTTCATCATTTGCAAAAATTTTCTCCCATTCCGTAGGTTGTCTTTTTGTTTTACTTCTGGTTTCCTTTGCTGTGCAGAAGCTTGTAAGTTTCACTAGGTCCCATTTGTTTATTCTTGCTTTTGTATCTATTGCTTGGGTAGACTGCCCTAGGAGAACATTGCTGAGATGTATGTGAGATAATGTTTTGCCTATATTTTCTTCTAGGACGTTTATTGTATCTTGTCTTATGTTTAAGTCTTTGATCCATTTTGAGTTTATTTTTGTGTATCGTGTGAGGGAGTGTTCTAGTAGCTTCATTGATTCACATGCTGCTGTCCTGTTTTCCCAACACCATTTGCTGAAGATACTGTCTTTTATTTCTTTTTTTTTTTCTTGCTAAAGAAGCAGTTATTTATTTAGGCATATGATGTGATGCTACATCTAGGTTCTTTTTTTTTTTTTTTCTGATACTGTCTTTATTTCATTGTATGTTCTTGCCTCCTATGTCAAAGATTATTTGACCAAAAGTTTGTGGGTTCGTTTCTGGGCTCTCTATTCTGTTTCATTGGTCTGTATGTCTGTTTTTGTACCAATACCATGCTATCTTCATTTCTGTAGCTGTATAGTATTGTCTGAAGTCTAGGAGAGTTATTCTTCCAGCCTCTTTCTTTATCTTCAATAATGCTTTGGCAATTCTAGGTCTTTGATGGTTCCATATAAATTTTATTATGATTTGTTATAGTGAAATATGTCCTGGGTAATTTGATAGGGATTGCATTAAATCTGTAGATTGCCTTGGGCAGTGTGACAATTTCAACAATTTTGATTCTTCCAGTCCAGGAGCATGGGATATCTTTCCATTTTTAAAGTCTTCTTTAATTTCCTTCATCAGTGGTTTATAGTTTTCTGTGTATAAGTCTTTCACCTCCTTGGTTAAATTTATTCCTAGGTATTTTATTACTTTGGGTGCTATTTTAAAGGGGATTGTTTCTTTACTTTCTTTTTCTATTGATTCATCATTAGTGTAAAGAAATGCAACTGATTTTTAAGCGTTAATCTTGTAACCTGCTACCTTGCTGAATTTTTCGATTAGTTTTAGTAGTTTTTGTGTGGACCTTTTAGGGTTTTCTATATATAGTATCATGTCATTGGCATATAGTGACACTTTTACCTCTTCTTTTGCAATTTGGATTCCTTTGATTTCTCTCTCTTGCCTGACTGCTGTGGCTAGGACTTCCAAGACTATGTTGAATAGGCGTGGTGATAGTGGGCAGCCTTATCTTGTCCTAGATTTTAGTGGGAAGCTTTTCAGATTTTCACTGTTGAGTGCTATGCTGGCTGTAGGTTTGTCATATGTCACTTTTATTATGTTTGAGATAAGAGTAGGAAAGAATTTTTAAACATCACATAAATATATATTCCTTAAATGATAAACTCATTCATCAGTTCATCAAAAGTTAACTAAAGCAAGGGAGAATGACAAACCACCAACAAGGATAAAATAGCCTTAAATCATATAATTCATAAAATACTAGTATGTATAATTTTTAAGAACTCTAACATATCAATCAGAAAAAACAACTCATTGGAAAATTGGCAAAGTATATAAACTGAAAACTAATAAAAGTGGAAACCAAGTAACCAAGAAACATGAATAGATAATCTCAATATTAATCAAGGAAAGGTAAAAAAAAGTAACAATCCTTGAGATGCAACTTCAGGTTCATCAGTTTGGAAATAATTAAAATCTGACAATTTAAGTATTGGTAAAGAGAAGAAATGGAAAATCCCATGCATGGATGATGAAAAGTAATGAGTATAATCTTTCGGAGAACAATTTGAAGCATCTAGTAGAGTTAAAAGTTTCCCTTCCCTTTGGTCCACAATCCCTAGACTTCCTTCTACATATTGTTAAAAAAAAAAAAAAAGAATAAGAACTTGTATTTTTCTGACCTTGAGTTTTCTCCTGAGGTATACCCAGAAGTAGGGTTGCTTCATGATATGTTAAATCTATTTTTAGTTTTTTGAGGAAACTTCATCATGTTTTTCATATGATAGTGGCTACACCAACCTGAAAAAAAAAGAAATATAAAGAACTTGTGCTGTACACCAGAAATTGACATATTGTAGCTGACCATACTTCAGTAAAAAGAAAGAAAGAAAGAAAGAACTTGTGGAAATGGTATTTTCTACAATAATGGTCACTGTGCTATGATTTGTAATAGTGAAATCTGTAAACTATAAGTTATTTAATAAAAATACATAAATAATATATAATATAATCAAACAATGAAATACAGAATGGCCATTAAAATGAAATGTATGTATATATACATATACATATATATGATATATCTTATGTATGAACTATATATCTTTACATAGGACCATATTATATATCATAATGAGCAAAATAAGCAAGCGAGATGCAGAATAATACATACAATACCATATTGTTAACATAGTTTAAATGTATTCAAAACAATGCTACCTATCATTTATAAATACTATAGTAATATTGCTAATATTTTGATAGAAATGATAATTGCATAATTTAGGTTTCACTAAGAAAGGAGAATGGAAGATGGAATTGAAAGCATACTCAAGTATCTGTATCATATAATTTCTTTCAAAAGTCTAAAAAAATTGCCAAAATGCTAAGATTTGATAAGACTAGATAATGGCTATGTGAATTTGCTTGTATTTTTCTCTATATGCTACTTTGTATTTCAAGTATTTCATAGAAAAAACAATCACACAGCAGTATCTGAAAAATCAGTCACTTGAACACAATGAAAATAGTGCCTTACCAGTATTACAGAGAAGAGGCCTAATGAAATTGGACAGCTGCCACAATTCCAGTCACTACAGACAAAAGAATTTCTCATCGAAAATGAAGAAATTATTTGTCCAGCATGCCATGGGCACAGGTTAATTTGCACATTGTCTAAGAGTGGCTATTTTCAGATTACACAGTGTTCTTGTTTAAGAGTCGTATTTACGCTTGTTCAAAGCTTTGGAGCCTTTTCATTATTTAATTTTTCATAGTACCAGAACTCTCACTGATATTACGTCTTTGGATTTATTGAAATTTCTTGTTTAGATTCTTTCCTTTCCCCTAGACTGTGAGCTCCAAGAACAAAGAGATGATAGCTGTATTTTCACTGTGCTTACTTTAGGGCCTTATTAGAGTTCTTGGAACATGGCATGGATGTTTTGAAGAATAAATAAAAAGAAAGAAGGAAGGAATAGAAGAAAAGGAGAAA
This sequence comes from Camelus ferus, assembly GCF_009834535.1. Classification (NCBI taxonomy): domain Eukaryota; kingdom Metazoa; phylum Chordata; class Mammalia; order Artiodactyla; family Camelidae; genus Camelus; species Camelus ferus. The sequence goes on from NC_045696.1 coordinate 101,341,907, forward strand.
AAGAGGGAGGTAAGAGAGAAGAAAAGTAGGAAGGAAGGAAGGAAGGAAAAGGTTAAGCAAGTGTATAATAAGGCAGTGAAAAACAGTATTATCCTGATTTGATACATGTGATTATTAAGAGACAGTATAGACATTAAGGCCAGGGTTATAATGCAGGTCCAGTTACTCCTGGCACAGTGTTTATTCTACTGCAACTTATCAAAGAGGCAAAATGTTTTATTCTTTTGGGGGAAATTCTACATGTCTTACACGTTTTTCCAGAAGTTAGCATTAGCGTTATCTTCTCTGCTTTTATACTTAAACTCCCATAGTAGAATTTGTTTTTATGTAATTTATTTTTGTGAAATTACTGCTAATCAAGTAGTTCATTACTAGATAGCTCTAGAGATGGAAAGGGCAAGTTGAATCACTGTGAATTAGGTGTGACATTCTGAGTACCTTTGCACAGTGTTCTACACTTTATAAAGATGTTATTCTTCAATAAATCACCAGTTTAAGCCAATTTATGCTTTATACTCTACACCAATTGTCTCATTTAGTATACAAAACCTAGAGAAAGGAGCTACTGTTTTGTCATTTTTGTAAATAAAGAAACTGAAAGAAAAACTACTAAATATTTTGTCCAGTTAGGAAATCAACCAGTTAGCATGAACTCAAAGGTGATCTAACATCAGAGCCCTTGTAGACAGATTTTTTTCTTAATTTCAGAGCTATATGTTTATTTTTTACTTGAAGTAGAGTCAGTTTACAATGTTGTGTCAATTTCTGTTGTACAGCGTAATGTCTCAGTCATACGTATACATATATATATATTCCTTTTCATATTATTTTTCATTTTTATTATAGGTTATTACAAGCTATTGAATATCGTTTCCTGGGCTATACAGTATGAACTTGTTATTTATCTATTTTATATATAGTAGTAAATATCTGCAAATCTGAAACTCCCAATTAATCCCTTCCCACCCCCTTTCCCTCCTGGTAACTATAGATTTGTTTTCTATGTCTGTGAGTCTGTTTCTGTTTTGTAAATAAATTCATTTGTGTCTTTTTTCTTTTTAAGATTCCACATAAAAGTGTTATCATATGGTGTTTTCTTTCTTTTTCTGGCTTACTTACTTAGAATGACATTCTCCAGGTCCATCCATGTTGCTGTAAATGGCACTATTTTATTCCTTTTCATGGCTGAGTAGTATTCCATTGTATAAATATACCATATCTTCTTTATTCAGTCATCTGTCGATGGACATTTAGGTTGTTTCCATGCCCTGGCTATTTTAAGTAGTGCATAGACAGATTTAATTTCACTTTCTAAATTCCTGTGGTACTCACATGACCTTTCTCAGCTACTGCCTTATTCTCAGTCATTCATGTTCAGGTTCTTTTCCCCTGTTTAGTAACAAAGTTTTTGAGCTCAAGAATCAAACTTTATTCATTGTTTGACTGTAGACAATGAGAGGCAGAGTGACTTGCACATGAGGGTTCTCACTAAACACTTTACAAATGAATGAATAGTCTCCTTCTCATACTCTATCACAGGTCTTTGTAACTATATGATGGCAGGTGTAATCAGTTGGATTTGTGGCTTTGCTCAGAGTATTGGTTGTATTAGAAACATAAAGGAAAGGATAGAGCTACATACAACTACATTCTTGTATATTGTGCTACTAATAGTAGCATAAAACATAAGTATAATAGTGTCTACAAAGGGCAAGGACATCAAAAATGACAGCTGTATACTCACCTCCTTACCAGGCTAAGTATGAGCCCAGAAACCTGTAAATTCTAGGATAAAGGAGAGAAATTGATCTCTTCACTCCCAGAAAAGCCCACTGCCAATGCTGAAGGGAAATGGAACTTGATGTATCTCAGATACTTCTCTATCATCTCATCCAGAGAAGAAAGGCAACTATAGGCCCATGAAGAGAAAGCGAATATCAGTTACAAAGGTTAAGTGTACTTTTTTTTCTTTATTACAACTATTTTATAATGAGCTCACCAGGTTTTTGTTAGAAGAGAAAGCTGAGAAGCTAAAAGGCACATGTATAACACGGATCCCATAAAACCTCTGGTAGCTACTTTAGCTAAGGGTGTAGCAGTCATTACCACAGTTTTCCAGTTACATTGGCACAGCTGAAGAACGTCACTTATAATGCCAAAATTTAACAATGCACGAACGTCCTATGTAGAAGCAAGTAGTAGAAACAAATACAAGGTAAAGCAATATATTAATTCTTTGTTATGATAAATAATATCATTTCATTAAAACAATATCAAGCAAACAAAAAACTTCTACCTAAGAAAATACTTACTCTTTGACCAAAATACCACGTAATTTGTAGCAAATTTATTGCAATAAAAAATAGACATCAAATATTATAGCCATTACTTGAAGAAAAGTTTTAGTCCATGAAAGATCACAGATCATTCATATTTTACCTGACAGGAATCAGTGATTTACAGCTTAGAATTAATTCCTTATCTGTTTTAAGAGAAAGGGCCTTTTGCCCCAACCTTTTATTTTCAATTTTCAAACTTAGAGAAAGAATGTTCTATAAATACCTGTTTAACGTTACCATAGCTTACAAATGCTTACATTTTGCCATGTTTGCTTTATCTCTTTCTACACATATATGTTTTTTTTTTCTCTCTGAACCATCTGAAAGTAAGTTACAGCACAATAACTCTCCCTCAGCATATGTCTACTAAAAATAGGGACATTCTCTTATGTAAATTAAATCCCAAAACCATATCTAAGAATAGTACAATAATTCTATAATGTTATCTAGCATCCTGTCTATATTCAGATTTCCCAAATCGTCCAAATGTCTTTTACACCTGTTTATTTAAATTTTCTATCCAACCTAGTTTCAGACATTGCATTTGATTATTATAACTTGCTCTCTTTCTCTTCTTTAAATAAGCCAGGTCATTTGTTTTAACAGGATTTCAACACTATAGATTTATCTAATTTTTGCATGTGACATTGTTTACATTTTTCTTTTTATTTCCTGAATCCTGTAAATAGGAAGTGAGATCTGAAGGCTTTTTAGATTCAGGTTAGACATTACTGGAAATAATATTGCAATGCTGATGCTCCGTCTTTCACATTGAATCATATGGAAAGGCTTATAATATCAGTTGGCCCCAGTACTAGCAATGTTGTGTTTGGTCCTGGGGTTAAGGTAGTTATTGTGATGACTGTCAAGTTTTCTCCAATGTGTTCGCCTTTTGTTAGTAGCTATACATAGTTAAGCAGTCTATGGGGTTATATCTGGCAATGTATGAATATCCCATTCTGCAATAACCTTTCATCCAATGATTTTATCATTCACTTGTGATTCATGCCTGATTATATTGCATTGAAGGTTGAAAAATAGTTATTTTTGTAATTCTGTCATTCCTTTAGATATTATCTAGCATCCGTCTGTAAAGAAGAGCTTTCTTTTTTTCAACTTCAAAGGGTTTCTTTTTATGTTGTATGCTAAATTTGTCTGAATGCTTCCCTCACAAAAACTTTAAAGTTTGGATTCCTTCTCCCTATTAGACGGTTAAATATGTGGCTCAGTGCAGAGGCAGATGAATGGCTGAATACCTTGGCTCTATAATTTAACGTAACATCAGTCTAAAAGTCTATCCTTATGTGAAATCTTAAGTTTAACTGAATTCCTGTTTAAACATTAAGCCAGCTCTTGGTGATGCTGTGTGATGCCAAGCTTTTGTGCTGTGGTGTGTCAAGTAATACTCCTTGAGCTCTAAGGAGCTTATAACTCAAATTTATAATCACATTTGGAAGAATTTAGAAAACCTGAACGTTTCCAGCTTGTTCACAGGCAGATTATGTATTTTCTTTACTTTTGGCATCAATATAACCAAATCCATTTTAAGAGCACATGGAGCCATGATTCCAATTTGGGATCCAAATAAATTATTTAAACAATGTCTAATAGTGTTAACATTATCAATGTACTTTTCTTTTTTAATTAAATTTAAACTAGTAGATGCTTTCAAACACATACGCATCACATAACAAAATGAGGCATTATCACAATATTTAGGAGAGAATATGTAGCCTCCTGTTTCTCTCACAAAAGTTCTACCTTCCAAACTAGTTCAGCCGGAGTACAGTGTTGAAGTAAGATTTATGTCTTATAAACATTTTACTTTATTTTTTTAAAAGCAAATAATCAAAATATTCTATTATAATATTATAAAGTGCATCTCTTAAATGATCTCTTTCTAATAATTAAAACTAAGATTTGGATTCTGTGATGATAAACTTTTTGAGGTTTGGAAATATGTCTTTATAGACAATTTATTACATTGAAAGCTCTTTGATTTTTGCCCAAGGTTTCATAGAGGCACATGGGCCCATCATTCTCTTTAAAAAATACAAAGGATTTATTGACAAAGACACTGCATTATTTATGTCCTTATTAGTAAAAACAATATGTGGATTTGGTAATTAGGAAAGAAAGTGCATAATGGTGTTATCCCTTCATTCATTTATTCAGTAATTTTTACCCAATTGTGGAGACCTATTATGTCTCTTGCAACCATTAGATAGGTCATCTTTTTACCTTTCTATCTTGCATTTCAATCATCAATCCAGTTTCTCAACAAGGCAGTCTCTATTTTCTAAATTACATCATTTTACTCTTAACAATGCAGTTTCCTAACTGCATCTTGTTCCTTACTTTTTTTTCTCTTTTTAGACAAATAAATGAGTTTACAACTATGAGGACTGCATTTCTCTTTCTTAAGAAACTATCATTTTCCTCTTGCTACTTTTTTTTTTGCAAATTATATGTCTCATTCCACATTTCTTACCTTGAAGCAATTTCCTTATGATTTGCTCTCTCCCTCATATGCATTCAAGCTTCAAGCAAACTAAATCAGTGAAACAGTGTTTATGGAATTTTGCACATTAGTAAACAGTCTGTCTGCTCAAATTATATGCCACTCATTTCTTCCACTCTGGTCTGCTTTGTCCTCAACTTCACAAAGAAGCTTCACATTGTTCATTTAAAAACCTAGTCATTTATCCCTTAATTTTGCTCAACAAAACATTCTGTAGCTGTGAGAGTGAAGAAATCTAAAAGTACTTATTCTTTTATTCTAAGACAAAAGATAGAGTGAAAAAGTTTACTTCCATTTTTCTTTTACTTTGTAGTTTTTACTTATGTACCAGAGTTTTCATCCCCATACTTCAAGAATAGAAAAAGCATAGAATTTGGAGTCACTGAACAGAGAATTGGTTTGGAATTTCTATTTTGCCAGTAATTGGATGAATCGTGTCTCACACACACACACACACACACACACAAAAGATATACTGAAATCCTATCCCCCAGTAGCTCAGAATATGACCCTATTTGGAAAAATGATAGTCTCATATATAATAAGTTAAGATGAGCTCATATCTGAGTAGGGTGGACTCCTAATTCCATATGATTAGCATCCATATAATAGGATGACCATGTGAAGACAGAGGTAGATGTTGGAATGATGTATCTGCAAGCCAAGAAAGACCAAGGATTGCCGGCTAGAACAGAGTCTTGGAATAGATTCTCCTTTAGAGCTCTTAGAGGAAAACCAACTCTGCCAGTTGTTTAGTTTTCGACTTCCAGCTTCCAGATCTGTGAGAGAATATATTTCTATTGTTTTAAGTCACCCAGTTTGTGGTACTTTGCTATATCAGCCCTAGAAACCAAATATACTGGGCAAGTTACTAATTTTATCTATTATTAAATTCTTCCATCTCTAAACTCAAGATGAAAAACCTATCTTCTCATACTGGAATGTTATAATTATTAACAATACTCATTGCATGCTATATATATGCAATGCATACACACACATCAATATTTACTGTCAATGATAATCTAAAAAGTTGCCAAATATTTGATTTGAAGTAAAATATATAGATCAGAATTGTAAATTTGTTGCAGTATTACAATAAGAGTATTTCTTAGCTGTCATTTGATATTCAGAAGCAAAGATCCAGAGACACCCTTTGACTGTTTGGGGCTAAGGAATCCTGAGGGGAACAAATACATTATATCACCCTAAGGGAACCTGAGTTCCCTGAGAAGAAGAAGAAAAAACTATGGGAGAAGAACAGGCCCGTGCAGAAGTATGGAAATCTCACTTCCTTGCCCAAGTTGGGATACACTTGAATGTGTATTTCATGTTCTAGAACTAATCTGAAAGATTAAGCTGAGGCCGGGGCTGACTGAATTCATACCCATGCTAAGGTACTAGGTACTTCCTCTTCCCTATTCTACTTCTTCCACAGCCTGACCACTTTACCCTGCAAACTTTTCTCTAATAAGACTGTACTTTCAGGATCTGCTTCAGGGGAATCTAGCCCAAGACAGTTATTTAGGTTGCATTAAAAATACCACCCTTTTGCTATAGATCATAATCTTCTTAAACAGGAGTTCCAGCGATGTCTGAGCAGAAAGAGTGGTGTCTGGTTCCCCAGGCAGTACCACACTCATTTCAATAAGAAAAACCCAAAAAGTGGCTGAGGGATCGGGCTCTCAAGTCAGATAGCTGAGTTCAATTTCAGTTTGTTGATTAATTAATGTTAAGACTTTGGACTAGTACCTTATTCCACCGAGGCTTTAGTTTCTTCATCTATTACAAGGAGATAGTAAGAATACTCACCCTCAGAGTTTACCTGAGGAGTAATAAGATCATCACAGAAAGAGTTTAACCCAGGGCTCAGCACATGGCAGTATCATATGTGATACTTGCTGAATCTTTTATAATCAGGTAACAGACATGCATGTATGAATCTGAGACCAATCAAATTCTATGTGTTGAGATTTTGCGGGTTGTCTGTTTACAACAACAGTCCAGCATCTATAGATGGCTTTTAATTTTAAAGCTGTAAACTTATAACTTGGGAATGCTATCACTTATTCATCAGCACTTTATAGTTTTCAAAGTACAATCACATAATTTCCGCATTTTGTGATTTCCATCATATTTCAAGTCTTTGAAGTAAGTGGTGTCTATTTATATATTAAATTGATCCACACAAAGCTAAATTATTATACATCATTTCAGAAAAAAAAAGTTTTACATAAGTTCCAATGAACTGCTTTAACTTTCTCAAACTTATGAGGCCATTGTTATATCTGGTGACTCCAACTGTACAATGTTGTCAGTTGTTTACAAGTCAGAATATTTCCAAACATATGAAATAGACCAAAATTGTATTTTGCCAAGATTGTTTTCTCTTGATTTTTAAACTATCCATATGTATTTATGCAGAAGGAAATTCTATCCATAGTAATGGATATTCAGGATACACTACATTTATGTTAATAGCATTTCATGTAAGTAACATTTGGTAGTGATAACCTTATGTTATACAGTTGAAAGATGTAACTAATTTAATAAACTCATTATGTCAGATGACCCAGACTAATATATAAATTAACAGGGGTAGTCTTACATGTAGATTTTAAAAAATCAATTGCAATGGAACAGAATTGGAAAAATCTGATTTGGCAATATATCATATAGAAAAAAATTTCTTAGTACTTTAATAAATCCTAAAATTAATACCATCACTTGTGATAAAATGGCAATGCAATCTCAAGTGACATTTAAGAAAATACAGTATCGTGACCATAAGGAGTTCTCTTAAACCCATTTCTAGAGAGAGCAATATATATAATTTTTTAACTATTGAAATTTTATTACATTAGAAAACTGGTTTTATTATACAGACAACTGGCTTATCTAGAGCAGTTGCTTCAAATGAGGCTTGATTTAGGAGATCGTTGATGTCTCCAAGGATCCATTTTTTTTTCCTTCTCATCTTGGTGAGCTCTACACTGTGGGTCCTAGGGTTACATACTTCTGTGTTCATAGGGGACCTTTGTATGAAAGCAAGAACAGTGTGTGAGAAATAGTATAACTTGGCAGACTCTGGAGGTGTTAAAAACCTGATTCTACAACTTCTTAACAGTGTGACCATAGACAAGTTATTTAATTTCCTTGTGCCTTGGTTTCCTGGTATATGAGTGGAGATAATAGTACCTAAACCGTAGGTACGATAAGATGATTAAATGTGTTAATATTTATGAGGCACTTAGAACAAATCTTAGAACATAAAAAGTAATATGTAAATGTTTGTTAAATAAAAATAAATGTTCCCCAGACTCTAACCCACTATCTAACACATAGTATGTACCAGATACATGGATGATAATTGAATTAAAAAGAAAGACTTAGCAAAATTAAACATAACCATAGAATGATGGCCGTGATCGCCAAGAGTGTAGAAACTGTGCCATATGCAGAAAGTTTGAATGAGGATATTCAAACTAAGCAAGATATCACCCATTGTATTCACAACAGCAAATCCCTTTCATAGGTAAGAAAGAGTAAATTTGTTCTGTTTCTCTAGAGGTCAGAACTAGGACCAGTGGACAGAAGATAATTGGGTAATTCTGGTAATCATGTTTATTTAATAGTGTGGAATAAGCTGATGTCAAGCAATTCTTGTCACTAGAAACCTTCAAGCAGAACATATTAGAATCACCGAAATGTGAAGTAGTTTAGAAAGAAGTGACTAGAAAAATGTATTTAATCCCTATATAGCATTTTTGTATATATTTGGCTGTGTGGATTAAAACATAGAATAGTTTTACAAAGCCCTGCTTCTCCTATATCTCTGCCTAGACTTCTGAGTTTCATTCTGAGAGTGTCAATCTTGCTTCTGTATTACAAAAATTAATGAAAAAAATTGCTAGATATTGAGAATGACCAACAGACCAATGAAAATGTTAATGCAGTGCAATTACAGGTGAGAAAGAATTAATGTGTTTTAAGAACAGTGGGAAGAAGGTCCTGGAAAATTGACTTATTTCAATAACAAAAGTAAAGGATAGGAGAGAAGTTTTGGCAACATAACAATTACGGCAAACACATGGTGGTATGTTCAGGGTCTCAGGTGTTGTTGAAGTCTACATGGCCTATCTTTCCTCCCAGAGGAGTGAACTCCTGTACTTTTGGAGGGAAACTAGTAATGGAGTATGCAAAGTCAGCCTGGAGTAGAAAAGGAATGGACGCGCTGCTCTACAACTTATGAAATAAACTCCTTCATGAAATGCAATGAGTTATATGTATCTAGAGGCTCTATATTCTCCTTTGGGACCCAATTCTGCTCTCCACGCTTTCACACTTCTCAGATACAACTGTCTGCAACACTTGCTTAGTTATGTCATACACATGCAAAATTCAGGTGCAGAAGATAGCTAAACCGTGAAGGCAATGTAAACAAAACTTAACAGGTCTCTCCTCCTAGGACTACTCCCCACTGTCTGGAAAACTTGTGTATAGACTTATTTTTAACTTTACTTCCAAAAACTGTCATCACATATCTGTTATATACAAATCAATCCATTATTTCATCTTTCAAATTCAGGAAGGAAAGGGAGAACTCAGAAAACTAGCTTTGAATTTAACTCCCAAGTGAAAGCACCAAAAGGATAATTTTCATCTGTTCACATGTGTTGGTTTGCTCTCATTTTTGTGCACTTCCTTTTGGGAGATTGCTAATCATTGTAAATTACCTGATGAAATTGCTTGCTATATTTAAATCTTGATTTTTTTATCTATAAATGTGCAGGTATTGAGCACATTTGAAAGCAGCTTAAAATGATGATGACTTGATCAACTAAAAACAATTTAGTGAGTAAAGAAATGCCACAAAACATCCCAAGTTGACATACTTCTTGGGTATAGTTAATATCCCTTTATATGTTATGGCTATATGTGTCCAGAAAACTGGGGGGAAATGATTTAAGTATTATTTAATTAATCCAGAAAGATGGTTTAGAAAACAAAATCCAAAAATATTTTTGCCATAATCCTATTTTGCAAGTGAAATCCAGATATTTGTTCAACTGTTTATGTACAACTATGATTGTTTTTCTTTAAAGAAAGTTGTTTTATTCAGAATGAATTTTCTACTTAAAAGCACTATAGAAAGTTGACCCTCCTAATGCATATAATGGGTCTGAAAATAGCTTAGATAATGAAAGGAAAATTTATTAAGTAAATTTTACCTACTAGGCAACTGGAGTTTGCAAATACCTTGTCCAAAACAGCATGACTACTCAGATTTATTCTTCAATCTCAAATACAGACAAGCTTCTCTCTAAAACTTTTATTATAAACAAGTTGTTCAAAAATAAAAGCATATTTTCTTAGAAATTATGTTGAAAATCATCATCATCATGAAAAAACAAAAACTTGTCAGGTTTATTTTCAAGCAAAATATCTTCAAGAAACACAAAAAATCAATTGCATTTTTATGTGCTAACAATTATCATGCAGAAACCAAAATGAAACCCAATATAACTTATAACAGCTCCAACGAAAATGAGATATTTAAGCGTACAGTTAATAACATATATACAGGTAATAACATGCTGAAAATTACAAAATGCTGATGCAAGAAATCAAAAATTACCTAATGCCAAGTTCCTATATTAGAAGATTTAAAATGTCAATTGATCTATATACTTTTAACACAATTCCTATCAAAATTTCAGCAAGATTTATTTTGAAGATACAGATAAGATTTTCTGAAAGTTATATGGGAAGACAAAGGAACAGTTAAAGCTTTAAGTTAGAATAGCTAAACAATTTTGAGAAAGAAGAATAAAAGAGTAGTAATCAATTTATCTGATTTTAAGACTTACTATTACCTACAGAAATAAGGATTGTGTGAAAGGAGAGATAAATAGATCAATGAACAGAATAGAGAACATAGAAATAGGCCCACATGTATATGCTTAACTAATTTTTAACAAATATGCAAACGCAATTCAGCGGAAGAAACCTTTCCAACAAATGATGTTGGAACACTGGCTATCCTTAGGCAAAGAAAATGAACTTTAACTTGCCCATACCGTATACAAAGTTTGATTAAAAATAGACAATAGACTTAAATGTAAAATATGAAACTATATAAAACTGTTAAAAGAAATTGTCAAGATCTAGAGCTAAGCAAAATGTTCCTAGACATTACTAAAAAAAAAATTCATATTAAGACAATTTGATAAATTTGACTTCATCAAAATTAAAATGTTTGGTCTGTGAAAGACCCAGTTAAGAGGATGTAAAGACAAGCTACATACTAGGGGAAAATATTTACAAGCCACATGTTATAGATGGAATGTTGTGTCCCCTCAAATATGCATGTTGAAGCCCCAACCCCCAGTATAGTTGTATTTGGAAATGGGGCCTCTAAGGAATTATTTAAGGTTAAATGAGGTCATAAAATTAGAACCCTCATTCAATAGGGTTAGTATCCTTATGAGAAGAGATACAAGAGAGTTCACTGTCTCTCACCATATGAGACACAGGGAGAAGTTAGCAGTCTTCAGCCTAAGAGGAGAACTCTTATCAGACTCCCTGCTAGCACTTTGATCTTGGTACCTTGATCCTTTTAGCCTCCAGAACTATGAGAAACAAATTACTGTTTAAGCCACCCACCCAGTCTATGGTATTTTGTTGTGGCAGTCTGAAATGCTACATCACAATAGGACAAAAGACTAGTATTGATTATATGTAAAGATCTGTCAAAGCTCAACATAAAAGGACAAACTATCCAGTTAGAAAATGGGCAAAAGGCACTGTTCATTTCATATAACATACAAATGGCAAATAAGCACTTTAAAAAATGTTCCACATTTTTCGTCATTAGGGAAATATGTATTAAAACCACAATGAGATATCACTATACACCTCTCAGGACAGTTAAAATAAAAAATAATGACAACATCAAATGCTGATGACTATGTAAAAAAACTGGAACACTCACACACTATTGGTGGGAGTGTAAAACGGAACAGACACTTCAGAAAACATTTTGGCAGTTTCTCATAAACCTCAATATGCAAGTTATCCTATGACGCAGAAAGTTTATTTATTCCTGGGTATTTATCCAAAGAAATGAAAACTCATGTTAACACAAAAACTTGAACACGAATGTTCATAGCAGCTGTATTTTACATAGCCAAAAACTAGAATCAACCCAGATGTCCTTCAACAGATGGCAAAATGCATACCATGAAATACTCTTCAGTAATTAAAAGGAATGGACTGTTGATACATGTAACCACTGGGACGAATTTCCATCCAATTATGCTGAGGGAAAACAGCTAATCCTCAAAAGTTACATGCTATTTAATTCCATTTATACAACATTTTGAAAGGGTACAACTTTAGAAGTTGAGGACAGAGACTAGTGCTTTCCAAGGTTTTAGAGAAGGGGACAAGCATGGGGGGGAGGTGGGTGTGGTTAGAAGATGACAAGAAGAGGGATCCTTGTAGGGATGGAACTGTTCTATATCTTGACTTTGGTGCTGGTGGGTACACAAACCCATAACGTGTGACAAAATTTTCTAAAACTAAACACACACATATGCAAATGACTACAAGTAAAACCAGAGACATCTGAATAAGATCAGATTTTGTATCAACATCAATATCCTGACTCTGATATTATAGTATAGTTTTAGAAAATATTATCATTGGGGAAACTGGATAAAGTATACATAAGATCTCTTTGTATTATTTTTTATAACTGCATATCATATTTTCATAGAAAATCTAATTAAAAATATCAGGGGAGAAGAAAATACTAAACCAGTGGAATGTCTTCCAATGATGGAGTAATTGTATTATTTGACATCTGTCCATACCATGGATCATTATGCTGCAATGAAAAAGAATGAGTTATTTTTTTCATCTGATTTAGAGAGATTTCATGATCCTTGCTAAGTATAAAAAAAAGTAATAGATATAAAAATTCAATATACAAAACAATTAATGACATGTGTGTTTATAAATATTTCTGAGACACAATGAGGATAAAGCAGCATTCAGAATAATGCATCAGGTGATTGACAGTAGTTTCTTAGGGGTGAGGGAGAGAAGAGGAGAGCAAAAACCAAGTATTCAATGCTGCAACTCCAGGTACTCTCATTTCAGACAAGAATGCAAAAGCTACAAAGTGTGTATTAGCTGAGTTTGTCTCTTTTCCCCCCAGAAAAAATAATAAGTTTTCCAGAAACTCACCCAGAATCTGAGTATCCTAGGCATTTCACTTCTCAGAACAGGGTTATTTGGCCATCCTTAGCTTGTGGAAAAGTATTTTTAGATGCACATAATACTGTTACATCCAAAATTAGGTTCATATTAGTTTTTAAAAATGAAATAAAAAGTAAGTAAACATCCAGCAATGTTTAGCAGTAAACACATATACCAAGCTAAATAATAAGTATTGTACGAGAAGCCTTAAATAGATGATCTGAGTTTAATGTGGCAAGGGTAAAAGATAATTACAAACTAATTTAATATTTTAGGTGCTTCTAAAGGCATACAATATTCATAAAATAACTATGCAATCAGCCCCTCTCATTGTCTCCATTTATAAATTAATGGATATGATTTTCTCATGATAATGGAATTTTTTGAGTTGTTGGCAGAAATCATGTTGATTCATGTTAGTTTACTTTGATTTGGGGAAAATATATGTAACTGATTATCTGTCCACAAAGACCCACTCTCTCTCTCTCTCTCTCTCTCTCTCTCACATACACACACACACACACACACACACATATACAGTGTCTGAATAAAACATGTAAATTATTTATTCAAATTTTAAAAATTAAAAAGAAGATACATAGCCAATATCCCTGTTCTCTAACATCATGTTTGTAGCACTTAAAAATATCTCCATTGGTGTATGTATTACTAAATTCTGAGATGGGTAAAAACAGACTTACTGGAAAATTAGTGATCAAAATGCAAAACATCTTTGCTTTCATAGAATTTACATTATGGTGTAGGGAGAGAAAAAAATAAAATAAAATAAGCATAGACTAACTTAGCTATTAGGAGCGAGAATGAAGAAAGTTAGGAGGAATTGTAGTCATGCAAGCAGGAGATAACCAGTTTGCTCTAGAGTGGAAGCCATAGAGGTAGCAAGAAATGATGACAATCTGTATATATTTTAAAGGTAACAGGAAATAAAGTTCATGGGTCTTTCCGTGGGAAAAAAAATTTCAAAGATGACCACATTGACAGATGTTGTGGTGGAAGCCTACATGAAACTCAGAACAGTGTACTGATCAAAGTCCTCTCAAGACATTTCGGTCTACTCTGAAAGTTTAACAGAGACTTGAATGAAGAGAAGCTAGGGCAGGTTTAAGGAACTGATGAGGGATGTTGAGGTAACCAGAAACTAGCAACACCAGCAAGCTGTCACCAGATCCAGGTCTGAGTATGGGGAAGAAATAGTGTTGGCAAACGAAGTAGAAGGGAGAGCAGAAGCCACAGAGGAGGGTCCCCATACCCTTCCCCTGTTCCACTGGACCTGCCATTGGGGTGGCACGTGGCCACAGTGAGAGGTGCAGCGGAGGAAGGGAGAGGTCAAGGGAAGGACTGCCACAAAGTTTCTGTTCCTCCACCCTCTAATCTCCTGTGTACAGTCCCCAGCTGCCAAACACAGTGGGAAGTCAGTGAGTCAGGGAGCCTAGGTGAGCGACACAGAGAAGAGGAGGAATGGCAGATAATCAGTAAAGGGGGTGCAGTAGTCTTTATCTTGGGAGAAGAGTCACAGGATAAGGCATCACAAAGGTAGGAATATCGGTCATTTCTTTAAAAAGGAGTAAATATTTAAAATATTTATAAGGTGGTAAGAAGTTAGAGGCAGAGGGAAGTCAAGAAAGTGGTCATGGTTAGCCAGCTCTATCTGATTTGAAGAGAATGGATCACGTTCTCTCCCACTGACAGACTGCAGCATTTTATTTCATCAGAGCCTGGCCCAAGCATGGCTGACTTAGCATATTTTCTTCTTTCTAAAACTGTGTTAGTTTTTAATGTCATATAGCATTCATGAATACACTCTCAATTGAAAAGGTTCAAACATAGAAAAAGCTAAAGCCCTGGTTAACCAAGCCCCAAATCCAAATCCTCCAGATATAACCAGTTATACAAGCATGAGAATGTATACTTTCAGCCCTGGGGCTATATATATCCAAATAAATATATTCTATGCAGAGTCCAAAATTATATCTGTATCTATATCTATGTATTTAACTAGCCACCAGCCCTGACTCCTCTCCTAACCCAAGACTTCTATGTCTCATTAACTAGTAAACATCTTCACTTGGTATCTAATATAGCCCAACTTTCTGACCATCCTGGATTCCTTTGATTTCTTTCTTTCTTTTTATAACTCACTGAGAAAAGTGAGCAAAAAGTTCTTTAAAAGATTAACATTCATCAGAAGTGTTTTTCATTAAAGCCCTTTGATTTTTCTATTAAAGTCTGCATTAAGTATGCCCCATGCTGGCTTCTCCGTGCCCTGCTCATGAAGTCTCTGCATCCTTGCAGAGGTCCAAACAGAGACTGAGAGATTCCTCCAGCATCCTCCTGCCTTAAAGAGGTAGCAAAGAGGCCTACCTAAAGAAAGTTCTAACACTAGCAAGCATGGGGGAAAAAATTCTAAAAAAGCACTCCAGTATTTTCATTCCATATTCATGTTCTATTTTCTTATCAAAATTAAATAAATAATCTTATGAGGGTGAAGTAGCTTAGTTAGTGCAGAAGTAGACAGAACCTACAGGCACACCTTTGCTCATCTGTGCTGGAATGTTTCAAGAATGCCCAGAGGTGGTGCTCAAATATTCACCAATGTAAGTATTGTCCCATGGAAAATATAGAGAAACTCTCTCTTCCTGCCTCCACAAGTTTATTTAGGGGTTCCTGGCACAAGACTACTAGAGCAGAAAGGAACAAAATATTATCAGATCCAGGAGCAAAATATTATCAGAGTGAACCCTATGGTATGTAAGAATTTAATGCATGATATGGTGCAATTTGTTTGTGTTCTGGGAAGTCTAAGACAATACACTGTATTTTGTATTGCTTTAAAACATTCAATTATAAGATTGTTGACACATTTTAATGAGATAATACAAATAAACCACTTATTATTCTGAGTGGCATATGAATAGAGCATAGTTATTTCCATTAATAATTTGAAAATTAATTAATTCAGATAATTACCTTATATCTCATACTTCTTACCTAAAAATAAAATTCTAAGCATATAATTAATAATTATCTTTGTCCTTTTAAAACATTAGATGTCCTCCTCAGCATAATAATGAACAAGCTTTGCCTCTTCTCAAAACTAATTAAGAGTCACATTACAAGGGTTCAGATTACACTTGAGCTTTATTTGAGGTGACATTGCATATCCTCAAAGTGAATTTTTAAATATGTAATATTAAAATGCCAGCAAATTAGAAGTAATGCCTAATTGCTATTGACTAACCTAGGAGATATTCCTATTATTTCCAAAATTCATGCTGAAGATACAAAAATGCAAAGAGCCAAGAATTGCTTTAGTTAACTCAGAATCCCAACAGTTCTTATAGCTAGAAAAAGCACAAATTGTATTTTTAAACTGAAGTCAAGGGATAAGTGTTAAGACTTTTAAAAGAAACTGTGCAACAAGCCAAGCCATAAAAATGTGGGGATGGCAGCCTGCTGTAAATTTTTTTGGCAGTTATGTCTGTAATCCTAAATCCGAGTTACTGAAACCCTGTAATACAATAATAATAAAAGCAATGCAGCGTGAGCACAAGGCCTGTCAGATTTACGATGAGCTGGTGTCTTCCGTGAAAGGAACACACCAAATCAAATTAGTGGAGGGGAGATTAATAGAATTTCATCAGTTTCTAGCATGGAGACTGTAAGCTGCTTCATAAATTTCCTGTGTTCTGAGAGGCAATGGCTTGAGCCCTTTTGAAACCAAGCACAAAAATGACCAGCACAAGTGGCCTTGGCTATTGTGAGGTAAGTTGTGCTATGGGGCCTTAATTGAACAAGGGTGGGGAGCAAGTTTTCAAACACAGCACTAGTGCCTTGCTTAGAGGTCAGTGTATCATGGTGGTTACGAACTTGGCCTCTAGGTCCAGACTGCTGGGGTTTGAATTCTGGCTCCACCACCTACTAACTCAATGACCTTGGGCTAGTTTCTTGGCAACTGTCTACCTCATTTCTAGAGTGGGTATAATAATAACACCAAGCTGATAGTTATTGTGAGAAGGATTCACATCGTACCTACATGCGAAGTGCTAGAATTGGGTCACAGAAATTAGCTAATATTACTAGCTCCTACTCCCCTATACCCTCTGGCCACTGTCTGAGTGACTGTGCTGCTGAAGAAGGAAAGGCAAAAGGAAAAATGAAAAGCAGTTTTATTAGTATAACATTTAATTTAACAAAATAACAATATTTAATAGAATTTAATAGTTTAATATCAAAGGACTGGCTCTACAGTCCACTCATGTAAGGAAGATTGGACAAAGAAGGGAGACATCAGTGTCTCCTATAAGAAAGTGTGGCTTCAGGAAGTTCTGAGTTTCCTACAACTAGGATTCA
The DNA here is from genome assembly GCF_009834535.1 of Camelus ferus. Taxonomy (NCBI): domain Eukaryota; kingdom Metazoa; phylum Chordata; class Mammalia; order Artiodactyla; family Camelidae; genus Camelus; species Camelus ferus. Next base: position 101,359,403 of record NC_045696.1, read on the forward strand.
AGCAAAGGTTAGCTGACTCTTCATGGGGGTGGTATGCGCTTTAGAAGTTGGCCTGAAGAGCCTGTTTTGCTTCCTTCAAAGCCAAGAGTTACAGTAATATAAACATAAAAAGAAAGCGGGTGGAGATTGGGACCAGGGACAGGCCTTTGAACTAGACTCTCAGCTAGTGAGAGGGAATGGCACTAAAAGAATAAACAAAGTCAATCCCTTCAACAGAAAATTCCAACTCCTCTGACCCACTTAACATGTATTTATTTTATTTAGTAACCACTACCCTGCCTTCAAAGGCATGGGATCCGCTGTTCTGGGTTTTGTTTATTTTATTTAGAATCATTCAAATTTATTTCCTATGAGAATTTTATAGCTAACTTGAGGTAATTCAAGAACCTGAGAGATTCTCAAACATATCACAGCACCAAATATTTGCATATCTTTGACCTAAAACTACCTGTCTTCAACATTGATGTGATTTTGATGACAGTTCTTAATTAAGGGGAGAAGAAAAAGATGCTGAGAATACCTTTTCCCACACAAAGGGGCAGAGGGCAGAGATGTAGAAATGGATAAAGACATAAGATAAAATAGTCAAAAACAAATTAACACCACTATGAAGATCCATCACAGACATCACCCCTTGAAAGCCATACTGTCTTGGCCTATTCCTAATTCTCAAATAAGCTCTACATCGCTCAAGGGCAAGGTTGGCATGTCCTCCTTCCTCTGGGCTCGCTCAGTGCCTAGCACAGCACTGCACTTCTCTTCTCTGCCTACACTCACTGCCCAGATGATCTCAGCCAGCCCCATCTTTAAATGCTGCCGACTTAATTCAAACACATCTGTCTTTATTCCTGACCTCTCTCCTCACTCTCATATATCTGGCCGCCTACTCATTTGATTTGCTGATCTAATATACCTTGGCACCTACTCAGGTAAACTCTGGACTCTCAGCTCTGTAGGGGATGCTACAGTCCACTGTGCTTAATGCTCCACCAGAGTTCCAGAGAGTCCTCATCCCCCAGCTTCTACATGCTTTGAATCTAGTGATTTGTACCTATAATCTTCTGTCATCGTCCACCTGGGCTGCTATTACAAAGGACCGGAGACTGGCTGGCTTAAACAACAGGAATGTGTTTTATCATAGTTCTAGACTGGGAAGTCTGAGATCAAGGTGCCATCCAGTTTGTTTCCTGGGGAATGCCCTCTTTCTGGCCGCAGATGGCTGCCTTCTTGCTGTGTCCTCACAGAGTGGAGAGAGAGAGCTCTTTCTCTTCCTCCTCTTATAAAGCCACTAATCCCATCACGAGGGCCCCACTCTGATGGACTCATCTAACCTTGTCTCCCAAAGGCCTCATCTCTAAGTAGCATCCCATTAGAGATTGGGGCGTCGGCCTGTGAAATTGCGGGGACACAATTCAGTTCAGAGCACCTGCTTAAAAGGTAGCCCGTGGGTGACTAGACCTGCTTAAAAGCACCAGGAACCTGAAAAGTCTAGGATTTTATGTTCCTCTCCCTTGAGCCCAGAAACCCTTCCCCAAACTGCCTGAAGGCAGGAAAAGCCCTAAGAAGTGATTTCTGCTCCAGAGCTCCCTTTGAATCAGGCAGGATCTGGGACTTTACCTGCCCCAGCAGCCTTGTTCGACTTTCTAAGTTCCCTTTTCCTGCTTCCTCTACTCCATTGCCCATCTCTCTTGGAAGCATTTCCTTGGTAAATTACTTGCACACCAATCCTAGTCTCAGTAATTGCTTCTAAACTAAGACACCACCAAAACCTTCTTCTCTCCAAAGGGCTCCTCCGCTAGCACTTCTCAACTTAAATCCTGTTTCTCAGCCCCCAAACCTTGGCATCATTCTTGATTTCTTTCTCTCTGCATCTTACATGGAATATATTAGAAAGTCTTGCTAGCTCTACCTTCAAAATACACCCAGACACTGGCCACCTCACAGGACCGTCACTGTCACCCTCTTAGGTGACCGTATAACTATCTTTGAGGGAAAGTGCTATTAATAATTATGTGGTGACAACAGGTACAAACCAGGACTCTCTCCAGGAGACTAAGGTGTATGATTCCCCAAATCTTAGTCTCATCTATTATCTCTCCCATTTAGGCAATATTTGTCCATTTATCTTACTTCTTGAACTACATCTATTCTCTACCGAGTAGCAAAAGTGATATTTTAAAAATGTACTTTGGATCATGCCACTCCCCTGTCCAGAAAACCTCCAATATCTTCACATCACACAGGAATAAAATGCTAATTCCTCACCAGTGCTGAAAATTTCCTGCATGGTTGGCATCTAATTTCTTTACTGAGCTCCTGCCATACTGAACTCTGATGTACTTTCAACACCCCAGGCACATTCTCAACTCAGGACCTCTCCACTTTCTGTTCCCAGTTCCTGGATCACCTGCCCCAAATAGTCCCTTGTCTTGCTCACAAATTTCATTCAGATCTCTACTAGCCCTGTGTAAGATACAGCCACCCTCCCACCCTTGTCTCTGTTCTATATTCTTTTGTAACAATTATAACAACACGACATATTACTTGTCTTTGTTTATTCTTATTAGTGTCATTCCCTCTCACTAGGTTGAGAGCCCTGTTCAAAGATCTAACCCTGGTCCCAGGAGGCTGACACAGAGCTGGCACTGAAAAATATTTGTTCAGTTCTTGTAAGTCGCCATCAAGTTCTAAACTCCTCTTTTAAGACTCTGTGTGTGTGTGTGTGTGTGTGTGTGCGCGCGCGTGCGCGCGCACACATGCGTTGCTTTAGCTAATACTCTTACTACTTTTATTAAAAAAAAAAATTAAATAGCAAAATGTACTTCCAGTCTCTAATCTCTTTTCATTTTAGACTTAATTACTGAATTTAGTTTGTTAGGGATTTGATGGTTAATTTTAGAAACATAATAAATTATTCACATTTAAATGAATAGCAAGAATTAGTATCTGAGAATGAGAGTTTAAGTATGTAACTATTTAATGACAACACATAATTTCTCTAAAACAAAATAGAAACATACTCTCTACCTTTGAAAATCTCTTCATTTACCATCTTTTTTACCTGAATGCATAGTTCTTTTATTTGTAATAAGTATGCTTATAATGGCTAATACCTTTTAAATACTAGGTTCTGGAGTATAAATTGGGCATGTGTAATTCTGGGAAATGAGTTTTGGAAAGATAGCCCTAAGCATTCCCTGCCAAAATCCTGAAAATTTACATAAAATTTTGAGAACAGCTTTTATGCTCCTTCTTAGCTCTTCAGGGACCTCTCTCCTACAAATGAAGTCTACTTCCCCTAAATTTTAGCTTTAAGCATATTGAGGTGACATCATCATATTAAAAAAAGAAACTTTTTTATACCCAATACTGCTTTAAGCCACTAACCTAGCTATCTTTTTTTATTATTATTTAAAAGGATGGAAGTGGAATCTTTAATATTTATTAGACACTGGGATGGGTACACCCATCTCATAGATTCAGTGCTACATTCCAATAAGATGTGATCTATTGTTAAACACCCATCCCCATCTTCATTTATTTTTCTTCTATTTTAAGCAATGTATAAATATAAAGAATGGAAATATATTCTCATGATAGTGAAAACATTCTGGCTACATATGGAATAAAATATGAAAATCTCCATTTATGCCCCAAACCTCCAAACTCCCTAAGGAAGAAGTCACTATGAATAGTTTGGTGTATATCCTTGTTGCTACTTTCTTACATATTCGTGTGTATGTGTTATGTGTGCATGCACGCATGTGTGTGTTTTTGTGTGCATATGCATACACATTTGTTTATTTTGATTGGCTTTATGTAATTTCCAATTTATAACTATTATAAAAAAAATATTTGCAACCTGTGTCCATAGATCTTTGCTCACCTGTCTCTGCATGCTTGTATATAAGATTCATAAAAAATAAGTTCTGAGTGAAATGCTATGTAAAATTCTTACTTCTATATATCCGGCTAAATTGCTTTCCAAAAAGATTGCTCCAATGTACACTCCCACTAAAAGTGTGTGAGAAGAATGCCTATTTCTTCGGTAGTGGATACTATCAATCTTCGTATTTTTGGTACATAGTGGTTAAAAAATAATGAGTTATGATTGTTTTAATTCACATTACTCAAAGAGTCTTAAGTCTACATTTTTAAATGGGAAAATATGACCTAGTGATATTATTGTGATACTAATATATTTAAACTTAGTCCCTTTTTTTACATTATTTATTCACCTTGCTTTCTTGTTTTTCTCTCCATGATTCTTCTGTATAGATTTTGAAAGTTGTTTTATTATTTTTTGCTTCAATTTCCAAGTTTATCATGTCTGTGATACCTAATCTTATACAATTTTTGGCTTTTTACTTATAATGCCTAGAATTCATTAGTACTAATCACTTTTTCCTATATGAAATGAAAGTAATTAATTATTTTCCCTACTAATCTTCATGGTAAAATCATATTATTTTAAAATAGCTTTACTTCAGGGAAGATGGGGAAGTATTTTTTCAATTGAGGTAAAATTTACAAATAGTGTACTGAATAGATCTTAAATGTACAATTCAATAAGTTTTGATAAATGCAAATATATGGATAACCACAACCTCAATCATTTTTATCACTCCAGAAAGTTTCCTTGTACCCTATCCCAGCCAACTACACAATGTTTAGGCAACTACTATTCTCATTTCTGTCATTAAAGATTAATTTTGTCTGTTTTGAACTTCATTTATTAAATGAAATCAGAAAGTATGTATGATTTCTGTATCATTTAACTTACCAGAAGTTTTTGAGATTCGTCTGTTTTTGCTTATATCAGTAGTATATTCTTTTCATTGCAGAGTAGTATTCCATTGTTTGGATATACCACAGTACTTTCATCCACTCTCTTGTTGATGGATAATTTGAATTTTTTTGTTGTTAATTTGGGTTATTTGCTATTATGAATCAATTTAGGTAAAAATTCATGTGCAAGCCTTTTCTAAGGGCATGTGTTTTCATTTCTCTTAAGTGAACATCCAGGGGGGAGAATGCCATATTATGGGATAGGTGTATGTTTAACTGTTTATGTTTATTAAAAAAAGCTTGTCATCTAATTTTTCAAAGGAGTTGTACAAGTTTTCATTCTTAGCAGCAGTGGTTAAGAAAACTAGCTGGTGCATATTCTCACTGACATTTTCTTTTATCAGTCTTTTAATGTTAGACATTCAAGTGAGTGTAAAATGCTATCATATTGTGGTTTTAATTTGCATTTCTCATTTCAATAATGACATTGAGAAATGTAGTGCTTATTGGCCATTCATTTATTTTCTATTGTTCTCTCTCTACACAAGTTTTTGCCCACTTTTAATTGGGCCATTTGCTCTTATATTGATTTATATGACTTATTTCTATACTTTGAATCAAAACTTTTTGTCAAATATATCTTTGTTAATATTTCTTTCCAATCCATAGCTTGCCTTTTCATTGCCTCAGGGGTGACTTTTTTAAAGAGGAGGGGTTTTAATTTTAAAGACAGTCAATTTAAAAATTTTTACCAACATTTTTTTTCTTTCAAACATAGTGCTTGTTGTGCTGTCAAAAAGGAATCTTGCCTACCAGAATTCACAAGTATATTCCATATTTTCCTCTGGAAGCTTCATTGTTTTAGTCTGTAATCCAGATCAAGTTAATTTTATATGTGGTGTGTAACAGGAGTCAGAGCTCCTTTTTTACACGTATGAAAATCCAATTGCTCCAGCATCATTGGGTTTCATTTTTAGCTTTCAAATGTTTGACATAGTGATTAAGAGTGCACACTCTAAGCTCAAGCAACTTACATTTAAATCTTATTTCCACCACTATCAACCAGTATGACACCAATTACAGTACCTAACTATTTGTGTCTCTGTTACTTCTATCTTAAAGCATGGATAAGAATCATATATTTCTGAATGTTTCTTTCTTCATTTTTTTTTTTTAGTTTTGGGGATAAAATGTTATAATGTGTATAAAATTCCTGGAATAACACTTGGTGTATATATATAACTTCATAGAAATGTTAGCTTATAAAAAACTGATAATTATTTTAGAAATAATATGAAAGTGTTACAATTAATGTCTGATATAACATTATAATAATATAATGATTCTGATTTCTTAAATATAAAAATCTGTTTCCCTCAAACATTTTGAATGTTAATGTGGGCTAGTCTAAAAATCAAGTTGTATAATTTTGTAACTTGTTTAATCTTCCAATTGATAAATTTTTACTTTAGATACAATGATTCTGTTGTCCAGCCTATATATTGATTTTGTTTCCATGGATAGTAATTATTTATTTCTCATTATAATCTGTTCTTACTTTCTGAATGAAATATCTTCACTCTTGCTGGAAAAGATAAATATTTACTATAAATTTCCTTTGGTTTGTTTTATTCACTCAGTGCTATTTGGTGTTGGTTACTCTGTTTATTAAATTTAATGATTCTCTTTCATGTTGTTGGCATTCTTCAAGGGTTTGCTGATTCTTTATCTTGTGGTGAATTTTGTACTTGATCATCTGTGTTTGCTTCCATGATAAGTAACTTATGTTTGCTATAGTTGGCTTTTTAGTTTTACAGAAAGTCAGGATATGCTTAGAGCTTTTATTCTGGCTATAACTGTATAGGATATGGTTCAACTTCTGTCCCAGAGGTGCAACTTAGAATTAGTTTAGAGAACTACCTTCCCTTATAATCTTCTGTCAAAGAAATCTCCCCCATAAACAAATGTGATTTGCATTTAAAAACCTGCCTTTAGATTTTCTTTTTATTCTTTCGATAATGTCTTTCACAGAGCAAAAGTTTTAAATTTTGATGAGGCCCAGTTTATTGGGCTCTTTTTTATTCCCCATGTGTGGGTCATGCCTTTGATGCTGTAATTTAAGAATTCTTTGCGGGACTCAATGTCAGAAAGTTTTCTCTTACGTTCTCTTCAAAAAGATGAACATTTCTACATTTTACGTTTATCTGTATTATCTGTTTTGATTTAATGTCTTATAAGATGTGAAGTATAGTAGAAAGTTTATTTTCTCTAATGGGATGTCCAGTTGTTCTAACAGACTCTGTTGAAAATACTTTTCTTTCTTCAGTGATTTGTCTTTCTAGCTTCATCAAAAAATAGACTGACCAGAGGCTTCCTTATTAGGTCCATATATAAAGAATTGGGTATCATCACTCCTGTGCTTACAAGAAAAAGCTAAAAATTGAAAAGTAGTACATTTCTTTTATATACCAGAGAACTGAAGACACTGGGCAAACTGTCACCCTGAAATCTGTGATTTTAAACTTTTGACACACAAAGTGTGCTCCCCTGACCCAACCTACCTAATGTGATGTATTTTTGATGGTTGGGGTCCTCATAAGGTCCTACCTCTATCATTAGAGCTCCAAGCACCATCCTTTTCTCTTCTCCAGTCCAATCTCAGTTTTTGTGTTTTTTTTTTTTTAAGGAATTTCTCTACTTTTTTTTTCCATCCCCTAAATGCTAGTCTTCCTTCAAGTAATGTTCGAGATCTTCCTCTCTATTTGCATCCTAACTTTGAGTCACATGACCCTGTGTCATAGGTTTACTTGCCATCTGCTCTTAATAATTTATTATGAACATTTTACTTGGTAACACTTCTTAAAAATCTGTAGAAAGATGCAGATTGTCTCCCTAGATATTTATGCACGGACCCGTGGACACGAAGTTTTACTTTTAATTTTAGAGGGATTTTTACACTCCCTGTTAAAGGATTGACACGTATTCACTGATGAATCACAAAATTGTTTTGTCAGTACCAGTTTCTCTTTTGAATTTTCCTTTAAAACAGCTCAATGTCAGCTTAGATGGCTCTCACACTCTTCAAATTCATTGTGCCCCAAACTTAATCTTTCATCATCCTCTAAACACCTGTTCCTTTCCTGTAATTTTCTGTCACTGGATAGTAACAGAATCTATCCATCTGCCCAAGCTGGTAATCCAGTTGTCATCCCTGAGTCCTACCTTGTTCTCTCCCTCACTCCTCCCAGTCAGTCAAGTCCAGTTGAATCCACAGCCTCAACAGCAAACAGTAACTTTTCTCCATTCCCAATACAGCTGTCCTTTTTGAAGCTATCACAAAGGTAGTGGTCCTATGAGATAACGGAAGAGCTTCATGCCTTATTTTCCTGATTCTAGCCTTATTCTTATTCTGTCCAATCCATTCTCCAAAGTACTGCCTAAGTAAATTTTCAAAAATGCACCTATAACCATGCTTAAAACCCCTAAGTGGATTTCCCCCTTCTCTCCTTAACATGGATTTTTAAGGGCTTTATTTCTTTGGCCTTATCTCTTCACTGTAATATCTCCTGGACCTGTCCTGGGCTTGCTCTAAGTTCTAATCCTAGAAGACTGCTCTGATTTCTAGAGCATCCTCATCTCAGACTTTTTCTTGAACTCCTCCTCCTTCCAGGTATTCTTCCATCCCTTCTCCACTTTGAATAAATCATATTGATATTTTAGATTAATTTTCTTCTAAGAAAATGTCCCTTCCTCTGAAGAATAGACTATGTGCGTCTTGAAAATGCCCCCTTTCCTCCAGTACACACTCATTCCACATTAAAGTTTTTAATCATACTAAATTCTAATTTTCTTTTAGTTGTCTGTCCCCACCAACCAGAATGTAATATACTTGAGGACTCAACAATGTTACTATACATTATTTACTCAATAATTACTTCTTGAATGAATGAGTGAGTGCTTCTAGAATTATTATAAATTCTCCTTTTCCCAGGAAGACTTATGTTACTCCTATCCATATCGGTCTTTTCCTTATCTAAATTCCTGATGATCACATTTTCCAGTGTAGCACTTACATTTCCCTGAATTATATCCTGTGGTTTATTTCGCTGTTCTAGTCTTCATATTGACCTCCAATGGATTCTCCAAACCAAGTATCTTTCCTAAAAACAGAAATCTGGTCATGTTATATCACCATTTCAAAAATCTTTAATTACCTCCTACATCCCTCTTCCCCAAGTTCAAAAAAGGAAATACACTTTAAAATTCTCACTCTGCCTTATACAGTCGTCTACAGTTTCAGCCTTATCTAGGTCTCTAGACTTAACGTTCCCACATTCCTCTTTGAAAGTTATTATCATGCTTCAAAGTCCACATCATATGCCACCACCAAAAAAATTTCCCTTAGATTTTCCCTTTAGAAGTTCCCTTTCCTTCCCACTTTGATGGAACCTCTCAAGCTTTCTTCTAGGAGAACTAGTTATCCTTTCCCTCGACCAGTATATCCCTAGGATCATATCTAATCCCTTCCTGGAAAGTGGAACCATGGGTTGCTTACCAGCATCTCCCTCAAACCCTGATAACAGTGATGTTATACATTAGAGGTACTTAGAAAATGCTTGTTGATAAGGAAATGGAAGTTTTCATCCCTTCTTTCCTAAGATTGGGGATCACATCATCCTCATTTGTGTGCAGCCAAAGAATCTACCAAGAAAGATAGGTATATTGAGTGTTTATTTATTACCTGATCATTTACAATTTACATAGTTTTATAAAATCTGAAAAGAGAAAGCACTGCTCAACTGTTGGATCTTGAAGAATTCTTATAATATCTTAAATAATAATGCATTTATATAGAGAGCCCTAAACAGGCAAGAAAACATTGCCTGTAAATTCTGTAAATGATAAGGTTAATTATATATCTTATACGATTTTTTAGTTTATCAAATTCCTTTACATCTTTATCTCATTTAGTCTGCATAAGAATCCTGTAAGGTAGCAGCTTGTCAGGGGCTCCCCCTGGACAGCTGATTCCTGGGACTGCTGGAGTAAACACCACTTTCTAATAAAACTCTCTCTCCTTGTTCACCAACTGTTATGGAAATTATTTGAAGCTCATACACTTTAACAACAACAAAAAAAGATAGTGGCAATTTGATTACAGCACAACAGATTCAGTTTGCAGCCAGTGTTATGGTTGAAGTGCAAGAGTGTAATTGGCTTTTAGCACTGTATTTTGGAAGATTTGATTAGTCATTGCGTTTGTAAAGTCCAGCCCCAGGACTCCTGGCTAGACTCCACAGAAGTTAGGACTAAGTCCAACTGACATCTTAAAAACAAAGGCCTAGTGTTCAAGTCTCAGGGCCAGTCTGGTGTCCCAGGATATAACCCTCTCTGAGAGTCTCTTTTCTAAATTTCCTCCTTTGTCTGCACAAGAAAGAAAACAGTTCACTTAGGGACCAGTTGCTCCCCCCCCCCCCCCGAGTTGTTGCCATCTAATGGTATGAGATCCTGTGTGGATTCATGGGTCACGGTTACTCCTGGCTTTGGCTTAGGATGCTCCTCTTTCTTCCAAACATATGTGGTGCATGGAGGACAGGAGGCAGCAATAACATTTATCAGTATTTCACCTTCACCCTTAGAGTTTCTCTTCTCTGTGTAAAGGCTCACTTGTTGAGGAGGGGGAAAACTTACTCTAGCTCCACTTTATAAAGCGAGAGTCTGTAATCAGTCCTTTATCAGTCTAATTCAAGGAGAATATAGAGATAGGTTTTCAAAGTAAAATTAAGGATAAAAACAGGTTTTTATTCTCTTACACACACATGCACACATGCATGTTAAGATTATGCTAGTATCTCAGGAAAGGGAATTGTGACATGGATTTTGCAATATAGGACAAGTAGCATGTAATGATCTAGGAACATTTTTCTTCTTGCTTTATGGTAAATGTTTCTCTCCTATCATCACAAGGCTGTCATTTAAGAGGCACATTTGTTCCAAATTACCGACCTTTTCTGTAAAGTCAGTGTAGTAGATGTGGACTCAGGGTATCTTCTCCATGAAAACAACCAGTTAACAGAGTTCACATGAGTTCATCTTTTTGGTCATCTTCATGATCATGCTGATTTCTCAAAACTGTAAGAATACATTACAGTCACATAAATAGACATTTTTTCCACAGAGGTAGTCAGTAATAATGGGCCTCTGTGTTTGACTGCTCCACTAAATGAGTTTCTACGTCAATGAATTTCTAAGTATACCCTTTCTTCAGATCTTAAAAACGAAATACTACTTAAGCTTTTACGTATGTATATTTAACTGCAATTCTACGTTTAATAGTACATATATTTTGTTTTAAAAATACTAATTTTCCAAAAGATCAAAGCAAAACTGCATACATATGGAGACATAATAGTAATAGTAACTAACAGTGATTGAATGCTTACTATATGCAGACAGTGTTCTACTCATGGTAATTCTATCTACCTCTTAGAGGTAGAGTCTATATAAGTAAAGTAAGTATCTTATCGATCATGACACAAAGTGTTGAGAATATGCACATATATTTGCATAATTAGGCTTTAATATAAGAAATAATACATTTTAATAAACTCATGTCTTATCCCAAACCACAGCTTTAAAAATAATCTAACAGTACTCTTAAAAATAACCTACAAAATGTACTTTTAATTTAACCCATTTTCAGAGATTACATAAAATGTAGCAACAACAGCAACATAATAAGCAGGAGACTCTCAGTGTATTTTGACTGTCTTCAAAATAGCTACATATTTAAAAAAAATAGCTGCAGATGTGAGTTCTTAGTCCTTATGTATTTCTCTTAAAAAGGGTACTATAGGCTATGTGTGTGGGTTTCTAATTTAAATTCGTATCAATCAACTGAAAAAAGAAACATGTTGATTAATGGTGTTTTAAACAAATTTAATAGTCAGATATCATCATAGATCTCAAAAGTTAAAATTGTCACTAAAGAGAAAATTTGTTGGATTTGCTTCGACTGTCTTTTTTGGGTAAAAATAAAATTTACTCTGGGTATCAGTTAAACAAAACATTAGAAGTAAGACTTAATGATCACTGAGTCTTTAAGTAGCTGACTTGGGGTTTTCTTGGATTGAAGTGATGTCTAAAAGGTCTCCAGTGGCTTGCGCCATTGTGCGTTAGGTTGTGCATTAAGTGGATATTTGGACTCTAAGTGGACACCCAGTGCATTCTCTCCGGGGCACAGCTGACAGCAGAAAGAACCAGCAGCACCTGCTGAGGATCAGGATATCGGAAACTGGCATTGTGGGGAAGGGGAGTTACACACAGCTGTCTGTATGACTCTTGGCACAAGTTGGGTGAAATTACACTGGAATTCCTGGGGAATCATATATAATGACCTCTCCATAAAACTAAATGTGTTTAATTTGATCAATGTGATGACAATTAAAAGACAGACAAACCACGACAGACCTCATTTCTGCTCTTCCTCACAGCATAGAGCAAGATGGTCTGTCCTCATTTCTTTTTCCCCGTTTTGATTCACTCCTTCTTTGGATTCTTTTTAGAAGGGCCGAAAGGGAAAGCATCCTGCATGGCAGAAACTGAGACTGCATTCATACAATGGCCACGTAAACATAATTTTGGAGGCTGATAAAAGTAAAATGGGTTAAATATTTCATGACTTTAGCAAAGAGTTTAGGAAACAGACATTTGAAACAAATTAATAACCTGAAAGGCAATGTAAGCGTGGATGTATTTCCTCTGCGGGAGGAAAGGCACTGGAATCCTGGGGTTGACATTAGGTTTCTAGTGTAGCTTTAAAGGAACCAAGGTCCTTTGTAATTCATTATCAGTCATTACATGCCCAAGAGACGCGGCCTTGGCTTTCCTTTCCTTTATAACCACACTGTAAAGCTCAGATTATAGGCCATGTGGGCATTTCTACCTTAAACTCAGACTGGATTTATTCACACATAATTATGTGTGTGTGATCTCATTAATTTCTAAGCAGATTATAAATTCATGCATGATTGTCTTTATGCTTTTGTTAGCTGGGATAATTAGTCAGATTTTTCTGAAATCATAAAATTGACATAAAGTTGTCATTGCTTGGTAAATTGTATTTCCCCCACTCTAACAACATTTTAAAGTAAAAATAAAAAATTAAGGAATGAGTTTCATTCTTCTCGTCTTCCACTTCTGCATCTTACCATCTTCAATAATTGTGACATGGTGGAAGGAGTCCAGATTGTAAATTAAAAAAAAAAGATGAATCGTGAGTTTTAGTTTTATCTCTGCTTCTATTACTTGTATTATTTTTAGTAAATCAAGTACCCTCCTTGGGTCTCAGCATCCTCATGTGTAAAATGAGGGAGCTAGACTAAACCTCTAAGGTCCTTGTCAGCACAGATCCTATGAATCTTATAATTACTTCTATGTTATGGTAGTTTGTGAAGTGCCCTTGTTTAGTGAACAGTTGAGGCCTACATCCTTCTGAACCATTTTTTAATAGTGCTGGTGCTTCTAAGGGAGGGAAAAACAGTAACAAGTGAATAGATTATTTGCTCCTCATAATGCAGTATCTTTTGAAAATGTCAAATGCTCTGACCATATAATACCCAGCTTCCATTTTAACCAGTGACTTTTCATTGACACATTCTTCCTTTTCTTTATTCTTTAGTTCATTCATTTTCTGATGTAAAATCAATACATTGTCATTGTAAGTAACAGCTTATAAAGCACACACTAAAGAAAGTAAGAAGGAAAAAATAATAATTACCTTTAATATCGCTATCCCAGAGACCCATTTTCAAAATAATTCCTTTGGGCCCATCTGTGTGTGTGTATAATTTTATGAAATTAGATGGACTGTGCTTTCAGCGCTGTTTTGTGGCCTACCTTTATTACATATAAATATTGTGAACATATTTACATACTGGCAAAGATAGAATCTATGTCATTATTTTAATGGCTACAAGCTATTCTAGTGTTTGGAAGTGCCATGACTTACTTAACTAAAGAATATGTTGTTGGACAATTTAACTGTTGCCAGTGTTTGGCATTGTAAGGAACTTTTGAAAGAAACATCCTTTATCTTTAAACACTTGTCTAATTATTTTCTTGCATTTCATAAACTTAAGATTTGTACTTTTTTATTGTTGTCATAAGAGGAGATTTACAAAAGTATTTTTCACCTTTGTCTGGTCCTACATAATTGCCATTCAGTCTTGACTCCTGCTTCCTGAGTCATTGCTCCTCAGATCTTCAGCCTTCACCACCCATTGCATCCACCCTCTTCCTTTCTCAAAAGCTCAAGCATGAGTCCCAACCTCAATGCTGCACGATTAGTGTGGTTGTCTGCCTCAGCTTCTAATCTCTCTTTTTTTTCTTTGTATTTACTCAAATCATGCTAGCAAGATCTTCCACTCCTTTTGGCTATGTATTTTCCTTTATTATTCCCCCCAGAATATTTAGGATAAAGCTTATGTATCATCAAGTAAACTGTATAGCTTTCTATGTTTTCCCTCCTCCTGGGTGTCAAATAGATTTGGTTTATATTATTAATACTAACATGCTATATATTTTATTTATGATTTCATAATATATTTATATATAAAGCTATTATAGCTAATCCTTTAATCCTTTGTCTTCAGACTTATTTAATATGCACTTAAAGGATTAATTTCATAATTCAGGGACATGGGTAAGATCAAGGAAATATTTTCCTATGATATTGACTACTATGTTTGAGCAAAGGGACACTTTTGTATTTTTGAAATGTCTAAAGAAGGAAAATATAAATAGGCATCTCTGCTTATACAGCCTCTCAAGTGCATTTTAGCTTCATTTAATTCTTTATCTCTTCTGTTTCAAATTAACTATCTTTATCTTTCCTGCTGATAAAAGCTCATGGTTCTGAAAATACAGAAGTAATAATCTTCTTATCTAATATAGCAATAATTACCTTTTGTGCTAGAGTGGAATTCAATAATAAAGGCCTAGGTCCTGTCTGCGTCCAGACAGTAAACTCAGAAAGCACAGGTTAGCAACATGTACCCTACCCAAAGCTTGGAAGTATAAACACCAGAATGAACCTTCAACAGAGGTCCAATGCAACAGCCATTGTAGACTGTAGTCCTGGGAGCAAGATTACCAACCAGTTCTGAAACCTCAGGAAGATGAAAAAGAAATAGAGACCAAAAATCCAAGAATCAAGCAAAATGACTCTTCTTGAGCTATTAGAAAACTCTGGGGAGGAAGAGAGGATAATAGTGAGGGTCCCCAGTAAATGTAAATAAGGTTAGGTTATGGGGAAGAGAGAAAGACAGAGTTTACCAATTCTAGGAAGCTGGGATCAGAGGAAAAAAGAACTGGCCAAGATAAAAAATTATTTTAAAATGGAACTAGGACAAGAAAAGGCAAGCCAAGAGACAGGTTTGAACCATAAATCTTACCTTGCTTTCCAGCCAGTGTTAATTGGCTGTAAATGTTACTCACAGATCCCCAAGACAATGGTAAAACTGTGCATAACAAGTTCAGCTGGTGGAGATTCTGCTAGTAGGCCACTCTGTCCTGGGAGGGTAAACATAAACACAGCACCTGACGTCACTGTGAAACATGTGGCCACTATTCTTTTTCAACCTCATGAGAAGTGAAAATGGTTGTTGGAAACAAAAAGTCAGGGACGAGAGGAACAGCGATGAAGCTGATGACATGGCCTTTATTCCTGTGAATCAATGAGTTGGAAAGGCTAATTCCAGAAACTAATAGAAATATATTTACCAAAGAGTTGTAGGTTCTGGGAGAGTACTACAATCTGGGGGAACTGTTCCCATGAGGGTCTTTGTAAGGCGATGCAGCCCATATGATTAAGTAGGAAATTCTTTCATTGTCCTCATCCTAGCCCCTCCTTCCACTTGGAGAACTAGCGGCTAGCAGGAGATAGCATCTGTAGCATAAACGAAGACGCTCTGGGTGGGCCACCTTGAGCTGGGAAAACAGTAAGTTTTCTTCTAACAGCTTTGCAGGTGACTGAGCTCCCTTAGTGGAAGCAGCCAGATGAGGAAAGATCAACTTAGCAGACATTTATGTGTGATAATTGTATCTGATTCTATGACACGTGGGATACATCTCTGGGGGCATTTCCTGCTATAACTAGGGTTTATCCTGAAAGGTAGTGTCTTACATGAGGATGGGTGGGGTCAAGAGCCATTGTAACATGGAGTGTTCATGACATCTTGGTGTACATAGATTCACAAAGTCCTATTTGTAGCCACAGATAAAGGCAAGGTTGAGTGATGTTGGGTTGCAGATAGAAATATACCAAAGGGAAGCCAAAGATGCCTCAAATATTGTGTGAATTGATTTGTGATTGTGATAAGTTTCCTGTTTGAGAAGCTTCTTAGTGGTCAGATCAATTTGAAGCCCTCCAAAAGACTTTATGTGAAAAAAAAACAAAAAACAAAAAAACAAAAAAACAGAGAGTCCGACTCACCAGAATACCCTGGTTTCAGACACCAAACTTGAATTGTAAAATGGCCCTACACTTTTTCAAAAATTCCTAAGATAAACTCAAGGAAGGAGCAGAGTCAACAGAAGCTACTAAAATGTTCCCAAGACATATCAATCCAGACTCTGGAGCCCTGCAAAAGGGCCTTCTATCTCTCTGATGGGATGGAGTATCACTGACCTGTATCACCTGGAATGAACAATTTTTGCTTCCAGTCAGCATTCAGAACATAACTGGGATGTCTCCACATTAAATTTAGAATAAAGGCAGGAAAGCTGCTATTTTGTTAAAGATACTAAAAGTTTGTCTATGCCATATGAGAAATTAAGCCCCATAGTCAGAGAGTCTGGAAGCTAAGAATGAGACCAAAAAAGGGAGAAGAACAATTTTGCATAATAATATAAAGAAACATATTATATTCCGTAATAATGTGATATATTTCCAAAGGTTTCTACTCCCCAAAATGAAGACTGTAATTTATCTTAAACTGATTTGTAGTGTTTCATCTTTGACATATATGATCCTTCCTTGGGAATGTTTATATTTGAGTGTTTTGAGTGCATTCATTCCAAGAGTTAGCCGCCAGCAGGAGAGAATATCAGACTATCAGACTTGGATGGAGGCAGGGAGAGGGACAGGAGCAATTTCTCTAACTCCTTCTCTTTTGCTCAAACTCCTCCCAAACCCCACAGACTGTTTTCCAGATTGCATAACTCAGATACTGCAAATAGACTGACCGGGGTATTACCTGGTGGAAGTAAGAGTGGCACATATCCTGGTAGAAGAGAACAGTCAGTGGGTTACTAGAAGCACACATTTGCACTGCAAGAAAAGAAAGCAGACTCTTCTAGGACAGTTACAACAAAGGAAAATAATGTCATAAACCACGGTGTTCCCAAGAGAGAAACCCCATTATTAGCTGAGTTTCTTTTATCCTCAGTCCTTAGACTCCAGAAAAGTCATCTTAACATCTAATTTTACAGGTCTCCTTTCCCCATTCAGTGTTGTAAGTCCCTATGGCTATCCTCAAACTTTCATTGCTTATGTAACACACTAAAACCCAGTGTTAGAAGTTAGTGTAGTGGCAAAAATACGATTGAAGGGACGATGCCCATTCTGTAGTTCTAGACTGAAACCATAGCAAAGGGGACAATGTAGGTGCAAGGGTGGCCGTGAGGAACTTCATGTCAGAGGAGGGGCAGACTGCAGCACGCGCCCCTCCAGAAGAGGATGAAGACAGTCTTCTGTCCAAATGCCTTAGAACAAGGCTGTCCTGTCCAAGGAAGGGGTAGATATAGGATGGGCAGGGCAAGTCGGATCCCATCATTTGGTGGATAAGGGCTATCTAATTAACAAATATTTGGGTTACAGAACAAAATTACATAAATAAAAATCTTTAATTAAAAAATAATGTGTAGCAACTGTATGCGTATTTCAATAGGTATTCAATGCAACTAGATATTAATTTGAAAGGAAAAGTATTTGGAATATTCTTGTAAAATTTTCATTCTGGAGAACATATTTTAACACAATTATATTAAAGTTGACATTTTATCATATAGTTTTATATTACTCTGCAATAGTTTCATGTGGTTTCTCCTCCTACCTCCACCCCCCAGTTATAAGTCCATTAGTTCACAGCTATTGCATAATTATGTGGCTAGATTTTGCTGCCATCCCACATTTAAACGACTTCCCACAGACATCAGCAAGGACCCAGTCTCCAGATAGCACTGTTAGAAATGAGTCACTCTGTCTTATTTGGGGTTAGCAATGCTAGGTTTATTTTTACCTCAATGGTAGTTTTGTAATAGAACCATGAGTATCTCATAACATGGGATAGACTCAGACCATCTCAAAATACCATTGGTTCATATAGCCTGGTCAAATGGCTTCTGTGAATTTTTCTTCCACGTAATTTTGGAGCTGTAAATAAATGGTCTACCTTTAAAGCTACCTACACTCAGCACAGATCATTCACAACAGCTATCTAAATCCTTCCTTTTCCCCATCCAGTGGCCTAAAAATAATTATCATGTAAATTCTCTCTTCCTGTATCAGTGGGAAAACTGTGGATTTTGTAAGGAAAAAAAAGTAAAGGAGCATTTGGTTAGTTGAGACTGAGAATGTCAGATTTTGAGGTCTTTGGGGCTTTTAGACACATATACCTAAAAATGAGTTTCTGATCTCTCTATCCGGTCTTTCTAGGCCAGCAAGGGTTAAAGTATGTCATTGTGTCTCCCACTGCACCCGTAACAGTGCTAGTCCTGTATCAGCTCTCAGTAGACATACATTTTATCAATAGGTCTTTGTAATAGAATTTAATCTGCAGCTATCAGATTGGGATTCCTTTGCAAACTTCTTTGCAAAACGCAAAGTTCAGTTATTCCCAGTTGCCAAGGAAACACTCTTAAGACCATGAGACCACTGCCAATGGGGTTAGTGTCTTCAAGACTGACCACCCTCTCCAAGCATATAGAGTGTCAGAAACCTATGTTCACACATAGAAGAAATTGCATTTGCTGTTCCAAACTAGGTAATGAAATACAAGTTACAGTAATTGAAATAAAGGCCAAAATTGTCACCTTTAGCCTTTAAGAGTTGAATGATCCAAAGCCTAGTGTATTAAGTTTTACTGAGAAAAGTAAATTTTACCTTGTCAGTCAATCACTTAGAATAAAATACAACACCACTGCTACTGGCTCATGATGGGAAATCTACAGTAAATTGAAAATTAATTAACTAATTAGCAAATTAATTACAAGTATTTTGAACTAGACACTTTCATTTCTGTTTTGAATTTGCCTTTGGAGAGCCACAAAATCAGGCATATTTTGACACCAGTTTTTTATTATGCCTTTGCTTTCGTAATCTCTAAATAAAATACAATAAATTTCATGTTCTGTGCCATGAGATTTATTGTGTTTTATTAATAAATAAGTCTCTGGGAGAAAAGAGAATGATCGTTTCTTCCTCCCCCACTTCCCGTCCCTCACCCACCCCAGTAACTAAGCGGTACATCTTGGGGTAGGCAGTTTTCTCCATCAGAAGCTCAGATCTTGAACAAGATGGCAGGCTTGTCTCCCTGGCAATATTCCCAGTGAAAAGTTCTCACAAGATTTACCTGTTTAAGAGACAGTTAAGAGGCAGATTCCAGATTTGAAGGCAGTTAATCTGCTGGAGAAGACAACTTGCTAAGTCTCATCTGATACCAAGACTGTGTCTGAATTCTACCTAGATAAATCCCAAATGATGTTTGGCCAACTCAAGGGGACCAGGGAACAGTAGATGCAAATATTCTGCATCTTATTTAGCCATAGCAGGTATTAGACCACAAGACTTATGTATGTATGTTCCTAGCCGTTAGAATTAAAACTAGAATGTTCTTTTCCCTTCTCTTTGTGTGGCTGACTCCTTTTTTCAGGCCAAATATTACCTTCTTAGAAGCCTTCCCTGGTGTCCCTCTTCACTGTCTCTTCCCGAAACCAACACATTTTTCTGTAATTATAATCTTTTCACTTTCCGTAGAACATATTGAGCAGTTTGTAATTATACATTTCTTTATTTACCATTTACTGTCTTTATCAGAAGATTGTTGTTTTACGCTCTTAAAAACCTATTTTTTTTGTTTTCTTATCTATTTTATATATAGTAACAAATTTCTTCTGTATAGCACAGGGAACGATATTCAGTATCTTATAGTAACCTATAATGAAAAAATTATGAAAACTAATACCATTATGAAAACTAATACGTATGTATATGTATGACTGAAACACTGTGCTGTACACCAGAAACTGACATATTGTAACTGACTATACTTTGATTAAAAAAAGAACAAGAGGAAAAAATATATATGTTGAATTAATAAATGCTGACTAGAGTTACTCATTTAAGCATAGTAAGAAGATAGTAAGAAGACATTCATTTTTTTAATCTTTAACCCTTTTATTTAATAACAACATAGACATTCATATATCCAACTTATATTTTAACATAATTATAGGAAAAACTTGGACAACAAGACCATCAATAGAGACACAAAAGTATACTCCATATATTAACATCATAGTAAAATGACTATATACTTCTTTTTTTAAAACCTAGGGGTTTTCTAATTTTATTTTTTTATTAAAATATAGTTGATTTACAATGTTGTATTAGTTTCAGGTGTACAGCAAAGTGATTTAGTTTATATATACATATATATATCCTTTTTCAGATTCTTCTCCATTATAATTTACTACATGATACTGAATATAGTTCCCTGTGCTATACAGTAGGACCTTGTTTTTTATCTGTTTTATATATATTAGTTTGTTAACCTGCTAATCCCAAACTTCTAATTTTTCCCTCTCCCCCATTTTCTCCTTTGGCAACCAAAGTTTTTTTGTTTTTTCCCTATGTCTTGAGTGATTATACATTTCTTACACATTTTCTAATAAAGCATAATGTGTATTTACTTTATTGTTTTAGAATATTCAGACTTTCTATAGCATACAAAACAAGTGGAATGGAAGAAACTCAAAACGTGTTAAGCAACAAAAAATAAGCTCAAGAGACATGGTAGCCATAAATAAAGTAAAGCAGAGCATGTGAATACTATCGGTAAAAGAGATGGCCCCAGTGGGTACTAAACATACAAGAGGCATACGAGGCTCTCAGTCCTCATGAGGACTTAGTCAGCCACCCACTGGTGAAACTCAGCCTGATCTCACATCCCAGACAGATGCATGAAGCCACAGGCTTCTTGGCAAGTTTCATCTATGAATCAGATGTACTTGCCTCTGCTTTCCCTGAACAAGCAGCGTGTGGTGGTGCTCCCAGTTTTACCTGACCACATCTATCTGTCTGATTTTTTGATACGGCAATTTTATCAAGTTCTAAAGGCCCATTTTCGTGCCTGTTGTTACACCCTAAGCAGGCAATATTAGAAAAGGAAAGGACTATGTTGAACAAAAAAGATTGCCACTGTGATGGCCAGCTTATAATTCCTTTAGGCCACAGGACACAGAGAAGCAGCAAAGGAGAAGATGGCAGAAATGACATTCTCTATCTCTCCTCACAGTAGACCAGAGAGATGGGCTATTGAGTCCCTTTTTAAAAACCAGACTCACAAATGCTTCTTGAATCTGCCCATCTTCACTTTTTCTTACTCTTCTGTTGGTATTGTATGGGGAAAAGAAGTAGCAAAACATAAATTATACACAACCTTTCGGCTCCTTAGTCCAGAGTCCCTGCCACTGCCCATCAGGAAAGGTCAAGGACTTCTTTATGTATACAGCAGTGCAGGCAAGTTTAAGGAGGACAAATGCAGTGTTTGGTGACCTCCCTGTTGGATTCCTTGCATTCAAAGGAAGTGATATGGGATATCTTAAAAAAAAGAAAAAAAGACAACTTCTGGGGGCTGTCTGGAATGCCTGGTTTGGGCTGTAAAAGTTGGCCACGGGAGATACAGTGTATACACTGGGCAGGAATGAAACAGGTAACATAGCAAAGGGCCATTTTTCCTAACAACCACAAGTGGCCATGAAGTTTTAGCCGTTTCTCTAACTCCCTTCCCTGGAGAATATGCATTCTGAAACGATAAACTAGGAACTTCCCTCAGTGGTGTTGAAATAGCCTCCCTTTCTCACCTCCAACCCAAATCCTACATATCCTAACTTTTCACTGTGAAGACATTAATCATCAATTATTTTGTGCAAGCCCTGTATTTATCCATGTACTGTTACAGAATTCAATTTCATCCTCTTTTTTTTCTGTATCTTAAGACATCTGCTTTCCAGAGTATTTTATTGAATCAGCAATTTGTATTTCCATTTGTGGTGCAGGAAAAAAAAATGTATTTCTGAAACAACCATGTTGCCACAAATGCACATACAAACATAGAGCATCACTACTTACAGAATTCTGGAACATCTTGGAATAAGCCATAAGAGAAACCCAAGCCTAATTATATGCTTGCTCACTCTATTTAAAAGCTTTAGATGCCCCAAACTTCAAAGATTTGTTTGGATCTGGGAAAACTCCAGAAAGAGCCAAAGTACTTTCTATGTAAATAGCCAAAAAACGGTGGGAGCCTTAAACAGCTACTCTGTGCATGGCTAGTGGGGAATCTGGTAACCGAAGAACAGAGCCCTAGCCCTGAACTCTTCTGTAACCTACTTCAAAGCCACTTAGTAATAATTTCACCAAAATAGACAAATAAAAACAGCATAGCATTTTAGAATTGAAAGAAAACTTTGTGATGATTTCACCAGACACTTTATTCTACCATCTAGCAAACTTGGGAGCAGAAAAGTTAGGTGATATGCTCTCAGGTCCATAGATACTTAAGCCACAGAGCCATGGTGCTTTGATTCCTTGCCCAAGACTGACCATTACAGGAAAAGTATCATCTCTAATTCCAGGGCCTGACGGAGCTACTGAGCAGATAGGCAAGAGGGTTAGAAAGAGGTTTGATGTCCTGGTTTGCTCAAGGCTGTCTCAGTTTTAGCACCAAAAGTCCTGGATTCCAGGAAGCCCCTCAGTCCCAAGCAAACCAGGATGGTTGGTCACTTTTTGCGTTAATAACTGCAGTTGACAGGTTCAGGGTTTCATCTTTAGCTCCATGATCCCTGATAGTATCAGGGCGAGGGGCACGGTAGAGCTGCAAGCTTTCTGGCTCTATGTGGAAGCTGGGGAGAGAAGCCTTTAGGAAGAGGATTCCTTAGGTCAGCAATACATATGGTAGTAAATCAATATTAAAGTATTGCTGAGGGAATGAGTCCAGTAGTCACGTGGAAAGTTACCTGTATACAGTGGTTGTCCATAGATACAGTTTCAGGTGAGCTATCTATAGTGGGTAGAAAAGTGACCTCCCCTAAAAGTCCATATCCTAATCCATGCCCATGTATATAGGATATTGGCAGGAGAGAAGTAAGGCTGAAGACAGAATTAAGGTTGCTAATTCTACCTGTGTGGTAAGTGATTATACCTAATTATCCCAGTGGGCCTACTGTGATCTCAAGGATCATTAAAATGGGGAACATGAGGCAGGAAGGTCAGAACCAGGGAGATGGCATTGTAGCAACTCTTCCATTTGAAAATGGAAGGGGCCATAAGGTAAGGAATTAGGGTGGGCTCTAGAAGCTGAAAAGGCAACAAAAGGGATTCTCCCCTGGAGTTTCCAGAAAGGAACACAGCCCTGCTGACACCTGAATTTTAGCCAGTGAGATCCGTATTGCGCTTCTGACCTTTAGAACTAAAAGATAATAAATTTGTGTCATTCTAAGCCACTAAGTTTGTGGTAATTTGTTACAGAAGCAATAGGAAACTAATATACTATTCCAGAGGTAAAAGATAGAATAGCTCATAAACCAAAAAGTAAATTGCTCAAATCATATGGTTGGTTAAAGGAATTTAAAACATACAGTAAGAAGGAAGGAGAAGGAGATGACATGAGCTTGCACAGTTAAGATGGGGTCCTAGCATACTACTTGAATCCTGGGTGCACAATGTTCACGTGCCTTGTTCCTCGCTGTGCCACATCAGCCTCCGAACTGCTCCAGCAGTGTAGTTAAGAGAATTAGAGTTAAGATGTGAGCGAAACTGCCCATGGATTGAAGGTACAATGAGCCACTGATGCGCACTAGCAAGAAACAGGGACAAGGACACCTGGCCAGAGCTGGGGAGCAGTTAACCTACTGAATAGCCATGGGTTTCATTGTGTTTCTTGGGTAAAGGACACATGGGACCAAAACGGTGTCGTCAATAGGTGGCCAAATTAAGACCTCGTACATAATGAGTGTTCATGTATATTTACTTACCCAAATATTCAATGTCCCTTGTATATTTTAAAGCTCAGGTACCTCTTATAATTAAGAGAGTCTCATGAATATTAACTCTCTTGGTCCATCTATTCTTTCGGTTTAATACATGCTGTACTCCCTGCTTTTTTATACATTTTGTGAGTTTCATACAGCTCATCTGTGTTCTGGTTTTCCATAGCAGAACTGGGTATTCTCAAACAAAAGAATAAGAGCATATTATACCTGTGAAGAGGATGAACAAAGTCGGGAGGCATTTCAAGGCTGACCCAATGCAATGACATTCTGAAAATCTGTCTCAGGTCTTGTAAACATGCCTACTGTCACCTCTCTGTATTCCTTAAGTGGGAAATTTATAGAGACACTGTTTTTTAAAGATAGATCATTTTTTTCCTCCAAATATAAAAATGTACCTCTTCTCTCCCCCTGAGAATTATTACTTAAGGATAACCTTTGTCTGTTTAGTCATTGGTGTTATTCAGCATGAAGGAATATGTGTCTCTTATCCTCTTGCCTTATATTTAAGGGGAACTGTGGATCAGTGCAAAGGGCAGGGCTCTGAATTTCAGGAGATGGGACGCTTGTCGCCCTTTTACTCCTAAATAGCACTGTGATAGTGGGCCATTAACTTCAAGTACTGATCTCCTGTTTTCCTCCTGTGTAAGACTGGGGAGTGAGACTCGAGAATTTCAATGACTGTGTTTGATAGTATAAACTAATTGCCATCAATCACTCCTGCCCTTGGATTTGCCTCAAAGTCAGCAGTTTGGGTTTTGAACACTGCTTTTCCCAAGAGCCTTAAAAATAGTAAAATAAAATTCATAAGCGAAAGCCAACCTCAGAATCACATGGAGCAATTCAATCTTACATATAAACAAGAAAGACAGAAAAAAAATCATTTCAACATGTTGCCTTTCCACCACTGAAATACGGTTAACTGAGCCTTTTGGGTTTTAAAGTCATAATTTGGATCACAGTACAAGTGGCTAGCAGAACTTCTCAACTCTAAAAAAAGAAAATCGATAAACAAAACATGCCCAAAGATTAGCCCCAAGCTTTAATCTTAACAAAGGCCTTAAATCTTAACAAAGGCCTTAAAGAGTCAGCAACTGACTTTGGTCAAATACATGAATACCGCATTATTTCCTTGACAAGGACCATTATCCCAAAGCTTTGTCTGTGGCTGTGTTTATCCTTGCTGTTGGAGCATTGTTATGTATATAGCTCCTATGCTACAGTTCGAAACCAGTTCCTGCTATTCTGTTCTGAAGAGTGTCTCCTGGGCTCTACAGAATTACTCAACTGTTTCTCTACTCAAATTACTTCTTTAGAAACTAAAAAATTCTCTTGCTTTTCTTCTTCCTTAAGAGATAGTATTTTATAATCCTTCAGTCTTTTCCTTTTCATTTTTTTCCTCTTCTCTGCATAAGATCTCTAAAGAGGTGAAGGCCAGAATGGGACTGATGCTCCGGTGAGGATTGGTGAGTCAGAGGCCAATGAGAAGATGCTCAGAATCCGACAGGCCATGTGCCCCTCTGTCTCACAGCAGCAGGTGGCAGTCTGCTCTCAGGCTGGGTGGTCACACGCTAGGAGTCGGAGATCTCAAAATGTGCCCTCCAGGATCCCACTGGCTTTCTTTGCCAAACTCAGAGTTCAGACTTTAACCCACCACTCAAAAAAAAAAAAAAAAAAACAAAAAAACAAAAAAACCAACTAAAAACGTGCAATTCACATAAGCCTTAATTTGAAAATTGTCTTACGAAGAAATATGCTGACTCCCCTACATTCTCTGAAAGGCAGAAGACCAAAGGAAATTCTCAATGATATGTACAAAAAACAAAAACAAAAAAACCAGGGCTACCGCCAAATTTGCCTCATTTCTGACTACAACATAGGGTGTGATATATCCAATCATCCTTTGTTATTCCTGACACCCTTGGTGATCATTTTAAAACATTGCTAAAAAAAGTTGCACAAGAGTTCCTTTTTATTTAACAGAGTTTCTTTATATAAAATATTTTGTCTGTTTCTATAGGAAATTTATACCCTTGGCAAAAAAGGCATCAACATTTGCCTCCTTTAGACATTAGCACAAGCTTAAACTCCCCACTCTTGTCTTTTAAAAGTATTTTCTAATGTGTCTACTATTTTTCAGCCCACCGCTCCATTATCTTCCAGTTTGAAGGGTTTTCACCAGCAGAACTGTAAATACGATAGCAGAAATACACACACGTATGCAGTCACACTGTTACATATGTCCCTGAGAATAAGTTAGTGGCATGTGTGTCTCTGCAGCCACTGACTCACTTGTCCCAGGGTAAAGGTTTCTAATGCTTCTGATATTTCTGTCTTAGAACTGTAAAGTTAAAAATGAGCAAACACCACGAATTCGCTTTGCCTTTTAAGATTTCTCTGGCCCAGGATCAAAGAGTAGAAGAAGAAAAGCCCAAGATAAGGCTTAAAACTATGGAGCTAGCACAAAAGCAGAAGAATTGAAAAGTCTGTTTGTAGTCGAAATAACTCTGACAACAACTGCTGAAGCCATAGAAACAGAGCCTCAGGTCTAGTTCGAATTTGGGGAATGAAAGAGAAGAACAGATGTTTCAGGTGCTGAAAATGTATTTGGAATCTAAACTCTCCTCATCTTCCTGAGAACTGACCTTTAAAAAAATCCACACTGCCACACACTTTATTTGAAGTGAGTAAACAAAGCCGCAGAAAAGGGCGTCTGCCCATGGAGTGTGTCTATTGGAATCATTTCTGCAATAAAGAGAAAAGAGGAACATTACTTAGGTTAATACATAAATCACGTACCCCTTATAGAGAAGTGTGATTTTAGGCTCTGCTGAGACAAGTATAAAGAGAAATGTCTTTTTTTTTTTTTTTTTCCCAGAGAGGCTGCTTCATAAACAAAACATGAGCTTACCCAGCACTGCCCAGGCGCCAGACATCTGTCACTTCACAGATGTCCCCTCAATAACTCACCCAAACAACGCTGCTCCTCTCCTGCCCACAAGGGCAGTGAGCCCATGCAGATGAATCCACCACAGTGTCTGGGGACTTACTGCCCCAAAGTCAGAATAGTCATTCCAGTTTACCTGAAAGTGATTTCTTTTCCTAGATGGCTCTTTCTACATGCTTCCCAATGCTCCGTTAAGGATTTGCATTATGAGTTTACATAAATGGTTGAATATTGGAGGCTTTGAAAGTAAATCTTGGTATCAGAGCACTGGATCTGTGATTTTGTGAAACCTTTCCACTGTTACTTTTTGGGTTCAGGGCATCATAACTTTAATATCGCAAACAATAATTAGCTTACCTTTTAAGTTACAGGGAGCTGGACTAGTTAATCGTCTACAATGGAAACAATGCCCATATTATTGCGAGTCTTTGAAGCAGTGGGCTTGATTCACTAAAGCAAACTTAAGGCAACATATACAGAGAAAGCAATTCCATTCGTAAAATACTTTTCTCAGCTTATTGGTAGCTACATCTGATACTTTCATCTCTTAAAAAAGAAAAATTTTTTTTAACTTTTTTTATTGAGTTATAGTCATTTTACAATGCTGTGTCAAATTCCAGTTAGAGCAGAATTTTTCAGTTATACATGAACATACATATATTCATTGTCACGTTTTTTTTTCACTGTGAACTACCACAAGATCTTGTATATATTTCCCTGTGCTATACAGTATAATCTTGTTTATCTATTCTGCATATGCCTTTCACTATCTACAAATTTTGAAATCCCAGTCTGTTTCTATAGGTTGATCTCATAGTAATATCAGTTCTTTGAATATTGCTGCCTTCAAGTTTCTGGAAACAAGAAAATGCAGTTATGAGTGTTAAAGTGTGTCCCTGGATTCTCATGAACTATAAATATTAATCAGAAATCAGATGAAAAGAAAATTCAATATAAGTGTGTGTGGACTGAAGTACTTGAAAATGGGCTTGTATAAAGTAAAAACATACATATCTCTGTGTATATATTTATAGACATTTTTTAGATATGCATGCTATAGTCAATTGGAGAATATTAGCAAGAGCTGCAAATCCTCTTCCTTGAGGATAAACATTTGGAGTGTCCATTTGCAGACCTCAGCTCCAAACTAAAATGGGAACCCCTTAAGTGTATTGGCCAAATGTCATCTCCTTTTTGCCACTTCTAATGTCCCCAACCCCACTCATGGCTATCAGTTCTCAATAATGTAGAAGAAATGAGTCCTTTTTAAAAAAAATTTCTCTGTTGTCTTTCTTTTTTGTTTTTTTAATTGAAGTATAGTCAGTTACAATGTGTCAATTTCTGGTGTGCAGCATAATGTCCCAGTCATGCATATACATACATATATTCACTTTCATATTCTTTTTCATTAAAGGTTATTACAAGATATTGAATATAATTCCCTGTGCTATGCAGAAGAAATTTGTTTTTTACCTATTTTTGTATATAGTTAACACTTGGAAATCTCTCCAAGATTTGTCCCTTCCCACCCCCGTCCTCCCAGTAGCCATAAGATTGTTTAGTATGTCTGTGAGTCTGTTTCTGTTTTGTGGAGGAGTTCATTAGTGTCCTCTTTCTTCTTTCTTTTTCTTTTTTTAGATTCCACATATGGGTGATACGTGGTATTCTTTCTTGTATGATCATCTCTAGGTCCATCCATGTTGTTGCAAATGGCATTATTCTATTCTTTTTTACTGCTGAGTAGTTTTTCATTGTATAAATATACCACAACTTCTTTATCCAGTCATCTGTCAATGGACGTTTAGGTTGCTTCCATGTCTTGGCTATTGTAAATAATGCTGCTATGAACTTTGGGGTACATGTATCTTTTTGAATTAGAAATTCCTCCAGATATATGCCCAGGAGTGGGATTGCTGGGTCATATGGTAAGTCTATTTTTAGTTTTTTGAGGAATCTCCATACTGTTTTCCATAGTGGCTGCACCAAACTACATTCCCACCAGCAGTGTAGGAGGGTTCCCTTTCCTCCACAGCCTCTCCAGCATTTATCGTTTGTGGACTTTTTAATGATGGCCATTCTGACTGGTGTGAGGTGATACCTCATTGTAGTTTTGACTTGCACTTCTCTGATAATTAGTCATATTGAAAAGAATGACTTTCTAAGTGGCTGAGTCAGGACAGAAGTGGCAAGCTTTTGTAGCTCTTACCATTGTGGTGGGTTAGATTTTTGAAACCCAAATTTAGGTTTCTTTACTTTCTAACTCGCATGTTGTTCTACTCAAACTAGTGAAGAATTTGTTGGAGAAACTGAGAGATGCCCCAGCAACCTTTACGCGGTGTTTGTCACCATCCATTTTACAGAAGGAACTTGGCGATGTGCCCTTGATGGCTCAGTGTTGATGTAAGAAGCAGATTTTCCACAGATGCTGAAGACAAATCTGGAAACCTGACTCATGGGCAGATAAGCAAATGAACAGGGTTTAGGTGTGTGTCTCAGACCTCCAATTCATGCAGCTGCTTTGTCTTGACGTGGCTTGGTTACACTTTTTACTGGGGACTCTTAAAACCAGCTACCTGCCTTGAAAATGAGTTTGCACTGTATTTTGGGTAATTTACCTTTGGACGTTTTCCCAGCCCCTTCTCACATAGAACATTTTCAGTCACCCTTCTCCTTTGACATTATTTTAGGAATTTGGAGAGATGATTATAGACATAGAATCAGATACAGACCTAGATAGACATATGCTTATGAATGTACTGACCAAAAATAAGTTTTTTGAATCATCACATTATACGATTCATAACGCCACACAGGAGTAATTATAGAATTTTGTTATAGAAAATGGATGAGATAGGAGGTGAGAGCAATAGTATTATCATGGAAGAAACTTCTCTTTGTCATGGCCAATACCTACACAGATACTATGATAAGAAATCTCTACTGGAAACCAGAGATGCATATTGAGAATTATCCACCTATTTCATCTTTTCAGGCATACTAATATAAAAGTATAACCTACCATTCACACTATTAGTGCTGTGTATGATGAACATATAAAGACTAAAACTTGGGAAATGTACTTGAATTCAAATAGAAAATTAATTAATAATAAATTTATTAGATTCTACCACAATTTCTGAAATCATTATAAATCAAGCAATGCTTTTAAAACTACTTAAATAGTTTAAAAATAGTTATGTATTTAAAATAGTAATATATTAATATAAATTTAATACATTTATATAAATTTTAAGTAGTGATATATTTAATAGTAAAATTGTAATTATTCATAATTCTTATCAATATAACAAATTTTGAGGTAATATGTGTATGGAAGTAATTTAAAGGAGCAAATCATTAATAAGGTAATTAATACAAGTAAATGAAATATTAAATTATCCTGCAATGCTTGATATTTACTTATACTTCATTTCATATCAGGAACCTAAACTAAATCAGCACTTGCTTATGATGAGATACATTAATCAGGGCATGTGGTTTTATGCATACAGAGCCTGCTTGGATACCTTACAAATTCAACAACAGAAATTAGTTTTAAGATAATGTCTTACTCATTTCTACGTATCCCCCAGTACCTCACAGGATTTTGCACATATTTTGCACACAATATATTTTTTAATTGAGTTAAACTATGTGGAATATATTTCTGCATTATTCCAATCAATAGTCATTCAAGGGGAAAAACACCTAAATCATGTTTTCTAATACTGGTCCATTGAGTTATGGCTGGTTTTTCCTTCCACAGAGAAGTTGTAGGACATCTGGGTATTGCCAGATGCTTCTGTTATAAATAGTGTTAAAGCCTTTCTGCATGTGAGCATTATGTGATTATCTCCTTGGGGAGTCTAATTTTTATTGTGATCACTCTGCAGTTCATTTTAGTGAGTATTCATATTCACTATCAAGATGTGTTCTTTATCACTAAATGTCTGCTTAGTTGTTTAAATGTCCAGGCAATAGCGAAATCCAGAATTTGCCAAGCTCCAAATCCCACGTTGTTTCCTCTCCTATGTAGATGTCTTAGGTCCCGCAGCTAGAACAGGAACACTATAGCCGCTGTGGTTTAAACAGAAAACCTTTTATTTCTCACAATTCTGGAGGCTGAGAAGTCCAAGACTAAGGTTCTGGCAGATTTGGTGTCTGGTGAGGGCCCACTTCCTGGTTTGTAGATGGCCATCTTGTATCCTCACATGGTGGACAGCAGAGAGAGTTGGCTATCTTGTTCCTCTTCAAAGGAAATGAGTCTCATCATAGGAATCCACCTTCATGACCTAATTACCTCCCAAAGGCCCATCTCCAAATACCATCACATTAGGGTTTCCGTATCTGAATTTTCTGTCTATGGGCTTAACATTATCCACAGTTTGCAATACATCACTGCACAAGGGATACAGGTAACTGACAAGCATCCCTACAGAAGCAAGCTTCTTGTGGTCCTTTACATTTGTAATGCAGGGCCCATCACCACAGAGACCCTAGACGTAGCAGGCGGCAGGAGTAACTCTCAACTGGGAGTAAATATTAAAATCTCAAGTATACCTTTGGTTTGTCCCTTTCATGTAATTCTTATTATGTCTCTTAGCTTGTTTGGGGCAAGCAATGGGGAGAGGATATTCTGGGAGTCTTATTACCATTTAAAATAATTTATGTCCTGGAAAGAACCATTCAGCTGCGACAAACATCTCCCCAAGCCCCAGGATGCTGGTCTACAGAATGGCTATAGGATCTACCCTACCTCACCTTCACCAGGTTATTGTAAATATGCAGTAATAGCTGGAGCACTCATTATGTGTTAAGCATAATTTTAAGAGCTTTACAAGCTCATGGATTCCCAAATGTGTGCTTTCAGTGGGTTTCAGGTGTTTCCAAGATAATAATCTCCACACAGCTCTCAGGGTAGCCATGCAGGTGCCGGGACAATTACAAGCCCCAGGCTGGACCTCCTAGACCACACCTGCCATGAAGTACCTCATCATTTCACCTCAGTATGCCAGAGAAATAGCTGAATGTTTTTATATATATATATATATATATATAAATAAAAGGAACTAAAATAAAGATGAGGAGCATGAATTAATTGATTTAATTCTCACAATAACCTTACAAAGTACATACTAATATTATCACCATTTTGCAGATATATAACTTGAAGCTCAAGAATATATAGCGTTAAGTAAATGATGAATTTTGGAAAGATGATTTATATGAAAATAATTTGGAAGAAGGCAAATAAAATGACTGCTATGTACTCCTTTTAATAATAGGTACATTATGCCAATATCAAAGCTTTGTTAAAGCACAAAGCAAACAGAGAACTGTGAGGCTTATACCAATGTCTCTTAAAGCTATGTGGTTGTCACATGACCACCCTTCCCAAGGGGCTAGATTTGATGTCTTCACTGAAGTCTCCTTAAATCCTCTGCATTATTGCAATGTGGTCAACCATAGCCTAGCCAATATGGTGATTCCTCCAAGGGAATATAATTATGTACCCAAGGTCGATAGTTGACTGTCAGCAACAGTGGACTTCATAGATGAAATAAAAGTAAGCAATTCAATTCTGGGAAATGGAAGGGAGCGACGCTGACCTGTGATTTTTCCAAAACAAGTTTACGTATTTTAAGTATTATTTTTTCATGTTGACATGTTACAGTTCTAATGTTACTGGATGAATACCCTGTTGCTCTAAAACCAGCTTCACTGGCATGGCTCATGGCCCTAAATTATCTGATTTCAAACCCCCTTCCTGTCTTAATTTACCTCCTTATTCTTGAACTTTCATTGAATTTAAAGGTCAAATAGCACAGTGAGGCTTTTTTAAAACTAATCTTGGTGGGAAGGGTGGGGAGTATAGTTTTCTTCTCCCCATTTCAATTACAAACTCCCAGAGAACTGCAAGTATGCATTTAACTTTATAGATCCTATTGTATAACTTAAAGTATAACAGTGACTCAGTAATTTTTGCAAACTGAATTATGTGTCTACGCAAAAAAATTTATTGCACAGCTTTTGTGCTAGTGACTAGGGAAATAATGATGATCGAGTTAGATAAAATCACTGCTCTAGTGGACATTGCAACACAGAGATGTTGAAGCTGATAAGATGAGGTTCCAATATAGTATGATATGTGTGGGAAAGTACAGCTTTCAGATCCCTCAAAAATAGGGGAAAGAGAATTCACACGTTGGGGGAGTGGGAAGGTGGAGAGGCATCAGGAATAATATCCCAGGAAAAAAAGGCTATATTGGAGTCATAACATGAAGGTTACTAAGGTAAAGAAGTTGGGGAAGAAATCATAGAAGAGAAAATGGAACAAGAGGGAAAGAACTGGCCTTAACGAGACTAAACATCTTTAGATAAAGAAAAATAATTTTGTGTGGGTGAAGTATCCCAGAGAGAGATGAAATATGAGCAGAAGAAAGCTTCATAAGCCATAGACAGAGGTTTGAACATTTTTTGAGTAGCAACAAGAAGAGCTTGAATAATTTAAGCAAGGTAGTGGCATAATCAGATATTTAGATTTTGAAAAAGATTTCTAGCTATAATGTGAAACAGTGACCAAAGGCAGGAAAAGTCATGATTAAGTTCTAACATGAGAACAATTTCACAGTGAACAAGGGCTAATGGACAAGCTTAAAAGATATTTGAGAATTAGAATCAACAGATTTTGGTAACCGATTTGTTCAGAGACATAGGGTAAAGGAGTGCTAAGAGTCTTGCATGATCCTCATATTTCTGGCATGGGTAACCGGGTGGATGGTAATCCTGTTTCCTTAAATAGATACCCCAGGAGAAACAAGTTTTCCACAGTAGATGCCTAATTCAATTTTGGATGAATTGATTTGAAAGTACCAGTAAAAATGCAATTAGAAATGTCCAATAAGTGGATGGATATGCAGGTCTGGACTCAGGAAAGAGATCTAAATCAGACATAGCGTTGGGAAATGTCAACATCTATTTTGCGTTTAAAGCCACGGGAGTCATTAGGCTCCTAAGGGAGAAGTGGGATGAGAAGAGGACCTGGTATTTAAGAGACAAATAACATTGCGGAGGCTGAGGAAAAGCTAGAATAACAGGCTGAGATCCAGGCAAGTTTATGACCTTAGACATCCTGAAAAAGGAGTTTACTGAGGAATGAGTGATGAGCTCTGTTAAATGTCACCAATGGGTCGAAGTTGTGAAACAGCACATTATATTTATCAAAAAGATGCCATTGGTGACTGTGACAAGAAAATTTTGAGAGAAATGGTAGGAGATGAGAAAATAGAGCCAGCAAGTATGATATCTCTTTTATGAAATTGTCTTGTGAAGGAAGAAGATAAAGAATAAATATAGGTAAAGAGAATATGGGACAGAAAGACTATCATTTTTTAAGGGAGAAGAGACTTGAGGATGTTTAAATCTGATAGAGAATGAACAGGAGAGAGGGGAAATGTGAAGCTGCAGGGAGAAGGAACATAGTCAATAGATCAGTGTTCCTGTGAAAACAATGAAACAGGACCCATGGATCAAATGGCCGACTGGCTTGGAGCAGAAGGTGGTACTAGTAACTCCTCAACTGTAACAAGATAGAAAGTGGGAAGAATGGATATGGGGTGGGTGAGCTTATGACTTTAATGGCTAGAGGCTGAGGGAATCCCATCAGACATTAGTGAATGCTGGCACAGGATGGAGCAAAGGAGTGGGGAATGCTGAAAGAGTTGAATGGAGAGAGAGAAAATATATAAGGGTAGGAACTAGGGATTCCCAAAACATTTAAGAACAAGAAAGTTGGAAAAACTAAGTGAGAAAGGTGAGGGGCTGGAGTTTATGGTCACAGAGTTGGATGATTTAATTTAGAATTTCAGAGGTGAGATTGTGCAGGTGATGGCAAGGAGCAAGATCTAACTATGTTAATGGATTCATAAAATGACACAGAAGTGAGAGGCAATGAGTTTGGGGGAGAAGAGTTGAGAATCCAGAGCTTTAGATGGTTCATTTCATGGATAAGAATGCCACCCAGAATTATTATGAGGATTGAAATGCAGAAGAACGCAGCCAGGAATTTAAGAATGAGTGCAGACATTTGTCTTTCTCTGTCTGAAACTTCACTTAGTATGATAATCTTTAGGTCCATCCATGTTGCCACAAATGGCATTATTTCATTCTTTTTATGGCTGAGTAATATTCCAGTGTGTGTGTGTGTGTGTGTAATATATATATATAAAAATATATATATGTATGGCTATATCACATCTTCTTTATCCACTCATCTGTTCATGAACACTTAGGTAGGTTGTTTCCATGTCTTGGCTATTGTAAATAGTGCTGCTATGAACATTGGGGTGCTTGTATCTTTTTTTAATTAAAGACAAATATATGGTATCATTTATATGTGGAATTTTAAAAAATGATACAAATGAACTTATTACAAAGCAGAAACACATACACAGTTATAAAAAGCACTCTTATGGTTACCAAAGGGGAAGGGAGGGGAGGGATAAATTAGGAGTTTGGGATTAACAGATACACAGTAGTGTATGTAAAAGAGATAAACAACAAGGACCTACTGTATAGCGCAGGGAACTATGTTCAATATCTTTTAATAACCTATAATGGAAAAGAATCTGGAAAAGAAAAAAATACATATATAGAATCATTTTGCTGTACACCTGAAACTAACATAACATTGAAAATCAACTATACTTCAATTTAAAAAATTTTAAAAAGAACAAATGTAGAAGAGAAGGCACATGCTGTCTTGCAGTGGGCAAAGGATCAGGAACTAAAATCATGAGCCTAGTTCTTCAGTTCAGCTGGCCCTTAGGTGCAGCAGTTCCCTGATGGATAGAGGACGGTCTCCCAGAAGCAATCACTGTGTGCACGCTGACTATGTAAGTCCTAGCCTAACTGAGCAAAATATTTTTCTGTTTTCATATAAAATAGCAGCAGTTTCTGGTGGCCAGGAGAGTGTTCTGGAAGGAATCAGTCATGGTCTGTTTTGAGTATGTAGTCTGGGTTTAACACACTAGCTCTCTGAGAGGGTGACACAGCCTGCAAGCTCTGGGTAGAAAACGCTGAAGCCAGGTCATTGCTTGGTCTTTTGATGAGAAGCATTCCTAGAACAAAGGGAAATAAAGTGGTATTCCAGCCATAGTTTTAAGAATTTTAAGCTTTGAAAATTTAAATCATTCTAAACTGGCGTATGTCTACATGTACAATGGATTTAATCCATTTGTGTTTGGACTAACAATAGAGAGCCCAGAAATGAACCCACAAACTTTTGGTCAACTTATCTTAGACAAAGGAGGCAAGAACATACAATGAAATAAAGACAGTATCTTCAACAAATGGTGTTGGGAAAACTGGACAGCAGCACGTGAATCAATGAAGCTAGAACACTCCCTTACACCGTACACAAAAATAAACTCAAAATGGATCAAAGACTTAAACATAAGACAAGATACAATAAACCTCCTAGAAGAAAATATAGACAAAACATTATCTCACATACATCTCAGCAATGTTCTCCTAGGGCAGTCTACCCAAGGAATAGAAATAAAAGCAAGTATAAACAAAAGGGACCTAATGAAGCTTACAAGCTTCTGCACAGCAAAGGAAACCAGAAGTAAAACAAAACGACAACCTACAGAATGGGAGAAAATTTTTGCAAATGAAACTGACAAAGGCTTGATCTCCAGAATATATAAGCAGTTAATATGACATAATAAGAAAAAAACAAACAACCCAATCCAAAAAATGGGCAGAAGACCTAAACAAGCAATTCTCCAAGGAAGAAATACAAATGATCAATAGGCACATGAAAAAATGCTCAATATCACTAATTATCAGGAAATGCAAATCAAAACTACGATGAGGTATCACCTCACACCAGTCAGAATGGCCATCATTCAAAAGTCCACAAATGACAAATGCTGGAGAGGCTGTGGAGAAAAGGGAACCCTCCTACACTGCTGGTGGGAATGTAGTTTGGTGCAGCCATTGTGGAAAACAGTATGGAGATTCCTCAAAAGACTAGGAATAGACTTACCATATGACCCAGGAATCCCACTCCTGGGCATATATCCAGAAGGAATCCTACTTCAAAAAGACACCTGCACCCCAATGTTCATAGCAGCACTATTTACAATAGCCAAGATATGGAAACAGCCTAAATGTCCATCAGTAGATGACTGGATAAAGCAGAAGTGGTATAGTTATACAATGGAATACTATTCAGCCATAAAAATGACAACATAATGCCATTTGCAGCAATATGGATGCTCCTGGAGAATGTCATTCTAAGTGAAGTCAGACAGAAAGAGAAAGAAAAATACCATATGATATTGCTCATATGTGGAATCTTAAAAAAAAAAAAAAAAAAAAAAGAAGACAAATGAACTTAAACATAAAAAAAAAAAAAAAACTCATAGACATAGAATACAAACTTGTGGCTGCCGGTGTGGGGAGGGGTGGGAAGGGACAGAGTGGGAGTTTGAAATTTGTAGATGCTGACAGGTATATATAGAATAGATAAACAAGATTATACTGTATAGCACAGGGAAATATATACAAGATCTTGTGGTAGCTCATGGTGAAAAAGAATGTGACAATGAATATATGTATGTCCATGTATGACTGAAAAATTGTGCTGTATACTGGAAATTGACATAATATTGTAAACTGACTATAATTCAATAAAATCAAATTTTAAAAAAGAGAGAGTTAACATTATTCCAAACAACAAGGAAAGGAGTCATCACCATGGAGGATGTCCCTTGTGAATTATTCAATATCAGACACAAACAATAATCTAAAGGCACTCTATAGCCAGTTGGAATAAGTGCATTATTTTCTCTTCTGTCAGGAAAAAAAAAGTTTTAAAGTAGAATTAGGAGAATTTTTTTAAAAATTCCCTTTCCTTTTCCAAAGTAAGCTAAATACCATGAATATAATTAAATCTTTTTAGCCTTTTCAATGTGTTTATCTTTTTTTTTCCCCTTTCTACTGAATGTTCTAAAATGTAAGGCAGAACACCTTCTTGTGCGTCCTCAGAGGGGCAATCTGATGCTAATCTGGAGAAGACAGTGAAATTTGCTAAATGTGAAATCTAGACATTTTGTGTTCTTTCCATATTATTTTTTTTCTTTTTTGCCCCAACTGCATTTATCACATAAGAATTTGTTAAGTAGAATGCCATGTGAACATGAGTTTCCACTTACAGCTTCTTTGTAAATTTTTAAGGTATAAACATTCTGCTTCTGACTCCAACTGAACTTACCAAACATTGAGAAAGTTATCACCATATCATTATGTTGAGGTTTTATCTCTGCAGGGAAGAACGCTGGATTTACAAATTTTCGATTTCTTTTTCAGTCTGAAAAATGGTCTTATGAATGTTTTGTTCAATTAAAGAAATCAATGCCATAGTTTATATATTTAAATGTATGTTTTACAAAAAATGTTCATGAGTATTTCTTGGCGTTTCAAATGAAAATACTCCCCAATTTTTATAATCTTCAAATATGTTATCAACATGCATTTTCAATATCATTTGGAGAGAGTCTGGAATGAAGATTTTTATGAAACTATAAGAATTAATAAAAATAGAGTTGTTAAGTAGTGCCAACCTCCAGAAGGTTTTCCTGTCACAAATATGTAGAAGTGTGATAACTTCATGCTTGTCTTTGGGTTATATACTTCTCACTTCAAACTAATTTTAAGAAATGCTTCATATTTAAAAAGTCTTCACAAAGGGTACTTTCTCAAAAATCTTTTCACCCTTTGGGAATGCCAGAATCCTGCAGAAAAAACACTTGGCCATTATGTTCATTTCAATCCCTGCACCCAAGTCACAAATCAGAGGCTAAGTGTTGTCTGTAATTAGCAGAGAACATGGAGGTGTTTCAGTAGTACCCCATGTTCGGTCCTCTCAATACCCCAAGACCAGTCTGCTAAGAGAATGGAATCATCATGGCTATTTCAAACTAAAGCAGGGCTCTAAAATCCACATGTGATAGACCTAGAATTTGCCTAAACCACAAACACAAGCCTCCCTGAGCAGCAGTGAAAAAAACAGAAATAAAGGGTCAAGAAATGTGCACTCCACTCTGCCATTGCTCCACTGTGTCCCCCAGGCCCCACCTCTCTGGTTCTCATTCCTCTCAAATCCCCAGGACTGCATTCTGCCCCTCATTCTCATGCTATCCTGGAGCCTTGGCCCCACACTCCAGGGCTCTTTCCTCCTGTCCAAGAATTAGCATCTTAGGGAAGCTGGAGTTCTTGGATGCCTTCCCCAACAGTGAGAACCAGATGAAAGGATGACCCCACCATCCTGCTTAGAGGAACGAAGACAGGCAGGTGTAGTCCGATCTCTGAAAAGCTTTCATTTCATTGAAATGTGGCTAATATATACTTAGAATTTAAGATTTATTAGCATTTTCCTTCATTTATATGTGAATATATTTGTGAGTTACATAGAGAATTATAACAGAATAAAACCATTTGTTCAAAATTAATTCTAAAAGGAAAAAGATGCATTTTGTGTTCCAAACAACTGAAGTGTAAATAAATTTTGGGACACAGCCCATTTTTGAGATGAGAATGATCTCTGTATACATAAGATAAGATATATCATGACCCTCCCTTTAGGGTCCATGACACAAGACTGAATAATATAAAAACTTCAGGTTTCATGCTGGTTTTTAAAAATAATTTGTTGCATAGAATTCAAGATGCACAAACCAGCTATTGAGTTCCCATTAAAATATGTCGACAACTTCTTTTTAAGTAACCGAAATGCCTCACAAACATTCAGGCAGTATAAATATGCATGAAATGTGAAATCTGCATTTTACTCCCAAACTCTCTATTTCTAGAAGTAACCACTGCTGCTAATAGTTTTCTTTACCAGCAGACCCCTTCCATAATGTTTAGGACAAATCCCTCACATAGTTTCAGTAGAGCCTTTTAGAGAGGTCCAAATACAGTTGCCATTAGTAGCTCCCAAAAGCTCCTCCAGAAAATAGAAACTTTTCAATTTAGTTTTCTTCTTATCACTTAATACCTCTCTGGACAAAATACTGCCTACTATAGAGGTTTCTGTAGGAGTATGGGGCTTGGTTATGTCAATTAAGATCTTTGGCATTTCTCTCTCAGTGTCCGGTGCAGGCTTGTCCATGACACAAATTATTGTCAGGCTTATCAGCAGTCAGTAGTCTAGTGCTGACACAGCAAACGTCTGATACACTCTTCCTGGTTGTCTTATGGGTGTACTTTGAGAAAAAAGGCATCAGCACAAGGCAGTAACCGGAGGACATCTGAGTGTTTTGAAGACATCGGGAACAAGCATATTTAACACTAGCTGGATCCTAACCATGCCTTTATATAGCAGCTTGCAGGAAACTCAGCCTGCTATAGTCTATCGTCTTTCTAGGTGATAGGGAGTTGGTAAGATGAAGTTGGTAAGTGATCAGATGATCATATCACAAGCTCAGAATCTAAATTAACTTCTTGCCATATGGGCCCAAAAGTCTGCTGACAGGCCAGGTGTAATACAGCTCCTTCACCCTTTATGGTTTTTTTCCCCAGGCATTGCCCATCATTGTGAGGTATCCAAGACTTCTATAATTTGCGAATATTTTCTTGTCCTTCACAGATGAAATCTAACATATCTTTTCATTCTAAAAATATGATTTGAGTATCTGTCATGTGCCAGGTACTGTTCTAGGTATTTGGGGTCCACCAGTACCCCCAAGTAACAAAGATCTCTGCCCTCATGGAATCCACATCCTGGTAAAAGGAGACAATAAATGGTAAACATAATAAATAAATGTATTCTATACAATGTTAAAAGTTAACAAGTGCTATGGAAAAGATTT
This sequence comes from Camelus ferus, assembly GCF_009834535.1. Taxonomy (NCBI): domain Eukaryota; kingdom Metazoa; phylum Chordata; class Mammalia; order Artiodactyla; family Camelidae; genus Camelus; species Camelus ferus. The sequence continues at coordinate 101,400,350 of NC_045696.1, forward strand.
TAAAAAGTAGAGTAGAGGAAATGGATTTCAGAGTGGTGATGGGGGTTACAAATTTTAAAAGGGTCGTATGGGTAGGACTCAATGAGAAAGCAAGGTATAAGCAAAATTGTGAAGGAGGCAAGGAGTTAGCCATGGCAACATGTGGATAAAGAGCAGAGGGGAAACAGATGATGCCAGCATCCTAAGGTGTGTTTGAAGGACAGTAAGGAGGCCATGGTGAGCAGGAGGAAGTGTAGAAGATGAAGTCACAGGTTACATGAGGCTGTGTCCGACAGGACACATACTCAGGCTTTTAAAAAGAGAAATAAGGAGCCGACTGGAGGTTTTGAGCATAGGAGACCCATACTCTGTTATAATCGTAAAAGGATTATTCTGTTGTCATGCTAAGAAGAGACTTGAGAGCAGTGACAGTAGAAGCTGACAGCCCAGTTAGAATGATGTTCCAATAATCCACGGAGGAGATGCCTCTGACTTGGATCCAGGTGGTAACAGCAGAAACAATGGGTAGTGATTCTCATTAAGATGCTAGGCATCGGGGGAAGGGTATAGCTCAAGTGGTAAAGTGCATGCTCAGCAACCAAGAGGTCCTATGGTTTTTTCCCCTAGTCCTGGGTTCAATCCCCGTTACCTCCTCCAAGTGGAAATCAATGAAGAAACCTAATCACCTCCCCCTCAGAAAACAAACAAGATGTTAGGCATGGATGGAAATATATTTCAATTTTACAATACCTCACTCTCCTAAAAATTGTTAAGTTAAAAACAAAGAAGAGAAGGAGGAGGAGGAAAAAGAAAAGAAGGAGCCCATCAACGGTTTAACTTTAGGCATTGCTGGAGAAGATATTCCAGCTGTCTGTGGGTCTCTGGCATTATTCCATAAGCACGATCTGATTTATGCACCAGGCAATGCTGGTGTCAGATGATTCTAGAAATCATGAGGGCAAGAAATATTGCAGAGGGATTTATATAATGCCCGCTGTTCATTCATTCATTCAAGCATCAAGTATTTATTAACATTTCCTGTGAGTCAGGCACTGTTCTCAGTAGTTGGAACACAACAGTGAACAACACAGACAAATGTCCATGCCTACATAGTGCTTGTACTCTAGACAATAGCAATAATAAGTAAGCTATTTAGCAAATTACGTCATGACACATGCCCTCAGAATAAAAGTAAAGCTGGAAGAGAGAGTATGCAGAGGTTGGGCAATGTTTCAGTTTTATACAGAGAGGTCAGGGTAGACCTTGTTGATGAGGAGAAAGACTCAAAGGAGGTGAGTACCATACTCAGATTCTGAAAACGGATGATGGAACTCTTGCAGCTTCCTAAAGAAACTGATAATCCACTATTTAATATACCTCTGCTGCAAAAGGACTTTGCCAAGAATTTCTTAATGATTGAATTATGAAATGACACTATACTGCTTATAGTCTTTTTATCATTTTTCTTGCAAATCTCATCCTTGTACCATATTTGAAATCTTTTATATAACCCACTGTCAAATAAAAGAGCTAAACTGGTGTAGTTCCCAATACAGTTGATTATAATTATTATATTTTCTTTCCTTTTTCAGCTCTATATATATTTAGAAAATAGCTGAAAAAGAATATAAATGAGAATAAATGTTCTAATTCCCAAGTGATTCTCTGCCTGCTTTATATCAGGCTCATTGTGAAATAAATGGAAAATATAATTAAATTGTTTTAAAATATAGGAATTATTCCAGTGATCATAAAAGAAATTATGCTATTTTTCAAAATGTAGCTTGGCACTCTGGCATGAGAGTTAAGCCAAAGGCTGACTGGACTCTTTCAGGCAATTTTGTGATGAACTTAACCTTTCCAGCTGACTTTATGTAGCATGGTGTTCATTATCCAGAGTAATAGTCTTCTTTAATATGTCACAAATCTGAACAGCTATGACATTCATTTCCAAAGTTCAGCAAAATATATTAACTAGGCTTAGGCTTTATGAAGAATGAGATTGTCTAGGTGATTATTTATTTTCCCTTTTTCTTAATCAAGGAATCAAACCCCAAAACCACAAAATGTCTAAATATTACATAAATACTATCCTTGACCTGTGACCTAGAATCTTCCTCCAGGTGAAATTGTAGAGCAAATTTTTTAAAACTGTATGCCTCAAAATAGAAGTTCATGAGGGAAAGTGGTGGCCATGGGCAAATAAAATCGGGGACATTGGTTTTAAACACTGTCACCAGGTTCATCTGCAAGGTGTCTGAGAGATTTTAACAAAATGTAGCCCCAGGAGATTGATGTAATTGGCAATGCTCTTCAACAAGCTATTTTTCATAGAATCATTAGTTTTGTAGAAAAGTCTATTTACAAGGAATACTGCTTGGGAAAACCTCATTTGAGAGACTTAAAGTAGGAATAGTTATCAATTCTTAAACACTACACTAGGTGCTAGCCATTTCACTCACTATATTCTTACCACCTCCATGTATTTGTCAGAACTCTTTTGTACACAGATTCATAACCCTAACTTATACTGGTGTAAGCCTCCTTTAAGAGTTTCCTGTCAAATGGAAGTGAAAATATATGACGGAGTATGGAGATTCCTTAAAAAACTAAAAATAGACTTACCATATGATCCAGCAATCCCACTCTTGGGCATATATCTGGAAAAGACAAAAATTCTAATTTGAAAAGATACATGAACCTCAATGTTCATAGCAACACTATTTACAACAGCCAAGACATGGAAGCAACATAAGTGTCCATTGATGGATGACTGCATAAAGGAGTTGTGTATATATACAATGAAATATCACTCAGCCATAAAAAAGAATGAAATAATGCCATTTGCAGCAACATAGATGGACCTAGAGATTATCATACTAAGTGAAGTCAGTCAGACAGAGTAGAATAAATATCATATGACATAATTTATATGTGGAATCTAAAAATGTGATACAAATAAACTGATTTACAAAATAGAAATAGACTCACAGACATAGAAAACATACTTATGATTACCAAAAGGGAAAGAGGGAAGACGGATAAATTAGGAGTTTGGGATTAACAGATAGACACTACTGTATGTAAAACAGATAAACAACAAGGACGTCCTGATTTGCACAGGGAACTATGTTCAGTATCTTATAATAACCTGTATTGGAAAAGAATCTGAAAAAGAATATGTATATACGTATATATCTGAATCACTATGCTGTACACCTGAAACTAACACAACATTGTAAATCATAGTTGATTTACTTCAATTTAAAAAAAAAAAGAAAATTAAAGAGAATACAGGGCAGGAACTGGCTTGGAGGATGACTCGAGGGATGTGCTCACACCTCCACACCCATTCTCTGGCTCTCCTCACCCCTTGTCCTGGTTCACTTCCCTGTTAGGCAGTTTTTCTTCAGACCACTGATGAGAGACTGGGAAATCCAGGACTTTCAGATTCCCAGAAGAAACTGTAAAAAAATCTGTATGAAATTGTATTCTTAATTCTGTACTGCTCAATTAGATTATGTTAAAGGAATAAAAGACAAATATTATTTATAAGAGATAAATTTTAATATTAAACTAAAATTTAAAGATGACAATACAAATATCTTGTTCAAAATTATAAAATGACTTGGAAAACCATATGCAGGGGCCCCGATGATTGTGACAGAGGCTGCTAGTTGTCCCCCTGAGGCCTGTATGACCATCTTCCTATGTAATAGGGATCCCAAAATTCACCTGGGCACATGGAAACACCAAACAAAAATTATACTTTCTGGTTGACCATTCAACCAGGTGTATCCAGGTGATGAAGTCTGGAAAAGAATGTGAACATATATAGTGGACATCTTCTTGAAAATGTCTCTAAAGGGGAGCGGTATAGCTCATGACTTTCCTGAGCTTTTCTCTGTTGTCTGGGGTAATTTTTATAGCTAATTAGAGCAGCAGTATTGGTCCATGCAAACCTTTGCCATATATGGCAAAACAGGAAGATAGAAGGATCCCATCTCCCTAATATTATGGACCACTAATATCCGTATCAGCCCTGGGTCTCCACCTCTGGACTTTTGTGAGAGGAAAATTAAACTTCCACTGTGCTTAACCACTTTTATTTTGGGTTTCTTGTCATCTTTCAGCCAAACTTCATAGTTCCATTTCATTAATGAGAGTAAACAGAAACTCATTAGATGCTGGCCTGCAAATTTGTAGGTTAGCCTTTCCCTTTTTTTTCTGGTCAGTTTTCTTTCTAAACCTTTGAATGTTAGAAGAGTAAGGTCAACAACAGCTCTCCGCCCAGAGCCAAAATGTCTCTCCAGGGAGCCTAAAGCAATACTGACAGGATATCAGCCTTTTGCATCCAGACCACACAGGCCAGATTAATTGATTTCTCCTTCCCCATCTTGAAACCATTTTAAATAGTAATGTCACACTGTTACCAACCTGCCACCTTATCTGACGTGTGTCCTTTCTTCAAAGCCTGGGCAAGCCCTAGTTGTCTTACTCTTCAGGCGGAGCCTAGGTGCCCCCGCCATCCCTCATTCTCTTGACCATTCACTGGCCACTGGCCAATTTTACGGGGGGGACGTGGGACTGGCTCCTTCTTCTTTCCACCGTCAATCGGTTTAGAATCGGTTGGTTTAGCTATTTATGTACAGCCTTCAGAATAGGTTAGAAAGTGAATAAAGATGGAGAGGAAGTCTTTTCCATTTACATGTTTCAACAAATTGCAAAATAGAATATTTAAAAAGCCCTTTCCCCATTTGATGATGGAGTTAGAGTCAGTTTCATCAGCAGGATATGGTGACCTCTCTGACTGTGCCGCAGCGTTTTAAGACTGTGAACTGTTTGATACTTATTGGACCCTTTGATAGTCAACTAGACTCACTGCCAAGAACAGTTAAGAGTCTGGGATCTAGCATCCTCTCTCTTCTGTGGCTATTTTCCAAAGTATTTATTAATAATACACTATAAGATAAATATATGACCCAAAGGAATTAGACTTTGAAGGTATGTGAACCTTCCGAATCACAGGTAACAAGAATGATTCTGAGTATTATTTCCAGCCATTTTTACTTACCCCCCAAAGCATTTACTTGAAATAGATGAAGAAATGGAGACTTAAGTTATTTCCCCTTGATCTCTCTAGTTGACGGTAGCAAAGTAAAAATAAGAGCCCAGAGGTCTGTGCCCTGGTTCCTGGCCACAGCAGTACCAGCAGCAAGTCACTAAGTTCCTACCACGAGAGAGCCCTCGTCGCCACTCCCTACCTTCTTATCCGCCTCTGGGATAAGGGCACAGGCTGGCAGGGCTCCACCAGGCCCATGCAGCAAGCACCGGGCAGCGCCACTGCCCATGGCTGACTTGACCTGACTCCCTGAGGCTCTGGCTTCTCCAGCCCCCCACCTGGAGGAGCCAGGGAGGACAGCCCAGAAGGGGGGGGCGGTGATCACCCCAAGGTGAGAAGTGAGGCCAGGAAGAGACAGAAAATAGCAAGAGGCTGGCAGATAGATGGCTCCTGTCCTGTCCCTTACAGACTTCCCCGTGACTGTGGAACCAGTTATGTTTTCTCCTGAAGCTGTGGTTGACTCAGAAACACCGCCTTGTGTTTGCTTTTCCTCCTTCCTAGCCTCACTTTCCCTTTTACTCTCACTCACCAATAATGAAGTTGAACCTGCTTTGGGCTCTGATTTCTAAGAACCCTGGACCCATCAGATCATGGTCCAGTTAGGCTACTCACCAGCCTGGCATCACATCCGCCATCTGAACAACAGAAAGCAGGAAGAGAGAAAGAAATTCCACCCCTCTGTCTTCAGGACGTTTTTCAGAAATCATAAGCAACATTTCCATCTGTTCCCATTGACTAAATGCAGACAAAGAGCCATGCCTAGCTGCAAAGAAGGCCGTCCTGTTCGGTAAAATCATGTGTCTGGCTGAAAACTGGCTAACTGTAACAAAGGAGAAGAAAGTGATTTGGGGAGGCCAATCAAATGTTTTATCTCTTACCCAGAGCCAGGGGCTGGAGGAGTCCTCCTTCTGTGAACCACCTCATTCATTTTCCTCTATCTACAAACCTCCAACACATCTTTCCACATACTTATTTTCTCTAAATGACTTTGGTTTCTATTTCAACAAAAAACTGAAGCAATCAGAAGAAAAATTCCCCAAGTTCCTACCACCACATCTACCCACTTGCCTGCAACTGTGTCCGTAGTGTCTACTCATGTCTTTGCTTGTAGCCAATGCCAAACCTTCACTTCTAAATTAAATGCAATTCCTTTTCACTTGCTCAAAGACACCCTCCACCTATTCTCTTCCTCTGTTTCCTGCAACATTGATTTTTCCCTCTCTTGTGGTTGATTCTCCCAAACGTACAAACCTGTTATAATTTCCCCTATCTCAATAAAAGCCTCCCTTTATCCTCCTTCTCTTCTAATTCCTGTCTCATATCTCTCCTATGCCTTGAACTCTGCCTCCTTAAGTGAATCATCTATATTTTCTGTCTTCAGTTTTTCTCACTGAATTCCTGAATTCACTCCAGTGAATTTGCTCCTACACCATTTCACCAAAACTGCTCTTATCAAAGTCATCAATCAACTCCACATGCCAAAGACAATGGTTGATTCCATTTCTCATCTTAATTGACTTTTCAGCAGCATTTGCTGCAATTAATCACGCTCTCCTCTTTGATGCAAGTGCCTCACTGAGCTTACAGCACAATATAGCTGCTAGGTTTTCTTCTACCTTTCTGGCTTCTTCTCAGTGTTTTTGCTGAATGCTTCTTTCCTCCTGACTCCTAAATGTCAGAGCACTCCATGTCTCATCAGTCCTTGATTCTCTAATCTCTCTATACTGACTTCCTAGGTGATCTCCAGGTTCATGGTTTTGAATCTCACCTATATTATGATGATTCCCACATCTATTATCACCTTTCCTGGTCCCTAGCATCCACACTCAATAGCCACTAACTCAGTATCTACTTTTTGTAATAGGTGTCTCTTAAATAGCATGTCCAAAACTGAGCTCCTGACACCTGTCAATGCCAAAATCTACTTGTTCCACAGCATTCACCATCTAGGTAAATAATTATATCTTTCCAGATGTTCTGACAAAAAGCAATCGTGTCATCCCTGACTCCTCTGTTTCTGTCACACTTTTGCTCATTCAGTCAGCAGATCTTTCCTATTCTACCTACAAAATAGCCCCAGAATTCCCTCCCTTCCTGCCATCTTCTACCTGAGTCAAACTAGCTCTTTTTTTCTTGGAAATAACTTTTATTTACCAGTATTTTAAATTTTTTCTTTTTTTAATTTTATGTGCACTGAACTAAATATATATGAAAATTGAAGTATAGTCAGTTTACAATATGTCAGTTTCTGGTGTACAGCATAATGTTTCAGTCATACATGAACATACATATATTCATTTTCATATTCTTTTTCACCAAAGTTACTACAAGATATTGAATATAGTTTCCTATGCTATACAGTATAAATGTATTGTTTATCTATTTTATATATAGTAGTTAGTATCTGCAAATCTGAAACTCCTAATTTATCCTTTCCTACCCCTTTCCCTCTCTGGTAACCATAAGTTTGTATTCTATGTCTGTGAGTCTTCTTCTGTTTTATAAGTTAGTCCATTTGTCTTTTTTTTTTTTTTTTTTTTTAGATTCCACATAGAAGTGATATCATATGGTATTTTTCTTTCTCTTTCTGGCTTACCTCACTTAGTATGACAATCTCCAGGTCCATCCATGTTGCTGCAAATGGCATTATTTTTATTATTTTTTATGGCTGAGTGGTATTCTGCTGTATACGTATACCACAGCTTCTTTATAGACCACCTCTTTTTAGTCTATTCTCAACCCAGAGCTGAAAGAATACAGTTAAACAAAGTCATATCATTTTACTATTCTGCTGAAATCTCTCCTGTGACTTTCCAGCTCACTATCATTACTAGCACCTACAACTCACTGCCTGACCAGGTCTCTCAGTCCACATTCTGGCTTGCATCCTCTCTTAGTGCTCTTCTCCCCTTTAGATGATGCTCCCAACCTGAAACTTCAGCTCATTCCAGCACTTCTTACTTCTCTTTGGTTTATTTTTCTCCTGAGTTTTTAGTATATCACATAGTATGTAATTTACTTATTATCTGTCTCTTTCACTAAAAAATAAATTAAATAAAGCCAAAGGCTTTTTTGTTGTTGTTGTCTGCTTTGCTTACTATAGGATCCTAGAGCAGTTCCTGGCACTTAATAGTAAGCACTCAGTAAGCACTCCATGTCTTATCCTCCACTTTGTGGCAGGAATAAATGACAGGTTGCCCTGTGTTCTCACAATGGCTCAGCACTTGCCACACTGCACAAAAGAGGCTCACACCTACTCTTGGCTGTGCCCCCAGCACATCTGGACCTAAGTCTCCCAGGAGATTTTCTAAAGGTTGCTTCCTAGAATTTGTATTATCAAACGGCTGCATGTGGAAAAATCTCATTGCAAGAGCAATAATAGCTGTACATTAGATACAATACTACTGTACAATAGCTGGGAGTGAATTCAATAACAACAGCGAAAGTAAGGCAGCCATGGGAGAAAAAAAAATTCTATACAGTACAGAAAAAAGACCTAAATGAATGAAAGATGGCCTATGTCCCTAAATGGGAAAACTAAATAAAAATATAAGTAGATCAAAAGTTAACATACAAATCTAATACATCTTCAACTGGAATGTCAATGAGATCTTCTTGGAACTTTATACTATTATTTTGAATTTCATGTGGAAGAAGGAATCTGCCAGGATTCCCCTCTAAAAAAATGAAAAAAAAATTAGAGGGTAGAGATAGCTAAACAAATATAAAAATAGTATAGGAAAAGCAGCAACAGAAGAGAGAATAAAGAATCAAGAAACAGAACAGGCAGACATCAAAATACATGATAAATGTGGGAAGTACACATCTTTGGGCAAACAGCGGATTCTGAAATAAATGGGATGGAGACCACTGGTAATCTATTTAGAAGAAAAATATATAATTAAACATCCTACTACGTTTTGTACGCAGAAAAATTTTCCAGATAGATCAATAATCTAAAAGTTAAAAACTACTGTATATAAAAACATTAGGAGAAGACCTAGGAGAATATTAGTACATTTGTGAGGGAAAAGCTGTCTTAAATAAGAAGGGCAAACTCAGAAGTTATAAAGGTAAACAATTAGCATATAGGATTATGCTAAAATTTTACATAATGAAGTTAAAAGAATTTGTTAGAAACTTCTAGTTCTAACATCATAGTGTTGGTCAGGAGGAGGGTAGAGATATGCGCTCTCAGGCACGCACGCTAAAAATGTAAGGACGGCTACTAAATAATAGAAATTGAGTATTTTAACTAGAACACAAATCAAACAATTCATGGAGCACAAGCAGACCTATACTGCAGGGGACTAATTTGTTCCATGACTTTCTGATCTCACCGAAGTAACAGAAACTTCTCTGTCTATGCAGAGTCTCATTTTTATACATAGAATGTCTAATCCAGTCTAATGATGAAATCCTCCAACTCTTTTCAAAGGTAACACTTCTCCCCCTATCCTCCAGCTGGAGCCTGTTGTGCCGGGGCTGCTGGTCTTCAGAGTGAGAGAGTGCAGTTTGCATGTTAGTTCTTGCTGATTCTCTCCCTGAACATGGCAGTCAACTGGACAGATTCCTCCACCACTTGCCAGGAGGGTTTTGAGGTCAGATGAGGGAATCTGGACTACCCTTATTTGAATGCCACTGTGTCCAAAATGAATGTCACACAAGCACTTCTGTGGCTTCTTTAGAGATCTCAGTCCTTGGGGCCTCTTGACCTTCAGTTCCCTTGATGTGGCAGCCCGCCGGGAACCCAGTGATTTTATTTCTGCCACTTTTTGACAGAATTTGCTTTCAGTCAGACCTTATCTGATAGCAGCTAAGACAACCCTCACACCAGCACCCTTCACAGGTGGCCTACACGGGTGTCAGAGGAAACCCACACCTCTTCTCCCAGCACACTCACTGCCATGACAGCTTGATTTTCCTCTGCCACAAGATCACTGGCTGCCCCATCTCTCTCCTCCTCCCCTTTTCCCAAACAGGAGGCAGCTGCCTTCCTCCTGTCTCCCCTTAAAGCTGGAGAAGAGATCATGCTGTACCACTCCCTTCTCTCCTGGACGTGGGCACGGAGTCACAGTGCACTAGCAGCTCTTCCCACGGGGACGGTCTTCATAAATCCTCTTCTCATTTGTCTTCAACATCTTCAGTGTAGGAATGTTTCAATTAATTCAGTGAAACCAAATTTTAAATATTTTCTTTAAAAATCTGCATATTGGACTAATACTTCCCTTTGCAATTAATTACATTATATATCTTATTTTTGTTATAATCAAAACTTTTACTTAAATATACCGATAAAAATGTCTAACTTCCAACCTAGCAGACAAAAGATTTAAAAGATAGTAAAGGACATCCAATTTATCCAGTAGAAGCCAAGAAAGAGGGAAAAGCAGAGCCAAGGAGAATCATGATTTTGAAAACTTCCACAATCTACAGAAGAAATAAATCCCAACATGAAATATCAATTCTAATAATCATTTAAGGTTTTCAGTTAAAAGACAAAAATTTTCAAAATGAAAAAAAAAAAAATCCAGCTATGTGTTCTAAATAAATAACCCTTGATATATATTTCCCAAATATAGGAAAAATAAGAAATCTACCAATTCAGTTTACATGGCTGGCGTGGCACTGATCCAAAACTGTATGAAAATAGTTCATGAAAGGAAAATAATAAAACAATCCTACCTATGAATATAAATGTAAAAACTCTCAATAAGTTATTGTTTATAATATGTAGCAATTTCTATTCAATTCTAACAAATAGAGATCATGAGAATTCAAAATCCTTTAACCTTAGAAAAATACATCAATGAATTTATCTATAGCAACATATTATCTGAGAAAATATAATACCATGTTATTAGATGTAGAAAAAATAGGTGCAAAAATCCATCATCCATTAAGGGTAAAAATTAAGAATGGAAGAGGACTCACTTAACTTTATAAAGGGCATTTAAAAAAAAGTTCAACAAACATATATAATAATTAAATATTAAAAGAATTACCTTTATATTTATGAATAAGACATAGTTGCCCATGAACATCATTTGTACTCAACATTTTAATGAATGTTTAAAGTCAGCACAATAAAGGCAAGAAAAATTTAAAATGATATAAAAATTATCAATTTCAGAAGCAAGAAAAATTGTATTACTATTGAAATTGACAAAATTTCCAGTTGGAAATTTTGAAATATTGACTGAAAAATTGGGAGAGTGGCAATAGTAATAATGTTAGCCTTGGATTCCCCAAGTTACAAAAACCAAAAAATACATATATGGTTAAGGAGCTAAGGAGCAGAAAGCGTAAGGAAAAAAAAAAAAAGATCATTAAAAATAGAGATATTAGTTCCAGTATATTTGGATCCAAATTACTGTCCAGTGAAAACACCAGGACGTCAAGGCTCTTAGGTGCCCTCTTCCCTCCTGAAAGAGCTCGGGTTCACCCACGTACTCTTCTACAGGGCTGCTACTCTCAGACCCATTAACTTGGTCATCTGTGCTGTCTGCACCTCTCTTCTTGTTGCTTCTCTCTTGCTCCTGCCCACCTGGAGAAAGCCTGAATTTTTCAGACCATATAAAATTCTCTGATAAAGAGCATAAATCCCATTCCTCAGGGCACGGGTATAAAGGATCTTTGAATGATGCCATGGAGATTACACTCTTCTTCACCAAGCACAAGCCAGCCCTCAGGTAGAACCCTGGCACTCTAACCCCCCTTCCCCAAGATGAGCTTCCTGACTTCCTGGGACAGACTGACCCTCCATACCTTTTCCCCTAACCTCTGCTTGTATTTGCTAATCCCAGAATGTTAGAGCCCACTAACTATAAATATAGTTTTTTCCTGTTACTGCTGTTTAATAATAAAGAAAGATTCCGCTTTTGGCAATCACGGACACTTTTCTCCCCTGACACCAAATGTCAGAATTAAAAAACTGCCTCCAAGTGATTGAGGATGGTTTTCTTGATCCTGTGGTAACAATGTCTAATAGGGAGAGACTATATATTGTATTTTTACTCTTGTTTTCAAAAAAAGAAAGCGAATAAAAATAATGACATCAAAATTTTTTCTTCTCTTAGAAGTAAGATGTATTGGCTTCAACTCTGATATCATGGGATTACTGAAGTGAATGAACAGAATAGGTTTCTCACACTTCTCTCAAAACCTAAACCTTGCCCATTTCTTAAATACACCCAAACCAACCAATACTCACAAACACACACACATCTCCCAAGATTTATATAGTTGTGTGCTCTTTTGATCATCTCACATTGATTTGAGACTGCCTATCTGACAATGTTATGGTTATTTAAAGCAGCATGGCCACATTAGTGGTCTAGTTATTTAAGCAATAGCTGCAAAGGTAGTGATTGAGATCATGAGGTAATTAAACACAATAATCATGCAATCAACTTCATCAGAATTTAAAAGCAATACAAATATGATAGCAACCTCTTCCAGTTGTTCAGCATGGCTCTCAGCACTAACATGAATGTTTATACACTTTAGTGACTTTGTTAGCAAAATAGTCAGTAAAGAACACAAAAACTTTAACATAGTTATAGTTCCTAGAAATGTTTCAAAAATTAATTATAAGAAGCAAAACCTGACAAAAAGCACACACAGAAACTTTAACTTCAAATGATACCCTAAACTCATTTACTATAAGCATAAAAATCAAATGCTTCCTTGTGTTAAACTCTTCACCTGAGCATCTTCAATTTACTTCTTCCCATTAATGTGATTGCAAATCATTTTCAGTTTGTGAAAATCCTCTAAAAATATAACTCTTTAAATTCATGACTATGAAAATACATGAAGCCAATTTAATAAATGGCTCTGAAACTATTAAACTGCTACTGCAGCCCAAAGTATATATTCATAGTTAATGATCACTATGTATATAAACGTGGGTATTGCTTACCATTCCGATTGCAACCTCCAGTTAATAGACACACTGAGGAGAGCACTGCACTGTAGAAGCTGCAGATAATTATCTGACTCTTCATCTCTGTTGCACTGATGCTGAAGAATTAAGGAATCGTTCTTAGGGCCTCTGCATGAAAAGCCCTTATTCAGGGAAGAGGGCACTGCAATTGGATGCTAGAGGTAATAGCCAAAAAGCCAGAGGTAATAAGTGGCAGAGACCAAATTAGAATTCAGCTGCCCAGTTCTCATCTCTTTCTCCCCAGTATATTTCAGATATGTCTCATCCAAGGTCAGCAGGGTATTCGTGTGCAGAAAAATAAATGGGAAAGCCAAAGGGCAATAGTACAGGCCAGGAGTCCCCTGGGCTTCAGGACTTGGCTCATCTTCTCCTAACTCACCTTTGTCATACACTGACACTATTAAAAGGCTGTAAACACACTCGACAGTTAATTTTAAAATCTCATTATTGAAAGCAGTTTATACTTTAGGAATGACAATCAACTGTCTAGTAACTAGATAGAAATGGGGGGGGTGATACATATACCAATTCAGATATCTTCTTTAAGCTACCTCTCATTCATTTTTGACACTTCAAAATCTCCACATAACTCTCTTTCAAAGCAATATGGTCCCTCTGAGGCTGACTTATTTGGCAATTTAAAGATCTTAGCCAATTTTAGGACTGGAACATAAGCCCTTGACATAGTTGTTATGATACAGTAGTCCTGCTGAGTAATTTAAATTAAAAGTACTTGTCATAACTCTAGCTCAAATTAGGAGAGCTGTCCTAATTAAACCACTATCTGTGTTCTGGTTTCCAAAATCCTGAGAGCCAAGTATATTTGCCTCTAATGCTAGTTTTCTATGACAGTGCAGAAGCCTCACATGAGATCTTGTTATTATTTCAAAGAGAATTTTAATTTATTTTTTAAGTAACTGTGAGAGCACAAAAAATCAAACTCTTAAAAATTTGCCTTTATCTCCTAAAATTGCAAGTCAACATTCTTGTTGCTATCTGTTTCCATCCAGGTTTACAGTTGATAAGGCAGTCAGTCTTTCTGGCTCTAGGTGATGTATAAACATTTCACTATAAAAATGTTCTGGTTTAATCAAAATGAATCAAAAAGAGGGTTTAACAAAGAATTTTCAGTCCTTCATCAAAAGTGGCACTGCCAAGGCTGAAAGAAAGCACTAATCATCTAATTTTCTGTTCTCAGGTCTCAGGCTCTCCTCCCTGGAGTCTGCATGTTGATGTCAGTTTGAGTACTCCTGTAATCAGATGCCTGTGAGGGGGGTGTGATGCAACCAAGCAAGTGATAAAATGCCAGCCATGATTTGATTCAAATGGAGAACCTGGAAGAAGGAAAGTCTCTGTAATTATTTTTGTTGTTGTTGTTCATGTAAGAATACAAAAAAAATGTATAATGAAATTTTAAAAAGATAAACTGATGTGTGTATCAGATAGATAAATGAGAAAGGTTTGTTTATGTTGGAATGCAGGTATATTTGATACTGGTAGTTATTTTTATTATTTTCAATTTCATAAAGTTTCAGATAGCAAAGTCTGTCATTTAAAATCAGATTATATATGTGATTTTTTAAGTTTTTTTTTAAGTATTGAAGTGCAGTCACAATGTGTCAATTTCTGATGTATAGCACAATGTCTTTATACCACAACTTCTTTATCCAGTCATCTATCATTGGACATTTAGGTTGCTTCCGTATCTTGGTTATTGTATATAGTGCTGCTATGAACATTGGGGTAAATGTATTTTTTCAAATTAAATTTCCCTCTGGATATGTGCCCAGGAGTGGGATTGCTGGATCATATGTTAAGTCTATTTTTAGTTTTTTGAGGAATCTATATACTTTCTTCCATAATGGCTGCACCAAACTACATTCCCACCAGCAGTGTAGGAAAGTTCCCTTTTCTCCACACCCTCTCCAGCATTTATCATTTGTACACTTTTGAATGGTGGCCATTCTGACTAGTGTGAGGTGATATCTCATTGTAGTTTTGATTTGCATTTCTCTAATAATTAGCAATATTGAGCATTTTTTCATGCGCCTATTGGCCATTAGCAAATCTTCATTGGAGAATTGCTTGTTTGGGTCTTCTGCTCTTTTCTGGATTGGTTTGTTGTTGTTGTTGTTGTTGTTGTTGTTGTTGTTAAGTTGTATGAGCTGTTTATATATTCTAGAAACTAAAACTTTGTCAGTCACATCATTTACAAATATTTTCTCCCATTCTGTAGGTTGTCGTTTTGTTTTGCTTATGGTTTCCTTTGCTGTGCAAAAGCTTATGTTAAATTAGATCCCATTTGTTAATTTTTGCTTTTATTTCTACTGCCTAGGAGCACATAGCTAAGATTTAGGTCAGAAGATGTTTTCCCTGTTTTCTTCTAGGTTTATGATGTCTTTTCTTATATTTAAGTCTTTAAGCCATTTTGAGTTTATTTTTGTTGTGATTTCTGATCGTATTGCTTTGTTCAAAGGTAGTAACCAGGCAGGCAGTGTCCAGGCACCGAGCAACAGTCTATTCTTACCAAGTAATGACAAATTTAACAAATCTGGTTGGAAAAACCTTTCAGAGTATCCTAACTACACAAGCCTGGCCATCTACCGGAGGTAGTAAGATGCACTGGTGACAGCCTAAATAAGATGTATGTCTATAATTTCCTCATCCTGAAGAAAAACAGTCAAGCCTATTGTCAGAAATAAGCCACGTGTTGGAGTAATTGTAAAAGAGTTAAATCTGGGGAAAACATTATTGAGAAGGAACTAGAAAATTTTGCAAGCACTTCAGAGGAATGTAGATATCAATATCAAAAGACATTCCATACAAAATAAAAAGATACTGCTCTCCAAATGGTCCTGAAGTACTTTATTATTTCCCGTAAAAACATGTTTCTTTCACAGCTTATGCTGAATAGCCTGGCATATGCTAAATTCCTTTTATAAATTTGTCAACATTTAGTTCATATACAGGCAAACAGATCTGATTTCTAGATTTTACCCCATAGAATAATTTCAGAATGTGCTTGATTTACTATGTCCAACCCAAAGTGAAAATATTGTTGAGAAGTTTCCATGTGATTTTTTTTTCCAATAGAAGATTTTCTTTACTGGAAGAAAACTTGAGCTGATTTTTAATGACTAGATTAAATTTTCTCCCTCTACACTCAATTTAGAATGAAATCCAATACCGATTTCTTACTTTTTATTCCCTCCCTGCCTCCCTTGCTTTCTTCCTTTTTCCCCCTTCCTTCTGCTATAAATGTTTATTGAATACTGCTATGTCTCAGGAATCCTTCTAGAGGCTAGAGAGTCAAAAGTGAACAAAACATAAGAAAATCCCTACCTTGATGGAGCATAAATCCTTATAGAATAAACAAACAAACATAAAACAAGATAAATGAATAATGTAAATAAAATAAGGAAAAATTGGGAGGGAAAGAGAAGATAAATAAGAAGTATTAGATGAGAGTTGTAATTTTAAACTGAATGGCCAAGGACGTTCTCACTGACTCGGTAATATCTGTGTAAGAACCTGTAACTTGGGAGCAAGCGAGATACATGTGAGAAAAGACTGTATAGGCACAGGCAAGAGCAAATGGAAGATCCCCAGAGCATGGACATGCCAGGTGGTGTATAAACTAGAACAGAATAAAAGGAAGGTGTGGGAGATAAGGTCAGAGAAAAATAGGAGGAATACCAGATCATGTTGACCTTCTAGGTCATCACAGAGACCATGGCTTTCCTTCTGAGTGAGAAGGGAACTGTTGGGGGATTGTGATCAGAGAAGTGACATGATTAGTTCATGTACAGGCAAGTAGACATGATGTCTAAACTTTACTCCCATGCAATAATTTCAGAACGTACTGTACAATCTAACAGGGTCACCCTGGCTTGTTAAGGATAAAATGAAGGGGGAAAGGGCAAAAGTAAGGAGACCAGTGGGAAGTCTACTGCAATAGTCCAGGCAGGAAACAAGATTTGGATGAGGGAGGTGGCAATTAAGAAAGTGTTTGAATTCTGTGTATAATCTGAAGGTAGAAATAACAGAATTTGATGCTGTTGGGTATGGGATGTAAAGAAGAAAAAAGGCTAAAAGAACTCTAAAGTTTTGGGATACATTAAACGAAAAAATAAAGTTGTAATTAACTGTAATAGGAAAGACCTCAGGAGGAGCATTTATGAGGGTGAAATGTCAGTAGGACAATTTTATATTTGTTAATTTTGTTGTCCACCATGAAATAAAGAAGTTAAACAATACAGTTCAAGGCAGAGGATGAGGCTTGGGGCCATGTGGTTTGATCATCCACAAGTTATGTAGAGTATTTATAACATCAAACCCTTCAGTGGAATCGGAAAGCTACTTCAAAATTTCATTCAGAGTAAACTATTGTTCGCACACAGAGGTAAAACACTTTTACTTGTTCTGATATAGAAAGAAAGACTATCTGCATAAACCCGGGAAGCCGAATGATTGAAATAAAATTTCCAAAATGTGCCATTTAGGCCTAATTTTCAAAACATTGTCACTGCAAAGTCTCAAATAGAGGTAAAATTTAATTACATATCATTAGTTTACAATAGAGAACAAATTTAGTCTATTTTTGTTCACCTTTCTTCAGAACAGGACTAAGCCACCTTTTCAATCATGTTTATTGAGAGGACAGTCATCATCCCTTTGGTTAACTTTTACCAGGCCAAAATTCCTGGCTCTAGCCTCATCATAAATCTCAAGAGCACTAAGCCACAGGAAATAAAGGAATAACAATACCAGTCTGGAACTACTTTTCCTCTTGTTATACAAAAAGAGCTTCTGATCCAGCAATTTAAAAAATTATATTGCTGTCAGGGCATAGCTTCTAGATACTGTGATATTGATATCTTCTTTGGTCTGAATTGTGCAAATGTTCATAGAAGAGTTAAAAACAAAAAAGAGAAAAACACCCTGCGCTATGACTTCTGGATCAAGATGGCAGACTGGGCATTTTCTGAAAGTAATTTTGAGTCTGAAATTCTATATCTAGCCAAACTATCACTCACATGAATAATAATTTATAGGTAAATAATTTAATGACTGGTAAGATCTCAAAGAGGTCTTGGCTCCCACATATTTTCTTCACAAAGCAGAAGAGAAATCCAAAGATAAGAAAGAAAATAGAGACCTAAGCTAGTGGTACAATTCAAAGAGAGTCCAGGAAATTATCTGAGCAGTGAGCGGTATGATTAGAAAGCAACTGACCCAAACTGTACAGAAATCCAGAGGGCTTCCTGAAGGAAGTTTTCAAAAAGAAAGTCAAGTTCATTCAACAAATAATTTAATTTAAAGATTAAAAGCTCTTATGAATAAAATGAAGAAGATGCATGTAACCATCATGATGAACAAGCATGATATGTGATTTGTGATCAACAGCACATTTACTTCTTTCTATCATCTTTTTAACTTTATTCAGCAAGAGCAATCTGCCCATGTCCCTAGATGAAAACTCCAAAGGGGCCCATAACTTTTTTTGCTTCTCTAAGTAAGGTATTCGTAATGCATACAAAGCCACATCATTTTGGTTTATTGATTAAAGTCCTATGATAATAACTATTTGAATTTGTCTGTGCATTAAACGTTCTCCCCTTAGCCTGTTGTGATTTAATTTAAGGTAGAAGCCATTGAGAAGCAAGGGAAGAGGTGATTTCCCAAGCTTCCTTAACAATTACTGTATTGACACTACCAGAGTCTAAGCAGGAAAGGCGGGCTAAAGAACAGGGGTTTCTAATACTGTACTGATGTAAGCTAGCTTCTTACTCTGCACCAAGAGAAGGTGAGCTGATTTTTTATTTCTTTAAGCCACTTCTGAGGTCTTCCAAGAGATTCCTGCTGAATTCCTCTCTCGGGGCTCCATGGTTCCAGATGAATGTCTTTCCATTCCTAGAGGTCACTATCCCCTGAGCTTCTTGCTGTACTCCTGCCCTGGTTTTCTGCTGAGTTATGCTCACCTCACCAGGCAGCTCTATTGAGCAAGACTCAAGAAAACCCTACATCAGTTCTTTTCCCTCGTTTTCCATTTTGTCTGCATCGGGTTTATAGGAAACACTGCATCCCTTGTTCCAACAAAGTTTTCAAATGCATGAGAGATGCATTAGAAATGCATTTCAAACATTAGAGAACCCACCTTTCACCTACTAAAAATAGAAACTTTAACCTGCATATATTAACCACCACCAGGCCCCACTGCTTAGCACACACCTAGACCAGAGGAGATACACAACAAACTTCCTTCACACAACAAACTGACTACAGGATACATAATCTTATAAAATTAAATGTTATTGAATTTCTACAAAAAAGATTTGGCTACTGATCTATCATTAAGATAATTTGGGTTGTTTTCTAATAGTCAATTTTTTTATACTAATAAACACTCACATTGTTAGTTTTGTCAACTGGCCATCTGTTTGTGACATAGTTCAGGCATCTGAAGTATTATCTGAGGCAGTGTGTCAACGTGGAGCTCATTTTGTCTATTTCGAGCTAAAATCCATAAACTTGAACTAATTTGAATCAAACTTTCCCACTAACTGGTCATAGAAACTGGATAAAGGATTTATGTATTTATTTATTTTTATTCATCTATTTTGTTAAATATATTAACTAATATTTGTCTCCCGTAATTAGTCCTATATTACATCAGTTATCTACCACTGATCTAAAACTTAAAGAACTGGAGAATTGCGGTTCTAAAAGGTATTTAGACAACTTTGATATCAAAAGAAATACTGGTATAGAGAAGTCAAATAGTAGTTAGCAGAACTGGAAAAACTTAGCTATCTCAACTTTAGCCCAGTTTCCTTATTACAGTGTCCTGATTAATATGTAAAACATATACATACTAATGTTTACTTGGGAAATTGCTCAGAAGATAAAATAGAATTTTGCAACATTAATTAGATGGAGCCTAGAAGACTTCAGCAATAATTAAAGAAGCCCAGTTCTAGAAGCCAAAAAAAGACCAATAACCCAAAGGTCAAGAGCAAACAAATGATGGCTCATGGTTGAGATGGAGATAAAGAGAATGGTTGCGGATTATGAAAAAGAAATAGCTTTAAATGAAAATCAACCAAGAAAAACAGAGAGGATTGCAGGGCAGGGAAACGTTACAAGCTCTATCTCCAGAAATTTTAATAAATGAAATAAAGTAAAAAACTGAAGAAAGAAGATACTAGACTGCTCTAGCTGCATTTCATGTATAATTAAAATATGTAAATACTATATAAATGGGGTTTTTCTAAACATTTGTAATTTTTCTAATATTTTATTATTTTCAAAAATTCCCTATTGCTCTATAATAAATAGGTCACATGTACACGTTTCAATACCAGAAAAGGAAGCCTATGGTAGGATTTTATTCCACAGTTAACCTTGGAAAGAAGAACATTAACAACAGGGGGTGGGCTATCAAAATCACAGGAAACAGGATTGAACTACAGAAAATTTAGGCTGAAAGCCAAAGATCCACATTCTAGCCCCAAGATGCTGGTAAGTACCCGTGCGACTTAATTTAATTATAGTAACTCTGTTCCTCAATTTATTCATGAATAGACCAGGGGGCTGGCAGAGATGCCTAAGGGCCCCTATGATTTTATCTTTCAATGATTTTGCTAATTGTAACTAGAGTAATATATGCCACATTAGCCAGTGTTAAAACTTATTAACAAAATACTCATTTCAACCTTTCTTAATAGGACAGTTTCAAGTATAGATTTAATGTATTTAAAGCTTTTCCCCAATATATTTTCTACATTTGAGAAATGTGCTATGTTTGACATGTCCATGTTGAAAATAGCTTATAGTGACTTGGTAAGTTCAAGGGAACTTCCCCCTTTTCATTTCCAATTCTCCTTTGTCCTCACCATTCTCTGCTTATCTTCCTCACCTTGACAAAGAATTTAACTTCTGTCTCATGCAGTTGATCTATTTGCTCCCTCCTCCAAGATTTCCTTAATATTCCTTAATAATAATTTCCTTAATAATTTCCTTAATAAAATATATTTTATTTTCAAAGTTCTGCTATTAGTTTTACAGTTTTTTAAATGTCTAAATAAGTTTAAAAAATGTTGAAAAAGCCTATGAAGTGTAACTTTCAGGAATTTATTTTCCAACTTGCAAATGACACTGGATAGGATCTATTTCATTGGGCAGTTCTAAAGGCTAAATGTGTATGCATGGAAAAGAACATAGCCCAGTGAATAACACTCAACAATAGATGTGGTTTTTCCTATTCTTTAAGAAGTCAGACAGAAATCCAGTTCTAAAATATGAGATCAGTACCGTATCACTGAATTCCCAGAAATTTAGAAAAAGATAGCTCACAGTGTCAGTGTTCTTCCTGAAAGATGACCCCCAGACCTATGAAGATACAATTCTCATAACTTTTCATATTATATTATTCCCTTCTCCATGATAAGTTTTTATTTGACCTTACTCTCTCATATAAAGAAGAATTAGAAGTAAGGATAAACATCTTGCCTGTTTCTGGGCTAATTACTTCATTATCTGGGCTTTCTTCATTATCCAGCTGATCTTTAATAACAAAGCAAGACAAATCTTGAGGCTGTTTAGCTTAAGCTAATTACCAAGCACTCCTTCATCTGGTTCTTGCTCAGAGGAGGCCAGTAACTGGGACACAGAGCATTAGCTTTTCTTTGGCAGCCACTGCCAGCCACACCAGCTACTAACTGACAAGCCCAAATCTGGTGGGGGAAGGATTTTACCTGACTAGTTAAGCTGAGCCTCAGGACTTCTTAAAAGCAAGCTCCTGCTGTGATTTCTTACAGTAAGCCCAGGATTTAACCAAAATGCCAGAGATTGTCACTCACAGGGACTGTAAAAAGATTCAGTGTGCTGGGAATTTTCCACTTCTTAGCCTGTGCAAGTGACAGTGTTCCAAGTTGCCCACAGTTGCCTACAGTTACTCAGGTTGATAATTAACATTTCAGCTATGGTTAATTAAAAAAAAATAACCAGAAAATGAAAAACTTATTAGCATGACACCAATGGACCAACCTGCTCATGAAGAAAGAAAATTTGGTTGAATCTTTTTGCATGAAGTAATGAAAACATTCCCGGCCTCCAAAATTACACTAGAAACAACAAATGCAGATGAAAATAGACGAATCCACAATGATAATTTGCATTTTACACACTTTCACACAAATGTCCCAGAGGCCTCCAAAAACGTAAGTTAAATTTCATGGATCTCCTCCAAGGACACATTTATGATTGTTTATGAAAACAGAGTAGGAAATTGAGACATAAGTCTGGAGTGAGCAAAAAACTAGTTAGGTCCACTGAGCACATGAAAGAAAAAACTCAGTTTCAAGCCCTAAGCACTAAACCACATAAATATCTCACCCACTGGTAAAGATAAGAAGGAAAAAAATATATTAAATTCATTTGCAGATTCTTTTTATAAGCTGCAAACCTACATTTCAAAGTCATGCTAAAGGTGCATTATTTATAAAATAAAATCAAGCAGGAAAAAACCTCTTCTAATAGTGTGATCATCTTTTTTATCTATTTCTCTTTCACTTTCTTTCAACAGATACCAAATTGAGCCATCACCATACATAAGGCACTAAGCTGTGCTGATACAAAGGATAAAATGCAGTACAGTCTTTTGAAGACTTTGTCATCCTTTGTAAAGAACGGCACTCAGGTCTGGAAGGTAAAAACACCTCCATATCAGACTACGGTGAAGTGTGAAATCTATGAAAGGATTGGTATTAACATTATTCAAAAGAGAGAGAAAGTCCTGTGGCAGATGGCATTTCAGGGAGGGCTCTTCGAAGGTAAAGATAACTGAACAGACCCTTGTATAATATGAGATAAAGAAAGGGGTAAAGAGTCCAGGGAGTGGTCCTGTTAAGGGGTAAAACCAGGCTCGGGTAGAAATGAAAAATGCATGCTCACAAAACAATAAAAAGACCAGCAAGGAAGATCGGTAAAATGGGCTGAGCAGTTTGAAGTCTGATTAAGCCAGAAACGTGAATTTTACATTACAAAATATACTTTCCCAATTACTTATTTCTCAAAGAGATAGAAAGCAAATTCTTGCTTTTACCATTTTTTCAAATAAATAGCCTAAAGGGTCAAACTCTTCCCTTGAATGTTTCTTTGTGCAGAACACGGTATTTCAAATAGATTGTTTCACCACCTGTTTATGGGTTTTTGTAATGCAGCCATTTCATTTCTCACATTATTCCTCATTCAAGAAAGCCAGGAGAACCCATTAAATCCTAGGTGTCCTTAGGAATTAAATCCAAGAATATGAATTTACCTGTCCACAATGTTCTGCAAGTTCTAGCCCCAAATAGGCTGCGAGCCCAGAAGCAGCCCTTGAAAGTGGCTAAGAACTAAGATTCCAGAGTCACTCACACTGGAGGTGAGTCCACACTGTCAATCATTACCTGTACAACCTCTGGCAAATCACTTAACCTTTTTAAGGCTCAATCTCACTGTCTGTAAAATGGGGTAGATAGTCCTTCATTCTTAAAGTTGTTTGCTCATTGATGTATTCTTTTTCAACAAATACTTATCAAACATCTACTGTTTGTAAGGGACTCTCCTAGGTGCTGGGGACACCCTAGTGAATAAGACAGACAAGGATGCTTGGAAGGTTTAAATAGGATAATATCTAGCCATCATTTGGCAGAATACCTAGAAAACAATGATTAATCAATAAATGTTAATTATTAAAACTATTACGAACAGTTTGACACATAGCTTATGAATTTGAGCAAGTCTCTTTACTGCCCTGAGATTCAGATTTCTTATTTTTAAATCAAGAAAATTAGAACGTGGGACTTCTAAAACTCTTCCTAGCTTCCTCATGCTGTGAGTGTATAGCTGATAAGCTCTCTTGAGTCTTCTGGGAGACACCAGAAAAGGAAAAGAGGGTAAAAAAAGGAAAAACAAACAATCCCTGACTCATAGAAGTAGAAAATTATAAGTCAATGCTATAGTTTTTTGTACATATTTCCTTTTATATACAAAGGTGCATGCTACTATTAAATCAGAATAAATCAATCCACAAAGATTGAGAACCATAGTGTAAGCAATACAGTCACATTTAGCAGGCTTTTCTTCATTATTACTGTTTCATTTTTATTTAAAAAATTGGGTAGATGAAGAATAACTTCTTGGAAGTCTCTACATGACAGATAGCCAGATTGGGGGACAGTTGGCCCAATTACAGGTTCTAGATTAACAGCCAGTTCCTATCCAATCAGCGTTCATATATGGCACACTGTACCAAGTGAATGGTAATGTTGCCAGTTTGGTGGTCTTGTATGGAGACGTTTGAAATGTCAAGGACAACAGGACTTAAGTGAAGAGTATTTTTTTATTCTGCAAATGAAAGTTTAATAAAACATTCAGAAAATCTGTTTCAAGTCACCCCCTTAATTGATTTGTCACTTGGTGAAAATGTGTTGTTATTCATTCAGCATTAGACCTCGAATCAGTAGCATAGACATTAATTTATGATCCGAAAAATGAAGATTCAAGAGGACTACATGCATGATCACCTTGCTTTTAGAATGTGAAGTAAGTACAATAATAAAAATAGTAATAATAGAAGCTACCATTGCCTGAGGAATGTTAAGCCAGGAAGTTTACTTATAGAATTTTACTTAATCCCCACAGTAACCCATTGAGCTAGATATTATTCAGTTTGTGTTTCAGATGAAGAAGTGACTCAGAGAGTTTCAGTGTTTTTCCCAAGGTCACACAGCAAGTAAACAGCAGATGGAGCCTGAAAATTGTCACTTCTCTTTGTTTGTGACAGATGCCAGAAGACTATGCTGGAAACTCTTTAGGTATAAAAGTGATTCAAAGAATATAAATGAGTCATCCCTGGACTTCTTAGCACAGAGACCTTCATTTTCTGCATTTACATTTCAAAAGACTACATGATAAAGAAATCATTTGCTATTGCTAGATAAGTGCTTCTTCAAGCAAGAAATTCAGAGCCCATTAAAAAAAGGAAAAGAAAGAAAATGCACTAGCTCTCATTTCCTCCCTACGTTAGACAAGCCTCAAAAGACACTTAAATTTCTGGCATTAAAATCAGACTGCCCGGTATTATGGCAATCTCCAAGAGTTTGCATTTTAAATGGCACAGTTGCTTCTTTGACATGAATCAAGATATTCCATAAGTTTATAAGAAATGAAAGGCCTTGTTTTACTTGTGTCCATATTGTTCATAATTTTCTGGTATATTCTGGAATGTGCATATTTCTTTTTTTCTATTTCCCCCACTAGAAATTACTTCTCTTGGAGCAGAGAGTTTTGTCTTCTTCAGCAACCTCAGTGCCCAGAAGAGGTCTTGGCATAGTAGGCATTCAGTGTCTATTTGTTCATTAATTAATGAATGAATAAATAAGCATGACTGAAAGTGGGCTGAAGAAAAAGGTGATCCAATTTATTTTTAGGGTCTTGAAACTGTCACACAACTCTTGAGCCAAATTCCTCTGAACCAGTCATCTCACCTGCTAATCTGAAAAGTCTGTATTTTCATAATATCTAGGATGAATATAATATTATTTAAAGTATTTCATTCTTTATGAAATCAGAGAAGCTAGAAGTCTAAAAGATTTATTATTATCTAGACTACATCAAGGAAAAAAAGAAAAGAACTCCTCCAGTTCTAGTTTTTCCTACTTCAAAGCATTACCTTTATAGGTTTATACATAATACATGCAAAACAAGTTTTCAAAAACAAGTGGAAACAGCTAAGCACCCAAATAGCTTAATCAATCCCTGGGAAGATTTCTTATTTTTCAACTCATCCTGTTGTTTTTTTTTTTTTTTAAGTCATATGACCACACCTGCGGGCAAGGAGTAGGCTGGAACATGTAGCCTTTGTCTGGGAACATTTCTGGTGAAAATTCCACTGTAAGGAAGGGGTATAAATTTTTGGTTCTTGTTTTTGATGGGTGACAAGCCCTCTGCCACAGTGAGACTGGGGAGGGTATGCTGCTGGGTTACAGGTGACTATGTACAACAGCCTTATCCCTTGTCCTCTTTGAGTCTCTGTCCTTGGAATGACCCACTTTGGGCTCTCTTCTGTCTTGCGGTCAGCCCTGCAGGACAGACTCTTCCCCTGCACAGGGGCCTACAGTTGTCCAGCTGCCCTATCTGTGACTGGGTGAATGAGTTCAAATCAAATAGGGCAGGTGGAATAAGAAGCCCATTTTGGCCTCAAATTCAAGTTCATTCTTCCACCAGCTTTACCAACAATACACTTAATATTTTTCTAAGTTTCTATTTGACAGGTAGGTAGATAAACAGACATATATAGTGCATATTGGCTCAAAACTAGTAGCAGAGAAGGGGCAAGAGCCCCACAAAGCCCCATAATTATGTTAAGGAACACTCACATTTATCTTAAGTTAATTTTTCCTAAAATGATGGAATGATAGTGGTTCTTTGAGCTGGCTGAAATTTCTTAACAGAATTAACTAGCAAAAAAAATTATGAATATTTTAGAAAACAAAACTATTAAATCCTTAAAGTTCTAAATAATCGGAGTTTTTGAAATTTAAATAGGCTTCTGAAGTTTGTAAACTTAAAGGCTCAAATGGAAAATAAATGTTTAATGGTCAAATATTTGGATTCCTTTGAATTCAATGCCAGCCGTTGTTCCGTCTCCTTGGTGGATTTCCAAACAGGCCTCACCCGACTCTCCAAACTTCAAGGACTTACCTCTACAGAGTCCATCAGCCCCTACCTATGTGTGGATCACACACTTAACTTATTTTGCTGTCATGCTTCAGTATCAAAGTCAGTACTGGGTGGTCTTTCAAAGTGCTTTGGGTGGGAGTTTAAGGAGAAAAAGGCAAAACTCTCTAAGGAAGCACTTGTGTGGCCTGGCATCAAAGACAGAGGATGATTGCAAAGAGAACCAAGCAACCAATATTTCCTGGTGATCCATTCAAATGCAGCCACAGCGTTTGCACAATAAGCCTTAGCCTCAGTGGTGCAGAGAGTCCCCTCGGCTCCTGGGCGGGCTGGCGCACCAACCCTCTTTAATTGGCTGAGGAGGAACCGGCTTGCTCCAACCCAAATATGAATGAGGTATTATGTGTGAATAAGAAAAAACATTTTAAGGCATGTGTGGCCTCTTCTGTCTCCTGGCTGTTGTACAATCAATGTTTCGTTCATAGACACAGAATCACAAGTAAAATCTTATTAGTGGTTTTTAACTTCTCTGTCAGTATGGAGCCATTTGTAACAGAATCGTTTAGCAGCTATTTTCTTCTATTTTTCTTTCCTGCATTAACAATGCTTAAAACTAATTGAATAAAAGTCTAAATAAAATCCCATTCTATTTGCCTTCTGACAGGAGAACCTTCAAATATATTATAAAAGCAATGTCTGTATATTTAAGATTGGATAGAATATACTAACACCAAATTGTGGGTTAATCAAAAAAATTTAGTTAGAAAGATGTGCTGGTATTTGGTGTTATTTCAACAGTATGACACTGTGAAAAAAAGATTAAAAAAGGAGGGAGATAGTGTATTACTTATATATTCCAATCTAACTACCATTTTATTGTAATTTCTAGATTTCTAATGAAAAATCAGGAAAACTCAAAAATTGTCCTGTTAATTGATTTCTATCAATCTTCATATCCAACAAATTTAGCAGAAAAACTAAAACTGAACAAAAACTTAGTGCATTGTGGAGTTCCCCAGATCACCTACTTTTAAAGAGTGGTAAAATTTTATAACCATCACTTTAGGGGGTCTCTTTTCTGCTTTGTAAATCCCTATGTGATACAATCATGTGAGGAGTCAAGTCACATTTATTTCTTGATCCCTAGAAATGATGATTAAAGTCTTTTGCTGAGAAAAAATAAATAAATGTACTCTGGACCACACAGTCTTAAGTTTAAAGACCCTCCCTCTATTGTGGTCAGTCCCTTCTGGTCAAGGCTTACAGAGGGACACTGTTAGAGCCACCACACCCTGTTCTTCTGGTCCCTTAGAGAGCAAAAGCTTGTTAAACTTTGTAGTACCTCTTTCTTTGAAAGTCTTCTCAATGACAGACATGGGGAGGAAAGGTGACTTCAGACTTGGGATCTCCCACCCCTTCCTACCAAATTAGAGGCTAGACCAGTTGTCCTCCCATCAAAAACTTATAAAACCTCAAAAAACTAAAAATGGACTTACCATATGATCTAGCAGTCCCACTCCTGGGCATATATCTGGAGGGAACTCTAATTCAAAAAGATACATGCACCTCAGTGTTCATAGCAGCACTATTTACAATAGCCAACACATGGAAACAATCTAAATGTCCATCAACAGATGACCTGATAAAGAAGTTGTGGTATGTTTATACAATGGAATACTACTCGGCCATAAAAAATAATAAAATAATGCCATTTGCAGCTATATGGATGGACCTGGATATCGTCATTCTAAGAGAAGTAAGCCTGAAAAAGAAAGAAAAATTCCATATGATATCACTCTTATGTGAAATCTAAAAAAAAAAAAAAAAAAAAAAGACACTATGAACTCATCTACAAAAGAAACAGACTCGCAGACATAGTAAACAATCTTATGGTTACCAGGCAAAGAGGGTGGGAAGGGATAAATTTTGGAGTTTCAGATTTACAAATGTTAACCACTATATATAAAAATAGATTAAAAAAACCAACTTTCTTCTGTATAGCACAGGGAACTATATTCAATGTCTTGTAATAACCTTTAGTGAAAAAGAGTGAAAACGAATATATGTACGTATATGCATGACTGGGACATTGTGCTGTACACATTGACACATTATAACTGACTATACTTCAATTAAAAAAAATATATATATATATTTATATATATATATAAATATATTTATATATATATATATATAAATATATTTATATATATATATAAAAATATATTTTTATATATATATATATATATATTAAAGCTCAGAAAAGAGCAACTGTCTCTGGTTTAAAAGTTCCATAGCATATAAACTAGCAGAGTCCCAGAAATTGCCAGTGTTCGGGGGCAGGCAGAGGGAGATGCTATAGCTGAGAGACGTGCTCAGGAGCTGGGGAAGGGGAGAGGTCAGCCTGCATCCCAACCACATTGCTTGGTAAGAGCAATTAAATGTCCATCAATCAAGTGAAAATGGTTGAATTTAAATCATCTTGCCGGTAACTCGTCCAAGAGGACTGACCACTGGGCCAAAAGACCTCATCAGCAAGTCCCTATAGAGACAGTCAACTCATGAAGAAGGAAGGGAGCTGGAAAAGGCATGAGTCAGACCCCTGTATCCTCCTCCAGAGGTCATCCAAGGAGGGTCTTCATGGGTCCTTGGAAGGAACTGCAAGGTGCCCCAGTAAGAGCTGGCATTTGGATGTTGGTTGCACAGAACCAAAGAGCTGTCAGGCACTGTTAGATTGAGAATAGGTAACAAGCAAAGTGGAGGAGGGCAGCCAGCTCACCAGGAGTAATTACAGAGGGAGCAGTATCTGTTTTCCCCTCGCTGCTTCCCACACTGCCTCCAGAGGAAAAGGGAAGAAGGTTGGGGTTGTGAGGGAGCAGAACATGCCCGCCATCTCATCCCAAGTCACTGGAGCCCTCTGATCTAACCCCCTTGGAGTGGCTGAAGGCACTGGGATTGAAGTTAAGCTGGAAATGTTAAACTGAATACTATTTTTATTGAAAAGGCTAGTCTCCAATATATAAAGAACTCTTAAGAAAAAAAAAGTTGGCAAAATAGACCCTTAAATATATGAAATGATAATCACAAAATTTATAATAAAATCTGATTTCTTATGCATCAGACTGACAAAAATATAAAAGCTAAACAATAAACTCATTAGCAGGGTTGTAGGAAAAGGGGCAAGACCGACACTGCTGGTGGGACTGCAGAATGCTATCCCTTTCTGTAGAAAAACATTGGACACTATTTCAAACATCTCTCTATGCATTCACCCATCAATTCAGCTACACTTCTAGGAAATGACCCCAAAATAAATATTAAACCACTTATATACCAGGCTTTTCACTCTAGTATTATTTGTAGTAACAAGATATTAGAAGCAACACAACTGTTTATAGTTAATTATAGTTCATCTGCACAATGAACTACTGCTCAGCCACAAAAAGGAATGAGGAGACAGAGACAGGACCAAATGAGGGAAGAATGACTCCAAGGATAAAGTCAGGGATGCAGAGGCAGAGAGAGTGGAGCTAAGAATGGGGTCTGAACCCGTGGACCCAGCGGACAAAGCATCAAGGCTTATTCTCAGGCCCTGAAACCCAGTGGAATTTGCCTTGCTGGGCTGTGAACTTGCTTTAGACCAGTATCCCCTTTATTCTTCACATTTTTTTCCTTTTCAGAATAGAACTGTCTATCCTAAGCCTGTCCCAATATTGCACTTTGGAGGCAGATAACTTGTTTTCTACTTTTGCAAGTCTATAGATGGAGAGAAATTTTGCCCTAGAACGAATGTCCTAGTCAGTTTAGGTTGCTATAATAGAATAACATACACTGTGTGGCTTAAATAGCAACTGTTTATTTCTCAGAGTTCTGGAGGCCAAGAAGTCCAGGGTCAAGAAGCCAACATACTTAGCGTATGATGAAGGCCCCCTTCTGGGTTGTAGACCACTAACTTCTCATTTTAACCTCACATGACAGAAAAGATAAGGGAGCTCTCTGAGGTCCCTGTTATCAGGGCATTAATTTCATCCATGAATTCTCCACCCTTGTGACCTAATCACCTCCCAAAGGCTTCACCTCCTAATTGGGAATTAGGATTTCAGCATATGAATTTTGGATGAGCACAAACACTCAGTTCATTGCAATGGACCATATCCAAGGTCTTACCCATACCTGATTTAGATGAATTAAAAAACAGAATCTGAAACTTTCTCAAGTTGATTCCATGTAGATAAGATTTTTAGAGTTGATGCTAGAATGGGTTAAGTCTTTTGGGGACACAGGATGAGGTGAATGTATTTTGCACATTGCAATGACATGAATTTTGGTGGTTCAGAGTAGACTACTGTGGGTTGAACAACGTCACCCAAAAAGTCATGTCCACCTGGAGCTTCAGAACGAGGCCTGATTTGGGAATAAGTTCCTTGCAGATGTAATTAGTTTGCTTGAGACCATTATGGATTAGGGTGGGCCCCAAAACCAACATGATTGGTTCCCTTCTAAGAAGGCAGAGATGAAGAGATACACCAGGAAGAAAGTCACGCGAGGACAGTGGAAGAGACTGGAGCAATGTGACCACCAGACACGGAGTGCCGAAGATTGCTGGCAGCCACCAGAAGCTAAGAGGGAAAGAAGGATCCTCCTCTAGATCCTCCAGAGGGAGCAAGGCCCTGCTGCTTCCCTGATTTCAGGCTTCTGGCCCCCAGAACTGTGATAAAATACATTTTTGTTGTTTGGAAAAAATAGAATGAGGACTATCTCTATGAACAAATATGGTTATATTTTCAAGTCAAAATAAAGAAAGATGCAAAAGAATATATAGCAGTTCTACCTTTGGTGAAAATAAAGGTGAAAATTATACACGAACACATACGCGTGCACACACACACACACATATATATATATGAAAGATATACCATAAACTATAGAAATGATTACATGTGGAGCATTAGTAAAAATGAGATGGAAGGAACAGGCATGGGATTGTGGTTTCTCCAGGTATATCTCTGGATTTTTTTTTGATATTTGAACCATGTGAGTGTTTTACATATTCAATAAATAGAATTAAATCAAAACAATAAAAAAGATTCTAAAATCGATTATAAGTAGAAATAAGTAAATCTAACTTTTATCAAAGTGATAACCAAATCACAACAAAAAATTCAAGTAATTTTGGTACACAGTATCTGACTATACACGTCCAAAAAAAAAAAAAAATTGGCCAATTGAGAGAATTTAAATATAAGCTAGATGTCAAGAAAATATTATAGAATTATTTTTAATTTTCCATGTGTGAAAAATTTCCTCATTTCCACAACAATTCCAAAAATGTAATTATTACTCATTTTCTTAGGGTGATAATGGTATGTAGTATTCTTATTTTTAGAGATGCATTTTATGTGTTTCAGGAAAACAATGCCTTAATGCCTACAACTTACTTTTAAATAGTATATATTTATATATAGAGAGAGAAAGAGACAGAATTATGTATATTTTTATACAATTAGTATGCATATATAATTAATAAAGATAAATGAAAACTACATGGTAATCACTGTATTCTTTATACTTTATACTTTTGATGAGTTTTGAATATTTCCGAGCAGAGAGTTGGGAAAAAATGTAGACTCTAATTTTTATAACCTGCGCTGAGACTATTTAACAATAGAAAGCTACTGAAGAATTCTGGAATCAGGCAGGGACCATAACACTCAAAGCCAGATACTCAGAGAAAAAAAGATTTTATCAACTGGGCACAGTTAGTGGCAGTTACTGGAAAACTAAATCTAATCCTCCTTTGTACCTCCAAAGAGTGGGGCTGTTCACTGTATTTACTACATGTGGACTACTCATCCTTTCAGGGGCCTCTATGGTATCAAGTTAAAATTTTATCGAATAATTTCCTCTGTGCTGGGGATTACACTCATCCCCGGGACTAAATGATTCTAGAGAAAGGGAGGAGTCCTAGTTCCTAGCAGCCGAGTCTAACTTAACTTGTCAGTGGAAGAAGGAACAATGCAGTGCCATTAAGACACTGTAAAACTATCGTCGTAATTCATTTTCTGATGAAGCTAACACAGCGGAAATGGACCGCCTCGGAAAGTGAAAACTCAGAAAACGGAAGGGGGTGTGTCTGTCCTGAGCCGGCGGCGCGCCTGCCGCCTTTTTACTTGGCCTGCTCTGAGTTCTAACCAAGGGCGGGGCTGACACCTGTGGCTGCCTCCCTCCCCACCCCCACCCCCACTCCTGGAACAGCTGGCTTGCAGCAGATCAAGCCAAGGGAAGACTTTGGAAAGAAAGTAGAAGATAAGGGGGAGGGTGCGGGGAACCAGGATGTTTATACCCTTCTCCCTGGCTGGGCGGATCTCCCACAGCAGCTGAGCCTCCTCAGTGGATCCAGCCTCCACCAGGTAGGCTTCCGGGGTTCCAGCTCCGACTGCCGGTGCAGAGCCCCCAGGATCTACTCAGACCACTTCCCTCTTTCCCTCCAACTCAGGGGCTGCTGAAGCCCTCTACTGCTCCCAGGTTCAGGGCTGTCTCCCCGTTCTCTGCTGGCATCTCAATTCATCTATTTCCTGTTTTAAGTTATCCATTTAAAACATCTCTATGTTTTAATTATATGGAATTATTTTTTCCTACTGGGACCCTGACTGACTTAGGATTTGAGAAGGAAAAAGAGGTAAGAAAAGAATGAATTTTGGCACAGTCATACATGAAGACATACACAGTAAGTAGAAAACGGCAAACATCCTAACAGAGCATTAACCAATAGACACCAGTCTCTTCCACAGAACATATAACCTATTATTTTTAACTTTGGAGCCTGATTTTGTTGCCAGATCTAACCACTAATAGCTATGTAACCCTAGGTAAGTTATTTAACATCTCTGTGCCTCAGTTTCTTCATCTGCAAAATGGGGGTTATAATAGTATCTACTGCTTACTGAGTTATAACATGAACAAAGTAAGCAGCACTCAATAAATATCCTTTAAATCATTTATTTATTTATATGTTTACCTTTACATAGCAAACTTGTGAACTGACTACTATGTGCTCTGTTACCTTTTCCATACAATTTTTTTCATGTCAGGTCACAGCTTTCAAAGTACTTTCATATGTATGGCTTCAACCCAACAATCAAGTTGATGCAGACAGAATAGGCTTTATCATTCCAGTTTTACCGATGATGAAACTGAATCTACCAGAGATCATCAGCAAGAAAGAAGCAAGATCAAAACCTAAGCCTTCTGATTGCTGGTTCTGAATTTTTCTGTGATGTCACTAATGAGAATCATTCTTGGGATCCTACCCTGCTTACCTTGAACACGTTTTCTAACCTTGTATAGCAAAAATAACATGTATAGTGTAAAAGACATTTTAAAGCCAATCATTAGAAATATTCCTGTAGGTAGTCTTGTTGAGACTGATATAGTATTGTTTTTAATAGAAAAGATAACCTACACATATATGCAATATCAGGAAAAAAGAAAACAGATTGGACAGAGTGATCAATTACAAAATTAATGAAGTAGATAACAAAAATTAAGAGATGATTACTCTACAATTTGAAATCATGTCTTTAACAGTGAATTATAAGGATCTATAGGGAAGATTGACAGCTCAAGGCAACATCACACTGAAAGGACCTAGAAGGAAAAGAGAAATGTAGGTGGGAGATAATTCATTAGCTCTGTTACCTCAGGTTAATTCAGTGTAATGAGCTATTTTAATTCATCATTGTTTCCAAGGAAACTACGGTTGACTCATCTCATAGTTTAATATCTTGGAATCACATATGCTATTTTATACCTGACATGAACATAATGGTTCTCACTCTACAATTCATCTATGGGCTTAACTCCCACATAGTATACACCTTGATAGCAGTATCCATTTTCAGTAAAACTCTGAATTTAACCTGCATAATTACCTAATATTTTTGGTCTTTTAGTATTATTTTCAGTGATCCAATGTCAAAAATAAAAACATATTCATCAACCAGGTGGCAAGATTATACTTATTTGCCTTTTCTTCCCATACTGACATAAAATATATCACTAAGAAAAACTAAAATGTAGTTTGAATCATGCGTTATCAGCCCATGCCAGACAGCACGTGTGTAAGAGCAAAGGCAAAGTTTGGAGATTTTCAAACTGGACCACATGAAAACAATATCATTTCTTTATTATATTTGCCCCAAATGCACCCAAATTATTAAGTAAAAGCTTTTTGAACGTTTAAGACATGAGATATCTGAAATCTTGTAAAAGCTGATATTCATGATGTGAAATAATTCATTTAGCTATTGAAGGTATTTAATGCCTGGCCAGACACTCCTTTACTATGACCATGGACACAATGGTCTCTGGCTTCAAGAGATAACCTTCATGGAATCGGAAAGAGGGCTGGAGGGCTTTGCAATGGTAAGGCCCAGGTGATAGAGTCAGGGCACAAAAGGGCACAAACATCATCAGCTATGCCCAAGGAGGGCAACCCAGGCAAAATGTCACTGCTTACAGAATTGTGCTTGAAGAAGACATATTTCCATTTGGTACCGATGCATGTCACACCTCTCCCCAGCTCTCTCCACTGAATTAATCTGGCTCCCTATTGCCCATGAGATAGGATCCAAAGTTTGTGGTATGGTTCCACCACACATAACACACTGAACTACTGGCAGTTCCTCAAATATACCATAATTTTGCATAACAACATGACTTTAAATATGCTGCTCCCAGCAACTAGAAACACCTTTCCTCTATGATGACTTCTTCCATATGTCTCACTATGCAACATAAGCATTGCCTTCTCTATGAAACTTTCACCTGATTACAGCAAGTGTTTACTTCCTCTATGCGTCTGTGCATATTCCTGAAACAGCACTTACGTTGCATTATGATTATGGATTCATTACTCTTACACTAGAGTGTGACCTCCCTGAAGGCAGAGATTATTGCATTCATCTTCTTGGCTCCAGTGATTGGCATAATGCTCTGCCAATAACAAAAAATAACTTTTTTATTGAATTGTTAATGATTCCAACAGTTGGAAACAACATCAATAAATTAGTTAAATAAATAACCATGTATCTGGAGACTAAAATATTTTGTAGCTTTCAAATAGAATCAACTAGTTATGAATACTGGCATGCAAAGATCACCAAAATACAGAACAAATGTTTAAACATAATATTAAGTGAAAATAGCAAGTTACATATAGTGTGATCCAATTTTTTAAGATTTTGTTAAGAGAGTGTGTGTGTGTATATATATATAATGTGTATATTATGTGAATTCTAAAAATATTCTGAAAACCATATATACCAAACTCTTAAAGATGATAATGCCTAAAAGGCAGAATTATGAAACACAGGCCTTATGTTTATAACTCTCTGTTGTTTTAAGTTTTTTAATAACGAAAAGGTAATTAATTTTGAAAGAAGAAAGTAACAATAAGGATAAATATATACAAAATTAGGCTTCATCATTAGATGAAACCTCAGACCCAGTAAAGTGAATGTCCAACTCAACTATTCTTGAATCAGACAATCTTGGAAGCTCGAGTGCCATTTAATAGCGTCTCCTTGTAAATGGAAAAAGAACGGTAGTGGTGAAAGCACAGCAAGAGGTCTATAAATGTCCCCCGAAAGCATTTTATACATTTTAAGCTGAGCTAGAGAACATTAGGGTGGGGAGCTGAAGCTGTCTTCAAATTCTTGAAGAGCTATTTTATGGCAGGGGTATTTAAATATGTCCCATTTTGGCCTGGGGGTTTTACTAAAGTGAGTATGTGAAACTTACAGCGAGAGAAATTTAGATTTGGTATAAAAGGAGACCTTTTCTATGGTCATAATTCTACAAAGATAGAAACAATCGGCTGCATGGCTTCCTCATATTCACAATTTCTGAAGTTATTCAGATACAATCTGGGAAAAACACATGTTGGAGAACTTGTGCAGAAACTCACAGTCTGCTTGAAAGGGAGTTACATACCCTCTAGGCTCCCTTCCAGCACTGAGATTATGCTATTGTGAGACCAGAAGTTTCTGAAAGGGTTTTAAATTATTAGGACATGAAAAGCGTTTCTACTAAAAGTTATTCCTCTTATGAAATTTGGTTCAGATTACACAGCAAAATGAAAAGGAAGTCTGGAGACACAGTTCTGTTCCAAAATTTCCAGTAAATTCATTCATTCATAAATTCAAAATTTATTGAGTGTCCGCTATGTGTCAAGAGTGTACATGGGAAAAATAAAGGAAAAAAGGCATAGTCCAAGTAGTTTGTCCTCTGATGAGGATAAAAAATGTAACTATTATAATAAAAGGTAACTTGTAAATCAATAAAGGTACACACTCGGCTCTGTGGTGATCAGAGGAGAGGAAGGACCCTATCAAGGAGTTCTGAGAGGCGCAAGGGTAGAGGTATGCAGAGGCAGGCAAGGGCGAGAAAAACACGTAGACCTGAGGAAATGTAAACAGTTTAATACGGCCAGCGCTTAGAATCCACATAATTGAAGATGAAACTAAACGAATCAAAGTCAGATTAGGATGGATTTTGAATACCATTTTAAGAAATGTGGGCTTTTCTTTGAGGACAATTGGAGTCATAGAAAGAACTGTAATCAAGAAACTAATATCAGGTTTGTACTTTAGAAAGAACCACCTGTCAGCTAAATGAAGGAAGAGATAGTGGAAATTTTGATAAGAACGGAAAGGCAGTTAAGGAGTGGCCAAGGGAATAGAGACAAAAGAAAAAGAAAGGAGAGCCAATAAGAAGATAGAATCAAACAGTTTGAGTGACTAATTGGAAAGTAGCAAAATTAAGTAGGACTACAAGGAGTCTGGGCTTTGTAACAGGTGAGACTAGCCAAGATAAGGAAGGCAAAAAGAAAAAAATAAAAGTTCTTCCTGAGGAAAAATTAGAAAACGCATACACACACACACACACACACACACACACACACACACACAACAACAACAACAATGAACATTAACCACACAACAACTCCTCCTGTTGGAGTTATTAAGAGAACTAACAAAGATGTCCTGGACACACTCGGAGATGCTGTTTTGGAACTCGATTTAAAGATCTGAGCTGGAGACACATATCTGGGAGTCCTCAGAACACAGATGTTAGAGGAATCAATGGCTAGAGATGATACTGGCAGAAAAAGAGACTATAACCAGACGTGGAGCATGGACTGAAATCTGTAGTCCTCATCTACGTAGGAGAAAGGAGAGGTAATGGCTAATGGGTCAGATACCACGACTAACCTTACAACTGAAAGTAACTTGCAATGCAAGACAAATCATAAGAAGCATATTTTTAAGAACTTCATTGAGAGAGAAAGAAAAACTCATCAGCAGCTAAAACAAATTGAAAGTGGGAATCTAAATGGTACATAGAAAACTGAAGCTATCTTCACTCCAAGGAAATTTGCTTAAAGCGACTGACAGGGCACTTGGCTTTTAATATCCGCTCAAGGTGCAAGGAGCAAAAAACAAAACCTAGGGCCAGCCCAATTTGGGTATTCTAGTAGACACTCCTATAAAAGCTGAGTTCTCCGGTATTCCATCCTCAGAATGACGATAAACAAAAACAATTGATCACCTCCTGAAAAAAAGCAGGCAGGAAGGAAATTTTCCATCTTCAACTTTGATGCAAAGTGGAGAAAGAGGAAAAAAAATACTCTCTTTAAGAATTCATAAGCACAACCTCGGCCTTGCTGATAATACCTAGGTGTTCCAGAGACCCCATGCTGAGGATTTAGTTTCAGATTGTTCCCAATCCCAGAAAATGAGGAGAAGCAAGTACAATCCTTTTTGGTAGAATGCACTCATCTTGGCCTTAAAGAAATCCTACTGACAAACTTCAAGAAATGAGATTAGCAACAAAAATCAAGAATGAATAAGGAAGACATATAATTATGTGAGAGCCAGAAGAAACAATGGGCAGCAGAATCAGACCTACAATACTTCATATGTTGGAATTACCAGGCACAGAACAGAAAATAGGTACAATGAAAATGGCTAAATAAGTAAAATGTTTTGAAATGGGATAAAAGAGCAAAACTCTAAAAAATGACCAGACACATTTAAAAAAAAAGAGTCAAACAAATCTTCTAGAAGCTCAACTAAAAAAATTCACTAGAGAAATTCAAATAAAGTTGACAGATTAAGTAAATGCATCTAATATCTCTCCCTTCTGAAACCTGTGACAAGGTCCATATACCCACAAGGATGGTGAGTCCAAGAGAAGAAATGCTATCAAGATTTTGGAAAATCTGGAAAAACTGGGAAAATAGCCCAACAAATGGTAACAGCCAGAGTTGAGTCAAAAAAAAAAAAAAAAAAAAGCTGTATTTTAAATGGGAAGTGGGAAAAAAATGGAAAACTAATTCATTTTATACTTCAGAAATCCCCAAAGTGTCAAAAAATGAGTGATACCAGCTACCACTGGGAGTGAGGTGCTGCTGGAGGTATAAAACACTAATGATTTGTTGAGATATGTTAAGTAATTACTTATATTCTCCAGATTCCCTTCCCTATTTCACATAAGTGCCTTCCTTTATAAGACTGCTGAATCTCTTATCTTGGAATATTAGACATGCATATGAAGGACAGATTGGGAATTGCCAAAGAGGGAGGTGTTGGTGGGTAGGGGATAGGTGAAATGGGTGAAGGAGGTTAAAAAGTACAAGCTTCCAGCTATAAAGCAAATAAGTCATGGGGATGTAATTTACAGCATGATGACTGTAGTTAAAACACTATACTGTATATTTGAAAGTTGCTAAGAGAGTAAATATCACAAGTTCTCATCCAAAAAAATTAATTAATTAACTAATAAAAAACACAGAGAATTAAGCAAATTTAAACATGCCACTTGCCAGGAGATACCACCTTTTCCAAAACCCTTTCCCGTTCCCCACTTGAAACACTACACCTCTTACACAGCCTGCCTCCCAGAATGCTGGTAACCAGGTCTTTACTCTCCAGAAAAAGCTGGAAAATCTAACAACCTTAAATGAAAGACCTAAAATTCTGATATCAGAAGTGTCCCAAATGAAAGTTCCTAACATATCACCCTCCAATGAAGCTTATTGTCAACATTTCATCCTTCTTGACCATGTGCAGAGAACCAGCAATCAGCACACAACTTGGGAAAGCCTCTAACACAAGAGGTAGAGACAAAAGCAAATATACAGGAAGGAGTACCCTGATGGAGCAGAGAGGATGCATGGGAAGAAAACTTTAATATCCTTCAATAAATAGGAAAGATGATAAACCATAAAATAAGAATACGATGCTAAATGTAAAATGGAATGTAAAATGATTAAATATAAAAATGTAAAATGTAAAAAGAAATGTTCAGGGGAATTAAAAAAAAAGCTCTTGTGATTAGAAACATAATAGCAGAAATGAAACACTTTATAGATGTGCTGAAAGATGGAGTCAAATTAAAGTCTGAGCCAAAAAGAAAGACCAGTGCAGATGTAGCTTCCAGATGATGGAAGTTCCAAAAAGAGAGAACAGAGGAAACTGAGAGGGGAGGTAATCATCAAAATTCATTTGGGAGTATTTCCCACAACTGAGAGATATGAGTTTCTACAAAGACCTTTTAATAGCTAAATTCTCAATTCTTATCATAAGAAGCCAACAAATAATTTCTAAACTGACCAGTGATAAGGATGCACTGTAATCCTATTATTTAGAAATACAGAGACAAGTGCTGTATAATCAAGCCACTCAAGACAGTGGTTCTCTTGCTTTCTGTGCATCCCCTGCTGAACCAGTCCCTGCTTCACCTACACCCTACTCACCTGACTGACCTTCCCTCTTAATCACAGAGCCTAATCAGGAATTGCCTACTTACCTGCCCCCCTCCCCGCCCCCCTCCCCTGCCCCACCTAGTTTGTTCTAATCTTTGGATCAGAATGGCTCCACTAAACTTTGACAGTTTATCAAAAGGGCTATGAGCAATATGCCCCTCTACTGGTTTCCCTGGTAACCGATGAGCCAACCTGACATCAATTCCCCCAATAACTGGTAACCTTCCTCTCCCAGTGGGAGCAAAGACTGCTGCCATGCCCTGCCTCTCATCCACCGTACACAATGGAATGCAACTCCTGGACCTTGCTTTGGACATGTAAGGCCCCCCGTCCATCAAACCACTGACTAATCTGTTGCTGACTCTGGGTTCTTTCTTCTGGGCAGGCACAGGGCTTGCAGGCCTGCAGGGTGCAGCCCAACAAATGTGAAAATAATCAGATAAAAGAATCAAAATAACTGTTTTTGAGAATAGGGAAATGATCAGGGAGAGGCCCTAGGGACAGCTGTTTTTCATGGTTTGTGGAATTATTTGATTCTTTATGCACATTTATTAATTAGATAAAAATAAAAATGCAGAATATTACATAACCTTGAATGGCTAGGTTTAATGGCAGATTCAACCCATACAGATGAAAAAAGAACTAATTAACTAGAAAAAATTATTTGAATGTAGTACAGAGAGATAGGGATAGAAAATATGAGGAGGTTAAGACAAGGAGAAGGTATGTGAAGGTCTATTATATGTCTAGTTAGAGTCCTAGGAGAACAGAGAGGGGCTGAGGGAGAGGCAGGTTTTGATGCATTATGACAGTTTTCTGGAACTAACAGAAGACTCCAAAGCTTAGATTTAGAAATCTCAAAGAAAGGTCAGAGAGAAACCAGAAGGCAAGAGTGTCATGGAATCTAAAGAAATATATATATATATATATAAGCTCTGGATCCACAATTCTGGATATTTTTCTATCCTGTCAGTATATCTTGACTGAAAAGTATAAACGTATTTGGTTAGATTCTTAAGAAACATGATTTACTATGCAAAACATCTCAAAGTTGAGAATCACATGTATAGACACACATAAAGTTGACAGTTTGGAGGCTAATGCTACTGGTAAACTCAACTGGAATCGATCAAGCTGATTTCTGACTATAGGCATTGCTTCATAGCTAGAAAGGAAAAAACATTTCCCTTTTGACAGTCTCCCTAGGATATGTTTGCTGAGATATAATGGAAAAGAAACTTTAAACATATTCGAGCTTGGCCCACATGAGGCCATAGCTAATTGAAGAATGGAAGCATCAGGGAATCAGGCCTTTGTTTTGCTTACACGATAAAAACCAGTCTAACTCATTCAACATATTAAATTAGTCATTTTGGCATCATGTAGACAAAAACCCTGGTTATCTAATTAGGGAGTTAATTTCCTTTTCTCTTTCCTTAGCAACCTGGTTTCTGTCTGTTGATCACCCACTCATGATTAGTTTCTACTTGGATGATCAGGTATAATTTAGGCTGTGCAAGTATCATTTCAAAATGGTTAACCCTGCATCAGACGGCAGTGAAATTCTCTTGCCCTCAAAATTTTATATGATTTAAAAAGTTAATGGGCATGGCTGTTAGAATTATGTGAAAGGTACAGGCAACAAAGAAACACAGATTAAAAAAAAAACTGATTCATTTCTTAATTTAAAGTAGTTCTTTTGCAGTTGCCACAAGTCAATAAAACACTGCCTTAATTGGCAGCAAATGCTGCTTGTTAAAACTACCACAAACTATAGTAAAATGCAAAACATCACAATACCTGTACTAACGCAAGCAGATGTCAGGTGGGGATGGAAAATGGGAATAAGATCTGTGAACAAGCGACAAGTCTCTCTTGGAAGGAGGTTGCTAATTAAACACACTAAGTCCGCACCTTGGCAATATGATAGTTTAACGAACACTTCTTCAGTGGATATTTGATAGGGTACAGAGGCTCACTGGTGCCTTTATTTCACAACTTTTGGCTTGTCACATCTAAGTGGTGAAAGAATAGTTTTTTCATTTGCAGGAGAATATTATAAACATCACTCTCCTAAATGTTCTTCTGGAATGACCTCAGTATTACACTGGGTACCACAAATATCTCCTATTGACTTTTTAGGATAGCATCTTTTTTGGGGGGTTACCCTTCTTTTCTCATATGCTGAAAAAACCTGTATAACTTCCTTCAGGTATCTCATTGTTTATTTCTCCCTCTTCAAATCAATATGTTAAGTGTGGATGGGAGAAAACAACCCATCTTAATTCTTCTTGCTTCAGCCAGGTTCCTCCATGATGCAGAAGAGTTCACTAAATTAAACGGAAAGCTAAGAAGCACAGCAGTCTGTCTGGGGAATGCCATGTGACAGCCCCCGAGGGAACGGCAATAGGCATGAATAATGTCTATTCAATTCGAAGCTGCAGTTGAAGTAAATGGATTGTTAATGAATTTTGCTATTTATCTTTGTTTTGTTTTGGCCTCAGTCGATGAAGATAAGCAGTCAAGATGATGAGCAGTGGGTCCTGGCTGATTCTATTGAAAATCCAATTAAAAGGTTCTTCTCATCTTAGATTATATTGGAATTCTAAAACACAAGGATGCTTCCATTAGGTAGGACAACCGTAATTCAAAGAAGTGCTAGGAAAAGAAGTGGTGTTTAATTGCTTGTCAATAGGCTATTGTTTAATGTCATTCACCTCAAATCAAACTTGCCCAAAGACAAATGTTCCTGCTTTTATTAGCTGTACTCTGTGACACAGCATTCAAATAAACTAAGGACTAATAAATCAAAGTGAAGGGATTTGAACCACAGCATCTACTCTTTCTGGGCATCCATGATGTACAAATGATTACTTCTTATTAAAATCCCCAATAAATAAAAGAACATTGCTTGAAGGCATGAAAATAAATTGTTTGCCATTACTCTGAACACATCACCATTTTTAGTATTATTTTACATGTGAAAAACTAGAACTCCTCTAGACTCTCATAATTTCCAGTATTTACATTGAACCAGGTATATTATAATAATACGTGTGTCTTTGACACAAACGTTTTCCCTTAGAAATCATATTTTATTTACTTTTGCATTCCCATTTGAAACTGTTAACATAAGCAGTTACTTAATGTGGGAAGACAGAGTGAATGGATGAATGAATGCACGGAGAGCTGGGAGTCTTGGAGGTCTGCCTGTCAGTGTCAGAAAGTCAGGCCAGGCAGACTAGCATTTGCTCCTCACTTCTGACGTAGCATCTCACTTTAGTTCTTATTTTCCCTCTTGTTTCCATGCTCCTTCACCCTCTCTTCATTTCTTCAAGCAAACGAGAGTTTATGAGCACCTATTAGGGCTATGCTAATTGTACTCACTGTTTCTTCCTCAGTAAACTTCCTTCCTGACATAGATGATGAGACAGCACAAATATGAATATTAATGTTATATCCTAAGAGTAATGCAAATGAAGTTGTATGACAGCCTCCATCTTTTCAATGACACCATTAATTTACCACATTTCCTTAATCCTAAAACAGTATTGATTTTTAAGGCGTATCAATTTAGGAACAGCATTTTGAGAGACATTATAGTAAAATGTTCACTACTCAACAACAGTATATACTTATCTTTAAAATTCCATGCCAGTTTGTCCATTAATAGCCACATTTAAGCCATGACACGTTCTAAGTCTAAAGA
The DNA here is from genome assembly GCF_009834535.1 of Camelus ferus. Lineage (NCBI taxonomy): Eukaryota > Metazoa > Chordata > Mammalia > Artiodactyla > Camelidae > Camelus > Camelus ferus. The sequence goes on from NC_045696.1 coordinate 101,444,661, forward strand.
TAGCTCTGATGAATTTTGACCATCAGTGAATAAGCAGAGCATCACCGTGATAAGCAGTGAACATGATCCTAATCACTTTAGCAATCTTAGAAACAACAGTGTAATTTTGAAACACATCTGATAATCCTAGAGGTATTCTCCATTCACTATTTGGCTGAACTCATAGTTACTTGTTTTGTTTTCGTATGGCTGTTAATTAAATGACTGATCGTCCCTCAGGACTCAAAAATTGGTCCCAGGAACCTCATCTAGTTCTGAAAAGTCTATGATCAATTCCAAGAGTTTTGGCAACACTACTGTCCTGAATTACAAGGGATGGCAAAAGACAAGTCATCACCTAGATCCGCGGTAACTTTTCATTACAATGCTCCCTAGGGGTATAATCGTTTTGAGGACATTTTAAATAACAAATGCAGGTACAAATTTAAAATTCAAGCAGCTCTGATGGTACTGAGACAAATAACTCTTCTGTTGTTGTCTGATGAAACAGCAGTCAGATAACAGATGCCTTCAATTCTTGGCCATGTTACCGTGAGCTCAGAAATGACAATGACTTTAGAATTTACTTCACGGCCCAGCAGCATATAAGCATCTTTTGACATCAGTTATATGTTGACATCAATCAAAAGATGTTTCCCAATTTTGGCAACGTTAAAATTAAATTATTATTATTTTTTTAGAATTGAAATAAATATGATCCATAACTTGTGATTTAATAAAACTACATTCCCATTTTTATACCTGCGTAATACACTGGACACATTTCACATTTTTTGATGCACCCAGGTTGTTGCTGTACTAGACCAACAGAGTTGCACCTCTCTGATTTTGGCAAAAGTATCGATCTTCTACATAAAATCATTAGGAATCTTTCTAAGAGACCTCCCAGGGCAAGGAGGAAGGCTCAGTCTGAGTTGCTTCTTGCTCATGTAAATGCTGTACGTAAGTCAGACGTATACACACACAAAACAGGTGAAATTCCCAAGCAGCTGAACTTTGACTTGCTGATAACAACTTTCCAACTTAACTCAAGGTCTCAGTATAAAGGCAGCAGATAAATAAAAGAGAAGTTAAACATTCTGAAAATGGGTACAGGGAGTCTATGGATGCCACTAAGGACAACCACAACAAAAAGAGACCATACAAGGGACATCTCGTTCAGAAGCTGATAAATACAGGTTCAGATCTGCTCTTTTAAGGTAACAAAATAATATCCGAGGGAAAATATTTACAAGGGTTATTTGAAAATGGGATAGGTTCTGTGGCTAAAGTGGACTGTTGATAATAATTGGCAACTATTTGGAAAAGAAGAGAAGCAGTAATTGAAGCCCTAAAAACATGAATTGCTATTAAAAATAATTACCAAAAATTAAATTGGAACTTGTGTTCAAGCTTAACAAATTTTGCACATGCAGCCATCAGTCTCTTTATCAAGCACATGCTCCTTGTCTAATGTGACTAGGTCCAGCTAGCTCTGTATTGGGCACCTTGGACCACCCTTACCCTAGCCTTGTTCTCAATCACCAATCCTAAAGCACTTTGAATCCTACAATCTAATTTGTTCTGCATCTCTGCAGTTTCCGACTGTATGATTTTTCTTCCCATTTATGGCCTTGCTTCTGCCTTCAGACTACAGATTCACTCCTATGCTCTTGTTGTCCAAGGCATCTATTAACGTCAATTATTTTTTTTCTGTATCTATATGGTCTTCAACAGCCCTGGGTGATGACCTGCATATTTGAACCCTCTGTCTCACTGCACCTCTCCATGGGCACTGCTCTCTTCTGTTTTGGATGGACCTTCAGTGAGACCCATCTCAATGGAGTTAATAGGGGATCACTATTTCCTACAATGATGAGAATAAGATTGAGTAGTAAAAGCAAAGTTTAAATACAATAGGAAAACCTCTAAGATAAAAGAAGCTGTTCTCAAAATTTCATATATTTTCTTAATAATGTCTAGAGTATAACTCATGAATAAAGACTAAGTTCCCAAAATTTTAAAGGCATAAAAAGTGCCAGACTATGAAATATTTATCCAATATCAATCCTATCTCTGTATCATCTGCCATCATAAAATCAACAGAATGCATGGATTCTACAAAATAAATCATTCATTTAAAATTATATTGAATTAAATTTATATATAAACACACAGAGATAAACATGGCTAAGATTACTTAGCTATATTGACCTAGTATGAACAAATAAATAAAATAACTGTATATCAACAATTATAAAAGTATATGCTTAGAGAGCAAATCTTATGCAACTCTAAATAATGTTAATTGCTTGGATTTGAAATTATTAGAACAAAATAGGTTTAACTTTTTTTCTATGAAAGAATTAACTTTATTTTGAAATTTATACCATAAGTAAGTACCCCAACAGGTTTCAAACGACACCTTCAATACCTTGATTTGAAGCCTGGACTCCTTAGTCAAAAATAGCAAAATAAATCTCCAGGAGAGAAAACTCCCTTCAATTTTAGAAACTCTTATTTTGCATAAACTGCTTGTACAACATTAGTCTTAATAAGCATAGATTTTAATTTCATTCAAAATGGCATTTGTAGGAAATGCAAATATATGTTGGAAAGAGTTATCAAGCTTATAGCTTGGGCAAGTAAAAGAAAACTAAGGTTAAGTATTCTGCTCTGCTCTCAAAATAATTCCACGGGGACTAAAGTTAATTTGAAACAAAATCTGGAGGTTTGCACAGACTTGGAGAAACTGATTTCTGTAACTAGTATCACCCACCACTAGTGGCCAAGAGTCCAGATGGGTTCTAAAGTTAAACATGCTTATTCTGAGCCGTTAGTGCCGTTGCCAGACCACTAAAAATTCAGAGATAATCAGCCATTTGTTGGGAACCTCAGGCACAAACCTGTGGTTGGAGAGAGAAACAGAGAAACACATATTTCCAAATATTATCTCATAGTTATTCAGCTGCAGGTCTGGAATCACTTGATTACCTCTGAACTGAGTAAACCCTGAAGTGCTCTTACCAAATGACCACGGTGCAAAATAGGGAAGCATCCATCATCGCTCTCGCCTCTGATTTGTTTCTCATCATCCCAAAATAGAATGGGAAATGTTGCTGCATTTTAAACTAATCCATTAATAACTGATTATTATAGATAGGAATTGGGGGACTGTGTACACGTATATAAAAGGGGAATATACGTATTCCCTGAGATGGGGGAGCTGACTCTGTCATCCGACCCCCTCCACCAGGAAACATTCTCTCTTTGAACACCATGGGGGATGCCGCAGGCTGGGGATGGAGCCTGTTCCTGAATCGTCTATGAATGGTCTTGAACTGAGGAGTTTAAGTTTCAGGGAAAAAAGCCTACAATGGCGTACAAAAGGAAGGAAAATCCCATCCATTTGAAAAGAGTATAAAAGGCATATCACAATAGACCTACAGGAATAGGAAAGCTTTTAGCAGGTCAACAAGGATGAAATAGCATGCTTATCAGAGGGAACAACAGAGCCGGAGAGGTTTAAGTTTAGGAAATAACCATCCAGATGCCAGAGAGTAATAACAGCCCCCTCCAACTTCTAAGAACTGCATGCCAGGTACAGCCAATATTCCACACAGTTACACCTAATAACTCGTCTAATTTCTGCAATAATACTACGGACAAAACAGTATTAACATCACCATCATTTTACAGATGAAGAAATTAAGGCACAAGGTATTTTCCATAACTTGCCTCAGAGAACACCACTAACAAATGCAGGAGCTGGAATGTGAGCTGAGGCTGAGTGATTGTGGGGCCCACGTTCCTAACCACTAGGCTGTACTATCCCATAAGCAAACAGAAGGCCTTAAACCAGCTAAGTAGATTCAGGGTATATCATGGGGTCCTTGTTCGCCCCCTAGACTGAAGAGTTTGTACAGGCATGTCTCAGGCCGTGTGAGTTTCTGTAATACATGAGTTGAAAAGAACATGATTGAACAATCAGGGAGCAAGACTGGCACTACTCCAGCAGCTGCTGGACAGAATGTTACTGTGACTGGGAAGAAGCACCTTGCTCAGTGGAAAAATGCTATTGAGTAAACAGAGTAGGAACTCACACCTGCTTGGTGTGCAGTAAATGGAAGCTCAGCTGGCGTCCTTTCTTCTGTTTCCTGCTGGAGGTTGTAAACAGCACCGGCACTCATTTTGATTGTTCAGAGTTTGTTGATTCTTGTCTGATCTTACATGCTCTTCAGAATTTTCCCAGGGATGTTCCATTCCGCTTTAGGTTTGCCCGCTTTGATCAACCAGTGTATTATTTTTAGGTTTCCCCAAATATTACTATGGCCATTTTTTAAGATCTTTATTACCAAAATTCTTGAAGGAAATATAATTTGGTTATTGCTGGTCTCCTATAACTTCCTCCCTCAATTGCCCCCACCTCCTGCACAATTAAAACAATTAGTTTCAGGACACAATTTTTGAAAACGTGGATTGTTTTTAGTAATATTACTGGCATGTGCTAGCAAAAGAGATTTAATTCAAAATTCAGTATGTAATGTGGGAGCATTAAAGGTTTCTGAGCAGGTAAGTATTATATGAGGAATCGTGAATTAGAAAGATTAAACATCCTGTGCAGATGCTCTGCAGTGAGGAAAAAAGAAGAAACGGAGAAAAATAAGGATGAGTGAAAGATGCCTGCATTTGGAATCTATGTGTCTGGGAGAATAGCAGTGACATTAATAACCCCAACCATGAAGACATAAGGACAAATGTGATAAAAACAACATCTCAACTAACCATATTTTAAAAATACACGTAATTCTCCTGTCATGAAATTTCATTTTCTGTAACAAATTCCAATGTCACATTGTTTCCCCAAGGGGACACATTGCAGCCTGAAAAACTGCTTATAAGAAACAATCAGAATCAGCCTCTTAATAATTTAGCTGTTCCCATAGGCACCCTGTTTCTCTGTTTTCGAAGAGGCTGCACCTAAAGCTATGAATAGACAATTATGTGCAATGCCTATTTTAAAGTACCTCATGGTTAAACTCACCTCTTGCTGTGTTACCATGGAATTTAACTCTTAATAATAAAGCATAAAAGCAGTACTACAATCACACTTAAAAACTGATCTACTTATTGAAAATCTCTGTATCTCTTTGACTGATATTACTCCCCACAATATATTTTCAATAATCAAAATTAGAATTAATTCCAATTAATTCTAATTGGAGATCAAATATTAATCCTAAGGCATTTTCTCACAGCCACAGACCTTTGAAAATTAAAATTAATTATCTCATTATATCAATAACAAATCAAAGGTAAAATCTTCCATTATCAGAACAGGGTCTTTTCTATACAAGATATAATTATCAATCTATTTTCCAAGACAGAAGCGTATTCCTGGCTATGTATAAATGTGCTTTTCTCATAATTGATAAATTATGGATTAGCCTCAACTCACCTTCTGTAGATCGACAAATGTGTGGAAATCCTCAAAATGCAATAATCAATTGGAATATGTCTGAATAGTCTGAAGTTATCTCTTGACAAATTTCTTTGTTTTCTTCCAGGTTAGTTATGATGTGTGCAACCTCAGTTTGTGTCTATAGCAGACGTTTCCTATGAGGTAAGAACAGATTGCAGCATCAATGCATTGCCCAAGTTTATTTTGAATTCTAAACTTTATTCTTAAATCTTAACAAAATTATTACATTTGGTAAGGCTTATTTTACTATTTTCCAAGGCAGGAATAAATTTGATTACTCTGATAAATATCAGCTGAAAAGATTGAATAAGATTTTAATAAATGATCTGAATAGATAGATATGTGAGTAGTTTTTCCATATAAGCAAAATGTCATTGAATAATTGACAATTCAACAAAGGTTTAATGATCATTGAGGTCTTTTTTTGTTTTCAGGATTCTTTCTACTATGTCCAAATCTCTATTTACACTGAGAAAGTATACCTAGTTGCTTAACCATCTTTATTCATTTCTTCTTCCCGTGGCCATAAATGCATTGTTTTATTCCAGAGTTTTATTTAGGTTCATATAAGAGATCTGTAGGATTATAGCAATATCACCTATCTCACATTCAATGAAGATAACTGTTTCCCCTAAAATAAAAAAGCTGGTGTGTGTGCCCCCCCTTCACACACACACGCCAGCTTTTTCATGTTAGAGGAAATACCACACCAAAAGATAGCTCAAGGATGACTACAAAATATGACTCTACCATAATAAGACATCAGAGTAGCCCTGGGCATACACCTACTGTAGAAAAACAGAGCTATTTTGATAAAGGGCTGTTTGAAGCAAATTGACTCTGAAGCGTTTGCTCCCTGGGGGCCAGGGCAGACTTGCCTGGTTCTCTTGGCTGCCACTGAGCCTACTTTTGGAAACAACACCTGATAAATAACCAGTCACCTGCCTTAAAGTCCCTTTGCCTTAAACAGAATTTAATCCCCTAAAACGATGGTTTTCTACTTTAGATGCATATCGAGTATCTGGGGAAATATATCTTGTTTTGGGAGTTATCCAAAACCCAATCAAATAAAAATTTCAAGATGGAAGTTGAAGCAGAATTCGGGGTGTTGTAAGAGTTGAGTTCTCTGTGGTTGAGAATCACTGCCCTAAGTCTATAAGGCCATATGTGCCCTATTCTCCTGGTCCAACTCATCTTGCTGAGTCTCAATCCTGCTTCAGTGAGATGCCCAAAGCCAACCCAAACCACCTGTTACTTGGTTTGCTGCTCCCAAGATACCAGATTGGGGCTGATGGTTGTGTTTTGATAAATACTTGTTAAAAATTAAGGATAGAGAATTTAGGGAAAGAATTAAAACATAGTCACAGAATAAAAGGACTGAAAGTAAGTTATTCTGAAACAAAGCAAGCAAACAAACAATGAAGAGTTCATGTATAATGTACAAGAGAACAGAACTAAGCCTTATTTGGGAAGCACACCATACATAGGATAGAAACCTAAATCTTTACCCAGTTGTGAGTAAGGCTCCCCCGATCCAGATATCCATCTCTAACCATCCCTGAAGAGGCTATTTAACGCAAGACTTTGTAAAGACAGATATTGATTGACAGTGACTGAATGTGTTCAGTGGGACGAGAACAACACAGAGTCTGCTTCTGGATAAACACATACACAACCTATACATGTGATGCATTTTTGTTATTAACTATGAGTTTCTCCTCTCTAACTAGTTGGTGACCTCCTTAACCTCATGAAAGCAAAGTAATTGCTTCTCATGAGCCAACTCCCATAGGTAGGCTGGAAATGACAACCTCCAGGATGAGCAGAGGAGGATTGTTGAGATGTGGTGGGATCCACAGGAAACAAAGCCCCCCATGGAATCAGCAGTCCCTGTTACAGGTGAGGGGAGAGTGTACGTTGGCACCCAGCAATGTGCTTACTGACCCTGTCCTAGCCCTGTATGGAAAACCAACACCCATGCTCCCAACCTCACTATTCTGGGTTGTTTTCCCCATCCCCTTTATCTGGTCCTACTTAATTTACTGATCCCTTTTCTATAGTCAGGAGTTCTAACACTCCTCACCATCTCACTATGAGCAGACATTTCCTCATATTTTATCTTTTAGGCTCACTGAAAAAAATTCTTAGTTATCTCCTTATTGTTAAGAGTTTAGACTCTAAGTAAGCAGCCCTTAATGACTGTTTTATTTTGGGAGATGGGGGAGGGAAAGGAACTGTAGGGGAGGCAAGTTCTAAGAATTTTTGATCTTAATTTAAAAGACCTGAAGAGTGTCCCTTTCTCTTTTTTTCTAATATATTTTGGAAAATGTTTGCCACCAATAACATATTTTCCAGAAATAGCCTTGTTTTTCTTTTTGTAAAGCACTATCTCCCTGTCTTCTTCTCTCCCTACTTGGAGCTGACCTGCCATGGTGGGAAGGGATTTCTATTCTGCTTTGGGTCTGAGTGGAAAAAAGCAACTTCCAATTCAAATCTAAGTGAAAAACACACCTCTACCAGCAGCTAGGGACCCTGTGCAGACCTCCTTCTACTTAGACTACACTAAAATTATTGTGGAAATCGTGACCTGAACTCCTCCAGCATGTTTATTCAGCTATTTCGTAAGTAATAGTTAGTTTCATCCAACATAATTTTTGTCAGTATTAACATATTTCTCAGTCCCACACATAAAATCTATGAGACAGAAAAGCTGATTAAAAATACAATAGAATGGCTGTATTTTAGAAAGTGTCTGTAAATTTAATATAGAACCTACAATGAAAAACTAGGGCATACTATTTGGTACCTAAATATTCTGTATCCTGTTTCTTAAAGGATTTTTTTTCTAATGTTATTAAATTCATACAAACATGCTGTCCAAGTAAAGAATGTCATCTTCCATATTCTGGATAGAATTTAGAAGAGTTTTAAATAAATTTATGATACGAAATGAAGCTATCTTTGATTAATTAAGATGCTACGATGATGGAAATATTTTAAAGATCTAGTCTTATTGAAAAAGCAGACAAAACTGTAGCAATACTGATCAATGAAAAATGAAAAAACAGCAAATTAAATAGCATTAGGAACAAGAAATGAGTTAATCACTGTAGATTAAGTAGAGATCTCTTCAATCATAAAATAGTAGTGAGAGAAACATTATCCCAATAAATCTGAAAAAAAAAATAGATTAAGAAATAGTTTCCTGGTAAATTATACCTTACCAAAATAAAATAAGAAAGAGAAAACTTGAATTGACCTGCAATCATTTAAAGTTTGTTAAAAATGTATTTCTCATGAATTTCTGTTTAATGAAAGGCACTGTTGAGAGAATAAAAGACAAGTCATAGAAAACAAGAATGAAAAAGGAAGTCAAAGAACAGAAAATATTTGTATAAATATAATCTAAAGACCTCAAACTCAGAACATTACATATGTGTGTATATATATGTGTGTATATATGTATGTATGTGTAGTTACATTTTCCTGTAACTTTTGAGAGAAAAAAAAAACAAA